>NW_024423319.1:34805516-34875502 GCF_017311325.1 Ursus maritimus | reverse complement strand
TTTTTTTTATTAGTAACTAATTGCCAATATTATGGTTATTCAAAGAGCCAACTATTTTTTTATTTATTAAATTTTCTTTTAACTGTTTAATTCCTAACTTCTGATATTATTTGACTTATTTTCTATTTGTCTTTTTTCCTTTTTCTGGCTTGATGATTTCTGTATTTTTTAGTTCTTTTTTTTTAGATTTTATTTATTTATTCGACAGAGATAGAGACAGCCAGCGAGAGAGGGAACACAAGCAGGGGGAGTGGGAGAGGAAGAAGCACGCTCATAGTGGAAGAGCCTGATGTGGGGCTCGATCCCATAACGCTAGGATCACGCCCTGAGCCGAAGGCAGACACTTAACCGCTGTGCCACCCAGGTGCCCCTGTATTTTTTAGTTTTTAATATTGTTGTTAATATAAATACTTAAAACTGTGGAATTTTATTTGGGCACTGCTCTCGAAACATCACATAGGTTCTGATAAGTGGTGTTTCTATTATGATCATTTATTAGATATTCTAATGTAAGGTTTTATTTTCTCTTTGAATTGTTTAAGATAAAGTGTCTAAAGCATGATTTTTTGTCTCCTGGTTTTGTTAACAAGTTCCACTTTGATTGAATTTTAATTAATGATTATTGATTGTGTTGTTTTGTTTTTCATGTATTTTAAAAAACAATGATATTTTTCTTCTAGCAAAATATAGTCATTTTTTTGAAAATATTCCAAGGGATCCCTTAGTACAAAGTATATTCTTTATTTCATGGTATAGAATATATACTTATCAAATAACTACACCTTACTAATTGTGTTATTTACACCTTCTGTATTTATTCCTTGTCCACTTGGCCTGAAATGAACTGAGTGAATAAATAAATCTATTGCCAATAATGCATTTCTCTTTACTTTTTCTTTGTTACACTTTAGTTTTGACTATGTAAATGTTGCTTTCATGTTGTTTGATGCATAGATATTTATAATTATTATAACTTTATTGTGGTTATAACTTTCAGTATTTGTACAATGCTACATTTTTGTTTCATTTAAAACTTTTGCCTCAGATTCAACCTTGTCTGATATTAAGGTTATGGATTCTACTACTTTTTATGTACACCTTTTCATGTTATTTTATTTTCAATCTTTCTAAATCATTTCATTGTCATTATCCATTCTTTTTCTACTGTGGTATAATTGACATTAATATTATATTAGTTTCAGGTATACAACATAGTGATTATACATTACACTGAGCATTTGTATACATTGCAAAATGGTCACTATGATAAGTCTAGTTACCATCTGTTGCCTTACAAAATTAATACAATATTATGGACTGTATTCCCCATGCTTTACATTAAGTTCCTATGACTTATTTATTTTATAACTGGAAGTTTGTAATTTCTAATCTCCTTCACTCATTCGCCTCCCCAACCCCTCCACTCTGGCAGTCACCAATCTGTTCTCGGTATCTGAGTTTGGGTTTTGTTTTGTTTGCTTGTTTTTTGTTTTGTTTTGTTTGAGAATCCACATATAAGTGAAATTATGCAATATTTGTCCTTCTCTGTCTGACTTATTTCATTTAGCATAATACCCTCAAGGTCCATCCATGTTGCCCCCAATGACAACATTCCTTTTTACAGCTGACTAGTGTTACATTGTGGATATTTACCACATCTTCTTTATCCATTCATCCATCTATGGACACTTAGGTTGCTTCCATATTTTGGCTATATAATTAATGCTGCAATGAACATAGGGGTGCATATATTTTTTCAAATTAGTGTTTTCCCCTCTGGATAGATACCCAAGAGTGGAGTTACTGGATCATATGGTAGTTATACTTCAAATTTTTTAAGGAACCTTCATACTGTTTTCACAGTGGCTGTATGAGTTTACATTCCCACCAACAGTGCATGAGGGTTTCCTTTTTTCCACATCCTTGCCAACACTTGTTATTTCTTGCTCTTTTGATACTAGCCATTCTGACAAGTAGGAAGTGATAGCTCATTGTGGTTTTGATTTGCATTTCCCTGATTATTAGTGATGTTGAGTATCTTTTCATGTATCTGTTGGCCATCTGGATGTCTTCTGTGGAAAAATGTCTATTCAGATCCTCTTAATCAAATTATTTTTTGTTATTGAGTTGTACAAGTTCTTTATGTATTTTTGATATTAAACCATTGTCAGATATATGATTTGAAAATATAAATGTAATACATCACATCAATAAAATGAAAGATAAAAATTATGTGGTCATCTCAATATACACAGAAAAAGCATTTGACAAAATACAACATCTTTTCATGATAAAAACCATTAACAGACTGGGTATGGAAGGAACATACCTCAGCATAATAAAGGCCATATACAGCAAACCTACAGCTAACACTATATTCAATGGAGAACAATTGAAAGTGTTTCCTTCACTACCAGGAACAAAGCAAGGATGTTGCCTCTCTCCACTCCTGTTCAATATAGCACTGGAAGTCCTAGCTACAGCAATTAGACAAAAGAAAGAAATAAAGGGCAACCAAATTGTAAAGAAAGAAGTGACATTGTCATTATTTGCTGATGATAAGATCTGATCCTATATATAGAAAACCCCAAAGAATCAGTAAAGTGGAAGGAAGAAAAATCAACTTACAGATATCAGTGGTATTCCTTTACATTAATGTTGAAGAATCTGTAAAAGAAGTAAAGAAAATCATACCATTCACAATAGCATCAAAAACAATAAAATGCTTGGGAATAAATTTAACCAAGGAAATGAAAGATTTGTGCAAAGAAAACTATAAAACCTTGCTGAAAGAAATTGAAGAAAACACAAACAAATGGAAAGATACCCCACGTTCATGAATCAGAAGAATTAATATTGTTAAAATGGGCATGCTATCCAAAGCCATCCACAGATTCAACACAGCCCCCATCAGAATACCAAAGGCATTCCTTGCAGAAATAAAAGAAACAATCCTACAACAAATCCTTGATTTGGAACTACAAAAGACCCCAAACAGCCAAAGTAATCCCAAGAGAAAAGAACAGAGTCAGAGGTATCACACTTCCAGATTTCCAACTATACTACAAAGTGATTGTGATAAAAACAATGCAATATGGTACCAGCACAAAGATAGACACATCGAAGAATGGAACAGAATAGAGACCCCACAATTAAACCCTGGCATATATGGTCAACTAACATTCAACAAGGGAACCAAGGATACCCAATGGGGAAAGGATAGTCTCTTCAAAAACGGTGCTAAAAAAAACTGGGGAAACACATGCAAAACAATGAAATTAAACTTCTATTTCATACCACTCTCAAAAATCAACTCATTGGGACTCCTGGGTGGCTCAGTTGGCTAAGCATCTGCCTTCAGCTCAGATCATGATCCCACGGTCCTGGGACCAAGTCCCGCATTGGGCTCCCTGCTCAGTGGGGAGCCTGCTTCTCCCTCTGCCTGCTGCTCCCCCTGCTTGTGCTCTCTCTCTCTGTCAAATAAATAAACAAAATCTTTAAAAAAATTAACTCAAAATGTATCAAAGACTTGAACAGAAGACCTAGAAGAAAACGTAGGGAGGAAGTTCAATATTGGTCTTGGCAATAATTTTTGTGGCATGATGCCAAAAGCATAAATAACAAAAGAAAAAAATCAACAAATGAGACTACATCAAACTCAAAAGCTTCTGCACAGGAAAAGAAACAGTTAATGAAATGAAAAGACAACCTACAGAACAAGAGACAATTTTTGCAAACCATATATTGGGTAAGGGAAATGGACAACAGACCATGAAAAAGTATTTAACATTACTAATTTTCAGGGAAATGCAAATATGCTAAGTGAAATAAGTCAAGCAGAAAAAGACAATTATCATATGGTTTCACTCATTTGTGGAACATGAGGAATAGCAGGGAGATTGGTAGGAGAAGGAAGGGGGAAATGAAGGTGGGGTAAACAGAGGGGAAATGAACCACGACAGACTATGGACTCCAGGAAACAAACTGAGGGTTTTAGAGGGGAGGGGGTTGGGGGGATGGGCTAGCTTGGTGATGGGTATTAAGGAGGGCACGTATTGCATGGAGCACTGGGTGTTTATTTGCAAACAATGAATCATGTAATACTACATTAAAAACTAATGATGTACTGTATGGTGAATAGCATATCATAATAAAAAGAAAAAAGCAAATTAAAACCATAATGAGGCATCACCTCACACTTGTTAGAATGGCTGCCATCAAGAAGATGAGAATCAACAGGTGCTGACAAGGATATGGTAGAAAGGGAACCCTTATACATTGCTGGTGGGAATGTAAATTGGTCCAACCACTATAGAAAAGAATACGGGGGGTTCTTCAAAAAATTATAAATAGAGCTTCCATATGATCCAGCAGTTCCACTTCTGAGTATATACCCAAAGAAATGAAAACAGGATTTTGATGAGATATATACACTCCCAGGATTATCACAGCATTATCCACAATAGTCAAGATATGGAAACAACCCAAATGCCCATCAACAGATGAATGGATAAAAATATGTGGTACATATACAGAATGGACTATTATTCAGCCCTGAGAAAGGAAGTTATCCTCCCATTTGCAAAAACATGAATGGAACTTGAACATATTATGCCAAATGAGATCAGTCAGACAGAGAAAGACAAGTACTATATGATATCGCTTATATGTGAAATCTAAAAAAAATTAAACTCGGAAAAACTAGAGAATAAAATGATGGTTATGAGGATTTGTGGGGGGATAAGAGTTATGGTGTGTAAGGCTACAAACTTGTAATGGGTAGTAAATAAGCCATAGAGATCTAATGCACCTTATAATAAATACAGACAATAATATTGTAGAATAATTATGTAATGTGATAAATATCACCATATCAGCAATCATATTACAATATATATGTATCAAAGTAATATGCTGTACACCTTAAACTCATATAATGATACACATCACATTTATTCAATAAAAAATAAGCTCTTCAACACACCAAATATTATATATATTTTATATATAGTTTATTTATACATATATGACAGGGAAATGGGTAGAACTACAAAGAGAAATTGATGAATCCACGTTCAAAATTTGATATTTTAAAAAACCTCTTTCTGTTACTAATAAATTGCATCAAATATTATAAAAATATAGAAGACTTGAACCATGCTATTAAGGTTTATTTCATAGGATATTGTATATATGTTCTCCACATACTTACTTTCTGAAAGTAAGCTTGATTTTGATGAATGATTGCTTTTTGTTTTTATTTTCACTAACTCCCCATCATCATCCATATGTGGGCAGTACATTGTGGTTAGTCTTTTAGAATCATTTGGATTTTTCTGGAGGAAAGCCAAAAACACTGAAAGGATATTAACGTTAAATATGTTCAAAGTGTTTCTTAAATATCTAGACTTGTTTGTGATGCAGATCTTAGGAGCAAACAAAAAGCACACCTTTCTTTTCCTTTTTGATCAATGATGTAAAATCCCAAGAATTAGAAATACATTTGTAACACTGAGAGCTGAGCCTCATGTGGACATTAATGAAAAGAGTGGTTGGCATTTAACTCCTATAAATAAAGCTTCTGAATAGAACTACTTCAGAGATCAATATTGTCCAATTCAGAACAATGAGCCTTCTGAGTTGTAAAGAACGAGAGAAAATCAATCAATCAAGAAAATGTTCTAACTTTGTTGTTAGAATTCTCAATTTTGTTTTTAAAAAATGTGCTATTTATCCTCTTATTCCCTACTAGTTCCTGTAATGTAGTGAAATAAACACATTTTAAAAACAACAGTATGCCAATCCTTCAATAGGGATACCTGAACTATTCTGGGTATCTGTCAAGACAGGGTGTGTCTTTATGTGAATTATTCTCATAAGTGGTATCAAATCATATTCATATAAAATTTGTTAGTGTTCATATAATCAGTACAGTAATGGTCTATTTCATTTTTACAGTTTAGAACAGGTTCAAGACTGTCTCTAGGATGATGGCATTCTCACAGGTATTCTGATATATTTTGAGTGGGAAAGTTCTATATGGTTATTTGAATGTTCTTTATCACCAGGTACATTTTGTGGCTTAAAGTGAACTCACACTATATATAAAAAAGGACTGCTGGTTATTCTCAGTTGTCAAACCATCATGTGGAACTATAGCTCTTCCTGCTATGAAAACTTTCTAACTGATCTACCATAAATAGTTGCTATTATGAATCACAGTAGTTCTTCATTCCCCCACCAAATTTTGGAAATATCATAGTATTTTGGAATACACATTTGAATAAGCCTATTGCTGGGTGAATTTCCAGTGCTTTGTACAAAATTTGTCTTTTCTTTCTTGTTGATTTTAGGGTTATTTGTTTTCTTTGCCATTCTCAGTTTCACTATAATGCATCTGAGTATGTGTCCCCCCCCCCCGGGGGTCTCATTATGCTTCTTGAATCCAAAAATACATCTATATCCTCATTATGAAAAATTTTTTGTCACCTTTTGAACATTGCCTCTACCTTAATCAGTCTCTTCTCTTCTTCAAGATCTTCTACAAGAGGTACGCATTTATTCTGCTTGATGTTCTCAGAGCTTCCTGGATCTATGGTTTGGTGTCTAACATTAATTTGGGTGAAATTCTGTCAATATTTAATGTTCCTTCTATTCCTTTCTCTCTTCTCCTTCTGGAATTCCCATTATGCATATGTTGTATCTTTTGTAATTGTCCCACAGTTCTTTAATATTCTGTTCTTACTCCCCCTCCCCAGGCTTTTTTTCTCTTTGTTTTTCAGTTTTATTGGTTTCTTCTGAAATA
Organism: Ursus maritimus; assembly: GCF_017311325.1. Classification (NCBI taxonomy): domain Eukaryota; kingdom Metazoa; phylum Chordata; class Mammalia; order Carnivora; family Ursidae; genus Ursus; species Ursus maritimus. The sequence continues at coordinate 34,868,697 of NW_024423319.1, read as the reverse complement.
TCCTCAAGTTCAGAGATTCTCTCCTCAGCTGTGACCAGTCTACTAATAAGCCCATCAAACTCTTCATTTCTGTTAGTGTTTTGAATGTCCAGTATTTCCTTTTGTTTTCGTTAGAATTTTCATCTCATTGCTTACATTTTCCATCTGTTCTTGCATACTTTAAGCTTTATATATTAGAGCCCTTAGCTTCTTAATCATAGTTGTTTTAAATTACTAGTCTGACAATTCCAACATTCCTGTTCTTTCTTTTTAGGTGAATTCCTCCATCTTGTCATTTTGTCTAGGTCACGAAACGGTGTGTGTGTGTGTGTGTGTGTGTGTGTGTGTGTGTTTGCCTCTTAGTATGTCTTGTAATTTTTTTCTTGATAGCCAAACATGATATATGCATAAAAGGAACTGCTGTAAATAGGCCTTTAGTAATGTGGCATTAAGGTGTTCGGGGAGAGAAAGTGTTCTATAGTCCTATGAGTAGGTCTAAGTCTTTTAGTGAGTCAGAACCTCTGTACTCTGAACTTCACATGTAGAGTTGGCCCTTGAACAAGAGTGAGTTAAGAGCATCCACTCCCCTGCACTGTCAAAATCCATGTATTACTTTTGACTCCTAAAAAGTCGACTACTAACAGCCTGCTATTGCCTGGAAACCTTACCAATAACATAGTCAACTAAGACTATTTTGTATGCCGTGTGTATTATATACTGTATTCTTATGATAAAGTAAGCTAGAGAAGAAAAAATGTTATTAAGAAAATCATAAGGAAGAGAAAATACATTTGCAGTACTGGACTCTAAAACGTTGCTGTGTAAGTGGACCCATGCAGTTGAAACCCATGCTGTTCAAGGTTCAACTGTACTTCTCAGTCCCCACCCCTTCCTTCAATGGGACAGGATGGTTAGAGTAGGCTGGAGTTTGGTATTTTCCTCTTCCCTGCTAGAGGGCTCTGATAAAACCCCAGCAGTTTATTTATTTTTTTTAATAATGATTTTTTATTATATTATGTTAGTCACCATACAGTACATCCCTGGTTTTCGATGTAAGGCTCGATGATTCATTAGTTGTGTATAACACCCAGTGCACCATGCAATATGTGCCCTCCTTACTACCCATCACCTGCCTATCCCAATCCCCCACCCCTTCCCCTCTGAAGCCCTGCTTGTATCCCAGAGTCCACAGTCTCTCATGGTTCATTCCCCCTTCTGTTTACCGCCCCCCTTCATTCTTCCCTTCCTTCTCCTACAGATCTTCCGATTTCTTATGCTCCTCATCTGTTGCAGGGCATCTCGGCTCCTTCCACGATTTAGCTATTGTGGACAGAGCTGCTATGAACATTGGGGTGCATATGGCCCTTCTCTTCACTACGTCTGTATCTTTGAAAACCCCAGCAGTTTAGGCTCTGGTTAAATAGTTTTTCCTGAGGGTAGGCCAGGGAATTTTTCTCTGATAGTCACTGTGACAACCTGGTCAAGCTCCTAGAGGTAAAAGTCATGAAAGTGTTTGGGCTCCCAATGAGTGGTTCTCCCTGGAGAACTTTCTTATTTTCTTATTTTCATAGATATGTGCCGTTTACCCTCTGCTGCCTAGCAGAGCCCCTAGATGTTCCTGCCCACTGCTTTTGTGGTCCCATTTCACACAATTCTATGCTGTTTTAATCTGGCCAAGTTTTGCCCAGGTGGTCTTTGAAGACAGGAAACTGGAACCTTTGATCATGCTACCTGAGTAGAATCACAGTCTGTGTCTTCTAAGCTGCCTCGAGCTTTCTTTGGGTAATGTTCAGTTACAGAGATAGCGTTCCTCTCTGTGCCAAGAAACGAAGGCAGATAGTAAAACCTCTCACTGTTCATGCACAACCAATCACAGGCACGAAAAAGAGAAAGTTAGTAAATTCTGAGAGCAGCAGTACAGCAGGGAGAAAGAAGCCATTCTCAAGAGAGAGGCATCGAACATTCTGAAGAAAATGTGTGGCAGTTCCAGATCTTTAATAGATCTGGTCAGTAGCAAAGCAAGAAAAGGGATTGGTGGGGCCATGAAAATAAAGCTGTAGAAGACTATACAGAAAGTGTGAAGTTTGAGGTGTTGCAGATGGGAAGATAGAATCTTCTTTTTTTAGGATTTTATTTATTTATTCATGAGAGATGGTGGGTGGGGGGAGAGAGAAAGAGACAGAGACAGAGACAGAGGCAGAAGGAGAAGCAGGCTCCCTATTCAGCGGAACTCGATCCCAGGACCCAAGGATCATGACCTGAGCCAAAGGCAGATGCTTAGCAGACTGAGCCACCCAGGTGCCTGGAAGATAGAATCTTCTGCAATTAATGTGTCTGATACAAATAATACACTGCACAAATGCAGACTGGTGTCAGTCATAGATCCAGAATGAAGGCAGTGGAAGAAGATATGGATTCTATCAGAATAGAGACAGTCCTTTTAAGCCCTGCCTTGCTAAAGGCTTCACCAATTTAGTAACAAACAATGGATATTAATGGTTGAAACACAAAACATAATAGCTATAATTTTTTGTATAATTGTGCCTACCTTGTTGTAAGCTGTATATAGCTCATTTGATAGGGTGAACTTGATTATTCTCAATTAATTTTTTCTGTTGTCAATCTAAAGTCTTAAGTAAAATAATCCATGCTAATGTTGTTACAAACATGTCTGGACTGAAAACGGTAGGCATGATCCTGAAGTTTGGGACAGGCAGGTGAAGAAAACTGCCCCTTTATAGAATGAGACATGAATAAGGTCTGGCCCTTTTTGAGCGTGTGTGTGTCCCTTCATGCATTAAAATCTGTAGGTCCAAGGGCTCATGGACATTTAAAACAAAGGCATGCCTTTAGAAATGTGCAACTTCTCCACACATTACTGATGACATGCTTTGAGATCTCCTGTACAGAATCTGATAATTCCTAACTACATTGGAATCTCAGTAAAAAATGTGATATATAGTAGACTATTTTGCATTTGAGACAGGCACCTAGAAAGAGTGGGAGAATAAGAGAAGGGAAGTATCATTTACAGGGTACTAAAAAACAGTTTATTATCAAAATTGATTAATATTTCTAGTAAGTTCAGAAGTACATCTATATGTGGATTCAAATACATATATTTTGATTACATTTTCGTTAACACGCAAAGACTTTTTAGATGACTGGTTTGCAAACGTGCCTTAAAGTGTGTGTGGTGTGTGCGTGTGTTTTCCCCTACAGATTACGATTTTCTTCTTTTTTTCCAAAGATTTTTATTTATTTGACAGAGAGACAGTCAACGAGAGAGGGAACACAAGCAGGGGGAGCGGGAGAGGAAGAAGCAGGCTTCCAGCAGAGCAGGGAGCCCGATGCGAGGCTAGATCCCAGGACCCCGGGGATCACGCCCTGAGCCGAAGGCAGACACCTAATGACTGAGCCACCCAGGCCCGCAGATTACAATCTTCTTAAGGTCAAGGACCCCATTCTTTTCTTTCTACACAAATACACACATGTGCACATGTGCACTATATTTGCTTAAATAAAGTGTAGAAAACAAATATTTAAATAACTTACAGTCCAACAGTGAACCATCATAAGAACATGAAGAGAGGTATGATGAGTTAAAGAGAAACTGGTTTTAGTGCTGGTCATTTCATTATGCTATAGTACAGGTACAAAGGCAAATAAAGTCAGAAGGAAGGTTGTAACCAAGTCATTTGGTAACCAGAGCATAGACAGGGCCTATAGATGCAGTGACAGGGAAGGGCTTGGGAAATTATAAAGCAGTGGCAGTAGACTTAGTTATGTTTTAAATGTGTAGGAATGAGTGGGAAATGATCCTGACATTGCATGCTTGATTTCAGGAGAAATGGCTATTGCTTTTCCAGAGATAAAGACAAAACCTACAGAAAAGATTGGTTGTAGTTTCACCCCACTGACTTTGAACACAAGAATTGTAGTAATTAGATGGGTTGGACTCTGCTCTCATCCATAAAATCACATATACTCATACACATACACACAAAACTTGGAAAAAATCAATGAAACCGGTTATGATGATAATGAATATTTTTAAAATGGAGGTGTTTTACTTCATTTACATATTTACTTATTAAACATGGATTTCTTGATTACTCCTTTGTCAGGCACTGTTCTGAATACTGAGGATGCAAAGCTGAATAGAGCTGAATAGTATACATTCCCTGACCTCAACAAGTTCTAAAAGATTCTGATCAGGAAACTGTCAAATGCTTCGCTTTCTTTATTACTGGTTTAGGTGTTTAGACATACTAAGACATAATTATGCAGTGAGAAATACGCAGCATTTCACTAACACACAGAAAAATTGCCTTCAATGGGAAGACTCGCTAGTACTTGGGTTTGATGGGTTAGGTTAAGACGCATAATTCTATATAGGTAAAGTTGGATATAATAGGTCAGATGGCAAGAACTGGACTGGTTGGTTTCTTGAATAAATGAGTGCAAGAACAGAATTCCACTGTAAAACTGAAGTTTTCCCTGATAATCCTTGATGCTGGGAACATAAAGAAAAATCACAGGTGAATACCAAGCCTCCAAGCCCAGACTGGGACTGCAATATCCATTTGCTTAAGTGTAAGTCAAAGTAGCAGCTCCAGTTTCTCAGCCTTCAGAGAGTCTTTATGTGGTTTTGTAGTAATAATCCATTTTTCACACTCTAAGGAGAAGCAATGTAATACAAAATACCCTTCACAATTCATTTCTAAGATGGCATTGACTACTAAGCTATCGGTTCAAATTCTTGTTTGTGGGAAAGCTAGGAGACACTATTTTCCTCAGCAATTTGCACTGATAGAATCTAATGTGGTAATGTGATTCCCAAACGGCCCAGTGACATCAGGTAAGCCTTCTGCAAAATGAAGACTATGAATGATGAATGCAAACTTTCTACAAGCAAAATGATTTAGAGGATAGGATAAATTCCTCTTGAAGATGGAAATAGGTTCTAGCTGAATAGAAAGATAATTACCCTTCATCAGGCTCTTATCCTGTTGCTACTATCTAAATATGAAACATCACAACATTACTAATTTGGCACTTCAGCGATGATGCTAACTTGATAAAAAGTCAGTACACAGTCCAAATACATGCCAAATTTCCAGGGGCAGATGTGACAATTCTTTTGTTACTGGATATTTATTCAAAATAGGAGACTCAAAGTACTGAGAAGTACTATTCCTTCGAAAGTTGAAGCAAGGTTTCAGGGAATTGCTTTGCACTGCAGTAAGTAGTACAAAATCACACAACAGAATTTCCAGCCACATATGCTTAATCACACACATGCAGGAAGTTGAAAACCAGATTTTTATTTGGAAGGGAATCAGAATTTTGATTTTATGCACTGGGCATGGGTTCCCAAATTTCCAGACCTTCTATCCTTGATGTAATAAAAGGAAAGGGCTTTGCTTAAGAGGGAATTAGCTCTCATTTCATATCTAAAGGCATTGTTAATTACCTGATTTTCATCTAAAAACAAAAGGCCTCTATCAATTTATTCTTTATTACCTCTGTGATGTTTTAGGCTTTTAGTGAAAAGATTTTGCATATTTTTGTTTTGCAAATTTATTACTACTTTATTTTATGCTATTGTAATTCTTTGCTTTTACATTTATATTAACATTGTTTGTTGGTGGTATATAGAAATGCAATTCGATTTTTTATATTGACCTTGTACCCAAAGCATTTGCTAAAATCACTAATTAATACTAAAAATTTGGGGGGGGCAGCTTCTTTAGGATATTCTACATAGCCATGAAAATAAACACACATTTGCTTCTTCTTCTCCAATCTATTTATGTGGTTGGAATTTTCAGTACAGTGTTGATTAAAAATGGAGAGGGTGAACATCTTTGTATTGTTCCCACTCTTAGGTGGAAAACATTAAATGTTTCAGCATTAAGTTTAGGGTTACTTTTAGGTTTATCATAAATGTGCTTTATCATTTTGAAGAAATTTCTTTCCACTTCTACTTTGCTAAAAGGTTCTTTTTTTAAAAAAATCAGGAATGGGAATTGATATTTGTCTCATGTATTTTCTGCATCCATCGAGATGATCATGTGTTTTCCTCTTTTGTTCTATTAATGTAGTCAATTATATTGGTTGACTTTCCAATGTTGGACCAAGCTTGCAATCATGAGATAAAACCCACCCAGATACAATGATTTATCACTTTTATATATTGCTGAACTTGATTTGTTAATATTTTAAATGAATTTGTGTGTGTGTGTGTGTGTGTGTGTGTGTATGTGTGTAAGTAAAACAATAGAAGTTTATTAAGTGAGGAGACAGAAAAAGCTCTCAAGAGTGAAAGGGGTCCCGACAGGGTTGCCCCTGAGGGCCTTTAGGGTTGGTCTTTTATAGAAAGCTAACCAGGGAACTTAAATCCTTTAACATCTCTATTGATAACACCTTCAATGGCTTACTTCCTTTTTAGGGTCTGGTTATTCTATGTTGGTCACAGGTGATTATCATAAAGATGCCCACCACATATGCATAGAGCAGGGTGGTTCTCCACCCTGCCCAGCTATATATTTATACTCACAGAGGATATTGATCTATAATTTTCTTTGCTTGTAATATCGTTTTCAACTTTTGGTGTCTGTGTTATATTTGCTTCATAAAAAAGGATTGCAGAGTATTCCTCTGGATCTGAAGTTTCTATTAATGACAAGATTTTAATTACAAATTTAGATTGTCAGCTACTTTGAGACAATTTGCTAAGTCTTTAAAAGAAATTGTCCATTTTGTCAATGTTCTTGAATTACTGGCATAAAGTTGTTCATAATACTCCATTATTATTTTTAATGTCTCTAGTATCCAGAGTTATGACTTCTTTTTCATATATGATTTGACTAATTCATACTCACTTAGTTTCTTGATTATTCTCCCTAGCTATTTATAAATTTTAACAGCCATTTCAAGGAACCAATGTTTTGCTTTGTTGGCGTCCTCTATTATTTCCACTTATTATTAATATATCTTCCCTTCAAATTACTTTGGTTTTGAATTAGTATATTTTAGCTTTGTTAACTACAGAGTTTATTCATCTACTTTTACTCTAATTACTGACATTATTGGATCTAGTCTACCATCTTAGGATTTGTTTTCTATTTCTCCCATCTGTTCTTCGTACCTCTTTTCTATTTTCCTGTCTTCTTTTGGATAGAGTATGTACAATTCCATTTGTTCTCCTTTATGGGCTATTTACTTAGTGTTTTACATTTTTATGGTATACTTTAAAATTAAAATATAATTTAAAAACCATGAAATTTAAGCCCTAGGTACAACTAATTATATTGTCTGTATAGATTTGTCTATTCTGGACATTTCCTATAAATTGAATTATTTAGTATGTGGTTTTGTTTTTGTTTTTTTGAGACAGACAGAGAGAGAGAGAGCAAGGGGGGAGGGCAGAGGGAGAGAATCTTCAAGCAAATACCCTGCTGAGCCAAAATCAAGAGTCAGATGCTTAACCGACTGAGCCACCCAGGCACCCCTATGGTTTTGTTTTAAATAGACATTTTCTGGGGCGCCTGGGTGGCTTAGTCATAAAGCGTCTGCCTTTGGCCGAGGGCCTGATCCCAGGGTCCTGGGATCGAGCCCCGCATCAGGCTCCCTGCTCTGCTGGGAGTCTGCTTCTTCCTCTCCTACTCCCTCTGCTTGTGTTCCCTCTCTCGCTGGCTGTCTCTCTCTGTGTGTCAAATAAATAAATAAAATCTTTTTAATAAATAAATAAATAAATAAATAGACATTTTCTCATGTACCATTTTCATTCCCTTGCCATTTCTTTACTGTACTTTGGGGGATCATTTTCTTGGTGCTTGTCCAGAGTATTAAAATTAATTAACATAACACTATTTTAAATTAGTACCAAGTCAATGTCATTAATACAGAAAACTTTGGGGATGCCTGGGTGGCTCCGTCAGTTAAGTATCTGCCTTCAGCTCAGGTCATGATCCCAGGGTCCTGGGATCTCCCACATTGGGCTCCGTGCTCGGCGGGGAGCCTGCTTCTCCCTCTGCCGCTGCTCCCCCTGCTCTCTGACAAATAAATAAATAAAATCTTAAAAAAAGAGAGAGAGAGAGAGAAAGAAAACTTTGCTCCTGTATTAGCTCCATTGCCTTGTTAGGATTGCTAATTGTAGCAAGGGTTTGTATGTAGGAATTTGATGATAGCTGAGGGTCTTCTCAGATTTTGGTTGAGCATGTGCACACAGCCCTACACATTCACATTGTCTTCTAGATTTCCGGTGATATGTCAGAACTTTCCAAAGCTCCTATGGGTATCTCATTCCTTAGGCTTTCCTTTTAAGGTTTTTGCTACTCTCTTTTGCCCCAATTAATATGCACCACCCTAGGCATCTGATATTTTAAACAATTTTTAAAAAATGTTTTGACAGGGGCGCCTGGGTGGCTCAGTCATTAAGCGTCTGCCTTTGGCTCAGGGTGTGATCCCAGGACCCTGGGATCGAGCCCCACATCGAGCTCCCTGCTCTGCTGTGAGCCTGCTTCTTCCTCTCCCACTCCCCCTGCTTGTGTTCCCACTCTCGCTGGCTGGCTCTCTCTCTGTCAAATAAATAAATAAAATCTTTAAAAAAAATGTTTTGACAAATAACCCAGGGAATGTTTGTTTTGTTGTTGTTGTTTTACTTTCAGCTCAGGTCAAATAGACTGCCTTGCATGTGGGGTCTTCCAGGGAACCACCAGACAAAAAGCAACAATTTTCTGGGAATGAAGATTTGAAAGGAGCTCCAACTCTGTTTTGTCCCCTCCAGTGGCTGTCCGACTGCTGGTTTTCACCATGGTTGTGGGTTGTTGGTTTTCAAGTTTACTATGAACCTCACTGGGGGCAGGGTAGGAGAACAAGAACAGAGCAAATTAAAGAGGCACAGAACTCACTGTTCTTACTGAGATTCAGCTTATATTCTAGAATAAATGTTCTCTAGATTGCTGCAAGCAATTAGTTAATTTTCAGCATCCAGAAAATGCTGATCCTGACAATTTTTGCTCTTTAGTTATTCTTGATTTTCAGATATCTTCATTCTGCTATTTTTATTGATACTTTGTAGATTAGTGATTACTAATTACATTATATGTCCTTTATTTGTTCTCTTCCTTGAATTAATATTATACAGTTTTACATACAGCCTAAGCACCTTACAGTAGTGTATTTAACCCCTCTTATCTTTTTTGTTATTGCCATTGGAGATTTTATTTCTACGTATGTCCAAGCCCAGAATACCTTATTATATTTGTGTTAATTGGTCAATAGTTTTTTACATGAATTAAGAACAAAAATAAGTCTTTTATATTGGTTCACATATTAAATTTTTGGTTCTCATTATTCTTTTTTTTAGATTTGATTTCTTATCAAGTATAATTTTCCTTTAGCCTGATGAAATTCCTTTAGCATTTCTTTTAGCATAGGTCTACTGGTGAAAATTTTTCTCATTTTTTAATTTATTTGGGTATTTTTATTTTGCCTTTATTTTTGAAGTGTATTTTCATCAGGTAAACTTCCGGAGTTCTTTTTTCTGGGACTCTGCCTTTTATGCTCCAGCCCACTCAGCTTCCCTAAACTCTGTCTCTTGAATTCAGGGGAACCATCCTATTCTAGACAGAGTACCTCCTGCTGCTTTGTGGTGTGGAATATGCTTTCAGGCAAAAAGTCAGTGTTACCATAGGGCTCACCTCATTTCTTTTCCCTGTGCTGTCTGTTGTCCAGTGTATGAAAATAGTTATTTCACATATTTGGTCCAATTTTCTAGTTATTTTCAGTAGGAGGATAAACCTAGTCTCTGTTATTTCACCATAGCCAGAAATAAGACGTATATTTCATCTACTTTTTTATTGCTCACAGGATGAGCATGTTTCTAGTGTTGTGGTAAGTGCTGAAGAAGTGTGCATACATTAAGATGACTTGACACCCAGGATGTATCTTAATTTCAATATATTTCTGATTCAGCCCTAACCTCAGGTAGCAATAGACAGTCACTTTGGCAAGAGATTATATTTTAGACTTCATTTCCTGTTTTAGCACTAAAATTTATATGTTCTCGAAATACAAATTATATTTGAATGATTAAGTTATATCAAGAAGGGTCCTTCTAACTCTTAAGATTTTCCTTGGGGAATCGTGGGTGACTCAAACATATACTCCCACTCGGTTGCTTAAATCTGGCAACTGTTTACTTCCAATCAATAAGAACATCCTTTCCCACATTTTTAGTAAGATAAAACTTTGATTAACCAAAACCTAACTAACCGAAGCCTGTAATTGACTTGTTTTTCTCTGATATTATGCTTTTGTTTAGCTTTGTTTATTTGTTTGAAGGAAACTAATGACAAGAAACAGTCTGTTGTAGCAATTCAAAAGTAATGAAGGAAATGGAAGATTAGGGTAATTTCTCCAGAAAACTTATCTTAGTACTTCTCAAAGTGCTATAGATGGTAGGCAAAAAAGAATGATGACTCATATGCATACTGTCAGCCCCCAAACAGACATCACCATACAAAGACCGGCACTACTTTACATCCCCTTCCACATACATGAATCTGGCTACCCTTGGATAACTTAGTTTCTTCCTCTGTTTTGTCCTCAAACTTCTTTTGAAGCAATACTTCCCCTTAACATAATTTATGAGGCGAGAAAAAAAAGACAATGACTTTGTGGGGTTCCATGTTCTCTTAAAATCACCAAATTTTTGAGTTGGATAACTTTAGAAATAAATGATTTCTGTCACCCATCTGATGCATTTGTTTATAAAACAAATTCCTACTGAACATCTATTATGTCCTCAACATGTGCTAAGTTACCAGGGATTCAAAGGTGGATAAGAATAATTCCCCACCCTCTGGAAAGTTGAACATCTCAAATGATGAGGACTTACTAACTGCTGAAATCATCCATTTCTTTTTTTTTTTTTATTAATAATGATTTTTTATTATATTATGTTAGTCACCATACAGTACATCCCCGGTTTTCGATGTAAGGCTCGATGATTCATTAGTTCCGTATAACACCCAGTGCACCATGCAATATGTGCCCTCCTTACTACCCATCACCGGTCTATCCCATTCCCCCACCCCCCTCCCCTCTGTAGCCCTCAGTTTGTTTCTCATAGTCCATAGTCTCTCATGTTTCATTCCCCCTTCTGTGAAATCATCCATTTCTTTTTCAGACTCCTTAATAATTATGCCCTTCTTTCTTACTTTAAGTCAAAATTAGTTTACTTACCATTTCACCCAATGACCCTGAACAATACATATTAAATCTATCTTCCATGATAAATTCAAAAAGGGCCAACATGACATATAGCACATATTAGGCACTCAATAATGATTTAATGAGCGAATGAAATTGTTATTGGGCTTTTATCCTCATGCTTCAATTCTCTTTTCTAACCAAGTTCATTCTTTATTTCTTGACTAAACAATCCCAATTGGATCAAATATCACTAACATGACATTGTTCAGTCCTCAACAACCATTCTAACTGCTTTCCTCTTACACTCTTTTCAGCTTGTTACTGTCATCTTAAAGTATGAGAAAGGAACCATACATTCCCAGGATGATTTGGAGGTAGAAGAAATGTTCTGGTGCATATATTCTGGTTTTCAGATACGATTAGTCCAGTCATCCCTATTTTCTATCTTTCAACTTGTCAAATGTTAGTGCTGAAACAGAAATTCCAGTTTGTTAATTCTAACCTCTTTGTGAAGGTTTAGAAAAGTGAGATGATTATGTGCCCAAGGTCACAAAATTAGTAAACAGTAGAATTGAATTGTGTTTCCCAACTAGTGATGTAATTGATTCCCTAGGGAATATTTGGAAAAGTTTGTCAAGATGCTTACTGGAATTTAGTAGGTGAAAGCCAACAATACTAAAATCAGATAACATCCAGGAAGAATTGCCCCATGTAAAATGTCAATAGAACCTCCAGTGAAAAACACTTCAAACTCAGGTGTCCTGACTCCTACATGCAGATTCAAAATGATAATCCTGAGAAGTCCGGTAGATTGAGTTACTAAGCTAAATTCTTCCTCACAGTTACCTCATCCTATTTCATGTAACTTTACAATCCCTCCACAAAAGGGTTCATATACTTTCCCAGCTCCTTAACTTTGGACTTGGTCATATAATTTGTTTCAGTCAATGGGACATGAGTAAATATAATACAATGCAGGTATTTGAATTGTGCTAACAGAATTTGTTGTGCCCTTAGCCAGTCTAGAGTAGCTGATATATAGTTGTGAAAGAAATATGTTTATTATTATATACCACTGAGATTTTGTAATTCAACAACAGATGATTGATAAAAAAATTGACAAGAATTTAGTGATTTAAACACTGTTTCCCAATCTGTGTTACATGATAGTAGCCTCCTAAGATGATCTCAGGTTTGGCATAAGTAGGGAATGACATGATCAAATAATTTCAAGAAAGACTGAGTAGTTTTTCATATAACATATTAAAGTAATAAGTTCTACTAAAAAACAAAGTTATCTAAAATTTGTTTAAATTACTTTTTTAAACACAAACCCCATTTTCTACATACCTATTATAATCCAGATATGTTGGAAAAGTTCTTCACTAGAATTTATTTACTAAGGCACGAAGATAGATTTGGAACTTTAAAAATGGATTTTCAACCAAATGAGAGGAAACAAAAGAGAGTCTCTAACAGCCAATTGTTAAGACTGTGACTACAATGTGAGTACCCTGGTTAGTTGAGAAAGGACTATATTCTCATCTCATCTCTCTTCTGTATCTTCAATATATTTCTGTTCATTGTCCCTGCACTTTAATATGTAAACATGCTCAATCCTATTCCATCTTTAAAAACAAACCAAAACAAACCAGGCAAAACAGCTCTTAAACCTAGTTTTTCTGTTTTAACTTATTTGTTTCCTTTTCTTATCAGCCATACTTCTAAGAGAAGAGTCTCTAGTAGTTGTCTGCTTCCCACATAACCTTTCACTCATTTAAAAATATATGATTTACATTTGTATTAATACATTGCTCTTAAAATATATAATTTTAACATATAGAAGTGTGTAAAATACAAAATGTGTGTGTGTGTGTGCATGCATGAAAGGTGGATTCAGGGCTGACATGCTGTCATAGCCTAGAAAATGCTTCTGAGGCTTTCAAGATCTCTTGAAGAAGAGAATTTCATTCTTCAAGAATGAAACTTCATTCTCCTTGACATTGTGCAAGAGCCAAGGGACCACCAGCAGAGCCAAAGCCTTACCTCTTATGGAAAAGAGAGACTAGATTACATAGTCATCTGAGGGAGCCCATCTGGTAGAAATCCATTAGAAAGAGGAACACCGATGCCTTGCTTCAGATAGTCCCTGCTGCCTTGCTTCAGATGGTCGATGCTTACCAGATTCTGCTCACTTCAGTGCTTCTAAAAGTTTGAAGCTATGGTGACCTGACCTATTTCTAGTCCGTGTAGTTGGAAGAGAAATGGGGAGACTTGAGAGCAGAGAGACATTCTCCACACATTGTGGCAGAGGGGGAAAATCAGCAGACCCTTCAGGGTCAGTCATCTCTTACTGGTTTACTGAATGTTAGGGAACTGTAATGATGTGACATGTATGATTCTATGAAATCCCCAAATTATGAGGATGTAGAAAAAAAATTAAAACTCAGTTAAAAGAATGAGTGACATGAAGGAACAAAAGTCAGTCTCAATGTGTAAGACAATTGTATACCATTGAAATAGAGTGCAAGGTAATAAAATATAAAAGAAGAAGAAAAAAGGAGGAGAATTCTCAATGAAAATATAGTTAGAACTATATAAAATAGACTTTCTGGAAGTACCTTTTAAGCCCTGATTTTTAATTTTTGGAAATCAGTAAATAATTACTACTGAAACATTATTTAATGGCCTGGAAGATCAAGTGGAAAAATACTATGTAGAGCAAAAACATGAAGAGATGGAAATATACAGTATAAAGATCAGAGATTTAGCTAACATTTATGGATCATGTGAAATTTGCCAGGCACTCTTCCTAAGGAATATATATGTATTAACTAATTTAAACCTCAAAACATAAAACAGAACACCATATGGAGTGGGTACTATTATTATCATAATCTTTATTTTATAGATAAGAAAACTGAATCTAAGGAAAATTCAGCAAAATTTTCAGGGTTACAAAGTTTTTAAGTGACAAAGCTGGGATTTGAATAGAACTACTCTATACACTAATAACTGGACTGTATTATTTTCTTATACAAGAAAAAATCACTAGATGGAAGCATAGCAATAGTAAAATATGTTTTAAACATAGTAATACTTAGTTTTACAGATTGAAAATGATGAGGGAGCAGAAAGCTAGCTGAAGACAAAGCAAAAGCTAACACCCTGCAACCTCCCCCCTCACCCACTCCTGGGTGGGATATGTGTGACATTCTTCCAGGAAGCTCCCAACTATCTTAATATTAATACCTTGCTAGAGGGGAAAACAACCTTAACTTGACAAAGTCAATGCCTCTGGTATCCTGTAGGTCCTCTTAAGCATGTGGAAGTTCTCTTGAAAACCTCCCTTTTCCTCACCTCCCCCAACTCCCAAGTATATAATCAGCCATCTCTCACAACCCCGGTGCAGCAGCTCTTTCTCTTCCTTTTTCTCTCTGGCCCTCTCTCTTTTCCCTTTGTGTGTGTGTGTGTATGTGTGTGTATGTGTATCACACAGAGAGCTAACAAAATAAACTAAAATCACTAATTTCCAATAAAGGGTAATCCTTTCCTAGGAGAGAAGAGATGTATGACTGCTGCGCTTATAACCTTGGCAGCACTAGGAGCAAATTCACTACAGTTGGGGTAAGGAGACACCAGCCAATCTTTACAAATATTTATTGGCCAGCTGACTGTGGTTTAGAGCAAGAGATAAGAATCCAGAGGAGTTGTGATCACAAAATCAATTTCCACTTACCTGCCTAAGTTTTCCATGGAGCCTTCCTTGAATGCATGGGTGAGGCATGCTGAGAGCTAGAGATGAGGTTAAGAGGACTGAGAGAGACTCCAATCAAGGCAAATTCAGGTTTTGCTGAGTGAGGCACTAATGGCCTGCTCAAAGCTGGTGTCAGAGAAGCAGAATGGAAAGTTCTCCTAAGGCACAGCCAGGGTAAATATGAAGATTAAATAGCACTTCTGATTGTCATGAAAAAATGGTAAATCAGCTTAAAAACAGGATATATATATATATATGCACATTGCAGAAAGCAGGAAGCTGGGCTTAACACAAAGAAAAATGCCCAAGCAATACTGAATAAATCTGTGGAGAGCTGAATTTGCAACAAATCCCAGATCCAGCTCAATCACAGCTTAGATGGACTCAGGCCATTACGTTATTGCCTCACACAGGAAGACGTGTGCCCTTTTCTCAAGGTTAATATAATATAGTTCAGCCTCTACTGCTTTTTTACACACAATACCTGCCATACTATCAAAATAATATGAAAAATGTACAGAAGTGGAATACATGACCCATAATAAAGAGAGAAATCAAACAAAGGTAGACAACAAATATTCACCCAGATACAGGAATTAGGAGAGAAAGATTTTTAAGTAAATATGATAAATAATGTGGAAGAGTCTAGAGAAAAAAGTGAATGATATGTTTGAAGAGAGGTGGAATTTAAGCAGAAGAATGCAAAACATATAAAATAATTAAGTGAAAATAAATTTTTAAAAAAGATTTATTTGAGAGAAAGAGAGAGCACATGAGTAGGGGAAGGGGCAGACAGAGAGGGACAGAATCTCAAGCAAATTCCCCACTGACCACAGAGCCCAATGCAGGACTCGATCCCATGACCCTGAGATCACGACCTGAGCCAAAAATCAAGAGTTGGACATTCAGCCGACTGAGCCACCCTGGTGCCCTGAATGGAAATGAAAATTAAGTGGAAAATTAAATTAAAAAATTAAGTGGAAAATGCAAAAGACAGCATTGGATTTGAAAACTCATTCAGCAGGCTTAATAGCAGAACATACATGGCAGAATAAATGGTCAGGGACTTTGAAGAAAGTCAGTAGAAATTTATCCAAACTGAAGCAGAGAAAAAAAAACCTGAAATCTGAAAGATGAGGGCAGTGCCAAATGGTTTAGCATGTGTAATGGGAGTTGGACAAAGGAATGAGAGTAAGAATGGAACAGCAAAAAATTTTTGAAGAGATGATTAAGATTTTTTTTCATGATTGATAAAAGACCCCACATTTCCAACCAAGATCGGTGAATTTCAAGTAGGTTAAATCATGAGAAAGTCACAATTAGGCGCATCATTGTCAAAGTGCTAACAAAATGTATATATAAAATTTCTATTCTATCTTTCATCTGTCCTTCATCTATATATCTGTGGTGGGCTATGTGATGCATTATCAAGAGCTAAAGGACTTTTTCCTCAAGTTACTAAGAATGCTCTTGACAGATAGCCTTCAGTTTTCAGCCCTTACCAGAAATTGCCCTTATCTGAGATGAGTAACTCTTTCCAAGATCACAGCTTCTTTCTGGGAATAACTTGCATCCAATTATTGGTGTCAATGTGGGAATATAAAACCTTAAAATCACAGGACAAATTTGAAGGTTCATCCCAGTTTCACAGCCCTCAATGGGAGAGGCTAAGACATTTGTTGAGATAGCTTTATATACCAACTTCTCTGCCAAATTCTACTTCCTTCTCTTCTGCAGTTATTAATATGGAGAATATCTCCAATAAAATTTCTTAATGGGAATCTCCAAGAGTCTGCTTCCCAACAAACTGCTTTGCACATGCAACAGTATGTGTATACATGCATATAAGTTACTGACTAGATTATGAAAATTATGAAAATCAAAAATAATAACAATATGTTGTGGTATATATAACATATATAGAATAAAATCTATGAAAAAAATAACCTGAAGGACTAGAAATGGATACATGAAATTATACTATTTGAAGATTTTTCATCTGGTAAAAATTTTTGCCTGGTATTTGAAGACAGATGAAGATAAATTAAAGATACACGTTCTAAACTTTAGAGTAACTATTAAAAATATCTTAAACAGTCACCAAGAAAAATAAGGTTAAATACTAAGAATATTACATCAATCCAAAAGAAGTGGGGCAGGAAGGAACAGAAGAAAAAAAGAACAGATGAGACAAACACCAAGTAGTATGTTTTAACCAAACATATCAATAATTACAGCAAATATACATTATGAAACAATCCACTTAGCAGGCAGTGATGGTCAGACTGGATGAAAAGGCAAGACCCAACTCTATGTTGTTTATTAAAAAAGAGAGAGAGACTCTGAACTCTAGGAAACAAACTGAGGGTTGCTGGAGGAGAGATGGGTGGAGGGATGGGGTAATTGGGTGATGCGCATTAAGGAGAGCACTTGAAGTAATGAGCACTGGCTGTTGTATGCAACTAATGAATCACTGAATTCTACCTCTGAAATTAATAATACAGTATATGTTAATTAAATTTAATTTAAATTAAAAAATTTTAAAAAGGGAAAAACTACTGATTATATAAAAAGTCACAGAAAGACTGAAAGTAAAAAGGAGGGGTGATAAAGCATGCAGACACTAAGCATGAGAAAACCCATGCAGCTACATATCTAATATCAGATAAAAGAGAATTAACTCAAGGTGTATTACTAGTGATAAATGTTGAAGTGTCAAATAATCAAGGAGCTATAACAGCCATAAATGTGTGGGCACCTAACAACAGAGCTTCAGAGGCAATAAAGAAAAACAGACTGAAGTAAAGTGAGAAACAGAAAAATCAACAATCATACTTGGAAAATTCCACAATCCTGTCTCAGAAACTGATAGAACAAATAGTCAAAAATTCAGTAATGATATAGCTTATTTGAATAATACCATCAACAAATATGATCTAAATGACGTTCATACAATACAACATAGACCCAAGAGCTACAGAAACATATATCCCTTGTTAGTGTGCATAGTGTTCAGCAATGTAGATCTTATGTTAGGCAATAAAACATGTCTCAATAAATTGCAAATAATCTACATCAGAGATAATATATTCTCTGGCCACAACATAATTAAATTAGAAATAATTAAGGGACAGCTGGGTGGCTCAGTTGGTTAAGTGTCTGCCTTTGGCTCAGGTCATAATCCCAGGGTCCTGGGATTGAGTCCCACATTGGGCTCCTTGCTCACTGGGGAGCCTGCTTCTCCCTCTGCCTGCCACTCCCCCTGCTTCTGCTCTCTCTCTCTGACAAATAAATAAAATCTTTTTGAAAATTAGAAATAATTAAAAATAAGCTATCTAGGAAATTACTAAATGTTTAGAAATTAAGCAATACATTTCTAAATAAAGATCAAATATGAAATTCTAAGGAAAATTAGGAACTACTTAGAACTGAATAATAATGAAATAATAATGAAAGCATAACATATCAAAATTTGTGGGGATGCAGCCAAAGTAGTAGTAAAATAATTTTATCTTTAAATGCACACATTAGAACATAAGAATGGTTTAAAAGTAGTGATGTATGTTTCCACCCTAAAGATCCAAAAAGGAAAAAAGGTAAGACTCAAACTCAAAGTTAGTATAACACAATGATAAAAATAAGAGCAACAATTAACAAGACAGAAAATGAACAGTGGTGTCTTGAAAATATTTTTAAGATTTATGAACAACTAGCAAGAATGTAGAAGAAAAACAATGGGGTAAAAACACAAGTAACAACAAAAATAAAGAAGAAAATTTTGGGAGATGATCCTTCATGAATTTCTCATTTTTCTCTGAAGTCTGGGTATACAGTATCCATCCTGGCTCTCTCCACATCACCCCCTTGGGACTTGAGGGGGAAGGGGATCTGATGTGATCATGTAGTTTATACTGACCACTATGCCATGAGTAATAAATTTTTATAATTTCTTTTTACTCATTCTTTTATGGGCCAAATATATGGAAATATGACCAAGTACTATATGTTAATAATTCAATAAATTCCAAGAAAGTCACCATTTCCTTAAAAAACACAATATAACAAAACTGAACAGAATAAAAATGGATATTACAGTATATCCAATAAATAAATTGAATTAAAAATAGAACGATTTCCACAAAGAAAACTTTTGACTCAGAAGGCTTCACTCTCTACTTTCATCAACTATTTAAGCAAAAATTAATAACAGTTTTATGCAAAATCTCTCAGAAAATAAAAGAGGAGGGGCAGCTTTGTAACCCATTTTATAAGACCAACATAACCTGATTGTAAAACCTGATGAGCACATAACAAGTAAAGAAAGTTATAGATCAACATCCTGTATGTGCACAGATATAAAATTCTTAATGAAATATTAACAAATCAAATACAGCAATATATGGCAAAGATAATGCATTATGAACAAGTGCTGCTTATCAAAAGAATGCATAGTTATTTATGTGTGAATCCTAAGGAATCCATAGAACAACAATCACAACACAACTGGAACCATAACTAATATGAAATCAATTGTATTCTTACATAATAGCATCAAAAAACTGGGAAATAAGATGGAAAGCATATGAACAATAGCATAAAAACGCAAATCACTAGTAATAAAACTAATGAAAGTTGTGCAATACTTCTACACTAAAAACTGCAAAATCTTGCTGGGAATATTAAAAAGAGGTATCAATATTTAAGTTTCACCCATAGAGATTCTTAATTGATCTATAGTAGTGCTTTTCAGAAAGGTCCCAGCTGATTACAATGTTAAGCAAAGCATTAGGAGCAGCTGGTCTAGGGAGACAAACCATAAGAGACTCTTAACTATAGGAAACAAACTGAGGGTTGCTGGAGGGGAGGCGGGGGATGGGGTAACTGGGTAATGGACATTAAGGGGGGCAGGTGATGTAATGAGCACTGGGTGTTATATACAACTGATGAATCACTGAACTCTACTTCCAAAACTAATAATACACTATATGTTAATTAATTGAATTTAAAAAAAAAAGAGTAACTGGTCTAATATGGATTTTTAATTTAACCATGAATGGTCACAGGAGAAATTTTGGAAAATGTGGTAGAAAGCCTGTGATTTCAACTATCATTCCCCAGATTAAATGTCTTGTCCACATCTTTGATTTGAGCTTCATTTCTGCAAACCCAAATGCCTATCATGCACTTCCACACGTATATTACACCTGCACTTCAAACTCAGAAATTCAACATTAAAGCCATCCCTACCCCTTTCAACTCTGCTGACTTTTCATTCTCTTTTTTTCGTTAACGGAAGCAAAAATCAAATAAGGAATTAGGGAGATACCCTAAACTTCTACATCACTTCCTTAATTCATCTTTGGAATGACCATCTCCATTCATACCCAACTAGTCAAATACTCATATCTATTCCAGTAAATATCCTTGAAATCTACCCCCAATGCTTCATTTCCCTAATAATCATGTCATTTTAGCCACTCATCATCAAAAGTGCAATAGGCTCAAAAGTGGTCCTCAAGTACCTATATTCTTACAATCTCTTCTCCACACTGTCACCAGTAATCTTTTTAAAACACAAATCTGATCATTTTACACTACTTAACACTTACTATCCAAAGTGATGATCAAGACTATTTATGCTATTTGGAAGAAAGTATTCTACCTTCTTTTTATATTAATGTTACCTTAGCTTTGAATATTTTATTTTAGATGCTTTATAATGTATATAATATATTCATTAAGCTATTCATAAATATACAATAATGTACATTCATTGGATGTTTATATTCACTTATTTTTTTAATGGATTGGGATACACAATCAAAAATTGGGAGACCAATGGCCCATGAGAAAAAGCCCAACTCACTTAGCATAATGTCCAAAGCCTCCCCATATCTTGCCTCAGCTACTTTCTCTAGCTTTAGCTCCTACCACTCTGCTCTCCAACATCCTTATGCAAGGAATGCAAGTGGGACTTTTCCTTTCTACCATCACTGCTCTTGGTTCCTGCTGCTATTACATTTATTGACATTGCACACCTATTGCCCTTATCATAAGATATTTATGCATTTTTGTTCACACCAGACTTTTACATTAAATTAGTAAGTTCTATGAGCTTAAGAACACTTCCTTATTGTCCAAATTTTCTAAATCAACACCTGACACATACTAGGCATTCGATATCATTGAGTTGGTTATACAGACACCCGTTTCCTACCTACCCCATTCTTTTGCTGAAGTTGTAGAACCTCAGCTAATACTCTGTGGTATCATATGTTTATAATAATGTCCCTGTGTATTCACCTGACAACATGCCTTTCTTAAAATCTATTATTATTTCTTTTGGGGAGCTTTTCTTTAATCATCATAAGATCATAAATGAGGATTAGAAAAGGCAAGACACTATTTTGTGTCTTGTCACACAGTGATTCTAGAAACATTACTCATCCTTTCCTTACATTTTCTAATCATTACCAATTCTTTCTTTAGATTATGGGTTTATGAAGCAAGTATGCAGATTATTTTATATTCATTAAATAAAGGGATATTATAGTTCATAATAACTTTTAAAATCTCATTAAGACAAGATTATTGGAAAGTTGAATGAAAGAATGAATTATTTTGATTTCTACTAGAATTCAGTTTGAAATGTTTTTCCTTCCATTGATAGGAGTTATTGATATTTTAATTTTTTTACTTATTTTATCTCAATTTCTACATTATAAATTAAGTGAGAAAAACACATACTTGCTGCAATTTTAAAGTACACAGAGTAAAATTTCAAATTTCTTCTTCAATACTGCCCCCTACTCTTACTCTCCTCCCTATAGGTAAACTTAGGTATTGTTACCGCTTTTTAATATTCCCAGCAAGATATTGTAGTTTCCCCTCTTTGTTACTCAGTGATTGATGAATAGATTAATTGATTCAACAGTTATCTATTGAATACCTAATTAGTGCCACACACTATGCTGGAGACACAGGATGAATAAGAAAAAATATGGTCTTCGTGATGCTCAGAGTGGAGTAGGAGGACAATGAATGAGTGTGTAAGTGATCAGTAATTTCAGGCTACATTAATACTCAGAAGAAAATAAACAAAGGGAATGAAATACTGGCTGGAGAAAGCCACTCTGGATATGGTGTGTTAATCTTGTTCCTCTGAGAAGCAGAAACCAAGTTGAGAAGTAAAAGCGGTTTATTGTTTATTGGGGAAAATGCCTGTGAGAGAAAATGTAGGTTGAGGCAGAGGAGGCTGAGAGACTCCTAATGGTAAGGACAGAGAAGATGGTAGGTTGGACTAGGGTGGGAACAGTGGTATGGTAGATGGATTTAAGATCTATCCTTTCATAATTATATTTACTAGACTATACATATTGTGCACTGATTTTTTTTCAATAAAAATATATATTTGACAGATCATTCCATGTCAGTTATATAAATCTGTTGCTTTAAAAAAAAAAAGAGATTTATTTATTTGGGGGGGAGTGGGGGAGAGGGGCAGAGGGAGAGAAACCCAAGCAGACTCCACACTGAGCACGGAGCCCACCATGGAGCTCAATCTCATGACCCTGAGATCATGACCTTAGAGCTGAAACCAAGAGTCTGATGCTCAACCAACTGCACCACCCAGGAGCAGCTGTTACTTTCTTTTTTAACTGGTATATAGTATTCTAAACCAGATTTGATTTACCTATATTACTTTTCTGGATATATAGGGAAATACATTTTTTCCCCTTTCTTGATGCTACAGTGAATATTCTTGTAAGTGCCTCACTATGAAGAGTGGAAACATTACTCAGAATAGACTTAAAGTGGAATTACTGTGCATATTTTAAAATTGAATAGGCATTGGCAATTATTCTCCTAAAAGTCGGTACTAATATATACTCCAATGAGGAGTGTATGAGATGGAACTTTGCTCATATTTTGCTAATATTGGATATTATCAATCTTTAATGTTTTTCAAACTGAGGGGGAAACAATTGTTTTTAGATGGGTGGTATTGAGGAAAAGAGAAGTCAACTTTGTTGCATTTAAGGACCATCACAGCATCTATCCATCCTTTCTATTTGCCAGATTAGATAAACCAAATATTAGTATGTTCATTTCCTAGGACTGTCATAACAAATTGTCACAAACTTGATAGCTTGAAACAACAGAAAGTGGGGCGCCTGGGTGGCTCAGCTAGTTAAGTGGGTGCCTTTGGCTCAGGTCATGATCCCAGGGTCTTTGGATCAAGCCTTGCATCGGGCTCCTTGCCCAGCAGGGAGTCTGCTTCTTTCTCTGCCTGCCACTCTCCCTGCTTGTGCTCTCTCTCTGACAAATAAATAAAATCTTTTTAAAAAATTAAAAATATATAAATTAAATAAATAAAACAACAGAAATTAATTATCTCACAGTTCTGGAAACCAGAAATCTAAAATCATGGCGCTGGCAGAGCCTCATATCCTCTGGCTCTGAGGGAGAATCTGTTCCATGTCCCCTCTTGCATTGCATTACTGTCAGAATTGCTTGCTATTTCTTGGCTTGTTGGTTTCATCACCCTAATTTCTGATTGTTTGTTCACACAGCTTTTTTCTCTGTGTGTGTCAAAACTCTATCCCTCTTTTATAAGGATACATGTGACTGCATTTAGGACCCACCCCAATAATCCAGAATATACTCAAGATACTTAAGTTAATCAGATATTTTCCCATATAAGGTAATATTTAAAGGTTTTGGGGATTAGGATATTGACATATCTTTTGGTAGGCATACAGTTCACCTCGCTGAAATTAATGAACTCACATTTCCTCTCTTGTTAGGATCACTACATGAAAGCAAGTGGTAGAGGGAGTAGAATTCAGGATTCAAGAGATTTC
The DNA here is from genome assembly GCF_017311325.1 of Ursus maritimus. Taxonomy (NCBI): domain Eukaryota; kingdom Metazoa; phylum Chordata; class Mammalia; order Carnivora; family Ursidae; genus Ursus; species Ursus maritimus. The sequence continues at coordinate 34,844,871 of NW_024423319.1, read as the reverse complement.
CTGATTACCAATAAAGTCTGACTACTGACTTTAGTCATTTCTGTTTTCTTTTATATAAATTATCTGTTCAAAGCCTCTGCCCCTTATTCTCCTGAGATGTTAGTCTGCTTTTTTCTTTTATTTATTGGTAATTTATGTAAATTTTTTATATTGTTTGTTTTTTCAGTTGTATTAACCCTTTATCAGATATGTGATTTGCAAATATTTTCTCCCATTCCTTTTCATTTTGTTGATGGTATTCCTTACTGTGCAGAAGCTTTCTATTTTGCCAAGACTGATGTCAAAGAAGTTACCTGCTATGTTCTCTTTTTTCTAGGAGTTTTATGGTTTTTGATCTTATGTTTTAGTCTTTAATCATTTTGAGTTGAGTTTTGTGTATGGTATAAGATAGGGATCCAGTTTCATTCTTTTGCATATGGCTGCTCAGTTCTCCCAACAATTATTGAAGTGACTATCCTTTTCCCATTAGATATTTTTGGCTCCATTGACATAAAGTAATTCACCATATATGCATGGGTTTATTTCTGGGCTCTCTATTCCATTCCATTGATATCTGCATCTGTTTTTATGCAAATATCATACCGTTTTGATTACTGTAGTTTTATAATACAATTTGAAATCAGGAAACATGATGCCTCCAGCTATGTTCTTTTGCCTATTTGGGGTTTTTTTGTGGCCTCACCCAAATTTTAGGATTTTTTGTTGTATTTCTGTGAAAATTTCCATTGGAATTTTGATAGGGATTGAACTGAATCTGTAGACTGCTTTGAGTAGTATGGACATTTTGGCACTATTAAGTCCTCCAATCCATGAGCATGGAATATCTTTCCAATTTTTGTGACCTCTTCAGTTTCTTTCATCAATTTCAATAGTTCAATAGTTCAATCTCATCAATAGTTTTCAGCAAAAGATCTTTCACCTTCTTGATTAAGTTTATTCCTATGTATTTTATTATTTTGATGCAATTATAAATGGGATTGTTTTCCTAATTTCTCTTTTTGATAGTTCATTATTAGCATATAAAATGCAGCTGACTTTTGTATATTGATTTTGTATCCTGTGATTCAACTGAATTTGTTTGTTTGTTCTAGCCATATTTTGGTAGTCTTTAATGTTTTCTATGCACACTATTATGTCATCTGCAAATAGAGACATTTACTTCTTCCATTTTGGTTTCAATGCTTTTTATTTCTTTTTTCTTACCAAATTTCTCTGGCTAGGACTGCCAGCACTATATGAATGAAAGTGGTGAGAGTGGGCATAATTGCCTTGTTCCTGATCTTAGAGGAATACTTTCAGCTTTTTACCATTGAGTATGATGTTAGCTGTGAGTTTGTCATATACAAACTTTATTGTGTTGAGGTACATTCCCTCTATATCCACTTTGTTGAGAGTTTTTATCATGAGTGGATGTTGAATTTTGTCAAATATTTCTTCTGCATCTATTAAGACAGTCATGTGATTTTTATCCTTCATTTTGTTAATGTGGTGTATCACATTAATTTGCAGATGTTGAACCAGCTTGCATTTCTGGAATAAATCCCAATTAATTGTGGTGAATGGTCTTTTTAATATATTGTTGAATTCAGTTTGCTAATATTTTGTTGAGGATATTTGCATCTATGCTCTTCAGGCATATTGGCCTGTAGTTTCCTTTTCTTGTAGTGGCCTTGTCTGGGTTTTAAAATCAGGGTAATGTTGGCCTCCTAAAGTGAATTTAGAAGTGTTCCTTTATGCTTCATTAAGTATTCAATCATTAAAACCTTTTAGAGAAGTATTAAAATCTTCACTTTATTTATAAGTAAACTGGAACTTAAAGCAATTTAATAACTTGCCTAAGATCAAACTCAACCTTGGGTCTATTATAGACTCTATTCTGTTCCATTGAATATTTTCATTTTAAATAGTCCGTCCCTTAAAATGTTAGTTTCTAATAATTGAATTTTAGAAAAAAAAGGAATTCTCTTAAATAATAAAATAGACCATTCAAAGCATTTATTCCAATGATAAAGAAATACATTAAGCTATATGTTAACACAGATATAATGTAGACAATAAGTATAGGGATGGAAATAGTGTTTGGGTATGAGGCTTGAGGGAGGTACTGGATAGTAGACGTGAGCACATAAGAAGCTGAACATAAGACTCATAATGTTGATTGCATCTTTCTAATTAGGCTCACTTATAGCCCTGTAAATGTACTATTAGACATGCTTTCATTTAGATGAAAGAATAAAACAGCAAAAATTATTCTCTATATAGAAAGTATAAAATACAAAACACCTGCACAAACAGACATAAACATTTAAGCACATATTTAAACAAAGAAAATTAGTTTCTTTTCAGATTGTGTGTTTGAATTAAAATGACTTCTCAGGTCTGATCGTATAAACATATGATACCTCAAGCAATAATCACGTAAACAAAAATACGTAATTCATGATAAAAGATAATGGTCATTTCAATCTGATTTTAGTTAGATTTTAGTTAGGAGGAGGATGGTTTTGTTTTTGTCGGCTTTCTTCTTCTTGGTGGGGGAACTGACAATGGAAATTGATGTTGCAATGGATATTTGAATGTCAGAGTCCACAGCCATCTCGTATGATATAAGCAACACAGTACACAGACCATCTGGGCTTACTGCCATTATCCTGCAAACTGGCTAGGCATGAGTGATCCTCTGAAGCCTAATTCCAAAGCACCCTGGTTTACTTGTTTCAAAGCACTTCATTTGCCCGTATTTTGGAGCAGGTGCAAAGCCATTCTGGAGTTTCCTGCTGAGGTTTATGCAAATGGATGGCTTAACTGGACTGTGGGCTCGGATTTCCTACTGCCTAAGTACTGAGACCAGGCATGATTTGGCTTATATTTCCCTCTCAACTAAATTCATTCTCTTTCTACAGTTTCTTTCAGCTCTTCTGTCCAAATTATACCTTGTTATTATCTAGTACAATGTTTCTCAAATGAAAAAAAAAATGAAAGCATGATCACAGTTAATGGTGAATTATCAATTAAAGGAATCTATAGACCAATGCCTAAGGAGTCATAGTTGTGTGAAATAATTTTTATCCAAGAGTCATTTGGATGACTTTAGATAGGTCACTCTACCTCTCTGGGCTCTTCTGCTTACCTTATGGATCTTGCATAAGAATTAACCGAGTTACTAAGTGAGAATGCATTAAGATATATAAAATATTCTACCACTATATTAGGTTAGCATGAGAGAGAATGTGAGCAAGATTATTAGTGAGGAGCTTTAAGAAGGGCAAGATAAAGTGGCCCCCACCTTGATTTTCCCATTCCTACCTCAGTTAACTTGTATGGATGATAAAATAAAGGATATGACAACGGTTTTTGGCAGACAGTTACTTACCCACAGTTACCTGGTTACTTACCCACAGTCCTTTTCCTCCACATCCTAAGCAAATGAAGGAGCTAGTGTAAAGACTCTAAAGTAGAATAGTGATTACCAGTGTAGATGGGTGAGGGAGTAGATGAGGACAGAAGAATAGGGATGGGCCATACTATATAGGGTTTTTGGCATAGCACACACTGTGGGTTGCCTACCCAAAATCCACCCTCACATCCTTTCTTTATCGTTGATAAGGTTCTGATTTTTATACTCAAACAAGGTGATCTTGCTTTCTCCCTGGCCCCAGGGATTAAAGTCTCATTAGTCTAATACAATCATAGTCATTCCTTATGGATCATTCTGTGAATGGGCAAGTGATCCAATACTAGCCATGGCGATATAAGGCAATGTCTTCAAGGAAACTTCTCAAGTGCTTCTCTTCTATGATATAAAAGACACTTACTGAGGAGAAATTCTCTGCCTTTGGTCAATATCATGTGAGCTTCAACCATCCCATAAATTTAGAAACAAGAAAATTGTAGAGAAGCTAACATAAGAGCACTGAAGTTGACAAGTTGCTGAATTAACTAACCCTGGAAACACTCTGTATCCGTTCTTCTTGTTTTAGGGTATAATAACATTTCTGTATTGTTTATCATTCTGTTAAATGGGCCTAGACAAAATGCCATAGCATAATCCTTACATTCTAAATTGAGAAATTATTGTAGAAAGGGGAGTTGCTACAGGCCCACATTATGTACATTACCTCTAAATAGGAATAATTCCAATATTAGATTATAAATCAAATTATGTCAATTATTTGCCAAAGGCATTTCAGTAGTTCTCCATTGTTCTCCATATAAAAGTCCTTGCTAAGCATTTTACAAGCTGGCCCCTTCCTAACACATCAGTTTCATCTTGTGCAAATATTCTTTCACAGCCTGCACTGTTGCCATAATAAAATTCTTTCAGTTACTATAAATCTCATGGAAATTATATTGCTCTAGGAAATTTATATTGCTTGGAATACTCTTTCCCTCTACCTATGGCTGGATGATAATTATGCATTCTTCACGTATTAGCTGAAACGCTCCTTTCAAGAATCCTTCCTAGATCACTTAAATGAGATTACTTGCCCTTGCAATATGCTCTAGTAGCAACTTTACTTATTATATGATAGTAAAACCTACTTTAATGTAATTGCTTGACTGGTTATCTATCTTCCCAACCAAGCTATACACTCCATTAGGGCAGCAACAGTGTTAGTCATGCTCACCATTTTATATTCTTCTCAGTTTCTAGAGTATAAAAAAATGCTCAAGAAACATATTTGAGTAATTAAAAAATAAAATATCTATAAATATAGTGTTCTGCTCCAGGAATGAGAAAGGTTGACAGGTAAGGGTAATAAGCATATCATCTCCTTTGAGAAAAGCAGTGCTTGCTCATTATGGAAATAAATCTGAAAAGAACATAGAATTAATGAGGAATTGTTAGAACTAATAAGGGGATGAAACAAAGGTTGACACTTTCCAGAGGAACCTACAAAATATATAACATTTTAATACCAGAAATAAGCAGGTAGATAATATAATTTAAATAAAATATGATTACAATAATAATAAAGGCAGTATTTAGGAATTAAAAATATTTTGGAAAAAACCTCTCTGACAAAAGCTTCCAAACAGTAATAAAGGATACAGAAAATGATCTAAATTTTAAAAAGGAGGTATTCCATGGTCTCAGATGGAATGGTTTGATATTATAAGGATCACAATATATATAAATTGATCTGCAAATTGAAGGAAATACCCTTCACAATTTCAGCTGGATTTTTGTTTTTTGAGGAACATGATAAACTTAAGACAAAATTTATATGGAGGATAAAGATTTTCATCTCAGTCTTTAAAATTAAGGCTAATGAAGGAAGACATGCCAAAACCTGTGTGGTATTGACCAAAGGGGGGAAAGACACCAAGGGAGAAGAATTGAACACTCTGAGGCAGACTAATGTGATATGATGTGATGTGATGTATGTGTGTGTGCACACAAACTTAAAGGGAACACTATGAATCAGTGGAGAAAAGATGTATTTTTTAATAGGTGGTTTTGGAAAAACTTGTTCATTAAACTAAATGAAACTAAATTTCTGTTTAACATGTAATATAAAGGTACATCTATTAAAGATCTTAATATCAAAGTTAATTGTGTATTTAACAGAAAAATATCTTAATATCTTTGTGATCCAGTAGCAGGGAAGATCTTCTTAAATATAATCTCAAAAGTGTAAATTACAAGGCAGAAAATTTGATAAAGTTGATTGATCCAAAATTAAGGATTTCTAGACAGTATATACAAAATTAAAAGCCAGCTGAACACATTCACATAAAACATATCCTTTAACCATTGCTTATAGGCAACAGTAAGAATTATGAGTGAGGATAAAAAAGAATAAATATGTACAAACAAATAACTTGAAAAAGGCTTTGACTGGACCAATAATGAATATTTACCATAAACTGAGAAGTATCATTAACTCATCGTCTGTACTTTTGTCAGGAGAAAGAGAAAGAGAGGAAGAAAGAGAGAGAGAGAAAGAAATGTGCAGTAGTAAGATTTATCTTCAAAATAACCTTTTTATGTTATCTAGGTTAGTAAAGCTTGCAGCAAGAAAACAGCCTAAATGGGGATTCATATTATATTTTCAAAGGAATAATAAATATGTTTCAGTATCAAAATAGTTTTTCCTTTAAATTTACACTCCTTGATTAATTACTCTTCACAGTATTTAATTCATTTTGAGATATCAATTAATAAATGATAGTTTTAATTTCTAATGTTTTTCAGAAAAGGATATAATATGAAAAAACTTGAGAGGCACAGGACTAGGAAATGTAGTCAGGAGTGTTACCTCTGCTCCTCACTGGTGTGACCTTTGCTTTACAGCCTTCCTTCCCTAGGTCTGTTTCATCATATCAAACATAAAGAGTTTGTACTAAAGTGATAGTATCTTCACCCAACCCTCTCCTTCCACCCTGGTCAAAATTAATCCTAATACCAATAAGCATGTATAGTTTTTAAAGATCCTCAGATAATACTGATGTGCAGTGGGGTATGGGCACCATTACATAAGATGATACAAGGTTGAACAATGTTCAACCCTCACAACTCTCTGAAATGTGTTATTCTATCTTTAGTGTTGTTGGTGTGTTATACAGCAGTTCACGGGTGATGGAAGGAATCTGGGAAAATCTTCAAATGAAACCAAAGCTTATTGTACAGTCTAGTCATGAAGCTTAAAGATTTATTTGACTGACAGTATATTTAAAGATCAGCAAAATGCCTAAGGCACGCTCAGTCACTTGGACCTGTGAAACTGCTGCTGCTTTTGTCCTCTTTTTTACTTGGCTCGAGTGTGTGTCTGGCGAAGGACAGATTTGCTATCAACTTCCATAAATTTTAGTATTTCCATTAAATGTGAGAATGTGTTGTATAGGATATCTAAGTTTATAGCTTTCTCTATTCACATTCATTACATTGTAATACTGTACATAATTACTTAATATTACATTAATGACTTTGCAGACTTCTCTCTCTTTTGAACCAAATTAAGCAGTTTATTCCAGAGACACAAAGAATTCTACGAATCACATTTCAGAAAGGCAAAGTAGATCCTGAGGTTGACTGATAATTTGGTCCAAAAGAAATAAGTGAAGTTGAATGGAAAAAACCCTGTTTGTTTGTTTGTTTGTTTTGAGTTAGAAAACAGTTCCAAAGAACTCCCAAACAATGTTTGGTTCTTATTCAGACTTCACAGGTAATGTAATTTAGCTGGGATAATGGCAATTACTGGGAGTAACAGCACACTCCACGTTGGCTCAATTAGTGAATTTCCTATGTAGCGGGAAGTAAATCACATTGTCAGTTCTCACCCTGATTCTTTCTCCAACGCACAAAACAAACAGCAGGGTTTAAGGAGTGTTTTACAGCAATTTGGTATTAGGTGATATTAGGACAGGAGAGAAATACAGACTATAAAGTATTAAAAATAAGCTTTACTCCTAGAATGGCAATAATTATTGTATGGTATACATGATAAATTTATCATTTTTTTTAATTTGTCAGAGAAGGTACAGCATACCTCAGAATTAGTGTGGGTTCAATTCCAGACTACTGCAATAAACAACAAATATCGCAACAAAGTGAGTCAAATGACTTTTTTTGTTTCTAGTGTACATAAAAGTTATGTTTACACTATACTGTAGTCTATTAAGTGTGCAATAGCATTATATCTAAAAAACAATGTGCATACCTTAATTTTTTTTTTAAAAAGCTGTATTGCTAAAAAATGCCAACCATCATCTGAGCTTTCAGTGAGTTATAATCACCGATCACAGATCACTATAACAAATATAATACTAATGAAAAAAAATGAAATATTGTGAGAATTACCAAAATGTGACAGAGACATGTAGTGAGCAAATGCTCTTAGAAAACTGGCACCAATATGCTTGTTTGATGCAGGGTTGCCACAAACTTTCAATTTGTGAAAAGCATAATATCTGCAAAGTGCAAAATGAGGTATGCCTGCATTTATGACATAGAAGCAGCCAATCACCAGAGAAAATGGGACATATTGTTTCTAAAGGAACAGCCAGCCTTCTTAGCCATAATTTGCCTAGAAGCTATTATTTTTTTTCCTTAAAAAAAAAGATTTATTTGAGAGAGAGAGAGAGAGAGTGTGTGTGTGTGTAAGTGGGAGGAGGGGCAGAGAAAGAACTTCAAGCAGACTCTGTGCTGAATGGGAACTCTGACGCAGGGATCAATCCAAGACCCATGAGATCATGACCTGAGCTGAAATCACAAGTCAGACACTTAACCAACTGAGACACCCAGGTGCCCCAGAAGCTATTATTTTCTATTAAAAAAAAAAAAAGTAGTGAGAAAATTGTCGGAGAAAAAAAATACTTATATAAGATAAAATTGTTATTTACAATACTTTGTGATCTAATGAGAAAAAGAAATCTTAAGGAAGTTCCTTAAGTTGCTAAGCAGAATGATGAGTGTGAAAATGTAAGATGAGAGAAGCTGAGCAAAATCTAAATGGATATGCATAATAAGAAGAAAAACAAATAAAATTTGGGGAGAAAAGAAACATCAAGAAGGGTGTTTAATGAACAAAACAGGTTGCTAAGTATGACTTTTCCTATGGGCTCAGAGTTTTAGCAAAGACTTGAAAGCTAAGAGAACAACAAAATAGGGGTTAAGTTAGCCTCACATGCTTAATTAAGTAAGATGGTACACCCAAGCATCCCAAGATATTGTGAAATGGTTATATCTTTAAAATTGGCCTGCCAACAGAAAGCACCCATTGCCAAGTTATATAAGGGAGGGCAAAAAACTCATTTTTGAAAAAGACTAAAGGCACATAAGTTTTGGCTTAATAAGCCTGTAGTACAGAGCAGAGAGAGACATGGGGAAAGTATATAGAAATTCACCTCCACCAATGATGGGGCAAAGGTACACATTTACCATGAAACAGTTATGGGTCCTCTGGGAGTAAACAAAACTGGGTCATCTTGAAATAGGTTCTGCGCAAGAGGGCTGCCAGATCACAGACCCCCAAAATAGATGTTGCATCAGACCCTGGGATCTAGATGAGAAGCAGTCATAAAGAATCAGTGAAGAAATGTATCATCCATAACTCAAAACTGTCTTGAGCTCTTTCGCAGAGGAATTCACAAGAACCAACAAATGTGTCTCAATACAAGAAAGAATTAGCACTTGAAATGTAGGTGCATAAACGGGTAACAGACACAGATTACAATGGCATTAAGTCATGCCCCATTTTCAATAATGGCAGTGTTAGCTATCAGACTAACTCTACCATCAGTAACAAATATGAGCTCTGGAATATGAATATTTAAAGACCACAAACATTAAATGAGATCTACTATTTTCTGCTTTAAGTTTTATTACTGTGGCAAATTATACATAACAAAGTTTACTATATAAACCATTTTAAGGTGAACAATTTAGTGACATTTAGCAAATTCATAATATTGTGCAACACTAACCACTATCTAGGTCCAGAACATTTTCATCACCCCAAAAGGAAGCCCCTTATCCATTAAGCAGTTGTTCATTTCCCCATCTCCCCAGCTCCTGGCTACCACAAATCTGTTTTCTGTTTTTTAGGAATTTGCCGATACTAGATATTTCAGATAAATGGATTCATATGCAGCCTTTGTGTCTACCTTCTTTTACACAGTGTTTCCATGGCTCTTCTATGTTATAGCATGTATCAGAATTTCATTCCTTATTCTTTTTATGATATACTAAGTTTTATTTATCCATTCATCAGTTGCTGGACATTTGGGTTGTTTCTACCTTTTAGGTCTTATGAATAGTGTAACTATATTAACATGTTTGTACAAATCTTAATTTGAGCATCTGCTTTCAATTCTACTGAACACATACCTAGGAGTGTGTAATGGGCCATATGGTAATTTTGTTAATTTTTTGAGGAACCATTAAACTTTTTCACAGCAACTATGCCAATTTATATTCCTACCGCCAACATATGACAGCCAATTCCTCTAGATCCTCAACATTTATTATTTACTGTGGTTTTGATTATACACATTCTAGTGGGTACGAAGTGGTATATCATTGTGATTTTGATTTGCATTTCCCTAATGACTAATAATGTTGAGCATCTTTTCACATGCTTGTTATCCACTTTTGTATCTTCTTTGGAGAAATGTCCATTCATGTCCTTTGCTCATTTTGTAAATTGAGTTGTCTTTTTATTGTTGAGCTGCATTATACACACACACACACACACTCTTGAAAGTGTTCTTTGATGCATTAAAGGTTTAATTTTGATAAAGTCCAATTCATCTATTTTTTTCTATTGTTGCTTGTGGTTTGGGGATCATATCTAAGGAAACATTTTTGAGTCCAAATCAGGAAGATTTATCCCTATGTTTTCTTGCAAGAATTGTGTAGTTTTAACTCTGACATTTATATATTTGATCCATGTTGAGTTAGTTTTTGTACAAGATGTGAAGTCTAGTTGTTCCAGCACTGTTTGTTGAAAGGACCATACTTCTCCCATTGAATGGTCTTGGCACCCTCGTCAAAAATCAATTGCTTATTGGTGGATGGATTTATTTTCAGATTTTCAATTCTATTTCATTGGCCTATGGGTCTGTCCTTATGCCAGTACTACCCTGGTTTAATTACTGTAGCTTTGTTGTATATTTTGAAGCCAGGACATGCCTCCAACTTTGTTCTTTTTCAAGATTTGTTTAGCTAGCTGGGGTCCCTTGTAATTCCACATGAATTTAAGGATCAGCATTTCTATTTCTGTAAAAAAAGAAATCTGCATTTCATAGGGATTACACTGAATCTGTAAGTTACTTTGAGAGGTATTGTCATTCTAACAGCATTTAGTTTTCTAACCCATGAACATGAAATGTCTTCCCACTTATTTAGATCTTTAAATTTTTTCAGCAATGATTTACAGTTTTAAGTGAACATGTCTTTCACTTCCATGGTTAAATTTAATTTTAGGCATTTTAATCTTTTGGATTCTATCATAAATGGAATGTTTTCTTAATTTTTTTCGGACTGCCCATTGCTATTATATAAAAATACGACTGATTTTTGCATGTCTTGTGTCCTGAGATTTTGTTGAATTCAATTATTGGTTCTAATAGTTTATTGTGGATTCTTTGGGATTTTTTTTAAAGATTGTAATTATTTATTTATTTGACAGAGAAAGACAGCAGAGAGACAGGGAACACAAGCAGGGAGAGTGGGAGAGGAAGACGCAGGCTCCAAGCGGAGGAGCCTGACGTGGGACTCGATCCCAGAACACCAGCATCATGCCCTGAGCCGAAGGCAGACGCTTAACGACTGCGCCACCCAGGCGCCCTCTTTAGGATTTTCTATATATAAGATCATGTCATCTGCAAATAGAGACAGTTTTACTTCTTTTCCATTTTGGATGACTCCTAATTCCTCTGTCTAGAACTTCAGTACAGTATTAATAGAAATGATGAAAGTGTGCATTTTTGTTTTGTTACTGATCTGAAGGGGAAAGCTTTCAATCTTTCACCAATGACTATGATGTTAGATGTGGTTTTTTTTTCCGTATACTGCCTTTAGTATGTTGGGAAAGTTTACTTTTATTCTTAGATTTTTGAGTGTTTTTATTATGAAAGAGTATTGGATTTTGTCAGATGCTTTTCTGAATCAGTCAGGAAGATTATGTATTTTTTTCCTTCATTGTGTTAATGCAGTATATTACATTTGGTCAGTTTTCATATATTGAACCACCTATGCATTCCTGGCAAAAATTCCACTTGGTCATTATGAATAATCTTTGGATATGCTCTAGATTCAGTTTGCTAGTATTTTGTTGAGTATTTTTGCATCTACATACATAAAGAATATGTTCTACCTTTTTTTTAAATCATGTCTTTGCCTGGCTTTGTTATCAGAGTAATGTTGGTCTCATAGGATGTTACAAATTGTTCCCTCCTCTTCTATATTTTGAAAGAGTTTGAGAACGATTGGTACTCCTCTTTTCCCCCCAGCTTTATAAACATATAATTAACAAATAGAAATTGTATATATTTAAAGTGTGCAATGAGGGGGCCTACCTGGGTCAGTCGGTGGAGCATGTGTCTCTTGATCTTGGGGTTGTGAGTTCGAGTCCCACATTGGGTGTAGAGATTACTTGAAGTGTGTAATGTGATATTTTGATATACATATACGCATTGTGAAATGATTGCCACAATCAAGCTAATTAACATTTCCATCATCTCACATAGTTATCTTTTTGTGTGTATGTGTGGTGAGAATATGTAAAATCTATTCTCTTAGCAAATTTCAAGTATGCAATACAGTATTATTAATTATAGTCACCATTCTGTATATTGGATATCCATAACTGTTATACTTCTCTAAATGTTTGGTAGAATTCACCAGTGCAGCTATCTGCTCTTAGACTTTTCCTTGTGAGATTTTTTATTTCTCTTATGATCTCTTTACTTTTAATAGGTCTATTCAGATTTTTCATTCTTCTTGATTGGTTTGGTAGTTTGCATGTTTCTAGAAATTTGTCCATTTCATTTAGGTTATCTTGTTTTCTGGCATACAATTGTTCATAGTTTTCCCTTATAATACTTTTTTTTAAATTTCAGTAAGTTTAGGTATTAATGGCCTCACATTCATTTCTGATTTTAGCAGCTTGAGACTTCTTGTTTTTTTCAAAGAATAAACTTTTGGTTTCATTAATTCTATTGATTTTTTTCCTATTGTCTATTTTGTTTATCAATATTCCAGTATTTAGTATTTCCTAAATGAAATTTACTTCTAACTGGCCTTTTTTCATGTATGCAATTCTTAGTTTGCATTGAAAATGAAGGATATAGGTCCAGCAGAGTGCAACAGCCTTGCTAATTAAAGCTTCCAGAGCATTTGAAAATTCATGGAAAGAATTCTGGGATGGAGGGACCCACAGAAGGAGGTGACCCAATATTTATATACAAATTATCCTTATATACTCTGCCAACACTGTACATATAGGGTGGGACTCCAAGCAACCCTGTAGAAAAGCAACTTCTGGAAACTGAGTAGATTTTTTTGTAGTTGCCAATGGTTAAAGAAACATAGTTATGAATTCAAATCTTGCTAATTTAGAGGAGTTTGATAAACAGTCAGGGTTTCTATTTGAAACTCAGAAGGCTTACACTTTGCCATATACCAGGACTATGTACTATGCCTGACAAAGAAGGGCAAAACTAAATTAGTCCTGCCCTAGAAAGCCTAAAACCAAGTATTCAGATGATCAAGATGATTTGCTAGTAATTTTACTGCCTATTATGCAAAATTTCATATTCTTTGGGGAAAATAACAGAGTCCAGAGTCAATAGAACAAATACCCGGCAATTCTCAGTAAATAAGCAAAATATCTAGACATGTAAAGAAGCAGGAAAATGTGACCCCCCAAACAAGATAATGGACAATGGAATCAGATACACAGATAACCCCGATGTTGAAATTTGCGGACAAAGGCATTAAAATAGCTATTACAAATATGCTAATGTATTTATAAGAAAATGTGACCATAAAAAACAAGATGGTGAATTGCAAAGTGATACGAAGTCTTCAAATAGAAGCAAATGGAAATCCGAGAACTGAAAAATATAAAATCTGAAATAAAAAAATCATTAGATGTAATTAATAGTAGATTTGACAGTGCAGAAGAAAGGAACAGGGAAGTTGAAAGCAGTAAAATTATCCCAACTGAAGCACTGAGAAAAGAAGAAAATGAATGGAGCCTCGATAACTTGTAGGACAATATTATATGGTCTATCATACAATGAGGAAAAGACAGAAGAGGGGGGAAAAGATGTTTGAAAAATGATGGCTGAAAAATTAATTGAAAAAATCACCCCTAAATCCAAAAAGCCGAGCAAACTCTAGGCAGCATAAATGCCAAGAATGCTGCATTAAGCAAATCATAATGAAGCTGCTATAATAGAAAGATAAAGGGAAAACCGTTAGCAGCTAGGACAAAAAAAAGACACGATACAAAGAGGGAACAGTGATAAGAAGAGTATCTGACTTTTCTTCATTGACGGTAGAGAACAGAAGACAACATCTTCAATGTGAAAAAAAAAAGTTAACCTGTGTCTTAATCTTCTATTGCTTTTGTAACAAATTATCACAAGTTTGGTGACTAAGGGAGGAGTGGGGGGGAATGGGGTAATTGGGTGATGAGCATTGAATAAGGCATGTGATGTGATTAGCACTGGGTGTTATACGCAACCAATAAATTATTGAACACTACATCTGAAACTAATGATGTACTATATATCGGCTAATTGAATTTAAATAAAAAATAAATAAAGCAAATTTGGTGGCTAAAATAACATAAATTTGTTATCATACAGTTTTGGAAGTCAAGAGTCTGAAATGGGTTTCACTGGACTAAAATCAGGGTGTCACCCAGGCTGCACAGCTTCTGGAGGTTCTAAGAGAGTGTTTATTCCCTTGTTTTTTCCAGCTTTAAAAAGCTTCCTGCATACATTGTTTCGTGGTCCTTTCTCTATCTGCAAAGCCAGCAATATAGCATCTTCCAATCTCTTCCTAACTCTGACCCTCCTACCTTCCTCTTACAAGGTCTCTTACGATTACATTTGGCCCACATGGATAATTCAGTATAATCTCCCATCAAGATCCTTAACTTAATCATATCGGAAAAATTGTTTTTACTATGTAAAGGTAACTATTCACAAGTTTCAAGCATTAGGTTATAGACGTCTTTGGGAAGGCATTATTTTGCCTACCAAAAAGGAAAATATTCTTCAAAAATAAAGATAAAGACAGCAACGGCAACAAAATCTGAGGGAATTCATCTCTAGTAGCACAGCAGAACTAGGGTCTAAAGCTGAGAAGAAATGATACCAGATAAAAGCCTGGATCTTCAGGAAAGAATGAAGAGAATTAGAATAAGGCAAATATAGAGGAAAATATAATAGTGTGTTTTTTTTAATATTTGCAAGAGAAAATAAAGGCAAGGAAACTTCCAGTAATGGTAAGATAAACCATCATATAATTCCTCATGTAGATTATAACAATTGGACAAAAATTATTTTAAGAGGGGCGCCTGGGTGGCACAGCGGTTAAGCGTCTGCCTTCTGCTCAGGGCGTGATCCCGGCGTTCTGGGATTGAGCCCCACATCGGGCTCCTCGGCTGGGAGCCTGCCTCTTCCTCTCCCACTCCCCCTGCTTGTGTTCCCTCTCTCGCTAGCTGTCTCTCTCTCTCTAATAATAAATAAATAAAATCTTTAAAAAAAATTATTTTAAGAAAAACGATTTGAAAATATTGGAGAAAGACTGCAAGCAGGTTGAAACTTGTTAAGGGTTTATTCTTGAATAACTTCTACTGCATAGAGAACTTTAAGTTTGTATATTCTTTTCCTGGAAGCACTATCCAATTCCCAAATCCTGGTAGTGGAAAACCTCAGCTACTGACTAGGGGTGGCAGATTACAGAACTGCCATCAGCAGAGCAGCTAGAAATTTAAAGTGAAAATTTTAATGGGGAGAAAGCTATAAAAAGGCTGATGCCCAAATACAAAATTTGTCCAAATCTCTAATCTTAAAATTAGGCATATAGACATTTAGATAACCCTAGGGAATCTGTTGAAAACTCAGAAAGAATCTAGACAGTGAGAACTTATCTTCATACACAGAACTCTTCATGATCAGATTTGGGGCTTTGCTGTGATTTTGACATAATATTCTCTAACACACACACACACACACACACACACACGGCTTAAACAATATAAAGTGCAGGCTTTAATGACTTGAGATGTTAGAAGGGAGAAATCAAGGCTGGAAGAACAACTGAAAATTTAGGGGGGAAACTCTAGAAACAAAGGAACACAAAATGAGCAAAAATCTTGGAACAAATCTGCCCAATTTTCTTTAACTATGAAATTACACAAAGAGAGCCACACATCCAGCAGCTAGAAGTCAAAAAATCTAAGCAATGATGTCAGTTGTTGTACATCATTGGAAGAAAGATTTTGAATCTTGAGTCCATGCAAGTTCAGTGCTTGGTAGAGTAAATAAATAGAAATCTTCACATAAACAAATTCCAGTGTAACTACAGTGTATAATCTACAATGGTCAATTTTTTTTTTATCAAAAACTACTTGACATGCAGAGAAACAGGAAAGTGTGGCACAAACTCAGAAAATGAAGCAGTGAACAGAAACTGGCTCTGAGTTCAGAAGTAAGGATGAGCAGACAAAACTAAGCTGCAGAGCAACATTATATACAGTGTTGCAGTGGTGGATACATGACTCTACTCATTGTCAAAATACGTAGAACCATACACCACAAAGAGTAAACTTTGATGTATGCAAACCTAAAAAAAAAAATTAGCCAGAATGTCAGAGGGAAACCAGGATGGCATGCAGATTATGACAAATGTATTACAAATGCATGAAATAATTTCACTGAAATGAGTGGGAAAAAGGAGCTGACCTAAGTGTCTTTGTTTGAATAATGTAAGGCTAAATTTAAACAAAAAATGTGTACGTGTACATCAATCTTTTTTTAAATTTAAATTCAATTAGCCAACATAAAGTGTACATGAATATTGTACTTTAGTTGGTAAAGTTGTTTCTCAGAGTTATGGGTGGACAATTATGAAACTACTTTACACATATATGATTTGAATACATAAGTAAATATATTGTAGATAATGAAGGCTGAATTTCTCACTTTCAGCTAAAGAATCTACAAATAGGGGCACCTGGGTGGCTCAGTTTGTTAAGCGTCTGCATTCCGCTCAGGTCATGATCCCAGGGTCCTGGGATTGAGTTCTGCATCGGGCTCTCTGCTCAGCAAGGAGCCTGCTTCTCCTTTTCCCTCTGCCACTCCACCTGCTTATACTCTCTGGCTCTCTCTATCTCTCTGTCAAATAAAATCTTAAAAAAAAAAAAAAAAAAGAATGTACAAATAGCAAGCAGGAAAAGCCAGAGTGAGTATATGGTGCCATATTAGAGCCAGAGGTATCATTGGAATGCATGCGTATTTTATTATAAATACAAATACATACATACATAAAGGGACATAGGTAGATAAATATAGCAATATGTTTGTACACTGGGTTAGGCCACATCTAAACATATAGTTCTGTCTACTAAAGGGGCCTTGGAAAATACAGTGAAATTGCAGGAGTATGCCTAACACACATCTTAGTTTCTAAATACCATTTTCCAGTAAACAAGAACAACAAGAAAAACAAAGAACAGGGCTCCTTGAAGCAATGGCTGATTCAAGGGCTAAAGTAGGAAAAATACAACATGAGCCTGAAGCATCTCAGAGTTCCTGGAAGTGAGGAAGTGCTCAGAATACAAAGGATGGGGGTATATCAAAAGAACACAGGAACCAAAGGGACACAGCTCTGAAAGAGCTTCTAAATAAAATAACCTGAGCAACAAAATAAATATTAAGACTATCAGTTTATAACCATCAAATGAAACAAATACACATGAAATCATACTCATAAGAATAAATTATTGAATAAATAAAGGAAAGAAACAAATCATTTTTATAGAATTCCAAATAATAAATACAGAAAAAATACAGGAAATAGAAAATCACCACTAGAACACTATGGTAATAATTGCTGGAAGGAAGATCCATAGAGAGATGTTATAATAGTTGGTGAAAACAAAGATAAAAACAGAATATTTGCATAGCTTCCAACTATCTCACTCAAGAATGCTTTACAAGTCATGTTAACTCAAGGGTCAGTAAACTACAGCCCATGGGCCAGCTTACTTTGATTTTTTTTATTTTTTAAGTATTTATTTATTTATTTATTTACTCTTAAGCAGGCTCCAAGCTCAGTACAGAGCCCCAGCACAGGGCTCCACCTCATGACCCTGAGATCATGACCTGAGCCAAAATCAATATTTGGATGCTTAACCAACCGAGCCACCCAGGTGCCCCAAGTCAGCTTATTTTTATATGATTAAAGTTTTATCAGAACACCATTATATCCTTATGTTAACGTATTTTCTATGGCTGCTTTCATGCTACAGTGGCAAAGGTGAGTTATTGCAGTGGGAACCATAGGGCCAATAAGGCCAAAAATATTTACCCTCTGACATTTTACAGAAAAATTTTGCCAAACCCTGATATAAAAAATAAAGGCGTTACATCTAGAATATATAAATAATTCTTACAGCTAAATAAGAAGAAATACAACAATTACAAACAGGCAAATTATTTGAAAAGGCATATCAGTATACCAAAGAAGATATACAAACTACTAGTATAAGTACATGAAAAAATACCTGTAATTTCTCAGGAAATGCAAATTAACAACACAATTAGATATCACTACAAACCCGTTAAACTGTCTATAATGAAGGACCAACAAAACCAATTGTTGGTGATGATGTAGAGAAACTGAAACCTTAGTACCTTGCTAGTGAGAATATAAAATGTACAGCCACTTTTGAAAAGAGTTTGGCAGTTACTAAAAAGTCAAACGTATGCTTACCATAGGACGCAGAAATTCTATTAGATATATAACTAAGATAAATGGAAATCAAATCTTATGCAAATGTTCCAAGTAGATTTTTTTTTCTTGGTGGTAAAAAACTGGAAACTACCCAGCAACTGACTAAAAGAGATTGCCTGAGATCACATAGTTAATAAGTGGTGGTTCTGAGTTTTGAACCTAGGAAGTTTCATTCTAGAATCCAAGCACTTAACCACTCTACTGTCTCTCACATGTGACAGTAATATCTGTGTTAAAGGTATAAAATTCTCTCCATTATAAAGAAAAGGAACAGCTACATGGTTAAAAATTAATCAGAACATGCACTGAAACCCAAAAATCAAAGCACACTGAAGTGATATGATCAGCAAGGAGATACCAGCATGATTCATGGTATTTACCATTCCAGGTATGAAGCAAAAGGATCAATTAAAACAAAAGGGGTTACTACTGAAGTCAATAACCAGGAGAACTTAAATCTCTCGTTCAAAAGAGATTAAATATATATATGTGTATATATATATATATGGTTATGTATATTTGGATATATACATATGGAGATATATATATACACACACACGTTTTGAGAAGTGCAGGATATATTTGAAATTATAGGTCAGGACCAAATTATCAGGACGTTCAGCATTTGTCTAAGATGATTTAGTAATTGAGAGCATAACAATCAGTTTTGTTTTTATATTCCACATCCTCTTTAAATAGGTAAAGTCTTAACATACATCAGAGAAAGCGGGAAAGTACTTGGCAACTACCTACTTTTTATAAATTTATAAATTGCCCAAGTTGTTAATTAGGGCTGAAAAGATGTCTGTTGTCAGACAAGGGAGGGGGCTACACCTGAAAAGCATTTGCCTTCCTCTCCATTCTCCTCAAAGATTTGACTGGCCTTTCATTTGTCTGGCTCAATAAAGAATGACTTAAAAGGTCAGAGCTATTGCTGTGCCAACCGAGAGACAGAACACGTAGAATACAGAAAATTTGCAATGATATGCTGCGTGCTTGCAAAACGTCTTCCTTAATCTGGGATAGCATTACTGACTTAAGGCTGATGTCTCTGAACTTGGATTCACCTGCTTGGTCTGCCGTACCTTGCTGAGTGGCTTTGGCTGACACCTGCCAGATACCCATCTATGCCAAATTCCCAATATTAGCATCTTTTGAGAGCCATATTTGGTTCTGTTCACTTTGCACTTTCCTTTAATAAATTTAAAAGTAGTTTAGACCACTTTAAAACAATTTGGTTCCACACTGTGACTTTAGACAATCTCATTTTTCTCTTGTCAAGCAGAAATGATGTTTCTTTCAGGCAATTTTATTTATGCTCCAGCTTCCATTAATATCTTAACTTTACTTAGCTGCACTTGTTTCATGTGAATAAGCTTTTGGTTTTGATTGCCTATTTAAAATGAATGATTGATCTTATCAGTCCATCAGAAATTTAAACTATTTGGTTAGGCATTGGAAGTTACAAAAGCCATTATCTTTTGGAGACAGGATACTTGATGGTGTTTCAATAAATGGTTTAGAGAGAGCAGCATTCCTGGTTTACATCAATCAGTTTGTACAGTATATATATTCTGTGCCTTTGAGAATACAGGAATAGGACAGAGAGAGCTGAATAGACATAACATAAACAATGATTCAATGTATTAAAATGCTTTCAAGAAAGCACCATTTTTTATTACCCATATGCCAACCATCCAAATAGTTGGTTTAAAAAAAAACTTTAAAGGAAATCTGATGAATTATTGATATCAAATATCTCCTCTAATACCAAGTTTCAGAAGGACTTTGAATTGTGTCTCCAGAGATCATTTTGGTCTGTTTCTATTGTGTATTGTTTTTGCTGATTTTTATTCATGTAGCCTTTTCTTCTTTTGTATCTGATTATTCTTTATTTTTCTCTGGCCATTGTATTTGAACTATTCTTTGAAGAAACAGTTTTCACCAGGAGGGATTTGCATTTGCTTCTGCTGCGTGCCTATTAACACTAGCAATTTGAGATCATCTCAATCCAATTTTAGAAATAATATGTCCTGCCTACCCATCAGTGGGTTCTCAAATTTAAACTTTGTCTCTCTAACCCTGAAAGGTATTTCAAAGTTCTACTCAGCCTCTCAGACTCTCGGTTGCCTCCTCTGGAATCACCCAATACCCTAATGATCAATTGGTAAGTATTTTAAGTTCTGCAAGCCACAAGGTCTCTGATCTACCCACATATCACCGCTGTTGTAGCATGAAAGTAAATACAGGCAATACATAAATAAATAGGTGGTTCTATGTTCTAATAAAACTTTATATACAAAAATAGGAGGTGGGCTGATATGGCCTGTAGGCCATAATTTGCCAATCCTGCCACAAAAGTAAAACGGCTCCATATGTCCAGCCACCTCCAAAGCTTCCATACTATCCCAAATTTTAGCACAGTAACTTTATACTATCTTGTTAGCTTCCAAATACCTCTGAGCAGATGATTTTTTGTTTTACTTTAATCAGCTATCTTAATTGTTTTAAGTGGGATAATTAGTCCAAAGTACCTACCCACCTTTACTGGAAATGCAAGTACTGTTAATAGGATTTTGGTTTAAGAAAACTCCATGAAAGGAAAAGCTATTAATTCTAAGAAAACTTAGAATTTCTTTTTTTTTTTTTAAGATTTTATTTATTTATTTATTTGACAGAGAGAGAGACAGCGAGAGAGGGAACACAAGCAGGGGGAGTGGGAAAGGGAGAAGGAGGCTTCCCGCTGAGCAGGGAGCCCAATGCGGGGCTTGACCCAGGACTCTGGGATCACGCCCTGAGCTGAAGGCAGACACTTAATGACTGAGCCACCCAGGTGCCTCTAGAAAACTTAGACTTTCTACTGGTTAGAATCTAATTAACTATCTGTATTTTGTCAGAAGTATATTTTTATTAAAATCTGTAAGGGCTCAAAGCATCCCCACTAAGATCAGGAACAAGGCAAGGATGTCTGTTCTAACCACTCTTTTTTAACATTATACTAAAAGTGCTAGCTAATGCAATAAGACAAGAAAAGGAAATACAAAAGGTATACAGACTGGGAAGGAAGATCTAAAATCATCTTTATTCACAGATGACATGATTGTCTATGTAGAAAATCTGCAAGAATCAACAACAAATGTCCTGGAACCAAAAATCAATTATAGTAAGGATGCAGGATACAAGGTAAATACAGAAAAGTCAGCCACTTTCTTATATACCAGCAGTGAATAAGTAGAATTTGAAAATTAAAAAATACCATACATTAGCATCCCCAAAATGAAATACTCAAGTATAAATCTAACAAAATTTGTATAAGATCTATATGAGGAAAATTTGAAACTCTGATAAATTAAATCAAAGAACTAAATAAATGGAGAGATACCCCATGCTCATAGATAGGAAGACTTAACATCGTCAAGATGTCAGTTCTTCACAACCTGATTTATAGAGTGAATGCAATCCCAGTCAAAGTCTCAGCAAGTTATTTTGCGGATATAGACAAACTGATTGTAAAGTTTAAATGGAGAGACAAAGACCCAACAGTGCCAGCACAATATTGCCAAAAAACAAGTCGGGGGACTGACACAACTTCAAAACTTACTATAAAGCTATAGTAACCAAGACAATATGGTATTGCTAAAAGAATAGACAAAAGATAACTGGAACAGAATAAAAAGCCCAGAAATATATCCATATATATATAATCAATTAATCTTTGACAAAGAAGCAAAGACAACACAATGGAGAAAAAATAGTCTTTTCAACAAATGGCACTGGAATAACTGGATATCTACATGCAAAAAAAATCTAGACACAGATCTTATGCACTTCACAAAATTAACTCAAAATGGACACAGACCTAAATGTAAAATATAAAACTATAAAATTCCAAGAAGATAACATAGGGAAAAGCCTAGATGACCTTGGGTATGGCAATTTTTTTAGATATAACACCAAAGGTATAACCCACAAAAGAAATAGTTGATAAGTTAGTTCTTCATTAAAATTAAAAACTTCTGCTATGTGAAAGACAACGTCAAGAGAAAGAGAAGACCAGCCAAAGACTGGAAGAAAATATTTGCAACAGACTTCTGATAAAAGACTGTTATCCAAAATATACTAAGAACTCTTAAAACTCAAAATAAAAAAATTAAAAAATTAAAAAATGTGCCAGACATTAACAGACACATCACCAAAGAAAATATACAGATGGAAAATAAGTATAAGAAAAGATGTTCCACATAATATGTTATCAGGGAATTGCAAATTAAAACAATGAGATATCACCACACACCTTTTAAAATGGCCAAAATCTAGAATCCTGATAACACCAAATGGTGGTGACGATGTGGAGCAACAGGAACTCTCATCTATTTCTTATGGAAATGCAAAATGGTACAGTCACTTTGGAAGCCAGTTTGGTGATTTCTCACAAAACTAAACATACTCTTAGGGCATCTGGGTGGCTCTGTCAGTTAAGCAGCTGACCCTTGTTATTGGCTCAGGTCATGGTCAGCTCAGGTGGTGAGATCGAGTCCCGTGTTGAGCTCCATGCTGGGCATGGAGCCTGCTTAAGATTCTCTCTCTCTGCCCCTCCCCCTTCTAAAAAACAAACTAACAAACTTTCCATACCATCCAGCAATCATACTGCTTGGTATCTACCCAAAGGAGTTAAAAACTTGTTTCTACACAATAACCTGCACATGGATGTTTATAGCAGCTTTGTTTATAATCCCCCAAATTTGGAAGCAACTAAGACTTCCTTCAGTAAGTAAATGGTTAAATAAACTGTGGAACATTCAGAAAATGGAGTATTATTCAGCACTGAAAAGAAATGAGCTATTAAGCCATGAAAATATGTGGGGGAAATTCAAATGGCTATGTACTGTATGATTCCAACTATATGACACTCTGAAAAGGCAGAACTATGAATTCAATAAAAAGATCTGTGGTTTCCAGGGGTTTTGGGGGGTGGGGAGAATGAATAAGCAGAGCACAGAGGATTTCTGGGGCAGTGGAAATACTATATATGATACTATAATGATAGATGCATGTCATTATACATTTCACTAGACCCATAGATTATACATCAAGAGTCGATCTTAATATAAACTATAGACTTTGGGTGATTATGATGTTTACTGGTTTTAATAAATGTACATCTCTAGTGGAGGATATTGATAATAGGGAGGCTATGCAAGTGTAGGGGCAGGAGGTATATAGGAAATCTCTTTATCTTCCTCTTCACTTTGCTGTGAACCTAAATATGTTCTAAAATTGTCTTTGAAGAAATGTAAGAATAAAAATTAAAAATTCTTTGGTAAAAAAGCAACCTCTAAACAGCTATTTCCCCCCAGGGATTAATTATCAGAAGCTTAGAAATTGTCTTTTATGTCCATGGGTATGAAATATTAAATATTCATTGAGCAATTTCATGTGTTTTCCATTTGATTAACCCCTAAAACTACAAACTTGAAATATTTTCATTTCATTATCCAAAGCAAGACATAAAGGGGATGATCCTGATCTCTGGGAAAGGCCTCCCAACCCATTTTTCTATATTGCCACTGGTTACACTCTACAGAATTTGCCATGTGTGAATAGGGTGGCATGCTATATAGACTCCTTAAGAATGGAACAGATCCTTTACCAGCTTACTCTTCATAAATAGCTGGGAATTCAGGGTTCCTTTTAAATCTTAACAATCACAGTTGCATGCTTCAATTAGCAATATAACTCTCTCAAAAACTTAATAGTCTTCTATTATAGTCAGTTTCACATGCCAAAAACCTTAACAACAGTTCTGTTCAACACATATTTTCTAGAAATATTTTATTTATTGGATTTAATACTTCCATTTTTAAATTTTTATTTAAATTCAATTTAATTAACATATAGCATATTATTAGTTTCAGAGGTGGAATTTAGTGATTCATCAGTTGCATACGACACCCTGTGCTCATTTCTTCAAGTGCCCTCCTTAATGCCCATCACCTGGTTACCCCATCTCCCCACCCACCCCCCTCTAGCCGCCCTCAGTTTATTTCCTAGAGTTAAGAGTCTCTTATGGTTTGTGTCCTTCTCTGTTTTTGACTTATTTTATTTTTCCTTGCCTTACCCTATGTTTATCTGTTTTGTTTCTTAAATTCCACATATAAGTGAAATTATATCTTTGTCTTTCTCTGACTTATTTTGCTTAGCATATGAACACCCAAAAAACAACAACAAAAATCCAGTCAAGAAATACGTCCATTTTTATATCTCAAATTAATGGCCAGTTACTTAAGCCAAGGAGGTTCAGAATGAAAGCTACTCTCTTAGACACTTTTCCCTGAGTCATTACTCCCAATGTAAAAGATTTATTGAACATAACAGTCTTAATTTGACCTTTGCTTTGAAACACCTATATCCATCTGTAGAGTTTAACAATAGGTGTGGAGGCTTATTCTTAATTGGCTCTCTGCTTCAAGGATTAGTTTCACTTGAATCTGAGTCTTTCAAAGTCTCCCTTCATTTTATCCCTTATTGTTTATCTTCCAAGAAGCAGTTACTTTTTCCAACATTGTAATGTCCCTAATCTCTAACTCTCTTCTTTTTTTCTGAACTCATTTTTTTCTTGTCAAATGTTGCCAAAAGCAACTAACTCCTGCTAATAACAGTCTTCTTTCCAGGGCGCCTGGGTGGCACAGCAGTTAAGCATCTGCCTTTGGCTCAGGGTGTGATCCTGGCATTATGGGATCGAGCCCCACATTCAGCTCCTCTGCTATGAGCCTGCTTCTTCCTCTCCCACTCCCCCTGCTTGTGTTTCCTCTCTTGCTGGCTGTCTCTATCTCTGTCAAATAAATAAATAAAATCTTTAAAAAAAAATTCTTCTTTCCAAACTCTTCTGAAGCTGCAAGTTCATTAGGTATATTAGCTACATTCCAATATATAACAGAAGACCTATTTGGCAAATGTTTTGTCAATATATCCTCATCTTTCCAGCCTCAAATAGTAGTTTTCTCTTACAAACATTACTGAACTTCAAAGATAATGTTATTTATCATAGGGGATTTTTTTTGGGGGGGTGGGGTTACAGTGCTCTACTTCTGTTATCAACATTTGTATCAGTCAGGAAAGGCTGGATTATGCTATAAAGAGCAAACAACCCCCAACTGTCAGTGGCTTAAAAAGAACAAGGTGCATTTCTTGCCTCACTACTTGTGCATTTTGTGTTCACAGGGTTCTCAGCT
Organism: Ursus maritimus; assembly: GCF_017311325.1. NCBI lineage: Eukaryota > Metazoa > Chordata > Mammalia > Carnivora > Ursidae > Ursus > Ursus maritimus. The sequence continues at coordinate 34,819,158 of NW_024423319.1, read as the reverse complement.
TCACGTCATTTCCATACAAGGGTGCAGAGTGATGGAAACTCCACCATCACAAATGTTACTGGTAGCTGCAGCAGGAAAAGGCAAAACAGAGAACTGATCACAAGCTCTTAAAGGCTTCCACACAGAAGTGACACATATCACTTATACTTTCATTTCATTGGTCAAAGCAAATGACTAACTTTAAGAAAGGAGGGAAGTGCTCTTGTGGGCCCCAAAGACAGGAAAAGCAGACATATAGTGAGCATCACTAGCATCTGCCATATAGAAAAGGTCTTTAGAAATCATCTAGTTAAATTTCATCATTTGATACTTGAAACTCCTGAGACCCATAAAAGAGGAATTGCTTTTTCACATAGACAATACTGGCCTAAATCCTGGACTAGAAACAGTTCCCTGAAGACTATTACCATCTTTCTACTATGTGGTTTTATTTCACCTGATTCTTTCCAGTCTCTCATGTGATACTATAATTTTTAGGAGCTTGATACTTCAGTTTACATGTGCAACTAACATATGGAAATGAGTTAAAACTAAGGTATGGCACACTTAAATTTATAAGTGTATACATCACTAACAAAATTGAATTATGTGACTCTATATCAGTGGCATTAAATTAGAGTCATGTAACATAATAGTGGTTGAAAGCTTATTTTTTATCAATAGCTAATGATAAACCCCAAATAAAATAGCTTTATAAGCAGGAGGGCATCTGGGTGGCTCAGTCAGTTAAGCATCTGCCTTCTGCTCAGGTCATGATCTCAGGGTCCTGAGATCGAGTCCCACAACAGGCTCTCTGCTCAGCAGGAGTCTTCTCTTTCTCACTCTCCCTCTGTGCTCTTTCTCTGTCAAATAAAGTCTTTATAATATAATCTTTATAAGCAGAGAATACCTTATACATTGAAGACTTTCATATTTAGAAAAAAATACAAAATAGTCAACCAAATTAACCTTTCAAAATTAAGATGAGCCAAAATATCTATATATTAACTATATTCAATATATCCTAAAAGATTTTTTTTTAATTTAAAGTCTTTCCTTCATATATCCTCAACTACTTTGAGTGCTATATTTCTACAGTAGCACACCAATATGGTATATCAGACTCAAGGAAATAGGAAAATTTATAATTTTCACTTGTTCTAAAAATAGTTATATTAAACCTAGGCTATTAGATTTCCAAATGTTCAACCAATAGAGTCATATAGTTTATGTCTTCTATATATTTTATGAGCTTTTTCTTTTGATTGAGTTATTAATACATTGATATAATGAAATATTTGAAAATGACTCCAAGGCTACTAAGCAACAACCTTAAAAATACTGACAATAAAATGGTAAATACAAAATTTGCTTAATATTGTACTAGACTTATCAGGCAGGAAACACTACCTGTTCTACCAACATGCTTTCCTAAAGAAGCTGCCTGATACCTACCTATTGATTAGGAAGTTTTATATTGTGTGACCTTTTCACCTTTTATAGCAGATTGGATAGATTCACATTGGGCAGTGACCAAAATGTAGCCAATCCATGGGCTTGCTAGCAACTTATGATTTATAATCTGATTAAAAAACAAAACCAGAATATGACTTTGTCTAGTCAGTCACCAGTGAGGTATTTATGTGAAGTCATAAAGATCTAGTGTTTACCTAATGTGTGGGGGGGAGGGTGCTGAAATCAAGAGTGTGCCAACTAAAGCCATGTTGAAGGCAAAATTATGAAGGAACAATAAAGAAAGACCATAGAGTGTATGGATGCCAGGCAAAGGAGAATGGAGCAAACTGTTAAAGAAGAAAGGATAAGGGGAAAAAAAAGGGAGTGAAAGTGAAAATCTCTGGTGTAACTACCTTGACTTCTTTTTTTTTTTTTAAAGACTTTATTTATTTATTTATTTGACAGAGAGAGAGACAACACAGGCAGGGAGAGTGGGAGAGGAAGAAGCAGGCTCCCAGCAGAGGAGCCCGACGTGGGGCTTGGTCCCAGGACTCCGCGACCACGCCCTGAGCTGAAGGCAGATGCCTAATGACTGAGCCACCCAGGCGCCCCTACCTTGATTTCTTGAACAGTTTTCAGTTTTAGTCTCCATATACCATAACTCTTTGTTTTGAAATCATTTCAATTTTTCTCTGGTCCTTGCACTTAACATAAACTGAACTAAAGCAATATTTCATTTTTAAAGAGATTAAAGATTTTCTGTTCCTAAATACAAAAATGCAAAAAGAATATTAAAAGGATAAAATAGAAAATACAACCTTGACTTTGAGGAAAATGTACTTTAAAATTAGTTTTGGTATCTGTGTTATCATGGAAGTAAATGTTCTCACGTGAACATTACTTGCTCCAGTGTAAAGGCTTTAATTGCTGTTATGCTTTTCTTTTTTTTTTTCTTGAGAGAGAGAGAGAGAGAGAGGACATGCAGGGGAGGGGCAGATGGAGAGGGGAGAGAGAATCTCAAGCAGGCTCCACACTCAGCGCAAAGCTGGACATGGGGCTCAAACTCACAATCTCACAAACTGAGCTGAAACCTAGAGGCCACTGCTTAACTGACTGAGCCACCCAGGTGCCCTAAGTTACCTTTTTGTTTTATTTTATTGAAAGATTTCTACTTTCTTCATGCAACAAGGATTCTTTTTACTTTAATAACATATTGCTTTTCTTGTATAATTACTGAACATTGAGGCCATTGAAACTTGTTTTATATTGCTAATGGCTTTTCTAAATGTAATTGCATTTCTGAGTTGAAATGTCCATATAGACATACTATATATGGTAATCATTTGAACTCACCTCTCGGCAGTTAAATAAAGCAGATTCTATTATGCAGATTAATAAGCATCTTACTGACATCTTTGTGTTGTATTTATAATGGATTATAATTAGGATCATCTGTAATCACAGATCAGTTTATTATTGTCACTGTCTTTTGTTGTAAGAGTTTTATTGAACATAAAATTCACCCATTTAACATGTATATATAGCTTACTCATTTTTCATATATTCACAGTAACAGAACAATCACAAACCACAATAAATTTTAGAATTTTTTTAATCACCCGAAAAGGAAATCCCATACCCTTAGCTATCACTCTCCAATTTCATATTCCTCCATCCATATGTGACAGCTCATCTACTTTCTGTCTCTATAGACTTGACTATTCTGGACATTTAAATTCATGGCCTTCTGTAATTGGCTTCTTTCTCTTAGGATACAGTTTTCAAGGGTCATCTACATATAACATGTATCATGACTTTATTCCTTGTTAATGCTAAATAACAGTCCATTAGATGGCTTTTACCATATTTTATTTATCTGTTCATTGGTTGACCGAAGTTTGGCTTGTTTTGACCTTTTGGCTATTATAAATAATGCTGCTATGAGCATTCATGTACAACTTTTTGTGTGAACCTACATTTTCATTTCTTTTGGAAGTTCATAATTGATGCATCATAGAGTAACTCTATATTTAATTATTTGAGAAATTTCCAGACTGTTTTCCACAGTAATCATACTTATTTCCATTAGTATGAGCAGTGTATAAATATTCCAACTACTCCACATCTCACCAACACTTGTTATTGTTAAGTGTTTTGATTATATCCATCATAATGAATATGAAGTGGTATCTCATTTTAGCTTTGATTTGCATTTCCCTGATGATTAATGATGTTGAACAACTTTTTATATGCTTATTGGCTTTGTTTATCTTTAGAGAAAAATCTACTCAGATTCCTTCCCATTTTTAAATTGGGTTACTTGTCTTTTTATTATTGAGTCCTGAAAGTTCTTTATATATTCTAGATGCAAGTCCTTATCAGGTCTGTGATTTGCAAATACTTTCTCCCATTCTGGGGGTTGTCTTTTCACTTTCTTGATAGTGCTCATTGAAGTACAAAAGATTTTATTTTATTTGTTTTTTATTTTTTTTAAAGGTTGTATTTATTTGACAGAAAGAGACACAGTGAGAGAGGGAACAGAAGCAGGGGGAGTGGGAGAGGAAGAAGCAGGCTTCCCGCTGAGCAGGGAGCCCGATGGGGGGCTTGATCCCAGGACCCTGGGATTATGACCTGGGCCGAAGGCAGACACGTAATCACTGAGCCACCCAGGTGCCCCCAAAGGATTTTAATTTTGATGAAATAAAATGTAACTATTTCTTCTCTGGTTGCTCTTTCTGCTTTTACTTTTATTTTTAATTCCAGTATATTTAAGATACACTGTTATATTATTTCCTGGTGTACAATATAGTGATTCCACAATTCTATACATTACTCAGGGCTCATCAAGGTAAGTGTACTCTTAATCCCCTTCACCTATTTAACTCATCCCCCCAATCACCTCCCCTCTGGTAACCATCAGGTTGTTCTCTATACTTGATTCTAGTTTTTTGTTTGTTTGTCCCTTCGTATCTTTGTTCATTTGGTTTTTTTCTTAAATATCACATATGAGCTCCTAGGTGACTTGGTCAGTTGAGCATCCAACTTTTGATTTCAGCTCAGGTTGTGATCTTGGAGTCATGGAATCAAGCTCCCATGTCAGACTCTGTGCTCAGTGGGGAGTCTGCTTGAGAGTCTCTCTCTCCCTCTCCCTCTCCCTCTGCCCCTCCCCCCCAACTCTCTCTCTCCCTCTCTTAAGTAAATAAATCTTTAAAAAACTTTCACATATGAGTGAAATTGTATGGGCCTTGTCCTCTGGCTGACTAGTTTCACTTAGCATTATACCCTCTAGAGCCATCCATGTTTTTGCAAATGGCAAGATTTCATAGCTGAGGAATTCTCCATTGTGTGTGTGTGTGTGTGTGTGTGTATATATATATATATATATCCCATCAACAGTGCGCTAGTGCACAAGAGTTCTTTTTTCTCCACACCCTCTCCAACATTTATTGTTTCTTGTGTTGTTGATTTTAGCCATTCTGACAGGTGTGAGGTGATATCTCATTTTGGTTTTGATTTGCATTTCCCTGATGATGAGTGATATTGAACATCTTTTCATGTGTCTGTTGGCCATCTGAATGTCTTCTTTGGAGAAATGTCTGTTCATGTCTTCTGCCCATTTTAAATTGGATTATTTGTTTTTTGGATGCTGAGTTGTATAGATTCTTTATATATTTTGGATACTAACCCTTTATTGGCTATGTCATTTGCAAATATTTTCTCCCATTCTGTAGGGTGTCTGTTAGTTTTGTTGTTTCCTTTGCTGTGCAGAAGATTTTTATTTTGATAGAGTCCCATAGTTTATTTTTGCTTTTGTTTCCCTTGCCTCAGGAGACACATCTAGAAAAATATTGCTGTGTCTGATGTCAGAGAAATTACTGCTTTGCTCTCTTCTAGGATTTTTATGATTTCAAGTCTCACATTTAGGTCCTTAATCCATTTTGAGTTTATTTTTGTGTATGGTGTAAGAAAGTGGACTAGTTTCATCCTTTTGCATGTTGCTGTCCAATTTTCCCAACACCATTTTTTAGAAAAGATGGTCTTCCCATTGCATATTCTTTCCTCCTTTGTTAAAGATTAATTAACCATATAACTATGGGTTTATTTCTGGGTGTTCTATTTTGTTCTATTGATCTATTTGTCTATATCTGTGCCAGTACCAGACTGTATTGATTACGACAGCTTTGTAGTATATCCTGAAATCTGGGATTTTGATACTTCCAGTTTCATTCATCTTTTTCAAGATTGCTTTGGTTATTGGGATGTGATACACACAAATATTAGGATTATTTGTTCTAGTTCAGTGAAAAATGCTGTTGATATTTCTGTCTTTTAAGAAAACGTCTGGTTAGTCTACATAGTGAAACCATTTTTCCCCCATGGCTATAGACACAATTTTAATATTTATTTCTCCAATCCCTAAATAATGGAATCTATTCATTTATATTTCCTCTTTTTTTGAAAACCAACTTTTTTTAAAAAACTTAGAATAAAATTTCAAGCCACTGGTAAGTTTATTTTCTTATAGGTATGGAAAGGTTTAAATGACTTTTTTTTAAGTTGAAGTTTGCTTTGTAATTATGTAAACCCATTTTTTATTTTAATTATTGTAGCATTTAATAATTTCGGGGTTTTGGTAATCCATGGTTGTTGTTAGAAATTCTTTGTTGTTTGTGTCTACCTTTAATCTGTTAATAAATCCTAATGCTTTACAGAAACAAATGATCATGTGAGATATAAATCTAAGTGTGCAGGATGGTGGCAGCCATGAATACACATAAGATAGATATCTCACTGTGGGGAGCACAGTTGAGTGATAGCCCCAGCTCCTGCTTGTCTGTATTCACCACCATATTAGTGCCAAGATCACACCTTCCCTGGACTGTTCATGGCTACTAACTGAACATGATACTGATTCTATTTCAGGCCCATTCCTGTGGGTCATGGGATTCCATTAATGGACAGTTTGGTTTGCAGACTCCCCATAAATCTGGCCAAAACTGTGTTACAACTCCACTGCTCTCTGACACTTTATCTACCAAATCCTACTTTGTTCCACTCTCCTTTAATAAGTGTCATAGTCTGAAGCCTCTCTGTGCATACCTATTTTAGTCTGTAACCTTGCTCTGCTTACTCCTGCTTCCTCCCTATTTATCCTTCACAGAATCCACTAATTTTATCTTATATTTAATTGCATCTGCGAGTGTGCTCCTCAGAGGACTTAAACTAACAAAATAATGTTATATAGCTTCCTCCAAATCATAAAAATGAATATGAATCTTGGTTGTGACATAGATATCCTTAATGGAATGGAGGGTCAGAGTCATTATTTGAGCCACCAGTAAAGATTTACATAAAATTAGTCTCCAGGAGAGAGATCCCTAAGAAACATTTTCACATATATCCACAAGGGTCAATGCCCTTAAGGGAAAGAGAATATAGGAGGAGAGAAATTGGTGAGTTTCGAGGAAATGAAACTATGCTCCAAGATATAATAACAGAAAGTTGAAGCCATAGCCACTGAGGAGAGGGCAGTTATGACTAGACATTTTGAATATAAGAAAGTGTGAAGGGCCTAATACTATGGCACTTGAGGAAAATTGAATGTCTTGTTACTTTGCAAAAATAATTTCCTACCCCTCAGGGATCCATACAAACAGTATTTAGATGGGTGGTTTCTCACTGAGAAGCAGATTAAAATACTTCATCTGATCTAAAATGAAAGAAGAATGCTAATAGTTGATTTTCTATTTCAGAAAACATTAACACAAGATTCTGGTTAAGGGGACAAACTCTGAAGTCATATGTGAACTCAGGATGTGGATCAGCCACTCAAAAGATGTAGCTGAGACCTAGCTTTATCATTACACACTGAAGATAATACTGCCTACTTTATAAAGATACTGGGAGAATATAAGATCATACATGCAATGTGAAGGATGCATGCCAAATCCTCAAACAATAATACATTTAAAAGAAAGGAAAAAGTGACATCAATGAAAAATGGCTATACAAAAGCAAGTAGTGAAGGATGTGATAAACTAGTAAAATTCCTAGCTGACTTTCCAAGGCGTGCCCCAACATGCACACAGAGCCCCTCAGAAAGGACTGAGAGGATTATTCATTCCAGGCATTTAAGGAAATTTCTGCTGATCCTTACCTATTAAACTAACTGGAAAGAGATATCAGAGTCCACACATGAGAAAGATACAGAATTTATAGACAGCATAGAAAAGTCATTAGACAAACAGTAGCAACAACAAACCCTGGGAAGGAGAGAAAATCTGATTTTCAGGGTTGTCACAGTATATAAAATATGTACTGTGTGTTTTATAAATATATAAACACAATATATATACTATAAACACAGTATATATAAAAATATAATCATATATAAAATCATGTACAAAACAATCACATAAGATAATAGAAAACAAATAGCAAAACAGAAGTAAATATAACCTTATCAATAATAACATTCAATTTAAATGGAATAAACTCCAATTAGAAGGAAGAGATGTTCAGCTTAGATAAAAATAAACAATCTAACTATATGTGGTCTACAAATGACTCACTTTAGATTCAAACACATAACTCAGTTGAAAGTAAAGAAATGGCAACAGATATGCCATGAAACCAGTAACCAAAAGACTTTAAGACAAAAATTGTTATTAGAGAAAAAAGGCATATTGTGTAATGATAAAAAACTCAATTTATCAAGAAGATATAACAATTATAACATTTAACAACAGAGTCCCAAAATACATGAAGCAAAAACAGATAGAATTGAAGGGAGAATAGACAATTCAAAAATTATAGTTAGAGTCTTCAATTCCCACTTTCAGTAATGGGTAGAACAACTATAGGTCTTAAAAACCCCACTTTATTATGTAAGTAATGAATCATGGAACATTACATCAAAAACTAGGGATATACTGTATGGTGACTAACATAACATAATAAAAAATATTTAGAGTGGGAAAAAATAAAAATTAAAAAAGTAAAAAAAACAAAAACAAAAAACCCACTTTCATTAATGGATAGAACAACTAGACAGAAGATCAGCTAGGAAGGAAATAGAAGATTTTAACAACCCTATGAACCAAGTAGCTCTAACAGACATCTATAGAATACTCTACCTGACTACAACAGAATGCACATTCTTCTCAAGTACACATGGAACATTCTGTAGGACAAACCATATGCTAGGCCATAAAACAAGTCTCAATATAATTAAGAGGACTAAAGTCATATAAAACTTGTTGCCTGACCAGTGGATTAAAGTTAGAAATTATTTCCAGAAGTAAATTTGAGAAATTCACAAATATGTGGAAATTGAAGCATAGTTAAATAAGCAATGAGTCAAAGAAGAAGTAAAAAGAGAAATCAAAAACATAAGATGCTACAATTTGTATGCAATTCATTCAGTTAAAGTTACTTAGAGGGAAATTTATATCTGTAAATGCCTATATTAAATAGATCTCAAATCAATAACCTAAGCTCACACCTTAAGAAACTAGAAAAAGAGGGGTGCCTGGGTGGCGCAGTCGTTAAGCGTCTGCCTTTGGCTCAGGGTGTGATCCCAGCATTCTGGGATCAAGCCCCACATCAGGCTTCTCCACTGGGAGCCTGCTTCTTCCTCTCCCACTCCCCCTGCTTGTGTTCCCGCTCTCACTGGCTGTCTCTCTCTGTCAAATAAATAAATAAAATCTTAAAAAAAAAAAAGAAAGTAGAAAAAGAAACCAACCAAAAGAAGCAAGCAAAAAGGAGTAAAGAAGTTATTTTTGCGTAAATAAATGAAATAGAGTATATTAAACAATGGAGGAAAATCAATAAAATTAAAAGTTGGCTTTTTGCAAAAATCAACAAAGTAGACAACTCTTAGCTAGACTGACCAAGAAAAAAGAAGACTCAAATTATTAAAATTGAGAATGAAGCATGGCACAATATTATCAACCTTAAAAAACATAAAAAGTATTGGGGCGCCTGGGTAGCGCAGTCGTTGGGCGTCTGCCTTTGGCTCAGGGCATGATCCTGGCGTTCCAGGATCGAGTCCCACATCAGGCTCCTGGGCTGGGAGCCTGCTTCTTCCTCTTCCTCTCCCCTGCTGTGTTCCCTCTCTCGCTGGCTGTCTCTCTGTCACATAAATAAATAAAATCTTTAAAAAATAATAATAAAATAAAAAAATAAAATAAAAAGTATTATTACAGAATAGTATGAATGACTATATGTCAAAAAATTAGATAACCTAGATGAAATGGATATATTCATAGGATGTAATCTTCTGAAGCTAACCTAGGAAGAAATAAAAAATCTGAATATATTTATAACAAGTAAAATGATTTAATTAGTAACCAAAAAACTTCTTACAAAGAAAAGTTCAGGACCAGGTGGCTTCACTGGTGAATTTTATCTAAAATTTAAAAAAGAATTAGCACCAATCCATCTCAAACTCTTCCAAAGTATAGAAGAAAAGAGAATACTTCCTAATTCATTCTGATATCAGTTTTACCTGATAACAAGACCACAAAATACATCACATGAAAATAAAACTACAGACCATTATAAATTATGAATATAGACCAAAAAACCTCACCAAAATTCAACCAAACCCAACATTATATTAAAAAAGGGTTATACAACATGATCAATAGGGATTTATCCCAGGAATATAAGATGACTTCAACATGCAAAATTTAATCACTATAATACATCATAATACATATGATTATTTCAATAGACTCAGAAAAGAGCATTTGACAAAATCCACTTTTTTGAAAACAAAACAAAACACAAATAACCTTAAACTGCTAAAAGGCATCTAGCTAGTGTCAGACTTAATGGTGGAAGAAATGCTTTCTCCCTAAGATTTAGGAAGAAGATGAGGGTGTTCATTCTCATATCCACTATTCATTGTTGTACTGGATGTTCTAGAAAAGGCAATTAGGCAAGAAAATGAAATAATACCATCCAGATTGGAAAGAAGTAAAATTATGTTTGCAGATGACAATATCTAATGTATAGAAAATTCCAAGCATCCACAAGAAAACTACTAGAGCTGATAAAGAAGTTCAGCAAGTTTGGAGAATATCTGGTCAACATTCAAAATTCAATTGCATTTCTATATACCAATAATGTACAATGCAAGAATAAAATTTAGAAACAATTACATTCACAATGGCATCAAAATGAATAAAATATAGTTGGAAATAAATTTAACAAAAGAAATACAAGACTTGAATACTGAAATTTACAATATATCATTGAAAGAAATTTTTAAAAACCTAAATAAATGGAAGAACATTTCTTGTTCATGGATTGGAAGACTTAATATTGTTAAGAACTAATTACTCCCCCTGCCCCAGCAAACTGATTTGCAATCATCAAAATCCCAGTAGACTTTTAGGAGAAATTGATAAGATTCTTCCAAAATTTATATGAAAATATAAGAGGCTCAGGATAGCCAAAGCTATCTTGAACAAAAAATACAAAGGGAGGACTCACTCTACTCAAGGTCCAAAGTTACACTAATCAAGACTATCTTGTACTGGCATGAGAACAGACTTATAGTTCAGTAGACTAGAATGGGAGTCCAGAAATAAACCCACACATTTATGGCAATTGATTTTGACAAGGTTGCTAAGCAATTCCATGGGGAAAGGAATAGTTTTTTTCAACAAATGTTGCTGAAACAACTGGATATCCTCATGCAATCAAATGAAGGTGGATCTCTACCTCACATGATATATAAAAATTAACTCAAAGACCTATGCATGGGGTGTCTGGGTGGCTCAGTTGGTTAAGCATCTGCATTCGGCTCAGGTCATGGTCCCAGGGTCCTGTGATCGAGCCCCACCTCGAGCTCCCAGCTCAGCAGAGAGCCTGCTTTTCCCTCTTCTTCTCCCCCTGCTTGTGCTCTCTCTCTCTCAAATAAATAAATTAAATCATTGAAAAAAAAGACCTATGTGTAAGAGCTGAAACTATTAAACTATTAGAAGTAATCAAAGGGGTAAACCTTCATGGCTTGGACTTAATTATGGTTTCCTAGAGAAGACACCAAAAGCACAAGTAACAAAAGGAAAAAAAATAGTTAAGTAAGACTTCATTAAGATAAGAAACGTACATGCATTAGAAGACAGCAAAAAGAGAACACACAGAAGGGGAGAAAATAGTTGCAAATCATATACCAGGTAAGGATCTAGTATCCAGAATATATAAAGAACTCCCACAACTCAACAACAAAAAGTCAAACAACCCAATTTAAAAATAGGAGAATAACATGAATAGTTATTTCTCCAAAGAATATATACAGATAACCATCAAATAATATGAAAAGGTGCTCAATATTATTAGTCATGAAAGAAATGTAAAGCAAACCCACAATGAGACACCACTGCACATCCACCAGAATGGCTATAATGAAAAGTTGGATGATAACAACTGCTTTCAAGGATGTGGAAAAATTGGAGTCCTCATACACTGCTGGTAGGAATGTAAAATGATGCACTTTGGAAAACAGTTGCAGTTCCTCAGAAAGTTAGAGTTATCATATGACCCAGTAATTTCAGTTTTTGATATATTGCCATAAAATATGAAAACATAAATCCATGAAATCCTTATATATGAATGTTCATGGCACCATTATCTACAATATTCAAAAAATGGAAATAGCCCTCATGTCAATCAACTAGTGAATGGATAAACAGAATGTGGTATATCCACAAGTGAAATATTATTCAGCCACGAAAAGAAATGAAAGAATGATCCATGCTATGACATGGATGAGGCTTTAAAGTGTTATGCTAGGGGTGCCTGGATGGCTCAGTCAGTTAAGCGTCTGCCGTCAGCTCAGGTCATGATCCCAGGGTCTTGGGATTGAGCCCCCACATTGGGCTCTCTGTTCAGTGGGGAGCCTGCCTCTCCCTCTCCCTCTGCCTGCCTCTCTACCTACTTGTGCTCTCTCTCTCTGTCAAATAAGTAAATAAAATCTTAAAAAAATAAATGAAGTATTATGCTAAATGAACAAAATCAGACATGAAAGGCTACATATTGTATGATTCCATTTATGAATGTCCATAATTGGCACATTAATAGAGACCAAAAACAGATTGGTAGTAAAAGGGAGTATGTGTTTGTGGGAGGGGTGGGTGGAAACTAATAGGTGCAGGGCTTCCTTTTGGGATGATGACAATGTTCTGAGCTAGATAGTGTGGATGGTTGTAACTTTGTGAATATACTAAAACCACAGAGTTGTACACTTTAAAAATGTTAAAATGGTGAATTTTATGTGCATTTTATCACAATAAAAAATAATACCAATTTAGTAAAGTCTCTGAACAGAATGCCAATATATACATATCAATTTTATTTCTGTATCTCTCAATAAGCAAATCAAAAATTAAAGTTAAAAAAATAAACCCACAGTAGCACTAACAGTGTCAAACCAAGAAATAAATCTACATGGGAATCTACAAACATTATTGAAAGACATTAAAGAAACCCTAAATAAATAAAAGAAATATACTATATCCCTCTATTAGAATGCTCAATATTATAAACTGACATCTCTCCAAAATTTAATCCATAGATCCAATGAATTCAATCCTCAAAATCCTAGTTTTCTTTGTGTTTGTGGGAACTGTCAGTTTCATTTTAAAATTTCTATGCACAGTATTGTATTTGTGCAGGGTCATCAAATAGACTAGTGGAACAGAATAGAGCTCAGATTCAGACCCACATGTATATAGACAAGTAAGTCATAACACAGCTGCCATAGCTCAGGAGTGGGGCAAGAATAATCTTTTAAACAAATGCTGCTAGGATAATTGATACCCAAATGAAAATAAAATGAAATTGGATATCTACTTCACATTATAAAACAAAACAAACAAACAAACAAAAACCTGCAGTTAGATTTTAAGAATGAAATGGGATAGAAGAAAAGTAAAGATCTGCAAAATCACATACAAGAATATCTTTATGACCTTGACATAGGTAGCAACTTCTTGAATTCAGAGTTCACTAACTATAAAATAAATGATAGATAAATCTTGCCTCAATATAATTAAGAACTTTTTTAACAAAATATATCATTGATGGAGTGAAGGTGCAAGTCATGGAATAAGGGAAGATATTTATAGCACAAAGAAATGAATAAAAGGATTTATATCAGGAATATATAAAGAAATCTTATAAATCAAAAAAAAAAAAA
>NW_024423319.1:34801978-34805506 GCF_017311325.1 Ursus maritimus | reverse complement strand
AAAAAAAAAAAAAGATAGGTACACCAGAAGAAAACCAGAAAATGACTTGAACAAGTACTAATTGAACAGAAAAACAATTAGCCATTAAGTATATGAAAAATTTCTCAACCTGACTACTCATTAAGGAAATGCAAAATAAAACCACATTGTGATAATACTACACGCCCCCCAAAATGGTTGAAATTAAAAACCCTGTCAAATACAAAATGTAGGCAAGTTTATAGAATAACTATGTCTCTTATGCTCTGCTACTGCGAGTGTACAACCACTTTGACAATATATAAGAAACCTTAACCTTGTGATTTGTGATTACACTTTCACCTAGTGATTTCTTTCACAAAACTATATCCTATAGCAGTGGTTGGTAAACTATTGTCCTTGGGGCAAATCTGCCCCCAAGAGATAAAAATGGCTTTTATATTTTAAATGCTTCTGAAAACAGCAAAGACCAAGGAGGCAGGAGGCCTAGAAGCAATTGCATATGCTGTCCTTTTTTCTCTGTATTTAGTAGAAGTTCCTGAACATAATAGGTACTGGAGCTGAGAGAAGCGTATCGTACATGCTCAAAACTATCAGAAGGCTCTTGGGTAGGAAAGGAGTGGCAGGGATAAAATAGATCTTTGATCACTGCAAAAGGACTACAATTTTTGATAGGTTCCAGTTCCAAGATGGCGGAGGAGCAGGAGACCTAAAGTCCGTCTGGTCCCAGGAATTCAGCTAGAGGGCTACCAAACCATTCTGAATAAATATGAACATAACTGGAAAACGAAGAAAAGAGTAGCAGAAACTCTATGAACAGAAAAGCGACCACTTTCTGCAAGGAGAAAAGATGGTGGAGGGCTAGGGGACCCCTTTCTCAGCTGGTCCCCTGAGTCGAGCTGTATATCTACCAGACCATCCTGAAAAGCCACGGAATCAGCCTGAGACACAGGAAGATACATATGGATCTCTACAAATGAACATCTCCAGCGCTGAATATTGAGGTATGAAGCAGGGAGCTGTGAATACGCACACAGATATCGGAAGATAACCAGAAGGGGGACGGAGCTGACGCGCTCAGGCACTGGGAAGCAGTAGCCACTTTTACTGGGGAGTGGGCCAGAGTCATGGATTGGCACCTGAGAGAGAGCAGACTGTGACCATGAGCCTTGGAACGTACGTGCGACCAGACTGAAAACCAGTGCTCCGGAGCATGTGCAAACCACACTGAAACAGGGAGCTTGGGAGCGCATGGGAACCAGGGGCGGCTGGCGGTGTTAGAAGCACAAAGGACAGAGACATGCCGGCCCTGGAAGTGAGGTCTGGGAGAGCAGCTGTGGGGCACACAACACGGGACCCTGCAGGGTTTTTAGCAGCACTGACAGAAACAGAGTTAGGTGGCCAAGAGAGCTCAGTGGAGAGTGGACTGTGATCTCTCTGTTATGCAACAGTGGCTAGGATTACGGCCACTGCTGCTCCGACTCTCAGAAGAGTCAAAGAAAACCTCCAGGGAAAGCCGCCAGAAAACAAAAGCCCAGAAATACCAGCTCACATTGTGCCCATCCCCATTCCCCCTTGCAGGGGACAGGGAGACTCTACCCAAACAGGGTTGCCTGAATATCATTGCAGCAGGCCCCTCCCCCAGAAGGCCACCTGAAAATCAAGAAGCCACATCCCTAAGGTCCCTACAAAACAAGTGCACACTGCCTGGGTCCTGGTCAATAATTTGGGCTCTGGACATCCCCGCAACCTCTCCTCATCAGAAAGACGAGGAGGAGAAATCCCCCCCAGAAAAGAAAAGATAATGAGTCTGTGGCCTCTGTCACAGAACTGATGTATATGGATATAACCAAACTATCAGAAATGGAGTTCAGAGTAACAAGGTCAAGAAGATGTGTAGACTTGAAAAAAAACTAATGAAAATATTAATGAGAATATAGAATCTCTAAGGGCAGAAATTAGAGTGAATCTGGCAGAAATTAAAAATACTATGAATCAAATGCAGTCTAAACTAGATGCTCTGACGGCCAGGGTAAATGAGGCAAAAGAACAAATTAGTGAATTGGAGGATGGGATGGTAGAAGAGAAAGATAAAACAGAAACTTGGCTCAAAAAAATCCAATCTCAAGAATGTAGATTATGGGAGATTACGGGCTCAATGAAACGTTCCAATGTCAGAATCATCGGCATCCCCAAGAGGGTAGAGAAAGAGAGAGGCCTAGAAGAGATATTTGAAGAAATTGTAGCTGAGAACTTCCCTCATCTGGCAAAGGAAACAAGCATTCATGTCCAAGAGCCAGAGAGGACCCCTCCCAAGGTCAATGAGAACAGACCTACACCACATCAAGTCATAGTGCATTTCGCAAATATTAGATCCAATGATACAGTATTGAAATGGCCAGGGGGAAGAAAATCCTTACATACAGAGGGAAATATATCAGAATAACATCAGACCTGTCTACAGAGACCTGGCAGGCTAGGAAGTGTTGGCAGGGAATTTTCAAAGCTCTATCTGAGAAGAACATGCAGCCAAGGATCCTTTATCCAGCAAGGCTGTCATTCAGAATTGATGGAGAGATAAGGACCTTCCAAGATCGGCAGAAACTGAAGGAATTCGTAACCACCTAACCAGCCCTACAGGAGATATTAAGGGGGTTCTATAATAGTAAAAAGGCCCCAGGAGTGATACAGAACAGAAAGTCACAATCTATAGAAACAAAGACTTTACAGGCAACATGACATCATTAAAATCATATCTCTCAATAATCACTCTCAATGTGAATGGCCTAAATGCTCCCATAAAGTGCCACAGGGTTGCAGATTGGTAAAAACACATGACCCATCCATTTGTTGTCTACCAGAGACTCATTTTGAACCTAAGGATACATCCAGACTGAAAGTGAAGGAATGGAAAACCATTTTTCATGCCAATGGCCCTCAAAAGAAAGCTGGGGTAGCAATTCTCATATCAGACAGATTAGATTTTAAAATAAAGATTGTTGTTAGAGATACAGAAGGACCCTATATTATTATTAAAAGATGTATCCAACAAGGGGATATGACAATTATAAATATCTATGCCCCCAACAGGGGAGCAGCTGGATACACAAGCCAACTCTTAACCAGAATAAAAAGGCATATAGGGGGAGAGTTAAGATGGAGGAGAAGTAGGGGACCCATTTTTCAGCTGGTCCCCTGAGTCTGGTTGGATAGGTACCAGACCAGCCTGACATCCACAGAATCAGCCTGAGACGCAGGGAGATACATCTGGATCTCTACAAATGAACATCTCCAGCGCTGAGTATTGAGGTACGAAGCGGGGAGCCTTGAAACCGCACCAGATATCAGAAGATAAACTGAAGGGGGAGGGAGCCTCCGTGTTCGGCGGTGGGAACTGGTAGCCACCTGCACAGGGGAGTGGGAGGACTCACGGACTGACACCCACGAGAGAGCAGACTGTGACCGTGAGCCAGAGAACGCGCGCCACCAGACTTTTCACGGAGCACCGGTGTGCTCACTGGAACCAGACTGAGACCCCAAGCTCCAGAG
>NW_024423319.1:34799534-34801058 GCF_017311325.1 Ursus maritimus | reverse complement strand
AGAAGGAGAAATCCCCCCCAGCAAAGAAAAGACAATGAGTCTGTGGCCTCTGCCACAGAACTAATGGATATGGATATAACCAAATTATCAGAAATGGAATTCAGAGTAACAATGGTCAAGATGATGTGTAGACTTGAAAAAAGTATTAACGAAAATGTTAATGAGAATATAGAATCTCTAAGGGCGGAAATGAGAGTGAATCTGACAGAAATTAAAAATTCTATGGGCCAAATGCAGTCAAAACTAGAGGCTCTGACGGCCAGGGTAAATGAGGCAGAAGAACGTATCAGCGAATTGGAGGATGGGTTAGTAGAAGAAAAAGCTAAAATAGAATCTGGACTCAAAAAATTCCACACTCAGGAATGTAGGTTACAGGAGATTACTGACTCATTGAAACGTTCCAAAGTCAGAATCTTCAGCATCCCCGAGGGGGTAGAGAAAAACAGAGGTCTAGAAGAGATATTTGAACAAAATGTAGCTGAAAACTTCCCTAATCTAGGAAGGGAAACAAACATTTGTGTCCAAGAGGCAGAGAGGACCCCTCCCAAGCTCAACCATGACAAACCTACGCCACGTCACGTCATAGTGCAATTTGCAATATTAGATCCAAGGATACAGTATTGAAAGTGGCCAGGGCAAAGAAATTTCTCACGTACCAAGGCAAAGGTATCAAAATTATGTCAGACCTGTCTACACAGACCTGGAATGAGAGAAAGGGTTAGGGGGGCATTTTTAAAGCTCTTTCAGAGAAAAACATGCAGCCAAGGATCCTTTATCCAGCAAGTCGGTCACTCAGAATTGATGGAGAGATAAGGACCTTCCAAAATTGCCAGTCATTGACCAATTTCATAACCACGAAACCAGCCCTACAGGAGATATTAAGGGGGGTTCTATAAAAGTAAAAAGGCCCCAAGAGTGATACAGAACAGAAAGTCACAATCTATAGAAACACTTTACTGGTGACATGGCATCATTAAAATCATATCTCTCAATAATCAGTCTCAATGTAAATGGCCTAAATGCTCCCATAAAACACCACAGGGTTGCAGATTGGATAAAAAGACATGACCCACCCAATTGCTGTCTACAAGAGACACATTTTGAACCTAAAGATACATTCAGACTGAAAGTAAAGGGATAGAATACCATCTTTCACGCCAATGGACCTCAAAAGAAAGCTGGGGTACCAATTCTCATATCAGACAGATTGGATTTTAAACTAAACCTATAGTTAGAGCTACAGAAGGGCACTATATTATTCTTAAAGGATGTATCCAACAAGTGGATATGACAATTATAAATATCTATGCCCCCAACAGGGGAGCAGCAAGATACACAAGCCAACTCTTAACCACAAGAAAGAGACATATAGATAAAAATACACTAATAGTAGGAGACCTCAACACTCCACTATCAGCAATAGACAGATCACCTAAGCAAGAAATCAGCAAAGAAACAAGAGCTTTGAATGCCATACTCGACAAGTTGGACCTCATAGATATATAGAGAACACTACACCCCAGA
>NW_024423319.1:34774185-34797517 GCF_017311325.1 Ursus maritimus | reverse complement strand
AAAAAAAAAAAAAAGAATAGAGAACCCAGAAATGGACCCTTGACTCTTTGGGCAACTAATCTTTGATAAAGCAGGAAAAAACATCCAGTGGAAAAAAGACAGTCTCTTCAATAAATGGTACTGGGAAAATTGGACAGCTACATGCAAAAGAATGAAACCTGACCACTCTCTCACACCATACACAAAGATAAACTCCAAATGGACAAAAGACCTTGATGTGAGACAGGCATCCATCAAAATCCTAGAGTGGAACATAGGCAGCAACCTCTACGACATCGGCCAAAGCAACATTTTTTATGACACATCTCCAAAGGCAAGAGAAACAAAAGATAAAATGAACTTGTGGGACTTCATCAAGATAAAAAGCTTCTGCACAGCCAAGGAAACAGTCAAAAAAAAACTAAGAGGCAGCCCACAGAATGGGAGAATACATTTGCAAATGATGCTACAGATAAAAGACTGGTATCCAAGATCTACAAAGAACTTCTCAAACTCAATGCACAAGAAACAAATAAACAAATCATAAAATGGGCAGAAGATATGAACAGACACTTTTCCAATGATGACATACAAATGGCTAACAGACACATGAAAAAATGTTCAAAATCATTAGCCATCAGGGAAATTCAAATCAAAACCACACTAAGATACCACCTTACACCAGTTAGAATGGCAAAAATGGACAAGGCAAGAAACAACAAATGTTGGAGAGGATGTGGAGAAAGGCGATCCCTCTTACACTGTTGGTGGGAATGCAAGTTGGTACAGCCACTCTGGAAAACAGTGTGGAGGTCCCTTAAAAAGTTAAAAATTGAGCTACCCTATGACCCAGCCATTGCACTACTGGGTATTTACCCCAAAGATACAGACATAGTGAAGAGAAGGGCCATATGCACCCCAATGTTCGTAGCAGCATTGTCGACAATAGCTAAAGTGTGGAAGGAGCCGAGATGCCCTTCAACAGATGACTGGGTTAAGAAGATGTGGTCCATATATACAGTGGAATATTACTCAGCCATCAGAAGGAACGATTACCCAACATTTGCAGTAACATCGTCGGAACTGGAGGAGATTATGCTAAGTGAAATAAGTCAAGCAGAGAAAGACAATATCATATGGTTTCACTCATTTATGGAACATAAGAAATAGCAGGAAGATCGGTATGAGAAGGAAGGAAAGAATGAAGGGGGGGTAATTAGAAGGCAGAATGAACCACGAGAGACTGTGGACTCTGGGAAACAAACTGAGGGCTTCAGAGGGGTGGGGATGGGGGATTGGGATAGACCTGTGATGGGTATTAAGGAGGGCACATATTGCATGGTGCACTGGGTGTTATACACAAATAATGAATCTTGGAACATTGCATCAAAAACTGGGGGTGTACTGTATGGTGACTAATATAACAAAATAAAAATTATTAACAAAATAAATAAATGCTTGTGAAAACAAATTAATGACAAAATAATTATGTGACAGAGATCATACGTGGTCAGTAAAGCCTAAAATATTTATTACCTAGCCCTCAACAGAAAATGTTTGCTGAGTCTTGCCCTATTGTGATCTGTATGCATGTATCCCAAGACATGTATATAAGAATATTCACAGTAGCATTATTTATAAAAGCTTTGTCCAGGGCACCTGGGTGGCTCAGTCAGTTAAACATCTGACTTTGGCTCCAGTCAAGATCTCAGGGTCCTGAGATCCAGCCCTGAGTCAGACTCCCTGCAGGGAGTCTGCATCTCCCTTGCCCTCTATCCCTCCCCCGGCTTGTACACACACCCGTTCTCTCTCTCTCTTCCACAAATAAATAAATAAAATCTTTCAAAAAAAAAGTGTTGTCCTTCTTTTAGTTGCCCTTAAAGCAGATTCTAAGAAAAGATTTTAATTCAGGTAGTTTATTTTGGAGGTGATCCTCAGAAATACAAATTAAAGAAGCAAGAACGAGACAAGGAAAAAGGGAAAACTAATAGTTTACTTTATTAAACTAAGTAGTATTCTTGGTAACTGAGGCTCACTTTTGTTATGAGAAGTACATAGAATTTATGTCAAAATTGTCCCTCCAAAGGACTGCTGTCCCTCATTGGTTTAAAACTGATCATGGGAAAAGTAGCTCCTATGCTCTAGTGAGCTGTCCTGCTAGCAAGCAAAACAATCAACTGAGGCTTTGGGAAAAGACCTGAAGCAAAAGGAAAGCAAAAATACCAAAATGGCTGTAGTCACTGATTCACTTGGGTTGCTTCTGGCCCATCACGCAGTGGTACTGCTGACCACAGCTGTGACTGAAATCTGATGGTGGCCGCAGGAACATGGTGCAGGACATAAACTAGAAAAGTCCAAATATCAACAGGAAATCAATATATAAATTATAGCATATCCATACAGCAGTAAAAATAAAGCAAGTAAAACTAAAAACTGCAATATGCATTAATCTGAAAAACAGTGAAAAAAGCAAGACACAAATATATACAATGTGAATACAGTTATGTAAATGTCAAAATCTGGCAAAACTAAACAGTTGTTGTTTAGGGATACATACTCATGTGACTTCTGTGATATAAAGATTATCTAGGAAGCAATTGAGTGTGTCAAGATGGTGGTTAGCTCCAAGGAGCAAAGAATGGTTTTTGATCAGCAAGGGTCTACACAGGATTTCCAGGGTGCTACAATGTTCTCTTTCTTGATTTAGGTGGGTTACACAGCTGTTCCCTCTGTAATTACTTATTAAACTACATATTTTTCATACTTACCATTGACCTGAATGTACCGTTGTCTACATTGCCAGTATCTCTACATTGCTAAATCCAGTTATCCCTGTGCCTCTTAACTTACCTATACTCAACTGTTGATACAATTAACCATTCCCTTCTTAAAACCATTACTTGACTTGGCCTCCAGAACTTCATACATTCCTATGGTCTTGTCTCTCCTTCTGTTCCCTTGCTGTTCACATAGTAGTGTCCCAGGACTCAGTCCTTGCTTAGACTTCTTCATCTCCAGTTGAACTCTTGGTGATCGAATTAGTCTAATGATCTTCATTGCTATTTATTTTCTGATGATTCTTAAATTTTTTATATTTATTATTTTATTTTAAGTTTTTATTTTCATTCCAGTTAGTTAACTTACAGTGTTATATTAGTTGCAGGTGTACAATAGAGTGATTCAACACTTCCATACAACACCCAGTGCTCATCACGACAAGTGCACTCCTTAATCGCCATCACCTGTTTCACCCATCCCCCCAATCAACCTCCTGATGATTCTTAAATTTGTATCTCTAGCCACTCAGATATGTCTCCTGAAATACAGACTTATGTGCCAAATTACCAACTTGACATTTTCACTGAGATGTCCAATAAGCGTCTTGAGCCTACCATGTTCAAATTGAATCCTTGATCTTCCTATCGAGGTGCCTACTTCTCCCACTGCCTTCCCTGTATCAGTAAATGGCACTACATACTTTTAGCTATCAGGCCTGAAACCCTAGAGTCATCCTGGATGCCATTCTTCCTCTTTCAGCCACATCCTAACCATAAGCAAATCTTGTGGTCGTATCTCCAAATATACAGAAAATTTGATCACGCTGTTACTTTCTACTGCTACTTCTGTGATCCAGGCTACCATCATTCTCTCATCTAAATCATAGCAATAGTTCTTTAACTGAACTTTGTACTTAAATCCTTGTTCCTTCAATCTATTCTCAGCACAGCATCTATTGTAATCTTTTCAAAATTATAATTGTAATCATATCACTCATCTGCTCAAAGTCCTCTGGTAGTTTCCATTTTCACTCAGAGTAAAATTCAAAGCCCTTGTGGTGATTCACAAGGTCCCACACAGCAGGCCCCTGCCTTAACTCTCTGACATTTGTTACTTTTCTACTATTCACTCAACTCCAGCCACACTGACTTCCTTGCTGTTACTAGAACATGCCAGTCATGCTTCTGGCTCAAGTCCATTGTGTTAGATTGTCCTTCTCAGATAACCACATGATTGACTCCTTCATATTTTGGCTCAAATGTCACCTTTTCAGTGAGGCATTTCCCGACCACTCTATTTAAAACTACAACTTCTACACATACACACACCCTATTCCCATTTCCTGCTTCATTTTTCTCTATACCACTTATCACTATTTGATATAATATGTATCAAACATTATTTTTATATTTATATTATATATCAGATATTATATACATATGAGATAATATATATCAAATATTATATATCAGGTAATATATATCAGATAATACATATTGTAGATATCAGATATTATATATGTATCATATATACATCTATGTATATATGTATGTATAGTATATATTATATACATATATATTGTTTGATTCTACCAAAAAGAATGTAAACTCTATAATAGCAATGATTTTTTGTCTAGTTTGTTACCTGCCATGATTCCAGAACTTAGAGCAATGTCTGCCAACTTGTAGTCTCTCAATAAATATTTATTGAAATGAAGGAGAAAAGGAAGCCAGATAAAGCTCCTTGAATTTTCCAAGTCTCAACTGGCATTTTCTGAGATTTCCAGTTTTTTAATCATCCTAGTATTTGTTATTTTTAATCAGCTCACATCCATTTCCATGTAGTGAAAACCAGTAAGGAGCTGATTAAAAAAAAAAAAAGAAAAAAAAAGAATAAGCAGCCTTTTTTTCTAAGATAGCCCAGAAATGAAAAGTTACAAGACAGCAAATGGTTTTATTATAGAGGGGGTTAGAGGAGCCCAAGCAAGGAAAAGCAGTGATGTTAAAATGTCAAGCAAGCCACTCTTCCTTTTTCTTTGAAGATAAATACATATACACATATATGTGCACAGATGGAGTTGTATAGGCACAGCAAAATAGGCCCTGAGGAGTTCATGTAGATACATGAGAATATTGACATTGATAGGTTATACGATTCACCCACAGTCACACAGCTAACTGTTAGAGCTGGGGCAAGAGAAAATTCAAATCTCCCAACTATTAACAAATGCTCCTTCATCTTTACCCCACTACCACTGTGAGGGAGAGTTTCCATTCCTTTGGGTCAATGATGAAAATTATCAGCAGTATTTGTGTGGTGTGGGGAGGGGATATTTGCATAGGTGTCTAATATCATGAAGAGGAAGAAGAATCTTAACTTTTATTCCTACCACAGTAAGTGGAAACACTGTGTGAATGCCAGCCCTCCAAGTCTACAAATGCATGGTTTAATCATCTGTCTCTTTCTCTCTCTCACACACACACATACACATGCATACACACATATGAACATATGTATGAACATATATGTACACACAGACACTGCTAGTCTATATGGGTTTCTGTGGACATTAGAAAAAACTACCCTCTCTTAATTGTTAAATCAGAAAAGAGGTGGCCCCTTGGGCACATGGTTTGGTGATCAGATATATCCTTTGGGCAAGAAAAAAGGCACCCCTTCCTCCTGGCATATCCACCACTACACCAAAGCACATGTGGAGCACAGGCTGGATTGCAGCATCCTCTGGTCCCTGCACATGCACAGGCACACACACAAGTGCAATGAATGTACACACATACATATGCACACATACATACACACACATACGAGCACATGCTTTGGGTTAGCTAATTCATATTCATATCATGTCAACTTGACTTGTCAAATATTAAAGTAAATGTTGGGCTATTTTTGTTTTCATATTTTCAGAATTCCTGTTTCCATCAGTGAATTTTCACAATACACAGAGAGCATGAAGCAGTTAAGTGATTTTATAGATATTGACGTTATTTTTCAAGGGAGCAAGGGGCAATAAGACCTCAACAGACAGACAGGCAAATAAGAATAATGGAATCATTTGGTATGAGTTAGGAACATTGGCATTCTTCTAGACTGAAGGGAGAGAAAGTAATAGCTGGCTCTACATCTTTCTTTTTGAATCTAAGATGGAACGGGGAATGTGGAGAAATTGAGGGCTTTTTGACACAGCAAAGAATCAGTATTTTAAACCTCAGAACTGTAATCATTAATGTGAAATGATGGAGGAGGTGACTGGATTATGATTTTTGCTCTGCCTTAGGGGTTGTTATTCTGGACATGAGGGATATTTCTGCCTTCTACATCTCCACTCTACTGTGACCATTCTCTGAAGTTCAATGACTAAGTAAAAACCGAATGTCACCTTGATATTTCATTTTTCAGGCAGCAATGCATTTGATAAGGAAGAAAGGAGAAGTAGCAGAGTAAGCAAAGGAAACAGACCAATATCACTTCCCACAACACCTGATGGCTACTTAGCTTAGCGGACTAGAACACTAAAATAGCAAGGTCAATTTATAAACATACTGGATGCTCTGTGCAAAGCATGTACTAAAGTTTTTGGAAATATAAAGATGATTCAAATATAGACTTATCAGAAGAAAGTCATTTATGCCAGAACAGAACAATGTGAAGAGGAGTTTTGAATGCAAAGCTGAAAAGACTGCCCTTGATTCTAATAGGACAGTGTTTTTCAGCTTTGGATGAGCATCAAAATCCCTTAGGGAGCCTGGTCAATGCGCAATATCTGTGGCCTTGGAAATTACATTTTTTTTCAAGTTTTCCAGGTTATTTTGATTTAAGCCAGATTTGAAAAACAGTCACAGGCAGAGGGGAGCCATTGTATATTCGAAATCAGGGGGTGGAGAAATCATGTTTGCTTAAGCAATTCCACTCTGACAAGTATGCTTATGTAACATGGAATAACATGCATGTGTAACATAGAGAGGGATGACTAGAAGAAGGCCTAACCTCTTCTGTGGACTCCTTTGTTTTCTTCTAATCTCTGATTACAGAATGTCACCCTCCCGTCTAGCACTAATTTGAGAATCAGTGTTTTGATGACCAGGAACGTTGAATGGAAAGGTTATGGCTTCTCAGCTCAAGGCCATTCTCATTCCTGGAAAACAATTTCAACGTCAGTTTGAAAAAGCAAATTTAATATACAAGAAAAACCCTGTGATATTTTTTCATATTAATGTCCACTATTTCCTTCCAGGAGGGGTTCAAAGAAGAAGAAAAAGGAAAGGGAGTTTATTTAGACCTTTGATCTGAAAAGATTGCTAAATTGTAGTCTCCGTGCTTAAGGAGCTACCATTCTCTTTCAAATTATTTGCTAACCGCCCTCCATTTGTAGAATGCCATAATGAACCTTACTTATTTAGAAGTGCAGAAAGACTTGAGTTGCAGCCTGCCTGCTAAGAGTGAGATTTGAAAAAAGATTAAATAACACATCAAACAAAGTCTAATCAAAAGCAAAGTAAAATAATTCACAGGGAGTGTACAGTGAACTGGGTAGGAATGAAGGTCCTCCGGAGCCAGATTGTCTGCATTGATAATCCAGCTTTTCTGCCTACTACTTCTTGATGATTGGACAAGTCAGGTAACCTCTCTGTACCTCAGCATCCTCATCTATAAAATGGGAACTGCAATAGAATCTACCTCAAGAGGTTGCCGTGAACTCTCAGTGAATCGGTGTGTGCTAGTGCTGAAAACATCACCTCATACATAGTAGGCTCTTTTAAAAATCCTCAATAAATATATTTATTGATTAATTATTTCTGTTCAATTAAACTCTGTGGAAAACACCAGAACAAGATCTCTGGCCTCCACAAATTACTATCTGATAGGAAATGATAGGGACGGAGTAAAACCTCATAATCTGGTGTCAGGAAGACCTCTGTGTGAATCTTGGCCCTACTTTTTACTATTGTGTGGCTTTGTTTTCATATCTGTAAAATGGGGATAATAATACTACCTAGTTGATAGACTATAATATAATAAAATGAGATCATCTGTTACATAATGGTTTGATAATATAAGCCTTCAAAACAAGCATTTATTAAAATTTGATCATTATTAGTAGTAACTAATGGTATAGAGACCTGAGATCTCTAATCAAAGTAGTCAGGAGATGATTATGATGTACGGTCATTTTCTCTTCTGTAAAACTCCATGAGAAATGAAACATGTAAGTAGTTGGATGCTTTCAGAAAGGTTTTAAAAAAAAAGGTTTTCAAAATATTCACGGAGCACAGTAATTCTATAGAGCAGTGGTTCTCCAACTGTGGTCCCTGGAACAACCACATCAACATCATCTGAGAACTTGATCAAAATGCAAATTTTAGGGCCTCATCCCAGACCTAGTAAATCAGAAATTCCTAGGGTGGAACCCACTGATCTGTGTTGCAAGAAGCTCTTTAGGTGTTCAATGTCTTATTTTTTTTAATTGAGATATAATTGACATATTATATTAGTTTCAGATGTCTGACATAATATGATATTTGTATATACTGCAAAATGATCACCACTAAGTCTAGTTCATATGCATCACCACACATAGTTAAAAAAAATTTTTTTTCTTATGATTGAAGAGGAAAATTGCCCAGAGCAGGCTCAGGCCAGCAGGCCCCAGAAGATGGAAAGTTACTAGCAATAGCAAGAGATAACCAGAAGTCCCGCTGGCAGAAAGACATAACTGACCATTTCTGCTTCTGTAGACAGGCTTCCCCCCACGAGCTTCCTAACCTCCCTAACTGCTGCCCTAACCGCTGCTCCTGCTTAAAGCAAACCACCCCCCAAATTAAACCCACCTACCAGCAGTCAGCACAGTCCTTGGAACCTGATCCCCTGCACTGCCCTATAAAATCTCTGTAACACCCCTACCTGGGGCCCAGAATTTCGAGTGCGAGCCTCTCTGGGTCTGCCAGTGTAAAATAAACCTCAGTTCTCCTACTTCTCCAAGTGTCACTTGGTTTCTCACTGGTCTGACTATTTTTCACAACATCATGAGGACTTTTACGTTCTATTTTCTTAACAATTTTCAAATATACAAATATACAAAATAGTCACCATGCTATACATTATATCCTTGGGACTTATTTATTTTATAATTCTAAGTTTGTACCTTTTGATAACCTTCACCAACTTTGCCCACCCCACCCTTAGCCCCAGCAACCACAAATCTGATTTCTGTATCTGTGAGTTAGGTTTAATTATTTTAAATTTTTGTTTTTGTTTTGTTTTTAGATTTCACCTGTAAGTGAGATCTTATGGTATTTTCCTTTCTTTGATTTATTTCACTTGGCATAATGCCCTCAAGGTCCATCCATGTTGTCACAAATGGCAGAATTTCCTCATTTTTTATGGCTGAATAACATCCTATTGTATACATAGACACCACATTTTCTTTATCCATTCATCCATTGATAGCCACTTAAATTGCTTTTATGTCTTTGCTATTATAAATAATGCTGCAATGAACAAGGGAGTGCAGATATCCTTTCAAGTTAGTGTTTTTGTTTCCTTCAGATATATACCCAGAAGTGGAATTGCCAGATCATATGGTAGTTAGTAGGCTTTTAATAAATATCAGCCATTGTTACTGCATGCAACATAGAAGTACAGAAAATACTTGGAGAATACACATGATTTGAGGTCAAGTGGTATTATTAGGAAACACTTTCTAGAAGAGTTATGTTTTAAAATAGAATTTGAGGGAGACTGGGGAAGAAGGAGCATCTTCCAAGGCCCACTGAAACATTGTCATATATTGAAAGTAGCATGCTACGTTGTGGTATATTGAAGGCATTGGAAGATATGAGCTCCAAAGTCAGTATTGCCATTTATTAGTTATATTAATTACATCATATAAGTTTTATAAATTTCAGTTTCTTAACCTGTAAAACAGTACAAAGAGGATCTTTGCCGCCTACACAGAGTATAAATTAGAAAAAGGAGTATTTCTATGCCAAGGGAGGTGATATATATGATAATTTGAAAACTGTTAAGTGCTATGCAAATTAAGTTTCACTATAAATGTTAAGTATATGATGCTCTAACACTTTGTAGTAGGATACAGTTCAATAAGAATAGGAGAGACTGTGATCTAGTAGAAAAATTGTGGGCTTTGGAGCAAAATACCTGGCTTTCAAATTTCCAGCACTGCTAGTTGGGTAAAATATGTCATCAATAAAATGGGATAATAATATATACTTCCTAGTGCTACTATGTAGGTTAAATGAGATAGTATATGCAAATGTATGACAGACTTCAGCATTATTTAGCACTTAAAATTTAAAAATATTAAAATTAAGATAGTTAAATAAGCTATATACAACTGAAGAGTCTGAGTAAGGGAAACACAAATTATAAGAACTGGAAATTAACACAAAGGTTATCTAGTTTACCCTCACTTATAAGTTCATAATAACATATATTGGGCTATCACTTTGTGCCAAACACTATAGTCAGTACAACTTGCAATGCCAGTGCTAGCAGCATTGACTGATGTGGGCTCAATTTATAGTCTCTCTTTCCCTCTATTCTGTTCACTGATACATCTCCAACACCTGGAATAGTGCCTGGAACATATCGGCATTCAATAAATACCTGTTGATTGAATGGAAAAAGAACTTGAAATGTAAATAAGCAGAATGGAATTTTTGTAAGGGGTGAGCGATTCTTTTCAGTATACCTGAAAACATATCATGTAAGTAGAGTTTTTCTGCTCATCCTCTATATCTAAAGACCACCCTCAGGGAAAGGCAGCCAAATTTCACCAAAGCCCCTCTTCCAGGCCCCAAATCCTTGTCTCAGTTAGACTTTCAATTGCTTTGCCCCAGGAATCACCAGGGTCACCTCTAATCTTCATATGCTTTTGTGAGGAATCATGAGAACCACTGAGGTCCTTACTTCCATGACTCTAAAAGTGAGGGCAAACTGGAATGGAGGCTCTTACTCACTGTATTTCTCTGCCCCAGCTCATTACACCATGGTCACTTCACACACTGCTGGCATGGGCTATCTTAGCAAGGTCCTTGTCTTAAGAAATCTCTAGATCAGAAATGGACACCATTTCTATGTTCCTGTGAGCTTCCAAACTTCAAGAACAATTTCAAGAAATCTGTCTCCTTGCATGTTTCTAATGAGAACAGCAGGCCCACCTGCTGTTCTCATCTCATCAAGCATCTAAGCCAAGGAACATGACGCTAGTGTTTCCTTTTCGAAAGGCATTTCCAGTGTTCAAATGTCTTTTTGGAATTTCCCCTTTACTTGGCATAGAAAGAGAACACCAAGGAAGAGAAAAGAGTATTCATTCTCTCACTAACAAACACCCTACACAGGCTCCCACAAAAATTTTTTCCATAGTTAATCCTCTCCTGTAGATTGAGAAAGAGGATAGAAATGGTTTCACAGTCTAGTCCCAAATTGGTGGCCAAAGAGGGTATTTTCTTTAAACTATGGGGGTACTTAGCAACTTTTGTTTTGGTTCAGTGATTTTTTAAAAAAGATTTTATTTATTTGAGAGAGAGAGCATGCACGCGTACACATGCACACACATATACGAGTGGTGGGGGGCAGGGGTAGGGTGCGGTAGGGGCAGAGGGAGCAGACTCCCCGCTGAGCAGAAAGTCTGAGGCAGGGCTCCATCCCAAGACCCTGAGATCATGACCTGAGCCGAAGCCACACGCTTCAGGCAGATGCTTAACTGATTGAGCCACTCAGGCGCTCTGGCTCAGTGATTTTTACCACCAATTCTGTGGATACAGGAAAAATCAGACAATAGAACAAATATCAATCAATGCCTTTGTGTGGGTGTGTGTGTATCAAACTATCTATAGCTATATTTACATCTATATTTATATCTATCCATCATTCACCTATCTACCTATCCATCTATGTATCTGTGTATTGATTTATCTATCTGTGGTTCTGTGGGATAAAAAAAAATCCGCAAGTTCCATGAGGGAAAAAATTGAGCTTCCTTTGTTTACTGTTCTAACCCCAACATCTGGAACAGTTCCTGGCATATGAAAGTCAATAAATATTATTCAGTATATCAAGAGATCAAAAAGGTAAAGGAGTTATACAGATTCTTTGAGCCATTGAGTTTGCTGAATCATCAGACCTGTCAAAATATAGAGATGTTGAAACTGTTGATGTCAGTGCTGCAGTGGTGTTATCTTAGGTGTCGGGGAAATACACCAAGAAATAATTTGCTTGAGACTGAGTGTGTGCATACTGTTTTTGTGTCTGTGTCCATGTATGTCTGCATTGGTATCTTAAATATTTCAAATTCTATGACAATTTTCAATGCATTCTTGTTCTATTGGGACTTTAAAATACTGGTTGAGAGAAAAAATGGTAAGAAGGGGTTTGGAATCAATCAGAATATAATTGCTAGCTTTTCCTTTGTATGCATTTGCTGATTTCAATATTGTTTGCTAGGATCTTTAAAGGTCAAATGAATCAAAGCATATGAAAAGGCATTTTAGTCATTAAAGACCGTAAGGAAAACATGAATGTAGCTTCTTTTATTGAGAATTACATTATTCATTTATTCACCATCTTATGAAAAAGTAAAATGGATAGACATCATCTAATAACTTTCATTAGTAAATTCCATGTTTTTTATATTGTGTTTCAATGACTAAACATAAAAATATTCAAATGATGTATATTTAATAGAGCATACTATATGCATTCTATAAAGATGCATATAAAAATTAATAGAGTTCTGGGGCGCCTGGGTGGCTCAGTTAGTTAAGCGTCTGCCTTCAGCTCAGATCATGATCCCAGGGTCCTGGGGTCTAGCCCCACGTGGGACTCCCTGCTCAGAGGGGAGCCTGCTTCTCCCTCTGCCTGCTGCTTCCCCTGCTCTCTCTCTCTGTCTTTGGCAAATAAATAAATAAAATCTTCCAAAAAAATTAACAGAGTTCTAAGACTGCAGTGAAAAGCATCACACTTATAATACTAAGAGATTGCAAAAGGAAATTCAAATCAATTATAAAAAATTAAGTGAGTAAATGAATCAGGTCTCAGCATGATCAGGATTCACTCCACACAATCAGAAATTGCCTTTCAGATTATTTTCCACTTGAAGTCTATTGATGTTTTCTGCTGAAATGTACAAAGCACTGCAGTGAAAAAAAAATCATAAGAAAATAATTTAAAACCCTAAACTGAGTTCTCTGTGTTGTGGTTTTTTTCCTCAGTGACCACAGAACAATGTTAGTGAGTCTTGAATTGTCCATGTAGCAAGTTGATTTCCTCAAGGGAACAGAAGTAATGTATTGACTTATTGACTTAATGGCAGTGTCCTTACTTCCTGTGACATTCAGTTGTTAACCTGCTTTATAGTTTCAGTCAGCCAGGCTATCCAACAGAACATGAAGTTATTTTCCTAGTTAGAAGTGTTTCTGCTCTTTATCTTCATCTTTAACATAAAAACATTAGAAGCGAAAGAAATTAACTGTGAAAACTCAGTATCTGCAATTCTAATTCATAAGATAAATTATTTCTACCTCTTCCCATAAGCTTTTTCTAAATAATGTCATGATATTTTAAAGGATCTCATAGCATTCTCTTTTATTTTTTATAGCAAATATCACACCATTGTTTTGGTGCTTCTTTGTTCAACTCCTGCTTCCTTACTAGACTGTAAGAACTTAAATTATGCCCATTTTTATCACCCCAGGACCTAGCATAGTGCTGGGCTCATAGTAAGTACTCAGAAAATATTTATTCAAATGAATGATGTTTCTGTCTTAAAATGTCTTAAGTATTATTTTTTTCCAGTTTTACTGAGATATAATTGACCTACAGCACTGTATAAGTTTAACGTCTATAGCATAATGGCTCAATTTACATATATTATAAAATGATTTCCACAGTAAGTTTACTTTACTTCTGCCATGTTATACAAATATTAAGTATTATTTTAAAGTACTTTTTTAAAAAAAGAAAAATATGTATGAGACCTTGATAATAGTACTTGGAGTGGAATACAGTCTTATTTATCTAATGACAAAATGACACTCATTTTGTAGTTGGCATTGGATTTTATATTAAATACATTATGCCATGCAATATATAAATGTGCAAAACCTCTATTCTACATCTTAGGGGTACCCGAATTAGAGATCCATACTTGAGACTTGATCACTTGGTACCTCAAATATCGTAAGTGAAATCTGTAGGAAAGGATTTAATAATTAAGCATAAAGGATATAAATGTTTTTCAACTGGTGAAATGCACAGTATTCCAAATCAGTAGTTGATATGTAGATTTGCACAAGTCCCATTGCTCTTGCATGAACAACATATATGAATCTAACAAACAAGGCAACATAAGACCATTTGTGTAGTGCTTGAGCTCTGGAGTCCCATTATTCTTGCATCCTGTAGTCAGAATATCATTGTGTCTGCCTTCAGGTGAATCTTTCACATAAGGTAACAGTTGGAAAGCCTAGAGCAGTGGTACATCCAGTAAATTTGCAGGGGAGGAGATATAAATGCCCAGTCTACCTGTAAGTATAGGACACTACCAATAATTACAAAAAGAACCTGTCATATGCTGAAGTTGGCTTAGGTCAATATGCATCAACTCTTAAATCCCTGCTTATAAGAATTTTCCATAGGAACCCACTTATAGTATTGGACACATGCCAACCCTATAATCTTTAAAAAAGAGTAATAATGGCATGGTTCGAAATGATAATATAAATAAAAAAGTAATATTTCATAAACTATTTTCCACTATTTTTATACATCTGTTTTCTCACGTGAGAGTGCAATCCTGCGAGAAGAGTAAAAGCTTTTGTTATCCCCATTTTATGGTGAAATTAAGTGACATGACATTAATTTAGCAGGTAAAATTTAGACCTGCCTCCCAGCTCAGTACAGTGATTTTTTGTTTTTATCTGCTAAAAAGTTTTGCACAGCTACTTTCAAAACCAGCCTGGAATCCTAAGATAGTCTCAGTAGTTTCTAAGATAAACATTTCATTCTCCTAGAAGTCAGGAGAGTTGAGAAAGGTCAGAAGCAGTATGTTCTGGAAAAAGCTTAAATGAAAACCACTAGCAATACTCAAAACTGCCAGGGGTTTGCTCTGAAACAAAACAGTACTTTTGCTTCTCATTTTGCTTCTTGTATTAAGTGCTCTATTAGATCTTCCGGGATTCTCATCAAACAATCTTAAGTATAGCAAATGGAAATACTAAAATAAGTATATACTGAAGTAGAAAATAAAAGAGCAATAAGTGGTGTGCTAGATTTGGAGTTTGTGTATAATATAGTTTAAAACATTGCTGGGCTTTTTTAATAAAGTGTACTCTTTGAATTACTGGCCATTATAAAAGAAGATTCAGTCTAAAACATTACCATAAGCTAAGCTAATTTTATAGTAACTTTATAGTAACACGCATTTCATTAAGTATTAACCAGGTGCATTTCTCTGAACATTCCCCATGAATTGCCCAGTACATTCCCAGAAGAATTTTCCAATGGTTTCACTGAAAGAATTTTCCAATGGTTCATTTTTCTAATGAATCAAGTAGTAATGTAGGTTTTGAATCTGTTTGTATCACTTAATAGTAGCATTTAATTCAATATATCTTTTTATCTTAATTGTATTCTTGCAGGTGCATTTTTACTTTTTAAAATTCTTAGAGAACAGAATTCACTCAACTGAAATGCACCAATAAGAGAATTTTTTAAAATGTCATTCCCTTGGGTTAAAAGCTACAAAGCTTGATTCAAGTTAACTGTGAGGTGAAATCCAGCAGAAAAGCTGTTTTGTTTGATTCAATTGTTTTCAAAATTGTAGCAAGGGAAAGAAAGAATGAAAGCATAGACCTTTAATCTTGGATCAATTGCGGCCAGAAGTCTGAAGCACTCTGTCGAAATTGCTTAGAAGACTGCTTCTCTAAGAAACCCTCCTATGGTAAAAAGTGATCAATAAGGTGGAATTGTAGGGAATGAGAAAATGCGACACAAGGAATGAAGAGAAGTAGGGGGCCAAAGAAACCTCTTTCTGAGCTATGCTGTGGACTTGAGACCATTTGCTGCACCTCGAGAATAGAAAAGCCAAAGCCTCTCTTTTTATTTAGCCTCAAGGAAAAGAGAAAGCAAGAGAGCCTAGAGGCTAAGAGCTAGAATAAAGAATCCCCTGAAAGCATGCTGTCTTAAACTCCAGATTGAAGATTTCTGTTAGTAAGGAACTTGCTGCCATCCTGTGCATTCTTCTTTATGGAGTGCCCGCTAAGTGGCAGGCATCGTGCTTAGTATGTAGGCTTTGGAGTTTAGGGTAGGGGCAGGATGAAACGGGAGTAAAGCAAAGTTAACAATAACGTGACTGCAACCCTTGAGGATTAGAGAAGGTAGGCAGACAGGAAAAAGTTATAATAAAATATGGAAAGCATTTTAATTAAGGATGGTACAATATTAATCATAACTAACATTTATCAAGTGCTGACGATCTTCACATGCATTAATAACTCATTTAATCCTACTAACAGCATTATGAAGTAGGTGTTAATATTATACTCATTTTACAAATAAGGGAACTGGTCTAAGGTCTCATACAGCTTTTAAGAGACAAAACACAGAGTCATACCCACAAAATCTAGCTCCAAATCTCATGGGATTAATTTCTCCAAGGACTTTTTAATATATAAAAACCATTTGCGGACACAGGAAGGACTTCAAAAGCGAGGTGACATTAGATCACAGCAGGGAAAGAAAAATTGGAGTACACTAGGCAGAGAGAAGGAGGAAGGCAATGACAGGCTAAAAGAATAGTACAGACAGGGTCCCCTGAGTGGCACAGTGGGATACGTATGGGACTCTTTGTTTCTGCTCAGGTGATCTCTGGATTGTGTGAGGGTTTGTGAGATGGAGCCCTACGTAGGGCTCAGCACTCAGTGGGGCAGGAAGTGGGGTGGTATTTGCTTAAGACTCTCTTTCCCTCTCCCTCTGCTGCTATACTCCACACTCTCCCACTCTCTCTCTTTCTCTAAAATAAATAAGTAAATCAGAAAGAAAGAAGAAAGAAAGAAAGAAAGAAAGAAAGAAAGAAAGAAAGAAAGAAGAAAGAAAGAAAGAAAGAAAGAAGAAAGAAAGAAGAAAGAAAGAGAAAGAAGGAAAGAAAGAAGAAAGAAAGAAAGAAAGAAAGAAAGAAAGAAAGAAAGAAAGAAAGAAAGAAAGAAAGAAAGAAAGAAGAAAGAAAAAGAAAGAAAGAAAGAATAGGACAAGCAGAAATAGGAAAATGCATAGCAGGGTCAGGCTAGTGTGAGGAATCTGTTCTACACAAATTGCTGAAGGCAGATTGCAGGGGGAGGAAATTGTGGATTATCAAGAGAGAGTGGGGCCTGGCTGTGAAGAACCTTCACCCAGAGCAGGCAGGATAAGCAGTGGAGAGCTAGTAATTACAGCGTAAGTGATAGAAAGTGGTTATTATCACAGCAGAAACAAAATTCAAGTGGTCAGAGAGGACTTTGGTTTTACCTATAATTTCGGAATCTTTACATTCAAATGTACTTAAAGCAGTATATATGTATTTAAGAATAAGTCAAAATGTTAAGAAAAGGAAAACTGAAATTTGGTGAAGCAATGATTACAAATTGTTCTCATGGCAACTTATTTTACCATGAATATCACCTTTATGTAATGAGTTGGTAAATATACTGGTTTTTAAAAATGAGTATTTTTAAAGAAAAGCAAATCAAAGGTGATTAAATATGAACTATATTTCTAACTATTTTGGGGGGATAGACTCACATTTGAGCATATGCAATCAAACACACAACTCCACCTTTTGCTGCAAAGTAGATATCCAATGTGGAGGCTAAGTGCCTGAGTGGAAATAATAAGACACTAAAGGCTAACTGAAAATGTAAAGCAACAACAGCATATGCCAGAATGACATGGCATTAGAACCTTGGTTGTTGAATCCATTTAGCTAAAGATAGTTTCTAGAAAGCCACACACCTTTTCAAACCAGTTCTCTTCGCCTTACTCCCGAGATCAATCTTTGACCAAATAATAAGTAAGCAAAATTGATGTTTTCCCATTGCTTCAAAACTGCCCCACCACCATCCTTGTCTTTTTCTGATTTCTTCTCCTCCCTTTCACTGCATCCTCAGATTGCCTTCCAAGCTAATCAGGCTTTCAATTCATTCATTCATTCATTCATTCATTCATTCATTCATTCAGCAAATGATTGCTATGATCCAGACAGAAAGTTAGATGCTGGCAACACACAAGTAAATAACTTATGTTCTCTTCTGTCAAACAGTTGTAGACTGTTGGTGTTTATAGGTGCAAAAGCAGATTATCTTATTTGAGAAATTTGTTAGGAATATAGATTTAGAAGCCACAGATGTATTAATGATGTGAAAGCATGGTAGGTAGAAACAGAACCCATCTAACCAAAACCTTTCTTGGTAATAGTATATAATCTAGATATTTGCTTGCCCCTTGTTTCCTATCAAAATTTTCTGGAGCTACATTCTATTCTTAAGAGACTGCATTCTTCTGTAGGGTTATTTTGATAAGCAAATCAAACTCAAGATGATTTTATGTGTTGTGATCCTTTTTTAGCAGGCTATTCTAATAATTACAGATTCTCATTCTTCTCCCCATCTTCATTTGTTTTGCAAAAAGAAGCTGCTCTGACAACTGACAATGATCAGAGCTACACAGCTACAATAATTTACAGTTTGTCTTTTGATAACTCTTCCTCACCCACAAGGGGTGGCCTCTATAGGGAAACATATTTGGACAAGAACTGACCTCTCAGCCAGGATGAGTTATCCCAAGTCTTGTCTGGCCCACTCACATGCTCTGTTTTGGAATTCGGAGTTTGTAACTGGAGAGAGTAGATCAGTGAGCATCAGGCACTGAGTTTGCAATGTATGTAAACTGGGGACAAAATGACAATGACAGTGTTTAAGTAGAGCAGAGAAAGTGTAATTAGAACTGCGAGAGAGAGAGAGAGAGAGAGAGAGAGAGAGAGAGAGGCCAAGGGATCCTGTGATTTTACCAAGTGAGAGAATGAAAGAGAAGCTGCCTTTTTCCTGACTGTTTTGAAATTCCTAATGCTATTTCCCCATTAAGTATGGTTGTTCTTAATACAAAAAGATAGACTCGAATCTGCTTTCTATCTGAAAAGCACTTCCTCTGTCTTTGGCTGGTAAAGCAGGAGAACTGTAGCGTCAGAGAAAATAAATGATTTAAGTAAGCTGCAGTATTTTTAAACATGAGCTCACATGCTTTTCCAAGCATCCACCTGCTGTCAGTATTCTATGACACTGTGTCAAGACAAGGGAAAGGGCTATGGGGAAAAGGATCATCTAAGATGATCATCTCATCTAAGCCCTCAGCTATAGGGTAAAAGGAAACTTTGAGCTCAGGTGTATACCAGATAGAGCTTTGAAGACAAAGCCATGGGTAGAAGTGAAGTATATTTACCTGAATGATCCACACTGTGTGGCATGACACTATAGTCACTATGAGACTTGAGATCCTAACCCAATCCCAATCCCTTTCCATCAGAGACTACTTTCCACACTGCCCTATTTTGACTATGCATGGAGTATTGCACACTTAAACATAAATAATCTAGATAGTCCCAGAAAGAGTTACCAGGATTTTAAAGGAGATAGTCATCTTAACTGAGAGAAGAGGTAGGAAGAATATGAAAACTACTATCTTTAAATGCATGGAATCATATGATAGCTACCAGTAGCAAATTGAACTATATTTTCTTTGTACTTATACCTAGGGCAGAAAAAGCTTTCTTCCCAAAACATATGTAACAGAAATTTTAAATTCATTCTGATTAGACCACCTTTGACAAAAGAAATGGAGTTATCCTATGGGGTTAGGCCAGTCAGAGAAGCTACATAGGTGCTAAACCATTGGGTATAGGAAATGAATGCTTGGAAGGCAACCACATTATCCACTAAGAACTGTCTTCTTGTCTATCCAACATGAATACCTAGTCCCTTTTTATAAACAGCTTAAAATGTGCAGTAAGCACACTCACAACATCCATCCAAAGAAAACTGTTCAATATCTCATCCAGTTATTAAAGCTGGACCAAGTCCAGTATCTCAGGGTTATGTACTGTCCTTGCCATCAAGTCCAGAGATGGCTACTTCATAGTGTGGTGACATACCCTAAAAATGATAATTTATCCATTCCCAATGCAAGCAACATACAATGGTGGAAAAGACTGGAATAACTAATTAAAATTCCTATTCAGAGAAGAGAATAAATAGTAAACAATATATTGATTCATGGTGTATATCTCATGCCATTGGATAGGAATACTAAGGGCTCACTATCCTCACAAATTGAATTCATCAGACAATGTTGTACCTGTAATTTAGAAGGATCTCCATTGTTCTTCATATTCTGTTTCAACTCTATGGGAGAATCCCCTTTGTCCATTGCCCTCCATAGGAACATCTACAATGGTCATTGAGAAGAATTCACATTTTGTGGGACCGGGGGGTGGTAGTACAGTCTGTTGTTGTTTTATAGTCTGTGTTTGAGAAATGGAGTAATAGATTTCCCTAGGGGTTGATAGGTTGGTAATCAGAATCAAAGATTATCTAGTGTTTTAAACATGAGATTTATTTCTCTCTCTTAGAAACAGAGCTTTGTGCTCTGCTCACCACCTCCCACCCCCAGTCAACCTATAATTTTAGATTTATTGGCCCTCGTTTCCATCTTAGCTTCTTACTTTTCAAACATATTGAGATTCTTTTGTTAGGAAAGCTCCTCTTAGAATGTTATGGAGATAATATTATTTTGAAGAATGTATTAAGAAGTTATTATTTATTAATGATTTTCTAGGATAAACAACTTAATGGAAAACATAGGAATTGAACATGAGCAAAGGCACATAAAGGCATAAGCAAATATAGTGTGTTTGAGGGGACAAGGAGGAGACTAGTCTAACTGGATCTAAGGATATATATTAGGGATATATAAAAGAGGAAACTAACAAGAGCTCTTGAGTGCCTATTACATACCAGATAGGAGCTCTGCACTTTTCAGGTAGTATTTCTTGAGCATATATAATCCATATTTAAGAATTGTCAATTCTAACACAAAACTATATGTAGAATCTGATTCTTTTCTCCAATTTCATCTGATTTTAGCCACTTTCACCAGTCACCTGGATTATTGCAATAACTTCCTGACCGGTATGCTCGCTAACAATATTCAATTTAACACAAAAGACAGAAAAAAAACCAAAGGAAATGCAGAGATTGTCAGAAGGATTAAAGAATCCCAATGTAATGTTCTGTTCACAAGAGGTGCACTTTTAATATAATGTCACAGGTAGTTGAAAGTAAATTGATGAAAAAGCATATACCAAAACACATTAGTGTTGATGGAGGATAAATTACCAAGGAAGTCTCAGTTGATAGACTCATACAGTCTTTTTCCAAGGCAACCTGCTTCACTGAGTTTTCCCCAAAGTGCAGGACTGGCACTTACGGATCTGTTTCCATTTCCTCTTCCCTTTGTCCCACTCCCGCTTTCTTTCTCCCTTTCTTCCCTTCTCTTATTTTCTAATTCTTCTTCTCCTTAATTAACCATAGAGTAGAATTGTTCACAGGGCTGAAAACTTAACTGGACAACAACCTATAGGTTATTAAGTAAAAGCTTTCCAAAAAACCCTAGTGCCTCCTCAGGACATAGGCAACACCACTGAATCACTGGTTTCTTGGCTCTGCAAATCTGCCAGGAAGGACCTTCATTTTATTTTGTAAAATGTTTATTACATGGGAATTTAAAAAGGTATTCAATATAAACAGTAAGCATAAGGAATCTGAAGAGACTACATTAATATCAGATATAACAGATTTCAAGAAAAAAAGTATTAATAGGGGTAAAAGACAACGTGGGGCTTGATCTCACAACCCCTGAGATCACAACCTGAGCTGAAACCAAGTCAGACACTTAACCAACTAAGCCACCCAGGCACTCCAGTAAAGGACGTTTTATAATCATAAAAGTTCAATTCTTTCAGAAAATATAACAATCATAAATATGTATATGCCTGATAGCAAATAAAAATATATTGAGCTACATTTGATAGACTTAAAGTGATAAATAAGTAAATATGAAATCATAGTTGGAGATGTT
The DNA here is from genome assembly GCF_017311325.1 of Ursus maritimus. Lineage (NCBI taxonomy): Eukaryota > Metazoa > Chordata > Mammalia > Carnivora > Ursidae > Ursus > Ursus maritimus. The sequence goes on along the minus strand of NW_024423319.1, from coordinate 34,775,557 downwards.
AACATTCTTTCACAGCAATAGGTAGAACAATCAGACAAAAACTCAGGAAACACATAGATGATATGAATTATATTATCAACCACCTTGACTAAATTGATATTTATAGATAACTATGCCCAACAATTGCAGAATATACATCATTTGCAAGAGCAAGGGCATATGTTACATTAAACAAAATAGAGCATATTCTGGGCCATAAAAGTCTTCAGAAGTTTAAAAAGTCTTTAGAAGTTTAAAAAGTTTGAAATCACCTTCATTTGTTCTGTGACCACAAAGGAATTATCTTAGACATCAATAACAATAGGACATCTAGGAAAACCTTGCATATTAGAAAATTAAACAATATACTTCTAAGTTATTCACAAATCAAGAAAGAAATCACAGGAGAAAATAGAAAAAATACTTTGTACAGAATAATTGTTAAAACATTAAATACCAAACTTCGTGGGATATAACTAAAGAAGTGCTTGTAGAGGAATATGTAGGTTTCAATACTTAACACTAGAAGAAAATGAATGATTCTTAAAGCCATGACCTAAAGCAAGGGTCAGCAAATTATAGCCTTAATGCCTTATCTGGACCACCACCTATTTTTGTAAACAAAGTTTTAGTGGGATAGTCATGTCCATATGCTGTCTATGGCTACTTTTGTGCTACAATGGCAGAGTTGAGTTGTTGTGTTAGGGATCATCTGGCCTGCAAAGCCTAAAGGATTTTCTGCATCTCTTTACAAAAAAAGTTTTCTGATCCCTGACCTAAAGTCCTACCTTAATAAACTAGATAAAAATAAAATAAAATAAAATAAACCCAAAGTAAGTAGAAGAAAGGCAATAAAAACAAGAGCATATTACAACAAAATAGAAATCAGAGAAACAAAAGAGAAAAATACCTAAGCAAAAGGGTAGTTCAATATCTGGAAAACTAATTTTGGCAAGGTACAAAGGACTGCCACCCAAGTGAAATTCCTGGAAAAAAAATTTCAGCAAATTACTCTCAGTTTGATAAAAAAATATCTACAGAAAACCTAGTACCATACTTAATGGTATATTTGTGAATATTTTCCTCTGAAGATTAGGAACAAAGCATTATCCTGGAGGTCCAGACCATTAAGAAAGAAATTAAAAAGCACTAGGAAGGAAGAAATAAAACTGTCTCTATTGTCTTATAGATCATCTTATGTATCTACAGCCACAGTAAAAACTAATAAGTGAATTTAGCAAGGAAGAAGGATACAGGTCAATAAATAAATGTCAAATTAAGTGTAAAAAGTTAATGTCATTTAAAAATTATAAAAAACAAAGTAATTAAGGATCAACTGAGAAAATTCTATATAAGCCTTCTATGCTGAAAATGGCAAAATATTAACAGAAAT
>NW_024423319.1:34741834-34774175 GCF_017311325.1 Ursus maritimus | reverse complement strand
TAGAGGCAATCATAATAAATTGAATTATATGCCTTGCTTCTGGATCAAAAGTGTCAATATTGGTAAGACAATAATATTTCAGATATTATCCATACATTCTGCACAATCTTAAATCCTAATTCTAGAAGGAATTTTTGTAGAAATTGATAAACCAAATTCTATGCAGAAATTAAAAGAGCCAAGAACATCAAAATAAATTTTGAAAAATAAAATAACAATTAAACTTGTAATAACCCAAGGGCCTAGTTTATGCATAAGGGCATTTAATTATTTCTCTCGTTGATTTGGTGAGCACAAAAAATTCTCCGCCCACAGTATATGAAATTATCCCTTTAGTAATTATAACTTGTGAGTTACACTTACTTAGTTTTCTCCTCTATATCCACCTTTTATCCTAGAAAGCAAACATCAAGCACTTTAATTATTTTTTTAAGAAAAATATTGCTTCTCCTGGGTGTTATACGCAAGTAATGAATCATGGAACATTACATCAAAAACTAGGGATGTACTATATTGTGACTAACATAACATAATAAAAAATTATTATAAAAAAAAGAAAACTATTGCTTCTCAAAGATGCAAAATATAGGACAGAATGACAAGGCTGGACGTTACAGAAGAGGAGGCAAGACACTAAATGTGGGATAGGGATGGACAGGAAGACATAAAACACTACTGAGAACATTAAAGATAAATATTGCCTCTTCCAAAATTTTACTGAAGTCTAATCCCCGGTATTGGGAGAGAAGAGATTTTGGCCCAAACAGTGAATCTCCCCACTGCCACCCCCACCCCCAGAAAAACAGTGAATCTTCCCAAAAAATCCTCTTCAGAGAGCTCTGTACCTAAAATCGCAGCCATTAAGCAACTACTTAAAATGAAAGCAGAGTTGGGCTAAAAGCTAGACTTACAGTTTATTTTTCTCCATATCACTGGAATCATTTCAAGTACCAAGTGAACTGGGAAAATATTTATGGGAAACCAAATTGAAAGCTATCCTAAGATTCTTTTCTATTTAGAACCGTGGCCCCAAGAAACAATTAATTTTGTATGATCATATTTTTAGTTTTTGACATTTCCATAATGACTTGCAGGTCATTTTCTCTAGATCAGTATTATGTTTCAGAAGACAAAACTAACCCTGTTGCTGTACTACCCAAATGTGACAGAGATGAGCACATACTGTAATGTAAAACACAAGGAACTAAATATTTGATTGTATTTCATTTGTGTTAACCTTTCCAACTCTTTGATGAAGGATGAACTGAAATTTCAGTGTTCTAATGTCTCCAATGTAATCTTATTTCATATAAATTTTGGCGATACCACTTGGTTTTATTTTTATTTATTTGTTTATTTGTTTATTTTAAAAGATTTTATTTATTTATTGGACAGAGAGAAACACAGTGAAAGAGGGAACACCAGTAGGGGGAGTGGGAAAGGGAGAAGCAGGCTTCCCTCTGAGCAGGGAGCCCGATGTGATGCGGGGCTCAATCCCAGGACCCTGGGATCATGACCTGAGCCAAAGGCAGATGCTTAACAACTGAGCCACCCAGGTGCCCCAACTACTTGGTTTTAAATAAACAAAGCAGATGATAAGATTACAGTTGACCCGTGAACAACACAGAGGTTAGGGGCACCAAGCCCCACGCAGACAAAAATCCATATAACTTTTGACTCCTCCAGAAGTTACCTACTAATAGACTACTGTTGCCTGAAAGTCTTACTGATAACAGAAACATTTGATTAACACATATTTTATATATTACATGTATTATGTGTTTTATTCTTGCAATAAAGTAAGCTACAGAAAAGAAAATGTTATTTAGAAAATCTATAAGGAAAATACATTCAAAATACTGTACTATAAAAAATCCACATATAAGTGGACCCACACAGTTCAAACCCATGTTGTTCAAAGGTCAACTATATAAGCATTTTGCTGAATATGCCTCTTTTCCAAACTAGAGATGACAATCTGAGAGAATTATTTGATGCTTTTCTTCTAAAAGTACAAAAATAATGTATATTAGCTTATCAGGCTTTTTGAAATGTACTTTTTAAAAAAGGCATTGGATGCTACATTCTGTTATCATGTTAGAGGAAAATTAGAATATTAAAATCATGTCAGAGTACATTTTCACTAAATATAATGATTTTACTCACTACAAAAATATTTTCTTATGGCTAATTCTAATTTATTTATGTTTTAATATCTTTAATAATTTATTATAGAAATATTTATATAATATATAATCATTTCAGATTATACCTCTTATAAGGCCAAAATTTTTACTCCCAAAAGACAAGTTTAATAATATTTTTAAAATTAATAGAATATGATTTGGATTTATCCCTAGCTTTTATGTGTCTTTTTAATTTTAATTAATCCTCTATTGCTAGATGTGTAGTTGCTTTTAATGTTTGTTCTTGCAAACAATTCTGCAGGAATACTCTTGCATAGATATACATCTGTGTATTATAAGTATTTCTATAGAATACATTTCTAAAAATGAATTTTCTAAGTCAAAGGGTATGTGTATTTTACAATGTTATGCTGCCAAAATGCAACACTCCTTCCAAAATAGATAGGTTGTGTTTTTTCCTGGGATCCCTACCAACAATGAGTTTCATCCAAATTTGCCTACCCTATAGGCAAAGATGTAACTCTGTAAGATCTCATTGTTATTGTAATTTACCTTTAATTTTTGGTTAGGCTGAGCAATTTTTATATGATTATTATCCCTAAATGCTGCTTCTTCGAATTGCTTGTTCATGTCCATTTTTTCCTAGTGTGTTGTTTTTTTCTCACTGAATTTTAAGAGTTTCTATATTATAGTAAAGAAATTATTCTTTTATGTCCTTTTTGAAATGAACCATAATACTTATATATATAAAATTACTGGTAAATAGATAATACCATTAACTTTTTAAAAACTTGGTTAAATAATTTACCAAAATGATTGAATAAAATTTGTCTAGCCTAAAATTGTGGATAATTTTGTAAGAGTAAAGTGAACTTGACATTCATTGAATGTCTGCTTTGTGTTAGAAACTCTGCTATGTATGGTCACGTACATTTTCTTTCTAAATCCTTTCAGAAACCTAGTGAGGTGGTTATTTTTAATCTCTAGTTCTATGGATGAGGAGAAAAAGTCTAATAATTTAAGCAAATTAGTCAAGGACTAGCAGCAAGTAAATAGAAGTAGGAATTTAACCTGGGTCTTTCTGATTATTACAATCTAGTTGTGTAAAAATTCAGTCATGATTTATAACATCAACTATGTCTTGCTCATACAAAGCAATCAATAACATTGTTTGAAAAACTGAATGAATATAGTCAAGTAGATCAGCTTGACTGAAAAGTGTCCTAGTACTTGGCAGTGAGTCTAGTGTTGGTTATATATACCATTTCTGAGAGTGTGGGCCCAGCCACTGCCAAGCATTACCTTTAATTCCAGTAAGTATTACGAGAACGGAGTCAAGAGAATTAATATATACTAAAGGAAAATTTGTATCCCTGAAATTGTCTTTTTAGAAGAACTACATCAAGAGTATATGTGCAACACATCAGGGAACATCTAGCTACATTCCAAGCCTAAAAAATGTTTATTTAGTTGCCTCACTACCCTCACCTCTGAGTAGGTAGTTAAATGATAACATAGATTATATTTGCATCATGCTGCTGACAACTCTAACTTTTTATTTTGCCATATAGAAGCAGTCATGCTGTTTACACAGAACAAGAGACTGTTTTTGTTCCAAATAATTTTCCAGGACACAAACAGTTTCCCAGAAAAAAAAAATCTTATGGAAAATCATAAGTTTTTTAAAAGATTTTATTTATTTACCTGAGAGAGAGAGAGTGGTAGAGCAATGGGGGGGGGCAGAGGGAGAGGGAGAAGCAGGCTCCCCACTGAGCAGGGAGCCCAACACAGGACTGGATCCCAGGACCCCAGGATCATGAGCTGAGCCGAAGGCAGACTGAGCCACCCAGGGTCCCCAAAAATTATAAATTTTTGATGCTATCAGTCAGTTGAACAACGTACACTAACACACAAGAGAGAACTTAAATTACCTACTCAATTAATTTCTACTCTTGCCTCTGAACATATAATTTAATTTTCCTTTTGTACAAAAATAGGTGGGAAGCAGCAAAAAAGTATTCCATAAATTAGTAAAATAGGAAACAGAAAATGATATCATTCTAAGAAACACTACCAGTTACTACCTTTGTCAGTTCATCTGAGTGATTTGATAATGTTTGATCATGTTTGATCATGTTTGATATTCCAATGAACAAGCCATTCAATAAATAGCTTTTACTGATATTTAAAAAATTAATTTGACATAGCACAGAATAGTAGACCATTGAAACTAGAAGCACTCTTGGATCTTCTAGACCAGCTTTTCTCAACTCAACTACCTATTAGAATTTATCTGTTGATGGGGCCCTGGTACCTTATTTTTTGAAAAGCCCACCAGATTATTATTTTTTTAATGTTCAGCCATAGTTGAGAATCACTAATCTTCTTAGGTTTGGTTAGTTTGAAAACATTTTTGCCCAACACAATTTTACAGCAAAATTAAAAGGTTCAGAGATACTTGGCCGTGACTCCATTTTTACCTTGTAGTAGCAATTAAGTTGAGTCTTTTAAGTCACTGGGTTTTTTTTTTTAAGTGACTTTTATGTCACTGACTTTTAAATCATTGTTTCAAGCAGTTTCATCATTTTCACTTTATTGTTCTCCCAATTATTATCTGATGATTGAGTTGATGAAATTTATGTAATAAACCCACATATCAATTTAAAATAAATGTCTTTTATAAACAGTCAAGCCTCAAATTTAACCATTTTGTAGTTTCTTAAGGCAAATATATTTGAGTAATCAAATTTGATTACTTTGATACAAAGTAATTTGAGTAATTACTCAAATATATTTGAGTAATCAAAATGATATTCTCTTTCTATGCTTGATAAATCTCTACTTATTCCTTAAATTTTACTTTCTCTATGAAACCTTCCTCTATACTTTCACAGCTATTTTTTTTCTTGACTGTGTCAGGTAAGTTATTAGCATAAATAATAAAATGAATATGAAATATTTAATACATATAATCTATAATCACTTTATCATTAATGGGTTTTTTTGTCATAATAGTCCCTGGTACAGGAAAGTAAACAGATTATCTCATAAAAATTTTATTATAAATGACAGCATACATACCTTTATATCATTATATTTATATATTATATTTTATTATTCAATGAGGTGACAGTTTTGTCTTCAGCATAGAAATGAGGAGCATTTTAAAGGAAGATTTTTCAAAGAAACAAGAGGAACAGATTCCAAACTAGCCAAAATGGGGGATAGTGTCCAGATGTGAATACTCTAAGATTTCTTTTTTTTAAATATTTTTTATTTTAATCTTTTAAATACATGTTTTTTAAGATTTTATTTTAAAGTAATCTCTACACCCAACGTGAGGCTTGAACTCAGGACCTCAAGATTAAGAGTCACATGCTCTACTGACTGAGCCAGCCAGGTGCCCCTAAGATTTCTCAATAAATACAAAGTTTTTACAGTTATCGAGAAGTCATAGTGATTGAAAATATAAGCAGCCTGTTTAATTCATACAAATATGTACACTGACATTTTATTCCAGGAAGATAATCTTAGAAGGTGTTGGACATGTTAGGGCTAATTTAATTATCTGCATTAAAAAGGTAATTTAGGATGGGTATAGAAAGGTAAATTAAGTCAAGAAGCCAGTGTAAGATAAGTTACTAACCATTTGTTTTTCAGTAATGAGTAGCTTGACTAAAGTCTATTGCTGTATTCTGTTTTCAGACTGATTTGGATATGCATAGTATTTGATGAGAAAAGGTCAAAACAATCTGATGCATTTATTTACCAAAGTAGAGACCAACCAAACTAATTCCTTAGAAGATAAGAAAAAAAGATATTTCTCTCTCTGCATAATCATGAACTGTCATTCAATTTAGGAGAGATTGGAAAACAAACCACCCAATACTTTCAATGATTTGATACACTGCCTGTGAGGAAGACCTGGGATTCAACAGTAGTATTGCTTGCAAATCAGCAGTGCCATTATATTCCAGCTTCAAAATGAAACAGACTTAACCTCACTTTCTGCTGCTGCTAATCTTTCAGACTCATATAAATTGTATAAACATAAAGTCCATCTGTGGTCATTCCTCTCTTGTTCCTCATCCAAATGAAAAGCCACTTAAGAATGCGGTATCAGTATGGTCACCATGTGTTGCTATTGCTAGCATTCTACTTTTATTGTCTGATTTGTGGAAAATACGGTTTAGCTTTTCCTCAAAGTCATGTTTTCTTACTATAAATTATTTCTGCGCAGTTTTGCCACACACTTTTTAGTATTCCAGAAAAAGGAGTGCTGAAGAGCTCATGAAGCTTATAGTGGTTCCCCCCACCAGATGAAGAAAGATTATATGTGTGGTCATTGACACACCACAGGTCTAATTACAAAAACATAGGCTACCAATGCAAGTCTATCACAGAGAGGTGGCATTTTTCCAAGGTGATAATACTCATGCCATTAGCCAGATTACCCATCTGGATCCATCTTTTCTGAACAGTTAGTGCCTCTGTAAAACTGGCATATTTTATGAGACAGCACAATGCCATACAAACATATGGACAAAAGTATAAACAAGCCAAAGATGCCGAACAAGAAATTTGTTTAATAAGGCAGAAATTCCAGCCAGAATTTCCAATACAATTGCCTTCTACTAGTTTACGCTTTCAAATCAGAAGAATTACTGTTGTATATCCTCAGGACTAAAAGTTAAATTCAGAGGAGACTAAAGTTAATGGAAGGGGTGTGGTGTGTGTGTGTGTGTGGGTGTGTGTGTGTGTGTGTGTGTGTGTAGGTATATATAAAGCAATCAGATAGATATATTTCTATGTAAATGACAGTTTAAATCAGAGAAGAAAATACTCTAGGGTCACAGAGAGGGAAGAAAAGTATTTGTCATATATGATAAACAACTTTTCTTCAGTTTTAGTATATAGTCAATGACTTCTATATTCATATGTTTCTGTAAAACCCCAATTTAAGAAAACTGTTCAGCTTGAAAAAATTTTAAACAATAAAAATTTCATGGAAAGTTATAAAAGCATCTGCAAAAATGAAACACTTGAGATTATAGTTTTCTGTTTTCCTGTCCTTTTAAAAAATTATACCCACATATGCACATGCACAAATTGGTGAACAGTGTATACAAAACTCACCTTCAGAAGTTGTTAACTGATTATTTCCATCCTCCACCCAACCGGGTATTTTGATTCATTTGGTACAGGTGAGGATAATTATTATTTCAGGAAATTTTATTGTTCACATACTCAACTTATTCTAACATACTTTGAGGAATATTGTCAAATAGGATTGAGGTCAAATACTTTACAAAAAAAGTTTACTTAGGGTTTCTCACTGGCCCTTCAGTAGCAAATCCAATGATAATATTTTACCTTCTTAGAGCTTCTGATTTTTTTTTTTTCATGCCATTGTCAAGACTGAGAGAAACTTAGGGTAGGAAAATAAATTTTGTCTTTGGTCTACACACAAACACAAGGTTAGTTAATTTCTCTTTTTAGAGAAGTTTCAATTTGTCTTTTCTGGTCTCTGTGACTTCAAATAAATGACTTACACCAAACTGTTAACTCTTAATTATTATTCGTTATGGCTCCAAATTAGAATTAATAGGAATAAAGATCTACAGATATAATTTATATGATTTGGGTAAAGAGACAAGGGCCAGAATCTAACCTTAGGCTCTCCAGAACCACTGGACCTAAAGGAATATACTGTGAAATCCTTGATTGATAGTCTATTTGCATACAACAGAAATATGAAAGAAATAAAATAGCAAAATGATTTAGGTACATACTCAAAACATTTTAGGTCATAAATTGAAAAAATAATATGTTAAATTATATATGTGCAAGATCTATTATAGCTCTTCCCCATCATACTGAGAATTTGAACTCTGAAAATAAATTAACTCATCAATCACAATACAGCAAGAATATAATTGCCCTCAGTTTGGCTGGTAAATGATGTCTTAATCATAAATTTCAATTAATAGCTTTATATTTGTCTTCTTGACAAATCAACTCCGATATTTTGTTTTTATTTGTTTATTTTTATTAGGTTCAACATTTACCTCTTGGACTTCAAATTTTATCTGGGAGATATGTTTGATGAATGAAGCATTTCCCAAATTATTGCACTTCTGAAACAATAGGAATTACACATTTGGAAATAAGAGAACAAAAGAACAAAGTTCAGGATTCTTTTTCTTATTTATGTAAATACTCTATTCCAAACCTATGAGGCTAAGAAGCATTTTAAGGTTGTTTGCTTGCTTATTTATTCCCTCTCTTCAGAGGCCACACTTTCTATGTCATTTTCATCAGGCGTTTCAAGTTTACATGGCATCCAGCAAATTTCTTATTTGAGACCTCAACCGAGTTGATGATGCCAGGCCATACATCCCATGCTGTGGTTCCAGAAAATGAATAAGGTGCAGGGATAATGTTAGGGCTTTTGGGGGAATATCAGAATTGCCCTCTTGGGAGGTGTAAGACCTACCATAGGTATGTTCATTAACCTGTTCTTCAGTTTACAAGCATACTCAATACCTGTAGCCCTTTACTTTCTCCCTCTTGCCATTAATCTTCACTGTCCAGCTTAGTTTCCATGGACATCTATTCTACATCTTTACATCTTTACAATATTATCAGCCCCTTTTCTTCATTATCTTTTCACTGCAGTCACTGGGCAAGAAGCCAATCTTGTCAGGACTATCATACTCACACAGGTTGCTCACAGGCTGTGTGGTTTAGATTACAATGTGATTGTTTCTTTCTAGGGTAGTTCAATGCAACACCTTCATAATCATTCTCTGGGTCTGACTTAAGATTCTCTGTACTATCTTTTGATAGTACATGAGTAACATGAGATAAAAATCATACTACCATGCCAACTGCTTCCCATGCATATTTACAGTCTTCAGCCTAAACTGAGCCATAAATGCCACCAAACTCTCCTCTATCCCTTATCTGTTTTCTCTCCCATTCTCCATAGCAGCTATTCTTAATTCTCCTCGAAAGTTCAAGTTACCACCTACCACCCTCCCTTTGATCAGATGAACACGAATTCTTCCTCATTGAGAAAAGTTAAGAAATAATACTCCACTGAGGTATTACCATAAGTTCTAGAGTATTATCAGTGTATTTTTCTCCTCCCCACATTTCAGCATCAAGATTTTATTTATTTATTTATTTGTGTGTGTGAGAGAGAGACAGGGAGCGAGCACACAAGCACGGGCAGCAGCAGGCAGAGGGAGAAGCAGGCTACCCGGGATGCGGGACCCTGGAATCATGAACTGAGGCATCCTTGGGATCATGAACTGAGCCGAAGGCAGACGCTTAACCGACTGAGCCACTCAGGCATCCTCCCACATTTCAGCATCTCAAAACAGTAACCTGCATTGTTGGCAATAATAATCTTTTCACCTATAATCTGCTTCCTACTCACTACCTCATTCTTAGCAACGTACCTTTATTTATTATCCTCTCTCCTTGATCTTGACCTGTCTATAGTGGCTCCTTCCCACCACCATTTATATATTCTGAAGCCTCTTCCAGCAAGCAAGAAAGAGGGAGGGAGGGAGGTACTGCACTCACTACATATGTCTCAAATTTTTACAACCAAACTTTATGAATGGGATTTTGACTATTTTACCTCCTTGTTCCTAATCTCACTAGCCCCTGGTTTTAACTACTTCTGTGAAATTTCTTATGCAAATGATGTAATTTGGGGGGGAATGTTTCGGTGAGTTTTGGTAGGGTCCAGAGCCCACGGCCAAAAAAAAAATTCTTGATACATATTTGGTGCAAAACGGTGGTTTTATTAAAACATGGGGACAGGACCTGTGGTTGGAAAGACCGGCTCCTGCCTGCTGCTCCCTGCTTCCCTGGGATTGTTGAGAACAACTGATTACAAGCTTTGGGGTTACAGACAGAAGTAGAGATAAGGGAAGTTTCAAAAGGATTTTCATATGCTAAAGAAGACTCACAGGATCCTGGAGGTCTTGCTATTGTCAAACTAAGGTTGTTTTTCTCTCTAGCAAGGCATTAACATCGAGACAGTTGGGAGCTTCCGGGAGGAACATTATACTCTGCCTGCTTCAAGTATTTGTCAATGGGATGCAGGTTGTAAGGGCATTTAATTTTATCTACATTTCCTTCTGCCTGGTTTCCCACATCACAAAGATCACTTAGAAATTCTTTGTTGTATACCTAATGGATACTTCTCTATATTTACCTTACTAGACTGCTCTTGTATTTGTCAATGTTGATCATTCCCTCTTTCTTACAACACCTTCTTTAAATTCTATGGCATCACATTTTTCTATTTTCTCTTCTACCTTTTTAATCATTTGTCTTCAGGGGCTCCTTATTTCCTCCCCACCCCTTAAATGCTATTGTTTTTATAAAGTTTTATTCTACGCCCTTTTTTATACTGTATATTCTCATTTCCATGTCTTCAATATACTGATAATTCCCTAATCTTTCACTCTGGCCTGCATATCTGTCCTTTTATAGAGGCAAGTACACATCTCGCAATTGGACATGTTCCCATGAGTGCTCCAAGGATTCGTTAACACTTAACATGCCCCACATTAAATTTCTTCAACTCTTACTTCCTATCTTGTTCCTCCTTCATTGTAACACACGGAATGACATTTTATTTGTTTATTTGTAAATATTTTTAAATTTAAATTCAATTAATTAACATATAATGTATCATTGGTTTCAGAGGTAGAGGTCAGTGATTCATCAGTCTTATATAATACCCAGTGCTCATTACATCACGTGACCTCCGGAATGGCGTTTTAATGCACCTGGTGACCCCAGTTAAAAACCTGGTTTCTTCTCTCCTTCACCTTTCACTGCAATAATTCACCATGCAATCATTCCTCCTACTTAATATGTATATAATCAGTCCCATTTTTCTTACCCTGCTGCCACTTCCTTTGCTCATCTTGTTTCAGCCATTAAGACTCCAGTAACCTTTTCCCTACATCCTGTTATCCCAGTGATCCTCCCCCACTGCCAGCCAGAGTCAGCATTCTAAATCTGCATTTTAATAAGACCACCCTCAGTTCCTTAGTTATGCCTTGATATCTCTTATCTCCACACCTTTGTTGTTCCTCCAGCCTGGAACACTATTTACTATCACCTCTACTTCCTCCTATTCTAGCTAATGTTTAGTCTTCCTTCATAGCTCACATTTCTGAATGTGAGTTGTTCCTGAATCTCAAAACATGTTTTAGAGGTTTCCCTTACATATTTCCATAACATTTACCTCATTTATTGCACTTAACACAACAACTTTTATCTAATTGCTTACTTTTTGTGTGTGTGTTTATTTCTCCCAGGTTGCATATGACTTTTGGTCTTTGCCTACCTCTATTAAAAAAAATAATTCAAGTAAATTTGAAGATCAAATTGGCTTTATTAAATGATTCATGAATGGAGTAGCATTCCTTCTAGCAGGTAGAGGAAAGCTCCAAGTTGGGCAAAAAAGGTTTTAACAGAAAGGAGGGTGGGGGGGTTCCTGGGTGGCTCAGGAAGTTGAGTGTCTGCCTTCTGCTCAGGTCATGATCTCCAAGCCCTGAGTCAGGCTTTCTGCTCAGCACTGAGTCTGTTTCTCTCTCTCCCTCTACTCATTCTCTTTCTTAAATAAATAAAATCTTAAAAAAAAAAAAAAGAAAGAAAAGAGGGTGGGTCGATAAAGTTATTAACAAAAGAAAAGGATTGTTTCAGGTAAGGTTACTTTCCCTTAGGAGGAAGAGAAGGGGGTCTTATTGATGAGGGAACGTTAGACAAGCTGAGGACAAAGCAGAAGCTGACACCCACCGCCCCATGGGATATTTGTGACATTCCTCAGGCGCTCCTGGCTGCCCTAAAGCTAAGGAAAGGTAAAACAATTTACAGAGATCATAATCCTGCAAGACATGAGTCTCCCTCAGTTTGCAAATGTCTTAGCCATCTACAAGAACAAAGCATTTCTAGCAATAAACTTGCTTCAAGAAGGAAATGTAGATACAATTAAATGTCCTTATAATTTGCAACCCATTGACAAATACTTGAAGAGGGCAGAGTATAATGTTCTTCCAGGAAGTTCCCCACTATCTTCTTGTTAATGCCTTGTTAGAGGGAAAAAAAACCTTAACTTGACGATGGCAAGGCCTCCCATCATATCCTGTGAGTCTTCTTTAACATATGAATCTCGTTTTGAAACCTCCCTTTTCTTTACCTCCTCCAACCCCATAGTATATAATCAGCCACCCCTCACAACCCTGGGGCAGCAGCACTTTTGTCTCTGTGTTTTAATAAACCACTATTTTGCACCAAAGACATCTCAAGAATTCTTTCTTGGTCATCCGCTCCAGACTCCACCCCACTGAACCTCACCTATGTTCCAAAACCACATCAGTATCATGTAGATAACTTCATCTTCCTTTGGAGCAAGGAGACAACCCATGTGACAGATTTCCTCATTGGTGCTGATCAGAAAATTCCTGACTGCCCGGGTTAAGACTTATATTTCTGGGAGAGGTTGAAACTGCAGTTAGATTAGGTATTAAAACCATGGTTTGGTGACTTGACCTAAGTGATGCCATTTTAAGTCTGTGGTTTTCTTTTTAAAACTCTCCAGTCTCTTCACTCATTGTTTGCAGTGTAATGCTGTAATTCTAGCCACTCAGGCTTTCTTTCTTGGATCACTTAGGCTCCCAACTCCCGAGTCTTTGCCCTTGCTCTTCTCATAAGGGGAATGTCCCCATCCTCAATTTGCTTAATTAACTCCTATTTATCCTATTGAGCTAAACCTCACTTCCTCAGGAAAGCCCTATATAATCCACCAGACTGGCGCTGATCACTTTGCTCTTTTTTTCATAGCATTTATCAAGGTTTAATGTTATATGCTTCTATGAATTATTTGATTAATATCTACATGCCCACACATCAAAGTTCCAAGAGAATAGAGATCTCTAGTACCTATAATGTAAATTGGTCAAGTAATGAATAATTGAATACATGCTGTGTCTGCAAGCCCTTCTGTTAAATAAGTAAATATTCTCAAAGAAGGGTGACATGTTAATTTCCAATCAGGCATAAAAACCTTTATATAGATTAATTTATCACCTTTGAAAAATGTACATGCTCCTGAAGGAATAATGCAGAGGACAGAAACATTTTAATAAAAGAAGGAAGAGACAAGTGAGTCCAGGTCATAGATGTGCTACTCAGAGAGGTCACCACCAGATAGGACATCAAAATGTGTTTTCTCATTTGTAAACTGAGAAACCTACTAGTACTTACATCAAAGCAGAGTTGCGAATATTGGTGAGTACTTAGCATATCGTATGTAACTAAGTAAGCAATCAGTAAATGCTATGTACTCAATTTCCTTCAATGAATATTAATTGTACCCAGTATAAGCAACATAATGGAATCAGGTACTCAAGTAGGAAGTTCAAAAGTATATAAAAGAATTTTGGCCACAAACTCCAGCCCCTAAATTAGGGTCTCATTTCAAATGCTAAAAACAGATCCTGGAGTCCTAGGTTATCCACACAAACTGTTAGCATACGTCCAGACATGATTAACTTAAAATATGGTTCATTCAGAAAAAGTAAGGATAAGTACTTGATAGTTCTCGTTATTGCTCCATTTTAAGAAATGGTAGATTGGATAAACTCACACCATAGATCAGGCTTTCATAAACTGGGCTTTGAAGGCCTTGAAGAATTTTGTAATCTTAGTAAGGCTTTGTTTTAGTTGTAATTGTACTTTTCACTAACCTCCAGCAGTGGAAATTATCATAACGAAACATCTGGCATCATACAGTTATATATATAGGGGTGTGTGTGTGTGTGTGTCCATATATATATATTATGCAATATATATTAATATATATTATAATTAATATATGCAATATATATTATTGTATTAATTGCCTTGCTTTCACTTATTACAACTTGCAGAGTTTCATGTACGAGCATATAGAAATCTGCTTCATTCTTTTTAACAGATGAATATTATTCCATTGTAGTGATGACTTTTATTTTGATTTATCTTTCATTAGTTTAGTTCAACCTCACAACCATCGATGGATCATTTATAATTCTTTGATATTTCAAACAATGTTGCAGTAAATAAACTGACAACCATATCTTGTCATACTTTGTGAGTAGAAACAAAGACTAAATTTTAAACAATGGATTTGTTAAGTCAAAGGTTTATATTTTTGTTTTTATTTTGAAGTGCACTTAGTAGTTGCTTGTCAAATGAATAGATGAGTGAAGGAATGATTCTGGAATACATGTATCAAAAGATTTGCAGGTGCAGATGTGAGGAGTTCTGTATTTGCCACACTTTAACGTATGTGTGCATGTGCATTTATAAGTTTGTAAATTTGTGTAAATGGCATGTGGTTTCTGATTACCCAGAAATGATTCAAACTTAATATTGTTTGTTAAATCTGCTGTTATTGAAAATATTTCACTATCTCTAACTTCACCCACTTTTTAATAATTTCTTCATCTTTCCTGAGTCCCGTGTGTTTGAAGGCAAAGAAAATTTCTGAAATATTTGAATATCAGCTCACCCCTTAGCCTTTTTTGGAACTTTTTTCAAGGAATGCCCCTCCACTCACACACACTCCATCCCTTTATTTACTTTATTTACTTTGCTTACCCCCTTACCTTTATTTACTTTATGTACTCCTTCCCCAAATCTGAGCATCTTCATTGTATATCTTTAGAAATAATCTCTTACATAATTTGTGTGGCCCATGTTCTCAGAATTATATATCATTTGATTAAGTTGGGATAATTTGAAAAACTTAAAGAGTAGAAAGTTACCAGATGCATCTAATTCTAAGGTACAATAAATCTGGGCAAATTTGCTTTTTTAGCCACACTTTCTATTTAATTAGAAATTGCCTCAGACTACAAAGAAGGGAAAGGAGGACATTTTATAAGAGGGTAAATAAAGATTTGGGTTCATCTTCAAACAGTCAATTAATAAACACCCAATATCCAAACCTAAGCAACTGAGGAACTTACATTTCCTTTCTTTCATATGTAAGATCATGGTGCCCTTAATAATTCGTTTTACACTTGAAAGTTGCCTTTAATATCCTTTTGATTTCACTACGGAGTGTGTTTGCTTGGGTAAAAGGATGATGAGATAGCCTTTGCTGGGGAATAGCTATTTATGATTTTCTTTGAGCCTTACCTCCTTTTAGGATAGGGTCTTCTAACTGAACATGGTTACACACTACTACTATATAAAGCAATCCAATCCATCCCTACTGAATATTACCGACAATCTGTGCTTTCCACCACTACGGATTTCTTTTGAAAAACAAGCTTTAAATGTCTTCTTCCCCCAACTGGAGAGGGTGTAAATCTGCAATTTCCCACTTAAACCACTAGATGGCAAATATGCAACAATAAGTCAAAATGCTGCTGTGTTTTCAGAACCCCCAGGGGGAGTTCAAATAGTTTGGGCATTAAGTCAGTAAAAAGTGAAATATAGGTGTCTTAAAACACAATGCAATGACAGTATCCATGAAATAAGGAGTCAATCGAACACTACTAAATGCAAACATGATGGAGACATCTCCTTGGCAATTTGTTAACACATTCTTATAAACAAGCATTCAGACTCCTTCATTCCGTGACAAAAACTACCTAAATTTCAAAGTCAAAGAGTATAATTAGTAGTTCAGGACAAAAGTCATATATTGCAAGTAAGTAATGGAGTTCTTGGATTTGTTTCCAGGTTCACGTTACCAGATACTTGTTGGGATTTAAAATGATCTCATAGGGCTAGGTATCTATCAGGATTCCATAGTTTTACTTAAAGATTTTGTAAGAATGTCTAACTTGCCTGTATATCTTCATTCCATGTGACCCAGTAATTCCACACCTGGGAGACTATCTAAGCAAACAATGCCAAATA
Source organism: Ursus maritimus (assembly GCF_017311325.1). Lineage (NCBI taxonomy): Eukaryota > Metazoa > Chordata > Mammalia > Carnivora > Ursidae > Ursus > Ursus maritimus. Next base: position 34,758,081 of record NW_024423319.1, on the reverse strand, counting down.
CAGAAATAAATATTTACAATCTGTTCTATAAAAGCATTATAATATCTGAACATCAGAAACAATGGAAATATCTGATAATAGGGTGAAATTAAGAAATTGTTAGTGTTCCCATGTGATGGAATCTTATGCCTCTGTTTAAAATTATCTTCATCAAAACTCTGTAATGGTCTAGAACATATGTATAGTGTAAAGAGTTAGAAAACAAGATTCTAAATCTCTATATGGTATATATAAAAATACTATGCTTAGAAGAATGACTACAGGAAAATATACCAAAATATTGAATTATCTTTTTTTTAATTGTCTTTGAGGAGTGAACTTGTGTATTATTTTCCCTTGTTCCTATTTTTTTTTCTATTTTCCAATGGTCTATAATTTTTCTGAATGGTCTGACATAAACATGTATTGTTTTATAATGTGAAAAATAAAGCAAATATTTAAAAAGAGAAAAAGTATTATTGACAAAGGCAGTTCAACAAATTGAGGACAGAATGAAAATAGGGACAGGATTTGCATATTTTAATTTTTCTCTAATCCATGTTTGGGGTGATAATTGGGGGCAAAAAAAGAGGACATAAGGCAATGGCATCTGGAGGTAACTAACTTCCACCTGCTCAAACAAAGCTAACTTCTTCCTCTTTGCAAAAGCAGTATTCACTCTCTCTGGATATATATGAGTTTATTTCTAGATAAATCTGAATTTGGATAGAATAAGAGGTAAAGTAGCATTACCCTTTGGATTATTGTTTTCAACTTGTATTTTTATTGCAGATGGATGAACAATTACATTTGTTTCCTTTTATTATGTCTCCTCCCAGTGATCTCCTTTCATTCATGAATTTATTAAAAAATAATTATCAAGCACTTACAGCCTGTCAGACATTGTGCTAGATACTGGGGATAGAGCAGTGAATGAAAAAGCCCTTAAGGGACAACGATAATATAAAAATAACCAAATAAATATGTAATTTGGGAGGAAAGTTATTTATGTATCTTTTCAAAAAACTCACACTAAATGTGTCCAAAATAAGATTAAAAAAATATTATGCAGAGTCCCAAGCAACCCTTGAACCTAATACCATATTCATATTGATTAGGTAGGGTTTATGAAGTTTAAGGAAGTTATTTGATATTGTCAGCTAAGTATAAATAATTGTCCTTTTTTAAAAGAAGACATTTTTTAAGTCTTTATTTAAATTCCAGTTAGTTAACTTACAGTGTAACATTAGTTTCAGGTGTACAATATAGTGATTCAACACTTCCATAAAACACCCAGTGCTCCTTGCAACAAATACACTCCTTAATCCTCTTCACATATTGAGTTTAAATGATTTTCTTAAAGTTTTATTCAATAATATACAACTTTCTCTAATAAACAGTACACAAAAATGACTCATTTAATGAGCCACAGGTCTAAAATCTGTTATCTACGATTCCAAAATCCAAAAAAGCTCTAGGAACTGAAAGGTTTATTTATAAAGCATTTTGTGGCAAAACCTGATATTACCTAAACTAATTTGACTATAAAACATGACTTGAGCTGATATGAATCTACTTATGGTTTCTATTTATCACATCTAGTGTAAATATTTATAAGTTTTGTTTCAGAACTTTTGCGTATTTAATTACATGGTGTTGTTGGTCCTTATCTAATGGGTGATAAATGGTATTTAATATATAGTATACAGTATATGCATCCATTACTTTTATCAAATTCAAAAAATTCTAAGCTGTGAGAAATACCTGTCCCAAAGAGTTTCAGATAAGCAATTCAGAACCTAAATTCAGGTTATCATAATAAATCCACATGAACTATCCACCTCTTACTTGAGCACGAAGACTCAAGTCACAGTGCACTAGGAGCACTAAATTAACTTACTGTATATCAGCCTAAGTAAGTTAGGGAATTCATAATGCTACTGGTACTTTATTGCTTTAGATAATAAAGAGAAGGTGCGATATCGGACAAAGGGCCAGTCTCACAACATAAAATTGAGAAAACCACCAAAAACTCAAGAGAAAAGGGGAATGGACAAAAAGAATGAACAGACAGTTTGTAAAAAAGATGTACCAATTAGCCCTAAACATATGAAAATATGGTAAACTTCACTCATAATAATAAGAGAAATGCAAATCAAAGCTCTACTGAATACTATTTCTCATTTATTAGTTTGGCAAAAATACAAAAGCTTGACAGTAAGCTTGTTTACAAGGTTGTAGTAAATGTTCACTCTAATATATTGCCAATGGGAATGCAAAATGGTACAAATCTTAAGGTGGAGAATTCAACAATATCTAACAAAAGTAAATATGTATTTACCCTTTGAATCAACAATCCCAATTCTTGACATCTCTCAACTAATTTGGGGGAAAAGACATATGCAAAAATTTATTCACAATGGCCTTATTTGTAATCACAACATTTTGGAAGCAAATGAAATGCCCACACTTGGGAGATGACTTGAGTAAAATCTGGCACATCAAAAGTAGAAAAATAATGAAAATCTCAATGAACTAATATTAAGTAATTTCCAGAATATGTCATTAAGTGAAACAAAAACAATTTGCAAAGGACTATATTCTGTATATTTTGTCTAAGAAAGACGGGACAATATGAGGGGTGTGTGTGTGTGTGTGTGTGTGTGTGTGTTTATTTTTACAAAAAGGGACACAAGAAAAGGAAACCAAAAGCTAAATTGGCATCTACAGAATGTGAGTGGTGATGGAGTAAAAGCAATAAAGAAGAGAATGAGACTTCTCCAAGTACTCTGTTAATATAAAGTTTTGATTTTCAAACCATGTTAATGTTTTACATATACAAAAACTGAAATTTAATTAACAAGAGTAGAAAAAAGTTAAAATTAAATACTAACATAAATAAATGGATTTACTTATTAATCAAATTAACAACAAAACAACACAGAAAATTAAACCAAGTAACATTTGAACATATTACTCTGACTATATATCCTCACTGGGATATATCATATAGACATAAAAACCTGCAAAAACATCAAGAAACTTTTCTTATTTTTGTATCAGCAGTGGTATATAGTAGTAATTATAAAACTATTTTGTGCAAACTACAGAATTGAGCAAATGAGTAAATATATTGATATTTAAGTTGTAAATGGTTCTGAAAGTGAGAAAAGGAAAATATAAATATGGACTAGGTAATGAAGAAAAAAAAATCCTATGTATTGGACTGGAATTAGTTATCAGTATGAACTCATGAATCAAAAGCCTTATTCAACGAAAGGTCCTAGAACAATGATATTCCAGGAGCAATAAGAAAACCTATTGCCCAGATCTTGGTTTTAAATGTTCTTGTCCCCAAAAGGATCATGACTCCTTGAAGAAACAGCTGACTCAGGTATGAGAGGGAAACTATAATAAGCTGGGAGTATCTTGTTGAGGTACAAAAGGAAAAATATGAAAAGGGTATGAGGACCAGCTTGAAGAAAAATCCACTGGATCAGTTTTGAAACAATCTGACTATTAAAAAAATAATAATAGCAATGGATTGAAACACATTGAATAAAAGATAATTCATGGATGCATAGTGACATTAAAAAAGTAAAGTGAGGGAAAGTTCTTTTTTGTAGAAAAGTCTAATAAATACAAAAAGAATAATAGAATTGGAAGGCCAACATTGAATTGAATAATAGCATTGAAAGACCACCATAATAATGATTGCTTCAGTTAGTAATATCAAGAGTCATCAAAGGGCAAAGGCTTGAGGAATTAGACATTCATATAGTCTAAATGAATCATCTGACAGATTACTTATTAATTACAAAGAAGAAAGTTACTTTTGCAAGAGAAATCTGTTGGATACCATGTTAACCAAGTGATCAGACTTGAAATTACCAATAATGAGACAAAATTACTTCCTGATGTGATGTACTAAGGAGGGTGGAAGAGCATCTATGTGGTCTTTCTGTCAAAAATTTTATACCTAAATCCAATCATGCAGAAATAATCAGACTAAGTCCAAATTGACATTGTGCAAAACAACTGGCCTGGACTCCTCAAAAATATCAGTTTCATTAAAAACAAAAAAGAAAAAATGGCTACAGAACTGTTCTAAATTAAAGAAGCTAAGAAGGCATGTCAAACAATTCCAATTCATGATCTTTGATTGGATTCTGGGTCAGAAAATAAAGACCTATAAAAACAACTGAGGAAGTATAGATATGGATTGTATATTAGACAATGGTATTATATAAATGTTGATCTTGAATGTGATCATTGCATTGTGGTTATGTATGCCCTTGTTCTTAGAAGATATATGGTAAAGTATTTAGGAATGAATTGTCATGAAATATGCGGCTCACTTTCAAAGTTAAGTTCTAAATACCTATGGGATATGGGGAGAAAAACTCATTCACTCAATACGTATGAGGGTGGAGAAACACACACACACATAAAGACAGAGCATGCACAAATGTGAAACCACTTTATGTTAATAACTGGTAAATCTAGGTGAAGAGTATGTGGTAGCTCATTATATTATTCTTGCAAGTTTTGTGCAGGTTTAAATTTTTTCAAAATAAAAACTTATGGAGAAAATATAGGCAGGAGTTATAGATGTATTTTCTGATAGTTTCACCATCAGTATGTGGTATATTACAATAAAACAAGTCTCAGGCTGAATTTTGACACACCTAAAAACATTAACAGGCAAAAAAAAAAGGCATATAATCTGTTCTCTACATTCTTTGAAGCCCTCATCATCTGTCTTCTTGAAAACTTAGACAACACTTTGCATCAAGGTTTCACTTAGAAATGGGTGCGCCAATGTTCTTTTTTTTCTTTAAGATTTTATTTATTTAATTATTTGACAGAGAGAGAGAGCAATAGAGGGAACACAAGCAGGGGGAGTGGGAGAGGGAGAAGCAGGCTTTCCGCTGAGCAGGGAGCCTGAGGCAGGTCTCCATCCCAGGAGCCTGGGATCATGACCCCAGCCAAAGACGCCTAACGACTGAGCCACCCAGGCGCCCCTGGGTGTACCCGTGTTCTGATGGCAAGATTAGCGAGGCTTTTAATTGCATCAGACAACAGATTCCGATATTAAGTTTTGAAGCTGAAGGTAGAGGATTGGCATCGATCCAACGTCTTGAATCAAGAGAGTTTCTTTGAAGTTGTTAGTTGGATTAGCCTACAAGATCCTTGTACACAGGGTGGAAGTTTCCATACGACTTTCTTGCCAACTGTAAACTTGAACTATTCTAATATCATTATGAAAACCCATGTCTTATACTAACTTTAAGATCCCATGTTGTACATTTAGATATAAATACTTGAACATATCCTTTCATGACTCTCTACCACAGGAATGTGAATCCCTGCATGAGAATACTTCAGAGGTTAACTAACTGCATTTGGGTTATACACTAATGTTGACCCACACCCATAACTGCATTACATTATTTATATCATTTTACAGTAAATCACAGTCAAAATGTTAGCCCAATGTCTTCCTTTCAGCAAATAATTATATTCTTTTTAAAAAGTAAACCTCGGTTTACTTTGCAAACCTCGGTTGTTCATTTATCCATTAATTTATTCATTTATTTATTAATGAGTTCATGAATTCACTCATTCAATATCTAACACATATTTATTGAGTGGTTATTATGTATTGGATATTGTGTTATGAAAGACACAAATAGAAATCAGATACAGTACCTGCCATCAAGCTGATCATAGAAACTGAGATGTATTGTATAATGTGCTATGTTCTAAAGAATAAGGGAATGTTCCACAGAACAATTGACCTTTGCTGTGGTTCTTCAAAGATAGGTGGAAAAGCAACAGGTGGATAAAGTTAAGAAAGGCAATCCAGGAGTAGAAAATTGGATGTGCAAAGGTATATTGATGAAAAATGGTGTGGCAAATGCAAAGAACTGGGACTATTTGATGCACTCAAAACATATGCAGCATGAAATGAAGTAGGTCAGAAAAATAAATTGGGATCAAAGTGTGATGTCTTTTTGTGTGTCACTTTAAAGCATTTATATTTGATGACTAAGTCAACCAGTGTTTTATAGACTTGCCTGTGTATAAAAATCACCTGACACTTGTAAACAATACAGATTCCAATACCCTACCCACAGAAATTATGCCTGAATACTTTGATAAGTGCTACTTTTTTTTAAAAGACTTTACTCATTCATTTGAGAGAGAGAGAGAGAGTGGGGTAAAGGGCAGAGGGAGAAGCAGACTCCCCACTGAGCAGGGAGCCTGATGCTGGACTCTATCCCAGGACTCCAGGATCATGACCTGAGCCAAAGGCAGACACCCAACCAACTGAGCCACCCAGGTGCCCAATAAGTGCTACTTTTAACAAGCCCCCCACCCATGGGGAGCTTCATAACATGGCATGTTTGGGAAATAATATTTTGTACCAATTTTATCCCATTTTGTGTTTGATATCTTAGGCTTCCATGAGGTATCTTGCTTGAGAAACAAACAGGAGTCTTCTGATTTAGTTTATTATATTATTTTATTTTATTTTCTGCAAATCACTGCTTTAGCAGCAGAGAAGAATGTGATATTCAAATTCATGTTTTAGAAATATAATTGGTAAAGATATGAAGAATATAATAGATCAGATAGAATGTAATGTGGGCTTCAGTTTAGGTCTCAGTAGTGGGGTTGAAGATGAGGAAATAGATTTAAGCTGTATTCAGAAGGCAGAACACCTGGGGCTAGTTTTGATTTTGAGTTGTGGGAGTTGTGGGAGAGAAGGAGATTCTGCGATGACTCATAGGTTTTTAGTTTTGGTGACTACGTAGATAGTGAATCAATTAATTGAGAAAAGAAAAATGAGGTGAAGTGTCAAATTTGGTATGATAGTTCAATTTGAGGAGACTCCAGTACATATAGGTAGAGTTAACTATAGATAACTGAAAAGGAAAGTCTGGGATTCAAAAGAGAAGGAAAACACAAATTTATTCGTCGTTCATATCTAGGTCGGGTTCTTAATCCAGGCTTCAGTAGTATATGAAACCTCTGAAAATGTATGTAAAATAGTGTGTGTGTGTGTGTGTGTGTGTGTGTGTGTGTGTGTGTTTCCCTGGGTGGGATGGACCTAGCTCTCATCTAATTTTTAAAAAGGTCCCTGACTCCCAAACAGATAAAAAGTGATCTAGGTAGTAGCTCAAGGTGAACTTGCATAAAGTCAGTGTCTTTGAGCATTGTTTGCATTTGGGTTATTTTGTCCTTAGGGGTGTAATAGCTCACTTGAATTTCCCTCAAAAATATAATGCCTATTTATAATACACAAATGAGAAATTTAGGTTTGGAATAATGATCTTTTGTATAAAACTCAAATTATTGTTATTATAACTACCAGTAGAATTACACTGGAAATTTCTTCCTATGTGCCTTGAATGTCTGAGATTAATTGGGAGAAGATTTAAGGATAAGCTTTATTTAATTCGTTCTTCAAATCACTGTTCTAGCTTAGTAATTACTCACTTCTATAACTTAGTAATTATTCTGAATTTCAAAGAAGAGGTATATTGTGGGTGGACTTACTCATAACTTAGAAGAGAGAGAATTTATTTTATTCCATATTTTAACCCATGAATAAAAATATGTCCCTGACAATAATTGTTTTCAACCCTCCTTTATTAAACAGATTTTCTTTTTTGGAGTTTCTTGTTTTTTAATTTGGTTATTAGCAGGAAGCTATTTGTACCTTCAATGTATGTTCATTGCAAGTAATTTTTTTTTCTATGATGAATTTGAATGAATTTAAAGCTAAATGCAAACATAATATGTATATTTAATAATAGAAAAAGGAATAAAACATGATTTCCAGTGTTTCAAAAACTGAAGGAAGTTCCATTTCCTGTTAAGATGGAGTAAACATACTGGCTCTCCCTACTGAATGTACTCAAATTCCTGGACAGACTGAATGGAGCAGCTAACTGGGGCATCTGAAAAGTAAATGGTAGAAAGAAGATTGGGGAAAGAAATGAGAACTGGACAAATGAACAATCTGGAACTGAGCTGTCAATTTTTTTCCCACTTTTGTAGGTCCTGACTTGGACTCAAACACAGCCTATTCCTGGAACTGCACCATGCACAGATAGAAGTTCAAGGGAAGTCCTCTCTTTTCTGTTCTGAGGTAGGGGAAGAAGGATGCATAAGGGACAGAAAGAGTGGCAGATATCCTCTGTATTTCCCACCTCCTGGCCTGGCCTGCAAGGCAAGCTCTAATCCTAGTGCTTAAATTTGTGATAGTGGTGCAATAGCAGGCAAGCAGACACCTAAAGCTCTGAGGAAGAAAAATCCTTCTCAATTATTAGAAAAAGTGTGGCCCAAAAACTGTAGTGGGAAAAACTGTTGCTCTCTCTCTCTCCTCCTGCCACTTGGCCCCAAAGACAGCCAGGTATTGGAAGTTTGTGACAAAGCAGAAAGAAAAAGCACCGTGGTTTTCTAGTGAGATAACTAAAAAACAGGACTTTTTTTGAGATTGAGAATATGAAGGAGCTCGGGGAGAAGAATAAATTTGAAAATGGAATCCCATAAAGTTCTCAACGAATTCTGGACTCATTTCCAAGGTGTGCATGCATCAAATATGATTCTATACAACATACCATAGGTCTCAGACTGGCCCCTGGGAGGTGCACACAATGGACAGATCCACATAACTGATAAAGCTTTGGAAAATGAACTTGCATAGGAACCATAGCCAAATGAAGACAAGTTGAAACATGTGGCCTAAACCTACTTGGCAAATTGACAATTTAAAAAATCTCAATAGGATTTTTTTTAAGACCCAGAATTGTATAATATTAAAAATGCCTAAGCGACAAATTAAAACTGTTCAGTGTACAAAGAACAGGAAATTCTGACAAATTCTCGAGGGAGAACACAATCAACAGACATTAACACTGAGATAACCCAAATGTTGTAATTATCCAAAAGAGTACATTGTAGTAGCTGTCATAACCATGTCTCATGAAGTAAGGGGAATAGTCTTGAAAGAGACAGAGAGAAAATCTCAGATTATATTACGTTGTAGTGATCAAAGCCCTATGGTACTGGCACAAAAACAGATATACAGATCAATGGAACAAAATAGGAAACCCAGAAATGAACCCACAACTATATGGTCAACTTATCTTCGACGAGGTAGGAAAGAATATCCAATGGAAAAAAAAAAGACAGTCTCTTTAACAAATGGTGTTGGGAAAACTGGACAACAACATGCAAAAGAATGAAACTGGACCACTTTCTTACACCATACACAAAAATAAATTCAAAATGAATGAAAGACCTAAATGAGAGACAGGAAACCATGAAAATCCTAGAGAAGAACACCAGCAATAATCTCTTTGACATTGGCCTTGGCAAATTCTTACTAGATATGTCTCATGAGGCAAAGACAAAGGGAAACAAAAGCAAAAACAAACTATTGGGACTTCATCAAAATCAAAAGCTTCTGCACAGCAAAGAAAACAATCAACAAAACTAAAAGGCAACTTTTGGAATGGGAGAAGATATTTGCAAATGGCTTATCTGAAAAAGGGTTAGTATCCAAAATCTATAAAGAACTTATCAAACTCCATACCTGAAAAACAAATAATCCAGTTAAAAAATGGACAGAAGGCATGATAGACACTTTTTCAAAGAGGACATACATATGGCCAACAGACACATGAAAAGATGCTCAACATCACCCACCATCAGGGAAATACAAATCAAAACCATGACAAGATATGACCTCACACCTGTCAGAATGGCTAAAATTAACAACACAAGAAACAGCTGATGTTGGCGAGGATGCAGAGAAAGGGGAACCCTCTTACACTGTTGGTGGGAATGCAAACTGGTACAGCCACTCTGGAAAATAGCATGGAGGTTCCTCAAAAAGTATTTGTAGTACTAGCAATTTACCCAAAGGATACAAAAATACTGATTCAAAGGGATACATTCACCCTAATGTTTATAACACCATTATCTACCATAGCCAAATTACGGAAAGAGCCCAAATGCCCATCGACTGATGAGTGGATAAAGAAGGGGTGGTATATACATATAATGGAATATTACTCAGCCATTAAAAATTAAGTGAAATAAGTCAGAGAAAGAAAAATACCATATGATTTCATACATATGTGGATTTTAAGAAATGAAACAGATGAATGTAAGGGAAGAAGAGAGAGGCAAAACAGAGAATAGACTCTTAAGAATAGAGAACAAACTGAGGGGGGTAGAGGGAAAGTGGATGGAGGGATGGATTAAATGGGTGATGAGGATTAAGGGCAGCACTTGTGATGACCACAGGGCATTGTATGTAAGTGATGAATCACTATATTATACACCAGAAACTAATATTACACTATATGTTAACTAACTGGAATTTGAACAAAAACTTGAAAAAAAAGGTAGAACATCTCAGAAGAGAAATATAAGACAAATATTTTAAAAATGTGACTTTCAGAAACAAAAATACATACACAACTAATGAATCATCGAGCCTTACATCGGAAACCGGGGATGTACTGTATGGTGACTAACATAATATAATAAAAAATCATTTAAAAAAATACAAGAGAAATAAAAATGTCACCAAACAGACTCACCAAAAATCACCACACTTTGCCCCCCCCCCGAAATGGGCAAATAAGGTCTTCTGAGAAACTACTCCTCCATAAAAGCTGTGAGGACCCTGGCACATGCCCTGGTGTCAAGCTCACTGAATGTGATCCTGGCTGCACACCAGAAACAGCCTCATCTCCTTGTGGAGTCAGCTGCAGCCCTATTTAGCCATGGTCTTGCCACCAGCCCCATTTGCCAAGGGACCTGGGAACATACATGTCCTTCTGTGCCGTCAATAACAGATCCCCTGAAATTGGACCTGACCAGGAGCCCTAAAGTGAACCTGTGACCCAGTTCCAGTACTGCTTAGCCATGGTCCAGGGCAGTCCTGCCTACCCAGGGATCTGAAAGGAGACACACCCATTCATGCCCCCATTGGCAAGTCTGTCATCTTTGCTCCCAGCTGTGGACAGTATGTGGCCCTGTGCTCAGCTACACCACATTCAGCCATGGTCTGGGGCCAGTCCTACATACCCAAAGACCTGCCCAGCTATCTGGAAGGAGGCTTCCCAGGAACCCAGAAGGAGCCACACCTCTGCACACCTGGCAGCCAGCCCCCTGTTTGTGAACCTAAATCAGATCCTTGTCCCAGTGCCAACCTTACAGACCAAGGTCCTGGAAGTAGTCTTATCTGCCTAGGGACCAAACAGGATCCATGCCTGCCCAAGCCCCTAATCATAGGCCTTTGACCTCAGATCTGACTTCGGACACTGAAGTAGCCCTGTGACCCAGCTCCAGCCTTGCTCAGTTGTGGTATCCTGTCTGCCAAGGGCCACAGTGAAAGGTATGCCCATTGGCCCTCTGGTTACATGGATAGAATTGTCACTTTACACAGCATTCCAATTCTGGGTACATTCACAAGATAAATGAAAAAATGTCAATACAAAAACTTGTACGTGAATGTTCATAACATCTTTATACATAATCAAAAAACTGGAAATCCAGTTTAACAAGTAAATGGAATGGTGAAATAAATGATGATATAGCCATTAAAAGATTTGAACTATTGAAACAACGTAGATGAATCTCAAAAACATTATGCTGAGTGAGAGATACCAGTTTTAAAGGGTTATATATTTTGTATGAATCTAAATGATGTTTTGGAAGATGCAAAATAATAGGGACAAAGAAGAGATCTGTGGTTTTTGGGAGTTACGGGTGGGGGAAAGCTTTAATTGCAAATGGACCATGAAACGAAATTTTGGGGAGTAAAGGAACTGTCTTGACACTAATTATTGTGGTGGTTGCAACAATACATTCATGTTCATTTTGAAAAGAAAGCAAATTTTATATTATCTTTTTTTAAGTTTAAATTTGAAATTTTCTTTTTTTTAAGATTTTATTTATTTATTTGACACACAGAGAGAGATAGTGAGCACAAGCAGGGTAAGTGGGAGAGGGAGAACCAAGTGCCCAGCTGAGCAGGGAGCCCAACGTGGGGCTCGATCCCAGGACCCTGGGATCATGACCTGAGCCAAAGGAAGACACTTAATGACTGAGCCACCCAGGAACCCCTAAATTTGAAATTTTCTAATAAAAAGAACAGGTAGGGAATTTTCTACATGGATTCTAAGTTATGCCCTTAATAAACAGACTCAGCTCCATATCTCTCATTCTAAACAGTAATAAAATACCGAAGGTTAGTCTGCAAAATCCAGAGCCCTATAGGCAATAACAAAGATGTAGTCAGCATTCAATTTTATAAGGTAGTAAACAGTTTTGGAAAAATTTATCAACAAGGAACATGGAAAAATGAGAATTTTCACTGACACATATTAAACTAAATATTCAGTTAAATAGAAGTTAGTTCTTTCAGCATTCTTAATGAAGTCTTTGCTCCATTTTTAAAAATTGAAATGTAATAGATGTAGAATATTATGTAAGTTTAAGGTATATAAGGTGTTGATTTGATATTTATATATTACAATATTATTGCCACCATAGTGTAAGTTATGACTATCATATCATATAATTATTTCTTTTCCATGGTGGAAACAATTAAGATCTAGTCTCTTAGCAACTTTGAAGTTTATAATACAATATATATTTTTTAATGATTCTATTTATTTATTTGAGAGAGAGAGAGAGGGAGAGAGCATGAGCAGGGGGAGGGGCAGAGGAAAAAGCAGACTTCCTGTTGAGCAAGGAGCCCGATGAGAGGTTCGATCCCAGGACCCTGAAATCATGAATCATGAACTGAGGAGAAGTCAGATACACACACACACACACACACACACACACACACAATGGAATATTACTCAGCCATCAGAAAGGATGAATACTTACCATTTACATCAATGTGGATGGAACTGGAGGGTATTAAGCTGAGCGAAGTAAGTCAATCAGAGAAACAATTATCCTATGGTTTCACTCATATGTGGAATATACGAAACAACACAGAGAATTACAGAGGAAGTGAGGGAAAACTGAATGGGAAGTAATCAGAGAGGGAGACAAACCATGAGAGACCCTTAACTGTAGGAAACAAACTGAGGGTTGCTGAAGGGGAGGTGGGCGGGGTGATGAGGTAATTGGGTGATGGGAATTAAGGACGGCACATGATATGATGAGCACTGGGTGTTATATGCAACTGATGAATTATTGAACTCTACATCTAAAACTAAAGATGTACTGTATGCTGGCTAATTGAATTTAAATTAAAAAAAAAAAAAGCCAGACCCTTAACCAACTGAGCCACCCAGGTGCCCCATAATACAATATTGTTGACTATAAGCACTATGCTGTCTGTGCATTAGCTCTCCAGGACTTATCTACTCGTTCCAAGTTTGTTCCTTTGAACAAAAATATTCCCAGCCCCCACCCCCACTCCCACCCTCTGGTAACCAGCATTCTACTGTTTTTATGAATTTGGTTTATTTAGATTCCACATATGAGTGAAATCATACAGTATTTGTCTTTCTCTGTCTGACTTACATCTCACTTAACATAATGCCCTCAAAATCCATCTGTATTGAAACAAATGGCAGGATTTCCTTCTCTCTTGTGGCTGAATAATATTCCATCATGTGTGCATGTATCACAACCTCTATCCATTCATCCATTGGCAGACAGTTAGGCTATTTTGATATCTTGGCTATTCTGAATAATGCTGCAATGAACATGGTGGTGCATATATCTCTTTATTACTCTATTTTCATTTCCTTTGGATATATAACCAGAACGGAATTGCTGGATCATATGGTAGATCTGTTTTACTCTTTTTGAGAAAGCTCAATACTGTTTTTCGTAGCAGCTGTAACAATTTACATTCCCACCAACAGTGTACAGGGGTTCCCTTTTCTCCCCATCCTCCCCAGCACTTGCTATCTCTTGTCTTTTTGATAATTACCATTCTAACAGGTGTGAGATGATAAACATTGTAGTTTGGGTTTGCATTTCTTGATAAGTGATGTTAAACACCCTTTCATGTACAAGTTGGCCATTTTATTTATTTATTTGTTTCCAAGTTGGCCATTTTAAGATCTTCTTTGGAAAAATGTCTATTCAGTACCCCTACCCGTTTTTAATCAGATTGTTCTTTTTTTTGTTTTGTTTTGAGTTGTATGAGTTATTTATACATTATGGATATTAACCCCTTCTCTGACATATGGTTTGCAAATATTTTCTCTCATTCCATAGGTTGCCTTTTCATTTTGTTGATTGTTCTTTTGCTGTGCATAAGCATTTTATTCAGTTTTATTAAGTTTTTAATCTAATTCCAGTGTAGTTAACATATAGTGTTATATTATTTTCAGGCGTAGAACATAGTGATTCAACAATTCTATACACTACTCAGTGCTCATTGTGATTAAGTATACTTCGAATCCCCTTCACCTATTTCACTCATCCCCTCAACCACCTCCTCTCTGGTAACCACCAGTTTGTTCTCCTGGTTTGCCTCTCTCTCTCTTTTTTCCCCTTTGCTCATTTGTTTTGTTTCTTAAATTCCATATATGAGTGAAATCATATGGTATTTGTCTTTCTCTGACTGACTTATTTTGCTTAGCATAATACTCTCTAGCTCCATCCATGTTGCAAATGGCAAGATTTCGTTCTTTTTTATGGCTGAATACTATTCCATTGTATATATAACATTGTGTATACACACACACACACACACACACACACACACACACCCCACCTCTTCTTTATCCGTTCATGTATTTATGGATATTGGGGCTGCTTTCATAATCGGCCATTGTAGATAATGCTGCAATAAACATAGGGGTGCATGTATCCCTTTGAATTAGTGTTTCTGTATTTTTAGGTAAATACCCGGTGGTACAATTACTGGATCATTAGATAATTCTATTTTTTAAAAAGATTTTATTTATTTATTTGACAGAGAGAAAGACAGTGAGAGAGAGAACACAAGCAGGGGGAGTGGGAGAGGGTGAAGCAGGCTTCCCACAGAACAGGGAGCCCGATGCGGGGCTCAACACCAGGACCCCAGGATCATGACCCGAGTTGAAGGCAGACACTTAACAACTGAGCTACCCAGATGCCCCAGATAATTCTATTTTTAGCTTTTTGGGGAATGTCTACACTGTCTTCCAGAGTGGCTGCACCAGTTTGCACTCCCACCAACAGTGCACAAAGGTTCCATTTTCTCCACATCCTCACCAGCAGTTGTTTCTCGCGTTGTTGATTTTAGCTATTCTGAGAGGTGTGAGGTTATATCTTGTAGTTTTGATTTGCATTTTCTTGTTTATGAGTGATGTTCAGCATCTTTTCATGTGTCTGTTGGTGATCTGTATGTCTTCTTTGGAGAAATGTTTGTTCATTCCATCTGCCCATTTTAAAACTGGATTATTTGGTTTTGGGGTGTTGCGTTGTATTACTTCTTTATATATTTTGGATACTAACACTTTATCAGATATGTCATTTGCAAATATCTTCTCTCATTCAGTGGGTTGTCTATTAGTTGTGTTGATTGTTTCCTTCACTGTGCAGAAGCTTTTTATTTTGATGTAGTCCCAATAGCTTACTTTTGCTTTTGTTTCCCTTGCCTCAGGAGACATATCTAGAGAGATGTTGCTATGACTGATGTCAGAGAAATTACTGCCTGTGGTCTCCTCTAGAATTTTTATGGTTTCAGGTCTCACATTTAGGTCCTTAATCCATTTTGAGTTTATTTTTGTGTATGGTATTAGTAAGTGGTCCAGTTTTATTCTTTTGCAAGTAGCTGTCCAGTTTTCCCAACACTATTTGTTGAAAAGACTGTTTTTTTTTCTATTCGATATTATTTTCTCCTTTAATTAATTGACCACATAATTATAGGTTTATTTCTGGGTTTTCTATTTTGTTCTGTTGATCCATGTGTCTACTTTTGTGCTCGTACCATACTATTTGGCTACATAAGCTTTTTAGTTTGATGTCCTACTTGTTGATTTTTACTTTTGTGGCTTGTGCTTTTGGTGTCATACACAAAAAGTTATTTTCCAGTCCCATGTCAAGAAGTTTATTCACTATGTTTAGTTCTAGGAGTTTTACGGTATCAGATGTCTTACCTTTAAGTCTTTAATCCATTTCAAGTTAATTTTGGGGAGTGTTGTAATTGCAGGTTCCAATTTCATTTCTCTGCATGCAGTTATCCAATTTTCCCAGCACCATTTCTCAAAAAGACT
>NW_024423319.1:34733572-34741824 GCF_017311325.1 Ursus maritimus | reverse complement strand
TTCTTTCCTCATTGACTGTTCTTGATTCCCTTGTCAAATATTAGTTGGGTTTATGTCTAGTCTGTATTCTGTTCCATTGGTCTGAGTGTCTCTTTTTATGCTGGTATCACACTGTTTTAATACTGTAGTTTTGTAGTATAGTTTCAAATCAGAAAGTGTGATGACTCTGGCTTTCTTCTTCTTTCTCATAATTCCTTGGCTATTTGAGGCCACATGTGGACATACAAGTTTCATAATTGTATTTTCTATTTCTGTGAAAAATGCCATTGAAATTTCAATAGGGATTATATTGAATTTATAGATGACTTTGGGTAGTACTATCATTTTAACAATATTAACACTTCCAATTTGTGAACATGGGATATCTTTCCATTTGTTTGTGTCTTCTTCAATTTATTTCAGTAAGGACTTGTAAATTTTATTGAAGAGATCTTTCACTTCCTTGGTTAAATTTTTTCCTAAATATTTTATTGTTTTTGATGCTATTACTTATGGCGTAGTTTTCTTTCTTTCTTTCGTTCTTTCTTTCTTTCTTTCTTTCTTTCTTTCTTTCTTTCTTTCTTTCTTTCTTTTCAGATGTTTTGGTGTTAGTGTATAGGAAAGCAACTGATTTCTGTATGTTGATTTTATATCCTGCAACTACTAAATTTATTGATTAGTTCCAACAGTTTCCTGGTTGAATCTTGAGGATTTTCTATATAGAGAGGATCATGTCACCTGCAAATGAAAACAATTTTACTTCTCCCTTTATGATTTGGATACTTTCAATTTCTTCATCTTGCCTAATTGCTCTAGCTAGGATTTACAGTACGAAGTTGAAAAGGAGTGATGAGAGTGGGCACCCTTGTCTTGTTCCTGGTCTTAGAGGAAAAACGTTCAAGTTTTCACCATTGAGTATGATATTAGCTGTGGGCTTGTCATACATGACCTTTTTTATGTTGAGGTTTGTCCCTACTATACCCAATTTGTTGATGATTTAAATCATAAAAAGATGTATTAAATGCGTTGTCTGCATCTATTGAGATAATCATGTGATTTTTGTCTTCATTTCACATTTATTGATTTGTGTATGTTGAACCATCCTTGCATCCCAGGGATATATCCCACCTGGACATCCTTTCAATGTATTATTGAATTTGGCTTGCTAGTATTTTGTTGGGAAATTTTTAAAAAAATTTTTATTATGTTATGTTAGTCACCATACAGTACATCATTAGTTTTTGTTTGTATGTAACACCCAGTGCTCCATGCAATATGTGCCCTCCTTAATACCCATCACTGGCCTAGTCCAATCCCCCAACCCTTCTTGTTGGGAATTTTTTATATCTGTATTTATCAGGGATATTTGCCTGTAGTTTTCTGTTTTTGTAGTGTTTTTATCTGGCTTTGGTATCAGGGTAATGTGAACTTCATGAGTTTAGAAGTGTTCCCTCCTCTTCAATTTCTTAGAAGGGCTTGAGAAGAATTGACATTAATTGTTGAAATATTTGGTAGAATTCATCTGTGAAGCCATCTAGTCCTGAGCTTTTCTATATTGGTAAGTTTTTGATTGCTGATTCCACTTTCTTATTCATTTTTGGTCTATTCACATTTTCTATTTCCTCCTGATTCAGTCTTAGTAGGTTATATGTGTCTAGAATTTATCCATTTTTACTAGATTATCCAATTTTTGGCATATAATTGTTCACAGTAGTCTCGTATGATTCTATGCATTTCTGTAGTACCAGTTTTAATGCCTCCTTTTTCATTTCTGATTTTTATTTGAGTTTTCTCTTTTTCTTAGTCTAGCTTAAGTATTGTCAATTCTGTTTATCTTTTCCAAAAACCAGCTTTTAGATTTGCTGATTTTTTTCTATTGCTTTTCTGGTCTCTGTTTCATTAATTTTAACTCTGAGCTGTGTGTTTGCCTTCCTTTTTCTAAATTTGGGCTTAGTTTCTCTTTTAGGTCCTTAAGGTGTAAAGTTTGGTTGCTTGAGATCTTTTTACTTTTACTTTTACTAAATATGCATTTATTGCTATAAAGTTTCCTCTCAGAACTGCTTTTGCAGCATCCTATAGGTTTTGATACGTCATGTTTTATTTCATTTGTTTTGAGCTATCTTTTGATTTTACTTTTGATTTCTTCTTTGTCCCATTTGTTGTTTAAGATTGTGTTCCTTAATTGCTACATATTTGTAGATTTTCCAGCTTTTCTCTTTTGGATTTCTAGTTTCACACTATTGTGGTCAAAAAAAGTACTTGACATTATTTTTATCTTTTAAATTTGCTAAGACTTGTTTTGTAACCTATCATATAGTCAATCTTAGAGACTGTTTTGTGTGCACTGAAGAAGGACATGTTATCTGCTTTTGTTGGATAGATATTTGTAAATGTCTGCTAGGTTCATTTGGTTTAACATATGGTTCAAGTCCATTGGTTCCTTGTTGATTTTGTCTGGATTATCTATCCATTGTTGAAAGTAAGTTATTGAAGTCCTCTACTATTATTATATTGCCGTCTATTTCTCTCTTCAGATCTGTTACTATTTGCTTAATATATTTAGGTACTCCAATGTTGAGTGCATATAGATTTATGATTATTGTATCTTCTTCATGAATCAACCACTTTATCATTACATAATGACCTTCTTTGTCTCTTGTTACCATTTTTGGCTTAAAGTCTATTTTGTCTGATATAAGCATAGTTATTCTTACTTCCTTTTGTTTTCTACTTGCATGGAATATCTTTCTATCCCTTTATTTTGTGCCTGTGTATGTCTTTAAAACTCATGTGAGTCCTTTGTGGGCAGCATATAGTTAGGCCTTTTATTTTAAATTCATTCAGTCATTCTGTGCCTTTCGTTGGTGAATTCAATCCATTTACATTTAGAATTGTTATTGATAATTGAGGATTTACTAATATCATCTGATTGTTTTCTAGTTGTTTTGTGCATTCATTATTTTTCTTTTACCCTCTGTTTCTGCCTCCCTTTGTAAATTGGTGATTTTCCATGGTGGTATGCTTGATTCTTTCTCCCCCTTTTCTTTAATCTTTTATGCATCTACTCTAAATTTTTGCCTTGTGGTTACCATGAGGTTTACATAAGACAGCTCACAGAACAGTCCATTTTAAGCTGATAATCTTCAACCATTTACAAAACATCCATTTATTCCCCCTTTCGTATTTTTAATGTTATTATTTCCTTCTTTTTATGTTGTTTATTTGATAACATATTGTAGTAGCTATACTTATTTGCAATACTCTTTTCCTTTAACCTTTATACTATAGTAAGTGGTTAACACAACATCTTACTACAGATTTTAAATTTTCTAAGTCTGACTGTATATTTACTTTAACCAGTGTATCGTATGTTTTTGTATGTTTTCATGTCACTGATTACCATCTTTTCCTTTTACCTTGAAGAACTTCATTTAGCATTTCTTAAAAGGCATGTCTATTGATGATGAACTTCAGCTTTTGTTGTCCAGGAAAGTCCTTATTGCTTCTTCATTATTGAAGGGTAAGTTTGCTTGACAGAGTATACTTGGCTGGTATTTATTTTTCATTCAACACTTTGAATATTCATTTCACTTTCTCCTAGCCTGTGTAGTTTCTACTGAGAAAACCATCGGTAGCCTATTGGGGGTTTCTTTGTAGGTTTCAATCTTTTTTCCCCTGCCTTCTTTCAGAATTATTTCTTTATCCCTGATTTCTGACTGTTTTATTATAATGTGTTTTGGAGAAGGTATTTTTGCATTTAGATAATAGCATGATCTATTAACTTCATGAACTTGGATATCCAATTGTCTCTCCAGGTTCAAGAAGTTCTCAGCTATTATTTATTTAAATTTTCTGCTCCATTCTCCCTCTCTTCTTCAGGAATCCTGATTATTCTATTTGGTTTTTTTTTGATATATTCTCATAGATCATGTAGGCATTCTTTGTTCTTTTTCATTTATTCTCTTTCTCCTCTAACTGGGTCATTTCAAAATTCTTATCCTCTTTTTTTTTTAAAGATTTAATTTATTTATTTGACAGAGAGAAAGACAGCCAGCAAGAGAGGGAACACAAGCAGGGGGAGTGGGAGAGGAAAAAGCAGGCTCCCAGAGGAGGAGCCTGATGCGGGGCTCGATCCCAGGATCCAGGATCGATCCCAGGATCCAGGATCATGCCCTGAGCCAAAGGCAGACGCTTAACGTGCTTAACGACTGAGCCACCCAGGCGCCCCCCAAAATTCTTATCCTCTAACTCACCTATTCTATCTTCCATTTGTTCTATTCTACTGCAGATGTTCTCTATTGCATTTTTATTTTATTCACTGAGTTCTTTAGCTCTAGAATTTCTGTTTGGTTCTTTTTCATGATTTCTGTTTCTGTTAAAATCTCATTTTGATCAATGTAATTCTTTTTGAGATTTTATTGAATTGTCTTTTTAACTTTTCTCATAGCTCAGTGAATTTCTTCAAAACAGCTATTTTTAATTCTTTATCAAATTGATCACAAAATTCCGTGCTTTTGAGGTCGATTATTGAAGAATAATTATTTCTTCTTGTGATGGTATGTTTCCTTGATTTTTTCATATTCTTTATAGATTTGTGTTGTTGCTTTCACATTTGAAGTAGCAGACACCTCCTTAAATCTTTGGTAGTTGCCTTCAGATGAAGTATTCTCTTTGATGGTTTTGTTATTTTCTGGGATTTTCTCCACCTTTGTATGGATACACCTGCTCCACTTTTCTTGCTCCCTCTTGTGGTAGAATTCTTAAGCTTTTAAATGTCCTTTCTCCTTATTGTAACTAACCAGTTTGGCTACTGGAAACTCCTCTTTTGTTTTCCAGAAGGTGGCGCTATAGGTCAAGTTTGTGGTTTCCCCCTTGCTGTGCCTTTTTCTGGGCATGTTTCTTGTCTACTAGAACTCTCTCAGCATCACACAGAGAAGCATGCACAAAGAGCCAGCCACAGAGTTGGAAGAGGTATGGGTTTAGCACTCAGAGTGTTGGGGTGCCCACTGGTTGTGGTACTCACAAAAGCTCCCATGTACTCATGGGAGCACATGGAGTTGTGGTACTCATAAAAGCTGAATGCAATTCCTTTAATTCCCTTTGAAATTCTTATCTGCCTCTTTCCCAATCTCTTCTCTGCACAGTTTGGAAGTCTCACCTCCGTGCTTTGGGTGCTGTTGGAGAGAAACAGGTTTCTTCAGCTGACCTGCACAACTAGTGTGGCCAGGCACTCATTTACTGCTATCCTTTCCCCCATGGTGGAGGACACCATCACTAGATAGATCAGGCCCATGAAGAGTTTCTTTAGGGAAGGGGGTGCTGGAAAATTTTCTCTTATTGCTGTCTCCACTGCCACCAAACTCATCTTTTTTTTTTCTCCATTCACATGCTGGAATCTCCCCTCAGGAAGGCTAACTAGACTTCTGCAAATTCTCTCTCCTGCATGGGTATCTGCCCAGATCAGCACTCTGCAGACTTTTCCCCAGTCAGGACATGAGGGGTGTGGGCAGGTTTGCTGGCTCTGCTGGTTCTACAGATATACTGAGGTCTGTCTCCCTATTACCAGATACACAGGTGGGTAAGACTCCTTCAGAGTTTCTTGGCATATGGTGCTAGATTCCATAATACCTGCAAAGATGTTTTTGTGTGTGGATATATGTCTTTTTTATTGTTAAAACAGGGAAATAAAAAGAGGAACGTCTTATGTCACCACAATGCTCACATCACCTCACTCTATTTTTAAAATATGAATGTTTGTAAATGTTTCTTAAACTAATTTATGACTTAAAATATTATACTGCAAGAGAATTAAGGTGGTGGTGGTAGTTTTCTGTGTGTGTGGGGGGGTGTAAATGTGGTGACCATAAAATGTGATTCCAGGCTCTGTTCCTGTAAATTCTGATTTTGCAGTTCTGAGAGGGGTCCAGGATGGGGATCTAGGAAACTGTTTGTTTAAAAAGAATCCTCTCTGATTCTAATACAGATGGTCAGCAAACTGCACTTTGATAAATACACATTTGGACCCTGATTGCTCATTCTATAAGATAACTGTTACTATGGCATTTTAAATAAGATTTCTTTAAAGAACAAACCTACTTCTAAAGTTTCAAAATTAATTTTATTTATTGCCCCTACATATACATGGTTGTCTTCTTCAATAAAAGATCTATTTCATTACAACTTTCAAGGTATATGAGTATTGTTTTGTGTCCAACTAAGTTACCTGTGACTTTATAACAAGATATAAACCTCTCATCCCATTGATATAATTATCCACCTCTTGCCATTTTCACTTGTGTTATAGAATTCTTTCCTCCATTTCAATTCTGTCATTGTTTTCTCATTATATTTCCCTATTCTAATAAACTAATTTGATTATTGTTTTTTAGTAAAAAGAATAAATCGTGTCAGCACACATATGTTCTATCTTGATATCTTGACTCTTGTCCAGCTGTGTGACATCAACTCTGTTACATATATTTTCTGGTCCCCAGTTTCCATATATTTGTGAATTAGCATATATAACTTTTGTCATATTTTTCACGTCTAAAATGCTGATTCTTTGATTTGTATTGGAAAAAATTAAACTACCCCTAAAAACTTTATTTGTAGTATTGCTGCAAAACTTCAAAAAAGGTATAGCATTTGTTTAAGAAACAATTCTTTTGGAATTCTCCAAAATGATAATTTGCAGTTAAAAACAGCAAGAGAAATATAAGAACTCAAATCTTATAAAATCTTATAAAATTTTATTCACAAATTTATGTAAAATTTCCATTTCCCTCATCTTATAAAACTTGACTTCTTGGCCTTAACAAATCTTTTTAAGACCTGACCAAATTAAAAATAATAGCATATTGGTATAAGTCTCCCCCAAGGCTGAATCATTTATTAATTTTCTTTAAAATAAATAACAAAAAATCCTTCTGTTGCCAGCAAAACTCTTATTTAAGCACAGGTCTTGAGATGTGGGTTTAGAGCTATCAATTATGCCTCCAGGAAATTATTATGATTGTGTTGTTCTCATATACTGTTCCTAAATATATTGTCTCAAAGTGTTGATAGGGTTACTGAGGCAAGAAAAGTATTTCATGTTACCAGGAAATTCTATAGAAACTAAAAATGTTTTTTTTGAGTATATCATCTCGTAAAGAATATTGTTTAAAATTCCTGTCATCCCACCTAACAGTGTAAGAGCTAGGGAAGATAGAGAGAAAATCCTCTAAAATGAAAGAGGGTATGGAGAGGCATCTATTACATGTAGACAAAAAAAAAGTGACACTTCCAAGATGATGGCTGAGAGCAGAGAAGAAAATTAAAATGGATAAAATGATGAGATATGTTAAAGGTGGGGAATAATTCTTGAATCATGAAAGAAGTAAAAGTAGTAGCTAATGTTTCTTGAGTACCTGCTTTGTGCCTAACAGTTTAAAACTGTATATATATTTTCTCATTAAATCTTCATGAAAATCTTAGCGGAGAGATCCTATTATTATAACCATTTTAAAGATTCATGGCCTATAACATAGGGATATTTGAGTAAATTGTTTAAGGTCACAGAAATACCATAGCCAGAATTTAACCCAGAGATCCTGTTTCCAGAGCCTGTGTGTTTAAATGCTATATTATATTGCTTATCATTTATAGATATAAATAAATGCTATGTTACCCATTATTTATCTACTCAATCCAGAAGAGTTTTTGAGCTTATACTATGTATTAAGAATTGTGCTTTGGGGGCGCCTGGGTGGCACAGCGGTTAAGCGTCTGCCTTCGGCTCAGGGCGTGATCCCTGCGTTCTGGGATCGAGCCCCACCTCAGGCTCCTCCGCTATGAGCCTGCTTCTTCCTCTCCCACTCCCCCTGCTTGTGTTCCCTCTCTCGCTGGCTGTCTCCATCCTGTCAAATAAATAAATAAAATCTTAAAAAAATAAATAAATAAATAAAACCCTCCTCTCACTGGTCCCTGTCAGAGTCAAGATAAAAGTCTACATTTATTAAAATCACATAGCTACTCATCATATTCTTCATGATATGATTAGTCTGTATCTAATTATCTTACCACTCCTTCTTCTCCCCATTGGCACATTTTGTTGCCATCTTTCAGAACTAACAATCTATAGTGTTAAGAATAAATTACACAATTTCTTTCCTTCATAGCATATATCAAGTCATTATAAAAAAATTTCAATTTATTTATGTGTCTCCTCCCCTATACTTAGTTTGCTCACCTCTCTATCCCCAGGATCAAAGCACAATTCTTTTTTTTTTTTT
>NW_024423319.1:34729099-34733562 GCF_017311325.1 Ursus maritimus | reverse complement strand
AAAAAAAAAAAAAGAATTGTGCTTTGATCCTGGGGATAGAGAGGTGAGCAAACTAAGTATAGGGGAGGAGACACATAAATAAATTGAAATTTTTTTATAATGACTTGATATATGCTATGAAGGAAAGAAATTGTGTAATTTATTCTTAACACTATAGATTGTTAGTTCTGAAAGATGGCAACAAAATGTGCCAATGGGGAGAAGAAGGAGTGGTAAGATAATTAGATACAGACTAATCATATCATGAAGAATATGATGAGTAGCTATGTGATTTTAATAAATGTAGACTTTTATCTTGACTCTGACAGGGACCAGTGAGAGGAGGGTTTTATTTATTTATTTATTTTTTAAAGATTTTATTTATTTATTTGACAGAGAGAGACAGCCAGTGAGAGAGGGAACACAAGCAGGGGGAGTGGGAGAGGAAGAAGCAGGCTCCCAGCGGAGGAGCCTGACGTGGGGCTCGATCCCAGAACGCCGGGATCACGCCCTGAGCCTAAGGCAGACGCTTAACCACTGTGCCACCCAGGCGCCCCGAGAGGAGGGTTTTAAGGAAGCAAGCTACATGATCATATCTGTGTTTTAGAAAGATTACTATTGCTGTGACTTAGAGAAAGTTTTAGTGAGGGACCAAGAAGTAGAGAAATTGGTAAAGAAGACGTTAGTGTTATCTACCAAGAGAGAAGTGGATGGATTGAAAATATGTAAAAAGAATTGACAGGACTTGGTGATTAAGTGGTTGTGGTTGACAGAATGCTGTGGTGATTTGTTGGGATTAGACTTCAAAAGTGCAGGTCAAGGGGGAAGGAGAGCATGTGTGTGTGTGTGTGTGTATGTGTGTGTGTTGTGAGACAGGCAGAGTGATCGAGATCACTTTGTGACATGTCTCAGTTATATGAGGTAAGTAGTGATATATGTATATATAGGTCTGTCTCTCAGAAGAGAGTTTTGCTGTAGATACAGCTTTGGAGTTATTATCATATTAATGGATATGGTTGAGCTTCCTCAAAAAGAATGCATAGAAGATATTTTCAAAACCCTTACTCTTAAGACAGTGGTTCACAAACTTCACTGAGTCTCAGAATCACTCTCTGAAATGGAAAATTCATATTCCCAGGCCCACACCTAGAGATTCTGATTTATTCCATCTGAGATAGAATGCAGGAGGCTTTATTTTAACTTATATCTTAAAAGATTCCAATGCAAATGAATCACAGAGCACAGTTTGAGAAACACTATGTAAAAGGTTAAACACGTAAAAGAAATAAGGAATTGCAAGGAACAATGAGTGAGAAGTACTTTGCTTATTCATGTTCATATTGCTCTATGTCCATTCTTTGGAAAAAGAATGGTAGTGCTATAATATATAATATATGTATAATAACATATGTATAATAAATATAATAAATACATTTAATATTCTAGCTAACCCTTAAAAAATTGATATTGATGTCGTAGAATTAATTTCTATGGTCATTCTTTGATAGGAAGTAATTAAATTCAGAAGTAATCTCTGTCAGGGCCAATAAGCTGTAGAAGAGTCTATCTGAATTCAAATGACTTTTCTTACACTGAAAATGTTAACAACGACAACAACAAAACAGTCTTCCACCTACTGATATATAAATCTGCTTCTAGGTAGCTGTGATTTTTTTCAAACCAAGTCAAATTTAAACAAGTCCACCTTACAAGAATGTTTTTCAAATTTGATGTATATTGCCATTAACCAAACATTATGTTAATCCTACTTCATTAACAAAATCAACTGTGCTGTAAGAAGGTATCAAAAAATATTACTGACTCAATTTAGTCTAGTACACTCGATAGTCTTGGAAAGCATGGGAAACAAGGAACACTAATTTCTGTCTACACAGTGACTTATTATTTCTGTTGTCCTTGCAATTCTAAATGCATAACATAGAAAAATAACAGTAAGAATAACAAGAAGAAAAAAATAGGCCAAAAATGTGTTTTCAGCCTGAGTCATTACCTGGTTGGATTATAGTATTCCAGCATATACTACAGGTAGACTTAAAACTCATGAATGATATGATGAACTACATTATTTTTTCTTTTTTTTTGTCTTAGAAACAGTTTCCTCTTGCTTTACGAACATGAAAATGATGTCTATTGACACTTATGTTTATCTTTAAAATATTTCATGACTAATAATTTGTAACTGAAGCTCTTAAAAAGAACGTAACAAACAACACTATTTGAATTAAGAAAACGCATAGATGATTACAGGTAACCACACTGAAACTTCTTCCTTTTGGATGATATGCCACACTAATAATACAACCATTTACTGTGTTAGGTGAAGTTCACACAATATCATTAAAGTAGACATTTAGAAAAGAATCTAGGAAGAGAAAAAGCCACAAGGGTGTATTGTAGTACTATGCTACATGACATGATGTTTAGTTATTTTCCTTATAAAATTAAACAATTTTTAAACAAACACTTAAGAAATTTACTATTTAAACAAACTAAAAATATGGATAGTCATGGTGCTTGAATAGGCTTAGAAAGCTAACTGAATCATTTAATTATTTTATCTCAGTTAATTCATTACAAAAGAATAAATGAGCTAAGGGCTGAGTATCTGATTGACAGATCAGAGTGGGGCAGAGTTGAAAAGGAATTGAGTCAATGGTAAGGGAGAGAGTCCTATGTTCCCACAGAAACCTCCATTGTGTTTAATACAGTAGCTTCTACTGGTTTTTGGGTTCTCTTATTTTCCAAGACTAAGAAAAAGAAGTACAAACAGCCATTCAACAAGATAAATAGAGACATGTAACCTAGGAAACCCTAAAAAGATCTAGTAGGGCCTGGAATCAATTGGACAACAATACTGATAGTCTGGAGGAAGAGAGAAAATTTATGTTTTAAGGGACAAAAAACATTATATATAGTACGCACATAGATGGACATAGACATAAAAATATGCATACAAATCCCTAAGAGCACTTACAAAGAAGCATCTAAATGAGTGAAAATACGTAACAAAGTATTTCTTTAGAGGTAAAAAAAAATGAAGACAAGGAGGAGTAAGAAATAGCAATATATTCCAGGTTACCTCTTGATTTTACAGATCAACCTCACTTAGCAAATATTCTGACTATGCATCTTTGTAAAATATAGTAAAAATTATATTCACATTTCTGCTGTTTCACAATATGTTTTTAAGTTAAACTTATCCCTTTGGAGTCCTTAAAATTTAGAATTAATTTCAAAAACTAGGAAAACTTCTTCAAGACTCCATAGAAAAAAAATAGCATAAAAGTAAAATATTGGGAAGCCTGATTTAATATGATTAATTACATTAGCATAACACAGAAGAAAAAACACATGATCATATTGAAAGATACTAAAGACCTAGTTGATAAATTGCAAATCCATTCTTATTTTTAAAAAATTCTTGACATGATAAAAATATCTATTTGGAACATAAACAATAATTGTTTAAAAAGTACTGTGGTCAACATACAGTGTAATACAAGTTTCAGGTGTACAATATAGTGATTCAACACTTCCATACAACACCTGGTGCTCATCACAAGTGCCCTTTTTAATCCCCATCACCTATTCAACCCATCCCCCTACCCACCTCCCCTCTGACAACCATCAGTTTGTTCTCTATATGTTAACTAACTGGAAGTTAAATAAAAACTTAAAAAAAAAAAGAAAGATATAAGAGTTTCCACACATATGTATAGAAGCATATGGAAAAATAAAGAGTATTAGAGCCCTACCCCAAAAGAGTACTATGGTCATTCCCATTAAGTCAAGGAAAAAAAAATACCGGGATATAATAGCACTTTGATTATTATATGAAAGTATACGCTGGAGATTCTTATCAATGCAATAAGGTCAAATAAACAAACAAGAGGTATAATTATTAATCACCATTAGTTGCAGATATATGACTGCATACAAGGAAAACAAAAAAACCCAAAAGAGCTTTTAAATTAATATATTTAAATAGTTTATGTAAATTAAATATGAAAAATGAACTATCCTGTACATCTGGAACAAACATTTATAAAATAAAACAAATAAAAGAAATCTTCACATTAAGCATGCATGCACAAAGGAAAGTACCTAGATATAAACCTAGTTAGGTAATGTTTGAGACTCATGATGAAGACCTAACAATTTTATTGAAAGACATTAAGTATTTAAAATCATTATTTTAAATTAAAAATGACAAGAGTCAGGAAATACTTTTAAGAATAATAAAAATTAGTGACCTGGGGCTCCTGGGTGGCATAGTCGTTAAGCGTCTGCCTTTGGCTCAGGGCGTGGTCCCAGAGTCCTGGGATCAAGCCCCACATCAGGCTCCTCTGCTGGGAGCCTGCTTCTTCCTCTCCCATTTCCCCTGCTTGTGTTCCCTCTCTCGCTGGCTGTCTCTCTCTGTCAAATAAATAAAATCTTAATAAAATAAAACAAAATAAAAAAAA
>NW_024423319.1:34727181-34729085 GCF_017311325.1 Ursus maritimus | reverse complement strand
AAAATAAAATAAAATAAAAATTAGTGACTAACATTCAAAATATACTACAAAAGGGGGGAAAAAACCTCTTAAAACAAAATCTTGTTGCTGTAAGAACAAAATTTTGGAATAGAGTAGAATGGCCAGGAATAGAGCCAAGTACATGCAAGATTTTAGTATACGCTAAAGGTAGTTTAAAATCAGTAGGGAAAGGATGGCTCTTTTAGTAAGTGGTGCTGGAAAAACTAGTTAATAATATGACAAAAACTTAAATCTCTTCCTAATAAAACATATCCAAATAAATTTCAAATAGCATAAAAGAGACAGAAGTCTAAAATAAAAAAAATGTAAAGAACCAGAAAATATTGATGAATATATATAAAGAGGAGGGCAATGGTCTTTCTTAAGTATGGCATTAAAGGCAGAGACCATTAAGAAAAAGACTAATGGAGTACATTATATGAACATGTTAAGCAGCTATATGCTGTATGCCTCAAAATGAAAATAGGCAGGATTTAAATGCAAATGACTGAGATATATTTGCATATGACAAATCTGTTACATATTCTACATGGGAAAATCTACTATACTATTATAAAGCCAAGATAGAAAAATACTCAACAGGAAAATGTGCAAAGGCATGTACAGATAATTGTAAAAAATATAAGAAAAAGTGCAAATAACAATAAAAGGTATAGTCTTGTTTGATTTCACTACTAATCAAATAAATATGAATTAAACCAGATGAGTTATCATTGTTCACCCATATTAGTGGAAGGATATGGAAGTAGACAATCTCATTCACTGTTGGTTAGAGTATAAATTGGTTTGATCTTGCTGTAAAACAATTTTGTCAATATGTATAAAAATTATATGTACTCATTGACTGAACAATTCTACCTCTAGAAATTTACCATAAATTGGTAATTCCAATAAAAGGACAACTTCAAAAGTGTGCAGAGATGCACATATAAGAATATTCAAATATAATATTGCTTATAATACAAATATGTAATCACTCTAAGCTTTCATCAATGTAGTCCAATTAAGCAAACATATACAATGAAATCATATGTCGCTATTAGCATTATTTACAAACACACAGACACACACACACAAACACACACACATACATACAGCATATGTTTTTTAAACCAACTTTTTGGAAAAATATATTATGTAAAATAAAATTGACCCATCTTAAAATGTTTTAATGATTTTTTTGTTCAGGTTTATGGTATATAATTGACACATAACAGTGTGTAAGTTTATTTGTATAGATTACAAAATGATTACCACAATAGGTTTAGTTAACACATTCATCACCTCACATAGTTACAATTTTTTTATTATATGTGGGGTGAGAACTTTTAAAATTTACTCTATAAATAATGCTGCAGTGGACATGGGGGGCACACATCTCTTTGATTGTGATTTTATTTCCTTTAGAGGTCTACTCTGAAGTAAAATTGCTGTATCATGTGATAGCTTTATTTATTTATTTTTTTTGAAAAATTTTTAAAAAGATTTTATTTATTCATTTGCCAGAGATAGAGACAGCCAGCGAGAGAGGGAACACAAGCAGGGGGAGTGGGAGAGGAAGAAGCAGGCTCCTAGTGGAGAAGCCCGATATGGGGCTCGATCCCAGAACTCTGGGATCACGCCCTGAGCCGAAGGCAGACGCTTAACCGCTGTGCCACCCAGGTGCCCCAGCTTTATTTTTTCCGAGATCAGGTGAGATCGGGCGTGTTCAGGGTGGTATGGCCGTAGACGCTTTATTTTTAAACTTTTTGAGGAACATTCATACTGCTTTCCATAGTGGCTGTACCAATTTCCAGTTCCACCAACAGTGCACAAGGGTTCCCTTTTCTCCACATTCTCACTAACACTTACCTCTTTTTAAATATATATATATATATATATAT
>NW_024423319.1:34701576-34727171 GCF_017311325.1 Ursus maritimus | reverse complement strand
ATATATATATATATATATATATCCATTCTAACAGGTATGAGGTGATACTCCGTTGTGAATTTGATTTGCAATTCCCTTATGATTAGTAATGTTGAGCACCTTTTCATGCATCCGTTGGACTTTTGAATATCTTCACTGGAAAAATTTTTATTCAGGTCCTTTGCTTACTTTTTAATTGGATTATTTGGGTTTGTTTTTGTTGTTGTTGCTATTGAGTTGTATGAGTTCCTTATATATTTTGGATATTAAGCCTTTAACAAATACGTGTTCTGTAAATATTTTATCTCATGCTGCAGATGGCCTTTTCATTTTG
Organism: Ursus maritimus; assembly: GCF_017311325.1. Taxonomy (NCBI): domain Eukaryota; kingdom Metazoa; phylum Chordata; class Mammalia; order Carnivora; family Ursidae; genus Ursus; species Ursus maritimus. The sequence goes on along the minus strand of NW_024423319.1, from coordinate 34,726,858 downwards.
TTGATCATTTCTTTCACTACACGCATACTTGTTAGTTTGATGTAGTCCTACTTGTTTAATTTTGCATTTGTTCCTTGTGTTTTGGGTGCCATATCCATAAAATCATTGCCAAGACCAATGTCAAGGAGACTTTTCCCTGTTTTCTTTTAGGAGTTATGTAGGTTCTGATCTTACATTTAAATGTTAAATTTATTCAAGTTATTTTTTGTGAGTAGTATAAGCTAGGAGACTGGTTTCATTCTTTTGCATGTGAATATCTAGTTTTCTCAGCGGAATTTATTAAAGAGACTATCTTTTCTCCACTGAGTATGCTTCACTCCCCTGGTAAATATTAGTTGACCATATATGCATGGGTTTATTTCTAGGTGATCTATTTTGTTCTATGGCTCTATGTGTCTGTTTTTATGCCAATACCATACTGGTTTGATTACCATAGCTTTGCAGTATAGCTTGAAGTCAGAGGTTTGATGCCTCCAGCTTTGTTCTTCTTTCGCAGGATTGCTTTGGCTCTTTGGGGCCATTTGTGATTCCATCTGAATTTTATTTTATTTTTTTTTAAAGATTTTATTTATTCATTTGACAGAGAGAGACAGCCAGTGAGAGAGGGAACACAAGCAGGGGGAGCAGGAGAGGAAGAAGCAGGCTCCTAGTGGAGAAGCCCAATATGGGGCTCAATCCCAGAACTCCGGGATCACGCCCTGAGCTGAAGGCAGACGCTTAATGACTGTGCCACCCAGGCACCCCTCCATCTGAATTTTAGAGCCATTTTTTCTATTACTGATAAAAATGCCATTGGAATCTTGATACGAATTGCACTGAATCTATAGATAACTTTCAGTAATGTGGACATTTTGGCAATATTAATTCTTCTAATCCATTAAAATGGGATATCTTTCCATTTATTTTTGTTTCCTTCAATTTCTTCATCAATGTCTTCTAGTTTTCAGTGTACAGATATTTCACTTGGTCAAATTTATTCCTTAGTATTTTATTCTTTTGATGTTATTGTGAATGGGATTTTTTTCTTTATTTTTCATATAATTCATCGTTAATATATAGATATGCTACTGAATTCTGTATATTGATTTTATAGCTTGCAACTTTACTGAATTCATTCATTAGTTTTAATAGTTTCTTGGTGGAGTCTTTAGGGTTTTTTTATATATATAAAAGATCATGTAATCTGCAAACAAACACAATTTTATTCTTCCTTTGTGATTCAGGTGCTTTTTACTTCCTGATTGCTTTGGCTAGGATTTCCAGTACTATGTTGAATAAGAGTGGTGAGAGTGGGCACCATTGTCTTGTTCCTAATCTCAAAGGGAATCTTTCAACCTTTCACCACTGAGTATGATATTAGCTGTGCATTTATTTTATATGGCCTTTATTATATTCAGATATGTTCCTTCTATACCCAGCTTGTTGAACTTTCCATCATGAAAGATATTCTATTTTGTCAGATACTTTTTCTCCACCTTTTGAAATGATCATGTGATTTTTATCTTTTATTCTATTAATTCACATTTATTGATCAGTGTATGTTGGATCATCCTTGTATCCCAGAGATGAATCCCACTTAATCATTATGTATGATCCTTTTAGTGTGCTATTGAATTTGTTTTGCACATATTTTATTGAGAATTATTGCATATATATTCATTAGGGATATGCTGGTTGGTAGCTTTCTTTTCTTGTAGAGTCCTTATCTGGCTTTGGTATCAAGATAATACTGGCCTCATAAAATGTGCTTGAGAGTATTCCTTCCTCTTCAATTTGTTGGAAGAGTTTGAGGATTGACATTCATTTTTCCTTAAATGCTTGGTAGAATCCACCAGTGAAACTATTTGGTCCTGAGCTTTTTTGTTTTGTGGTTGGGAGGCTTTTATTACTGATTCAATATCCTTACTCATTATTGATCTTTCAGATTTTTCTATATCTTTGTGACTCAGTCTTGATAGGTTGTATGTTTCTAGGAATTTATCCATTTCTTCTAGGTCATCCCAATTTGTTGTCATATAGTTGTTTACAGTAGTCTCATGATTCTTTTATTTCCATGGTATCAGTTTTAATGTCTCCTTTTTCATAATTTTATTTTATTTAGAGTTTTATATATTTGTAATTTATAATTTTATTTTTTTGGATCTTCTCTCTTTTTTTCCTAGTCTAGGTAAAGGTTTGTTAATTTTATCTTTTCAAAGAACTAATTCTTGGTGTTGTTATTCTTTTCCACTATTTTCTTATTCTTTATTTGATTTTTTTTCTCCTCTAGTCTTAATTTCCTTTTTCCGGTAACTTTGAGCTACTTTGTTCTTTTTTCTAGTTTCATGAGGTATAAAATTATGTTGCTTCTTTGATATATTCATTTTTTGTTGTGTTTATTGCTATAAATTTTTCTGTAAGAGCAGCTCTTGCTACATCCCATAAGTTTTGGTATGCTGTTTGTTCATTTTCACTTGTGTCAAGATTTTTAAAATTTCTTTAAGAAATCTTTTGATTTCTTCTTTGATCCATTGGTTGTCCAGGACTGTGTTTCATTTCCATGTATTTGTGAATTTACCAGCTCTCCTCCTTTTATTGATTTTTAGTTTTATTCCATTGTGATCAGAAAAGGTACTTGATACTGGGGCGCATGGGTGGCGCAGTCGTTCAGCATCTGCCTTCGGCTCAGGGCATGATCCCGGCATTCTGGGATGGAGCCCCACATCAGGCTCCTCCGCTGGGAGCCTGCTTCTTCCTCTCCCACTCCCCCTGCTTGTGTTCCCTCTCTGCTGGCTGTCTCTGCCAAATAAATAAATAAAATCTTTAAAAAAAAAAAAGAAAAGGTACTTGATATAATTTCTTTCTTCTTGAATTTGTTCAGACTTATTTTGTGACCTAACATATATCTATCCTGTATGTCTGTTAGGCCCTTTTGGTCTACAGTGTTGTTCAGATCTGCTGCTTCCTCATTGACTCTCTCTGAATGATCTATCTATTGTTGAGAGTGGGGTATATTATAGTCCCCAACTATATTGTATAGCTGTTTATTACTCCTTTTAGTATTTGCTTTATATATTTAGGTGCTCCAATATTGGGTGCATAAATATTTACAATTGTGGTATCTTCTTGCTTGATTGTCCATTTTGTCATTATCATGTCTAAGAATTACACCCTAGTTATAGAACCTGAAGATTCTTAAAATAAGTGTTTTTAAATAAATGTTTAATATATTTTTGTTGATGTTTATGTGTATATTAGATGTGTACAGTATGAGGTTTATGCTGAAGTTTTCTTTTTTTTTTTTTTGCCTATAGATGTTCAATTGCTTCAACACCATTTATTGAAAAGGCTATTTGAGCATCTTTGTCCATCTTTTATATTATCTTCATAGTGGTGGTTGTGAAATAGTATCTCATTATGATTTTGATTTGCATTCCCATAATGTATACTAACATATAGCATCTTTTCAAATGTTTAATGGCCATTTCTCAATTTTCTTTGGCTAAATCTCCATTCAAATCCTTTCCAAATGTTTAACTTATTATTTATTTTTAATTGATAAGAAGATTTTGTATATTGTGTATACTAGACTTTTATCACATATATGGTAAAAATTTTTTTTTAAAACCAGAAATTCTGTTCTTAAAATTTTTTCAAATTTGACTGTAGTTGACACACAATGCTAGAACTTTAAGTACAATAAGTGAAATAAAATAATTTACTTGAGGGATTCAACTTCAGATTTGAGCTGGCAGAATAAATAAGCTGTGAACGTGAAAATAGGTCAATAAACATTATCTAGCCTGAGGAACAGAAAGAAAAAATAATGTAGGAAATAAACAGTCTCAGAAGTCTGTGGCAATCCAACAAGCATATCAACATACACATAATTAGATTCTCAGGAAAAGCAAGAAAGAGGCAGAAAGACTATTTGAAGAATTAATGATGAAAAATATACCAATTATGATGAATAATATTTATCTGTACATCCAGGAAGCTCAACAAACTCCAAGTAGGATAAACTCAAAGTGGCCACAAAATAGACACATTATAAGTAAACTGTTGAAAGACAAAGAGAAAATCTTGAAAGCAGCAGGAACAAGTGACTTATCTCATACAAGGCATCTTCAATAAAATTAACAACTAATTATTTATCTGAAATTTAAAACCCTTTCATGATTAAAAAAGTACTCAGAAACTATGAATAGAACCTGATAAAGTACATCTACAGAAAATCTACAGCTAGCATTGTACTTAATTACGAAAAACTGAAAACTTTACCACCAATATCAGAAACAAAACAGGGATATCTGTTCTTGCTGCTTTTATTCAACATTGGATTGAAGTTTTTTTTTAAAAAGATTTTATTTATTTGACAGAGAGACAGCCAGTGAGAGAGGGAACACAGGCAGGGGGAGTGGGAGAGGAAGAAGCAGGCTCCCAGCAGAGGAGCCTGATGTAGGGCTCGATCCCAGAATGCCGGGATCACGCAATGAGCCAAAGGCAGACGCTTAACAACTGCGCCACCCAGGCGCCCCTGGATTGAAGTTTTAACCAAAGCTAAAAACAATTTCAGCAAGGTTGAAGGATGCATGACCAATGTAGAAAAATTAATTGTATTTCCATACCCTAGCCAAGAAATATCAAAAAGGAAATTTAAAAAATAATTAAATTCATTAAAATAGCATCAAAAATAAAAATACTTAGGAATAAGTTTAACAAAAGAAGTACATGGCTTGTACACTGAAAACTATGAAACATTGTTGAAAGCAATTAAGGAAAATCTAGATAAGTGGGAAAACATCCTGTATTCATGGATTATAAGATTTAATTTTGTTAAGATGGCAGTGCTCACTGGGTTTTATACACAACTGATGAATTATTAAACACTACATCTGAAATTAATGATGTAATATATGTTGACTAATTGAATTTAAATTTAAAAAAAGATGACAGCGCTCACTAAATTGATCTACAGGTTCTGCGAAGTGCCTATTAGTGTCCCCATTGGCTTCTTTGTAGAAATTGACAAGATGATCCTAAAATTGATATGAAAACTCAAAGGATACAGAATAGCTAAAATATTCTTTGAAAAGAGTATGGTTGGAATATTTACAATTCCTGGTTTCAAAACTTCGTACAAAGCTACAGTATTCAAGACAGAGTAGCAGTGCCATAGAAATGGGCATATAGGTTAAAGGAACATAATTGAGAGCCCAGAAGCAAACCCTTATATTATGGACAATGAATTTTGACAAAGGTACCAAGAAAATTTAATGATGACAGAATATATTTTGAAAAACGGTGCTGGGACAATGGGATATCCACATGCAAATGGATGAATTTGGATGCCCACTTCATACCACATATAAATATTAACTCAAAATATACCTAAATGTAAGAGGTAAAAGTATGTAACTCTTAAGAAAAAAAAAAAAGCATAGGAAAACATCTTCATGACCTTGAATTAGACAGGAGTTTCTTAGGCCAAAGACAAATTTTTCTGTTCTCACAATACTCTGTGCATAAATGTTCATTGCAGCTTTATCTATAACAGCCAAAAACTATAAATAGCCTGGATGTCTTTCAATGGGAGAATGGATAAACTGAAGTTCATTTTTCCTATGGAATACTACTCATAAATCAAAGGAATGAACTATTGATTCACACAACGACTTGAATGAACTTCATGAATATTGTGCTAAGTGAAAAAAAAACAATCTGAAAAGGTTATATTCTATATGATTCCACTTATATACTACTCTCGATATACCAAAACTATAGAGATGGAGAACAGATTAGTGGTTGTCAGGGAATAGGGATGGAAGTCTGTAGGGAGGTCATTATCATTATAAAAGGGCAACACAAGGGGTCTTTGTGATGACAGCACTGTTCTGTATCTTGACTGTGGTGGTGGATACACAAACCTACACATGTGATAAAATTGTATAGAGCTAAATATACATGTGCATACACACAGAGGAGTACAAGTAAGGCAGGGGTCATCTGAATTAAAAAGTAATGTATATAGAGGAGCAGAGGATACTTCCTCACAGGTCTATTTAACAGTTTTCATTGTAGGAAATGAAATGTTCTAGGGCTTCATTCAATTTACCTGAATGGAGAATTGAGCCTCTGCCCTAAACAAATGCGTGTATATAGATGTATGACTCTTGAGATCTAAAGGAAATCAAACAGTACTATTGGTTGATGTAAAAAGGGAAGTTGAATTACATAAAATAATATGTAATTGGATGATTCTAAAGTTTGAGATTTTTATAGCTTAATGTTATATACACTGTCATGTTGTGAAATTGCTAAATCAATTCAGTTAAATATATTATCATAAATTTTTAGTGAACAGAATATAAAGCAGTAGGGTTTCAATATAATGGGAAATTTTACTTGTTATTTCCTTTTCCAGAATATTTTGAAAAATCATGCCCAGCTGACAATTACATGCATAATAAGACCAGAGATTTTTGTATTTTAAAGTTTGTTTTATACTAATGTTCATTTTAAAAGTAATTGAATAAATTATGTTTACTTTCATATTTTGAAAATTTGTGTACTAATTAATAGTAATTAAAAGTCAATTTTTAAATAGAAGCAAAAACACAAGATGCATCATAATTTCTCAAACAGATTACAGAAAGACTTAGAATGTTCCATAAGATCATGTCCAGGATGCATAAAGAATTCCTACTAATCAGTAAGAAAAGGACAGACAATACTCATCAAAAAGATATTCAGGGGCACCTGGGTGGCTCAGTCAGTTAAGTGTCCAACTCTTGATTTCAACTCTGGTCACGGTATAGGGTTGTGGGGCTCCACGCTGGATGTGGGGCCTGCTTGGAATTCTCTCTTTCCCTCTCCCTTTGCCCCTCCCCCCACACTCTCTCTTTCTAAAAAAGAAAGAGAGAGAGAGAATATTCAAATATCCAATAAATGTGTGTAAAGATGTTTATCTAATTAATCCTTAGGCAAATATAAGTTAAAATCACAATGAAATAATAGTGCACAGCATCCAGAATGATTATAATTTTCAATACTGGCATTATCAATTGTTATAACATATGGAATGGTAAGAATCCTATATACTGCTGGTGAGAGAGGAAATTGGTACTACTTTTAGCAGTAAGGCTAAGTAAAGCTGAGTATATACCTATGGCTAGCAAATTTACTCCTAAGTAGATGCCCAACAGAAATACCTACAAATTTCTACCAAAAGAAATAAATACTTATAGCCATATTCTTGGTAATAGACTAAAACTTGAAATAAGCATAATATCTCATCAATAGTAAAATGCATAAATTATGGCTATTTACATAAGTGGATAGTATATAGCAATGAAAAATAATGAGCAACATGGATAAATCTCACAATCACTGTATGAATTAAGGAAGTAATAATGTGATAAATTTGTATAGAACTAACCACACAAATACATACATAAATGAGTACGAGCAAAACTGGAATGCTGAATAAGATAGGTGGATTATATCAATGTCAATATCTTGGTTGTGATATTTTACTATAGTTTTGCAAGATGTTATGATCAGGGAAACTGAATAAATGTACATAGGATCTCTCTTATTTTTGTTTTACAAATTCATATGAATCTACAATAAACTCAAAATCAAAGGATTATTTTTTAAAACAGGCTATACTATACAAAGCTAATGCTTTTAAAGGTAATTATGAGCCTAGAGAAAAATATTTTCAGCAAGATAAGTATTTTTAGCATATTTGGCTTCATTGTCCACAGTTGGTAGTGTCACTGACAGAATCCATGTCTCTGCTAAGGTATTACTCAGATACTTTAGAAATTAACAGGGGTGGATGAGAATTTCTATTCTTGACATAACTAGTAATCATTGTTCTTTTGGATTGCATGATAGTCTCAAAATGAATGTCAATTTGAGGCCATTTAAGTGGTTCCTAGTTTAGTCATTTCTGAATACATACTATCTACAGTTTTGCCTCCCAAACAATTGCTATGGAACCACAGGTGCTCGCATTGAGAGTCCAGATTTTTTCAAAACTTTGTAACATGTAAACTCATCTATAGTAAAAGAGATTAGGAAGGAGATATCTGGGATTAAAAATAGAAAAGCATTACCTTACCCTGAAATGTGTGTATTTCTTACTAAAAGACGTAGTTTGAAATCATCTAAGCAAAAAAGAAAAAAAAAACCCACAATATTGAGTTGGGGTCCTTGAATCCTGTTTCTACCATGTCAGAAAAAAAAATAAACTGAACTATACTTTTAAAATATCTTAGGACTTATTTATCTGGATAGCTCATTCATAATCATATTCATAGCAGGTGGTTTTAGTTATTGAATGAATGAGTGTAATTGAATGAAATTGAATTGGCTATATAAGACCACCCAGTGTTACAAGCAAAAGGAAAATATTCTAGGCATATAGTAAATGCTTCATATAGATACACATTTGGTTTCAGGAGTCAACAGGAGCCTGGCTTAATTGAAGAAATTCATGTACAGGAAAAGCGGAAGTTAAGGCTAGAGAAATAGGGGTCCTAGGTTGTGGATGAGAACTGAAAATCATGTTATAAAGGTTGAATATTATCTGATAGGTACCGGAGAGGCCTGGTTAAGAAATAACTTCCTATTAGGTAAAATAAGTGATGTGTAGCATCCTCCTCAGATGTGAGTCCAATAGGCAGATGGATGAATCAGTTAATTTTCACACATACTGCTTCTCCATTTGTACCATTAACTTTCAATAATATTATACAAATATGGGACACATTCAGGGGGAATTTTAGTTTCTGAAAATAGCGACAGTTTGGTAGAGAGACTTCCATTTGTCTTATACTATATATAGCTCAACCCCACCCAAAACCAGTGATATTTATTGTAGTGATCATGGAACCTGATCTTTAGATAAAATTATACTCAAGTTATACTAAAGCAATAGTGATTTTTCAAATGAACAAAGCATTTGTCAGTATTCATACCCATTTATACCCATAATATATATGTGTATATATGCTTTTGTAAAATCAGGAAACATAAAATGCCACAGATTACAGTAACACATAATATTGAGAGCCAGATTTTTAATGTGTAGAGGATCAAAGGACAAACTAAAACAATCTCTGGTACTGTAAACAGTACAAAAAATGCAATTCTAGTATTGTTGCACATGATAACATGCAATATCCTTTTATAAAAATGCTAAGAAAGCAAAAGACAGACTGGAGCTCTCCTATATATTAAATAGTAATCACTGATACTATGTGATTCTGTAAAGAGAGACCCAGGAGTATAGAGAACAAGTGACATCTTCACATGCATATAGTGACTTTTAACATCCAATTTCTAGCTAGAATCAAGTTGGAAACAATCATGTCTTACTTTACCCTACCCACTGAACAATGATATTTGGATCTGAAAATTACATGGTAAATGTAGTAACATTTTGCCACGAAATATAAAATCCTATTTGACATTGGTAGTATCCAAAAGGATAGTAGGCAGCTAAACCCATAATGTCTCATAATTATCAAGGATTCAATATAAAACTCTTAAAGATCTGGATGAGGCAATGGATGTTTTCCAATTGATGTCAAGCCTTATGATTATGATTTAAGATTATTGATGATATTGGGAGTAAGGAATGATTCTTACGTATTTTTTATATTTGATTTTCTTGGTGTAACAAATGAAATTCTAATAAATTAAATCAACCACACTTTTACACAGCAGAAATTGGGGAAAACAAATTAGTAAAAGATCCATTGTCAAAAACGCACACACACACACAAAGAACCAACTTCATGGTTACCCCAAAAAGAATGATTAGCTGAGTTCAATTATAACTGCAAGCAAACTAAGGATATCATGATGATCTATCTGCAAAAGGAGCATGTACCAGATATGTCACTTTGAGCTCTTTCTTCCTTTCTCACATTGAATACATTATCAAGTCCCATCCATTTTAGCTATATATTAAAAAAATATTTTTAAAAGATATATTTTTAGTCCATCCCTTTTTTTTCATTTCACCAGGAGCCAAGCCACTGTCTTTTTCCTTGGACTATTGTAACAAGCTCCTAATATTTTCCCCATTTCTCCCTTTGTTCACTTTTAAGCATTCTCCCCCAACCCCCACCCAATTCAATCAGAATTATTTTTAGGATGCGTAAATCTCAACAGATAAGCTTCCTGTTTAAAACCCTTCTATTGCTTCCCACCACACTTACTGAGGGATAAAACTCTGGTTCTAAGGCCAGAACACTTGAGTTTGAATCCTGTCTGTACTACATACTAGTGACCATGGGCAAGTCACTTAACCTCTGTGTTGCTCATTTATCTTTAAAATGAGAGTACTGATAGTACCGACCTCATAAGGTCTTCACGAGGATTCAACATGATAATACAAGTAAAGCACTTAAAACGATATCTGACACTCTTGTGACCTTATTGCTCTAAATACTAAACACTTAGATAAGATCTTGTATGACTTGACAGTTGCCTGTCTCTTAAACCTCATCTTGTGCCTCTTTCCCCTTCAATATACTCCAATCACACTGGCCCTTTTATTGTTTTTGTCCAAACTCATATAACACATTACCACTTCATTAAGTTTGCATACGCTCCTCCATCTACTGATTCTTCCCCTTATATTTCACTTGGTTGGTGCCCATTCATTTTTTTGGTTTCAACTTAAAAGTTACTTCTCACAAAGGAGCTGTTCCTAATTATTTAACCTAAAGTATCTCACACTGTTGTTCTCTCTTATTGCACCTAGTTTTATTTTCCTTCCTAGAACATATTTACTTTTTTATTTGCATGTTTGTTTTTGTTTAATGTCTGTTTCCCTCACTAGACTGTAATCTCTATTTTGGTAGAAAACTTTTTTTTTATGTTATGTTAAAAATTATCTGATACAAAGTAGGTTCCCAATAAATGTTTGCAGATAAAGAGAGGCAAACCAGAAAACAGACTCTTAACTATAGAGAACAAACTGAGGGTTACTGAAAGGGTGGGGGGTGGGGGGTTGGGTTAAATGGGTGATGGGTATTAAAGAGGGCACTTGTGATGAGCACTGGGTTTAAGTGATGAATCACTAAATTCTACACCTAAAACTAACATTATAGTGTATGTTAACTAACTGGAATTTAAATAAAAATCTGAAAAATAAAAACAAATAAATATTTGCTGGAATGGAAAGAAATACTTAAAAGAAATGATTATACATCATTTATATGAACCAGCAGGAAATGAAACAGATTATAATGGGAAGGGCGAATCTTAAAGGGAAAGCGTTTAATATTGAGAACAAAATGTGAACAAAAGCATAGCTAGGAAGATAAGACATATTTTAAAGCATATAGTAGCTGACCAGTTTGGCTGGAACAGAGCAAATAGTAAAAACAGGTATAATAATGTACAAGATTAGAGTCAGCTTGAGGCCAGATCAAAGTTTTGTTCCTATAGTTCATATATATTTATCATATGAAATATGTATAATCTTACATACACAATATGATATACTACATATTATTTCACAACAGGATGGCTATTTGTCCTTCAAACAACAAATGTTGAGTCACAAATTTTTATTATCATTATACCTAATGTTTGTTCCGTTTGCCCACTTATCTATTTAAGCTTTTATTTGTTTCAAATATCTATAGTGAATTATCTACTTTTGAAAATTTCACAGTATAATGTTTTCATTATGAAAAGCTATGTAAGAGAGAAAACATGACAATTTAGTGCTTTGTAAATTCCCTTGGTTATAAATGGACAGTGAGTTTTCTTCATAGCAGATTTACATGAAATGATTTTCCAGCTTCTATTGATTTCCAAGGTTGACTCTTTGAAGATGATGGGAGTCCGAGTAACCATTCTTTAGGCATTTCTATTTTGAAGGCAAACATGGGCAATCCTAGCAGTTTTATATGAAAGAATGTTATCTTTCAATTAAAATAATGTAGAAAAGTATTCCAAGTGTTTTTTGCTGATATTTCCAGGTGCATAATGTTTATTTTGTCTCCCAGGAGAAAAACATATTAAAGAGTCCTGCTGCTAGAAGTGAATTGGAGAGTTCAGATAGTCCAGCTTCCTGCTCCTAGGTAAGACAGCACCAAACTAGAGTTATCTATTCTATTATTAAACACTACAGCGGAAGGGGATACTTGTAATATGCTTATTTGGGGGCTCAAGAAATAATGATGCAGATTATCCTTACTGTTTCTGAGAAAGCAGGATATGGTTCTCTTTTTAGGTATTTGTTTTAAATGAGCTTATTCTACTCAGCAATTTGGAAATCACATCTCTTTTCAGGGTATTTCTTTATACCCTACCCTAATTGTTTCCTCTCTATATAACCAACGATTAGGACAGTAAACTTCTTTCTCAATTTGATGTCTTATGCTCCCAAACTCTTTCTCCTTTAGTATTTTCCCATCCAGAGCCCCTTTCCTCTAGAGATCTGTTGTCCAGCAACATTAGGATGGATGATGAGGTGACCAGACAAATGAATCCTGGCTCATGTGATGGTTAGCTAAAGTATTGCCTTTAATGTTTTCATCCTCTTAATGCACAATTGAAGTCCTTAAAGAGTGATGAATGCTGACAACAATATAAAGAGCTATGGTGTAAAACTTTGTATAAAAAGATCTCTGCTTTTCAAATCATCCCACTTTAAGTTGAAAAACTTAGAGGTGATTCCATAAAGGGAATATTTTCATATTAAAGTGTATAATACACATAAGACAGTACTGTTACCAGAGAAACTGCCCTTTTGAATATATCACATAGGGCTTCTCTATAAATACCCAGTCAGTTGCATTGATTTAAAGAATGTTAAATTTTCCTTGGTTTGAAACAACATAAAATCCACCCTTTCTAAAAAATGGATAATATCAAGATTTTTTTAAAAAACCTAATTATTTCCATGCCCTCATAATTTTGTTGGAATGATGGTATGAATTGATATTTAATAATAATAGTACAGTATTATCTATGTTTCAGGTTTTATCAATTTTTTTAGTAATTTTGTAATCATATTATTAAGAATGATTTTAAACAATTTTTTAAAATGATGACAAATTTGGAAATACTTCCCTCTGCCAGCATCATCAGTTGCAATTTACCTGGGAAATATTTTATTATACCAAATATATGTTTGAAATACAACCTTAAATAATAATAATTGATGTATCGATTTAAAAAAAATCCTATTACTATTGTTACCACTGGAAGAGACTTCAAGTATCATCTAGCTCAGATTTTTTTTTAAAAGATTTTATTTATTTGTTTGGCAGAGAGAGAGAGAGAGATCACAAGCAGGCGGAACTGCAGGCAGAGGGAGGAGAACCAGACTTCCTGCTGAGCAGGGAGCCCAATGAGGGGCTTGATCCCAGAACCCTGGGATTATGACCTGAGCTGAAGGCAGACACTTAATGGACTGAGCCACCCAGGTACCCCTAGATCAGATATTCTTAACTAAAATTCATGATGAGGGACGTCTGGGTGGCTCGGTTAAGCAGCTGCCTTCAGCTCAGGTCATGATCCCAGTGTCCTGAGATGGAGTCCCACATCAGGCTTCTGGCTCAGCAGGGAGCCTGCTTCTCCATCTGCCTGCCACTCCCCCTGCTTGTACTCACTCTCTCTCTCTCATTGTCTGTCTGACAAATAAATAAATAAATCTTTAAAAAGAATAAAATTCATGATAAGTCCCAGTCACCACCCTTATTTATGGGCTCCAGAACATGCACCCCCAAAATTACATACAAAATTCTGTTTATTTATGAATTATTCATTTTTCTAAAGAGAGGAGCCCTAGTCCTTCAAATGTCTGAATCTACAGATGCTAAAAGTGTGTTCTAATAATTTTTTTCCCAAGGTCACATACAGTTGCTGGAAGAGCCTCTATTAGAACCCAAGAAACCAGTCAATCCAGTATTCTTTCATTAATACCCACTACCTGTAATTCATGTAGTTTGTATTTTGTTACTCTGTTTTATTTATTTATTTTTAAAAATTTTATTTATTGATCTGACGAAGAGAGAGAGAGTGAGCACAAGCAGGGGGAGGGGCAGAAGGAGAGGGAGAAGAAGGCTCTCCACTGAGCAGGGAGCCTGATATGGGGCTCAATCCCAGGACCCTGGGATCATGACCTGAGCCGAAGGCAGAAGCTTAACTGACTGAGCCACCCAGGTGCCCCTGTTATTCTGTTTTAAATCCATGGCTATAATTTAAATATTTTGGAAAGTGTTGGAACTTTCATGCACTGCTGGTAGGAAGGTAATTGTTACAAACATTGGAAAACTATCTGGTGGTATTTACTAAAACTGAACATATACATTTCCTATGACCCAGAAATTCCACTCTTAAGCATAATCCAACAGAAATACACATGTATGTTCACCACAGGACATGTGCATTACTCTTCATTGCAGAACTCTTCATTATGCCTCCAACTGGAAGCTATCCACATTGCCCATCAATGGTAGAGTAGACAAATAAACCATAGTATACTCATATAACATAATACTATATAGCAATGACAAAGAATGCTCTACAACTACATACAACAACATGGTTGTATCTCAGAAACACAATGTTGAGGCAAGAAAAGTCAAATACAGGGGCGCCTGGGTGGCTCAGTTGTTAAGCGTCTGCCTTCAGCTCAGGGCGTAATCCCGGCGTTCTGGGATCAAGCCCCACCTCAGGCTCTTCTGCTGGGAGCCTGCTTCTTCCTCTCCCACTCCCCCTGCTTGTGTTCCCTCTCTCGCTGGCTGTCTATCTCTGTCAAATAAAAAAAAATTTAAGTAAAGTCAAATACAGAAAGATTATATATTGCATGATTTTATTTAAATAAAATACCCCTAAGGAGTATTGAATGGGGGGGAGACATAGGGATGTCTTCTGTGATTCTGTTTATTAACCTAGGTAATGATTATCCAGGTTTGTTCAGCTTATTAAAACTCAGTAATCTGGGGGCACCTGGGTGGCTTAGTCAGTTAAGCGTCCAATTCTTGATTTTGGCTCAGGTCATGATCTCAGAGTCATGAGACTGAGCCCCATGTCTGGCTCCATGTTCAGCGTGGAGCCTGCCTGGGATTCTCTCTCTCCCTCTGCCTCTCCCCTCTCAAAAAACCCCTCAGCAATCTGTACACTTAACGATGTATGTTCTTTATGCTGTGGCATAATTATAAAAATACATAAAATATTTTTAGCAAATAGGATGATAGTACCATGAACACAATCATTTTCATAAATACTACTATCAGGGAAATGAAGATAAACCAACATTTACTGAACACCTAGTGTGCATTCTTCAGTAAGCATTTCATCATGTGTGACATCTCAATTAATACTGATAAATAACCTTGTTAGAGAGGTGTTATCCTGATTCTCAAAAAAAATATGTGCCCAGGGCTACATAACTAATAACTCCCTTTATAAAAGACCTTAGTGAGCTGATTACATTGTCCTTAAGAGAGAATAAGGTAAGTCTTTAAAAAGTTCAATGGACTAAACCATATGAGCCTTGAGTTCTAACCCTAGCCTTATTGTTCATTTACGCATTCATTTATATGATAATATTTAAGTAGTCACTGTGTGCCTATGTGCCAGAAAGATAAATGTTACCTGTCATGGGACTCAGTAAATACATGTGCTGGTCTAAATGATCTCAGAGATTTCTTTCAACTTTAACATCAATTCTATCATTTCCTTCACTGCTGCTTTTCCCAAACTGGCTTATGTAGGACTCTAGTTTGTTGGCTGCTATTAGGAATTATAGAAAAATGGTATCATGATCAAATGAGCTTGAGAAACATTTCTTTAATCAAGGTGGACCAGATGTCTTTACAGGGGACACTTATAGAAGCCTGTACCATGATAATGTGCACTGAATTATCAAGAAGGAGAATAGAGTATGCAGCATCTCTCTAATTTATTTGATTACAAACCCTTGCCATTTCATGGAATATACTTCCCAAGGAAAAGTTCTTAAGAAAAAATAACTAAACACAGTTTGAGCCACAGGAAACTTACCTGAAATTAAGCTATTTCACATTAATTCTTTTTTGTGAGGCAACCACAAATAAATAAGTTATTATTCCCTTTTATAAATCAGTTTAATTGCAGCTCTTCTACATATTCATAGAACTAAGATACAGATAGATATAGATGGAGATAGATATAGATATATAAAATGTCATCACACTCTGTTCTTCTAACCACCCATGAAGTACTTTGAATTTTACTTCTTCACTATTTCAAAAACTATAATTAGGACTATCACTCTATATAACTAAACAGAAATCTAATAAAAATACCAAAGTGAGGAAATTCCCTTAGTGTGTTTATCTAGAAGATATTTTTTCAAGAGAGGAGGGGGGCAGGGCCATAGCGGGAGGGAAGGACAGTGGGAGAGGGAGAGGGAGAGAGAATTTTAAGCAGGCTCCACGCCCAGCACAGGGCTTGATCTCACAACCCTGAGATCATGACCCAAGCTGAAATCAAGAGTTGGACATTTAACTGACTGAGCCACTCAGGCACCCCTATCTAGAAGATATTATTAATAATTCTAAGATATAACTTCATAATTTTATGTTTTATGTTTTAGGTAATTCATAATAATTTTTAAAAAAGTAAATTTTGGGGATGCCTGGGTGGCTCAGTTGGTTGAGCATCTGCCTTTGACTCAGGTCATGATCCCAGGGTCCTGGGATCAGGCCTGCATCGGGCTTTCCACTCTGCAGGGGGCCTGCTTCTCCCTCTCCTTCTGCCTGTCACTCCCTTGCTTGTGCTCACTCTGTCTCTCTGTCAAATAAATAATGAAATCTTCGAAAAAAATTTTTAAAAAATAAAAAATAAAAATGAAAGAAGTAAATTAAAAATTTATAATTGGCAAATAGTTGAATGCATGAGGTGAGTGTTCTTCATCAAGAAATCATGAGTAATAAGGAAAGTGTGTCATTTCAATTAAGATATCATACACATATGGCATATTTTAATTTTTGAATAAAATATTAAAACACATTGAAGCTTGAAGTTTTTTATACTAAAAAGAAGATTAATTGAATTACCATTCATTTATCTTTTAATAGTTTATATTGGTAGATTATTAATAAAAATGAATTTCATTTCAAATAGTAGAAGAAAAAGTGGATTATGTTATAAAGCCAAATAAGAGCTACTTTCCCCTCTGGATCATCATGCAAATTCCCATGGTCAAGTGGACCAGAAATAATTACAATGGACTTTGTTATTATAAAATTAAAGCCAAAAATGTGGATTTCAATGGACTGAATGATGTGTTTCCCTCAAAATTCATATGTTGAAACCCTAATCTCAAAGTGATGGTATTTGGAGTTTTGGGGAAATAGTTAACTCATGAGAATAGAGCCCTTATGAATAAAATGCCAAAGAGGTACCTAGCCCTCTTTCTCTGAAGTGAGGATACAAGTGAGCAGTCTACAACCTAGCAAAAGGTTCTCACCAGAACCCAACCATACTGGCACACTAATCTCAAATTTCCAGCCTTCAGAACTGTGAGAAATAAATTTCTGTTGTGCATAAGCCACCCAGTCTATGGTATTTTATTATAGCACCTGTACTAAGACATAGACTGTGACTCATTGTATCAGAAGGCCAAGTTGCACCATCTTCAAATTGCTAAATCAATTCTTCCTTTTCATTGGCCACTCCAAGGAAGAGTTTGCTCAGTTTGTCAACCTGATCTTGCAAAGAGCTTTCCTTCACAATTATCTACCAACTTAATAATTCAGAGGTCAGTATAATAGAATTTTTTGTCGATTGTGAACTTTGCCTGATTTAATTTGGTATGCCATCTTTTACAGAAACTTTATTATCATGTCACTGATTACGATGCAAAGATTTAATCCAAATATTTCTAACTAGTAGAAGTTTTTATGCATCTTCAGGCAGATTTTTTCCCTTTAACTTACATTTTTATCTTTAAGGCTTTTGCATAGTTAGAAAAAAAAGCTTCAATAATCCTGCAGAGTTATGTCCTGGGTTATGGCATGGTATTGACTAAATCCTTTTGCTAGAAATTCTTAAAATTCATTTTATTCCTCAATGTTAATTTCATCACTAAGTTTACATTTAATTATCTCGTCCAAATATTCCCTGGTTGGAACTACAGTTGAAATTTTCTCTTTTGGTGGTGAGGATAGTAAGTGTTGCTTAGATGCCTTGAAATATCATGGTCTATCTGATTAAAAAATGGATAGCACTTTTATTTCCTATATGATCATAATGGAAACATTTTGAAAACTGGAAAAGATATAATTAAAATTGATCACTTAAGATATAATTGGATTCTAGTAACACTAGGAGAGCCCACCTATTATTAATATAACATCATGAAATTCCCCCAACTGCTAAGGAAACATTTTGTATCCTTGGAGCTAAAGTGATTTGCTGCATAGTTGGAAAGCAAAATTTGGTTTTGCTTTTACTTTAACCAATGTTCTGTTATCCCAATCTGCATTCGTACCATTGGATGAGTCATATAGCAGCTTACTTATGCCAACCAGAAGAAGGGGGACAGAATTTATGCCCTATCTGAAGGACACAAACTTAAGACAATATATATTCTTTGCTTTTTGGGATCTGGAGCAATAATCTCAAAATTTAACAAAAAAGAACTCTTTATAAGGATGAAAAATTTTTCAAAGTCAAGAAAATGAGGAAATCTGAAATTACAATGAGTTTTAAAAAAATAAATTTTTGATCAATTTCTTAGAAATGCTTTCAGGTTTATTCATTTTTTTATCCTATGTAACTACTTATGAGAAACTGCATTGAGACAAAATAAGTTGGAGATGGAAATAGTTGGAGATAACTTGAAAACTCTGGATGGCATTTAAATCAGCAGGTCCTAATGATCGGAGACTAAGGATTCTAAAAGCAATGGTGCATGTTATTGCAAAGCTCTTTGCTGCTATTTTGAGGAAGCTGCTCAGAGCAGAAGTGCCAGAAGTCTGAAATAGAGTTCAATGCCCAATTTTACTAAAAGGATGATCCTGGAAAATTGTAGACCTGTTAGCTTAACTTCAGTACCTTGGATGATAGTGGAAAAAGTCATTACACTATCAATTTGAAAATGCCTACAGGGGCACAAAATGCTGAATAATGAGCAACATGGATTCACAAAGAACAAAGAACATCAGGCACATTTTATTTCCCCCTCTACCAAATTGCTATCATTTATAGAAAGGGAGGAAAAGATCATTATATGGCTGCAAACACCATTTTAATGTTTCCATATTACAGAATCAGTCTTTTCCATACTTTTCTCTAAGGCTAATCTTTAGAATAGGTAGTTATGGCGTTATTTCAGAGACTCTGGGAAGATTTTGCTGCCCTCCAAAGCAAGATATTAATATTGACTACTTTATTTCTTCGGCTTAAACCTCTGTGACACTACTAATAGGCTGTGTTACTTTGAGAAAATTAAGAAACATCTCTGATTTTGTTTCCATACCTGTGAAATTTGGAGATCTCTTATAGTGCTCTTGATCTGTTTTTGAAAATGAGTTGCAAATTCAAGGTAACACTTCAGACTGATTCATTAAATACAAGAAGCTTATCAAAAAGAAAGTATAAAGTCATGCAAATACTGTGACACAAACACAAATAAATGGAAGTAAGAACTACATTGGAAAATGGTTTAAGGAGAAGACAATGATGACACAAATGATGGGTAACATGATACAGTGCACCTGTGTGCTGGGAATTTATCAGAATTTTTACACATGAAAGTTAAAAGAGACAAAATTAAAAACAAAATGACTTAAGACTATGGAATGTACAACTTACAGAATTTGAGAATATGATGATAGAATGTGATGACAAAAGGAAACAATGTGTAAAAACCCAGCAAGTAATATTCTGTCTCTGCTTGACATTGACTAAATCCTTACTATGACACAGGGAACTATGTTCACTTTAGGATTCTGTATTTAGAAAAGAACGTTGGTGTTTACAGTTGTTTAGAAGAATGCAAATAAAAAAGATGAAAGAAACCCAAGAGACTGGACAATTTAAAGCACCTTTTTCTTTGGGGTAGTGTGTATGTATATGTGCGTGCACGTGCGTGCACGTGCGCGCACACACACAACAGAGAGAGAGAGAGAGAGAAGCATGTGCTTGCTTTAGAAAATAACTACGGGCTGACTCAATGAGAGGGGGAATGTTGACCAATTAATTCAGTAAATTAATGCAGTAAATATTTATTTCCTCCCCAAGCTGCTTACTATTGTGCTAGAGAAAACCATGTGACATCATGTCTCATTTCATTTTCACTAGGAAGACAAAATTAACATAGTCATTCCAAACAAAATAAGCCTATAAAAGATGCATTATAATCCGATCCCAAAATGAGTAGCTCAGACAATAAATAACATCAGTGTAGAAAAAAGAGAGATAAAGATGGGCCATGCCACACCTGTTTTTCTCAGAGCTTGGATTTCCCTTACTCTCCCTGGTCCTTGCACCTGGCTAATATCAGGTCTCTGAGCTGTTAGAACCTCTAGAAGGCTGTTTCTGAACTATCATCTCTCCCATCTCTACAACAATGCACTTATACAACTGGGTTACGTACCCATTCTGTGTTCCCTCAGCATCTTGTGCTTGCCTGTGGCTCAGTTCCTGCACTGTGTTATAATTGCCTGTTTACTTGTCTGTGCACCCCAATAAAATGTGAGTTTCTTGAAAGCAAAGCCAGGCCTTATTTATTACTCTATCTGGTATCTACTATGTGGCTTAACATAGATTAGGAAGTTAATATTTGAGGACAATGGGAAAGAGATGAATACTGTATCATTGCCAAGTGCATTTCTTCCATCATAACATCTTGATAACAATAAGTTGCCAACAGACTTCTTTCAAAATGCTTCAACTGACAAGTAGGACTAGTGGGCCAAACATGCTGTCATGACAAGTTTATGAGATCATTCGTGATCATTTACGTACATTCTGTTCTAGTTTACCTCTATCTCTCTTTTCTATCCACTGTATTCCACAGTCATAAGGAACTACAGCTGACCCTTGAACAACATGGGTTTGAACTGCATAGATCCACCTATACACTGATTTTTGCAATAAATACAGTATAGTACTGTCAACACATTTTTCTCTTCCTTATGATTTTCTTAATAATACTTTCTTTTCTCTAGCTCCCTTTATTATAAGAATACAGCACGTAATACATATAACATAGAAAATACGTGTTAATCAACTGCTTCTGTTATTGGTGGGGTTTCCAGTCAACAGTAGGCTATTAGTAGTTAAGTTTTTGGAGAGACAAAAGTTATATGTGGATTTTTGACTGCGTGGAGGGTCAGTGCCACTAACCCCCAACACTGTTCAAGGGTCAATTGTACTTGTAGTTCTTTTCTTTAACAATTCTTTTAAACAAGTCTTTTTTTTTTTTTTTAGAAAAACAATTCATTCTCTAACCCTTCCTCTGGGTTGACTTTGGTGCCCTTGCTCTGTGCTCTAGAGCATGCTGTACTGATCTCTCTCTCTTTTTTAAAAGATTTTATTTGTTTATTGGACAGAGAGAGAGGCAGCAAGAGAGGGAACACCAGCAGGGGGAGTGGGAGAGGGAGAAGCAGGCTTCCCACTGAGCAGGGAGCCCAATGCGGGGCTTGAACCCAGGACCCTGGGATCATGACCTGAGCTGAAGGCAAATACCCAGGTGCCCCTCCTGTACTGATCTCTTAATGAATTCTTCCAGGAGTTCCTTGACATAAGGGACAGTGTCTTATTCATTGCCTTATGAATAGTGTTTAGTGAAGGGTTTGGCACAAAATAAGTTCACCATAAATATTGGGATATTAAATAAATGAATAGATTTGGAAGATCTTATGGAGTAGTTAAGTATACCTAAAGAAAACTGATGTCTTACTATACATTGGGTCCCACTCTATGTACTTATATAATAATTCATGAAATCATCTCAACGACATGGTAAGTCACTATTATGCCCATTTTACAAATAAAGAAATCAAGCCACAGAAATCTAAGTAATTTGTTCAAGGTTATACACATCTGGCAAGTGTCAGAGAAAATGTTATTAAGAACTATATCGTATTGTCTCTGTACTTAGGATCTATGCTGTCCATGAAAGATGGATAGGTTTGAGAATGAAAGAATCAAGGCAGAAAAGTATCCTTACAGAATCCTTACTATGAGGCATGACATGAGCTGAAGAACATATGATGTACAAGAAAATTGTTTTTAAAAAGACAATTAAGAGAATTATATAACTGATGTTGTTTTTTAAAAAAGATTTTTATTTATTTATTTATTTGTCAGAGAGGGAGAAAGTACAAGCAGGGAGAGCTGCAGGCAGAGGGAGAATCAGGCTCCCCGCTAAGCAAGGAGCTTGATGCAGGACTCGATCCCAGGAGCCTGAGATCATGACTTGAGCTGAAGGCAGATGCTTAAACAACTGAGCCACCCAGGCGTCCCAATTAATGTTGTTTTAAATATTTATACTGGGAAGTAGTGGAGGATGGACTTGGATAGGTAAAGAGGAAGATTGTAGATTGGACTGAATGCCAAAATGTGGAGTTTAGACTAAACAAGGAGGGGTAGGAACACAGTAGGTTCTTGAGTAAGTGAGTGACATGATAAGATAACTCTTGGGAATCTTAATATAAGGGGATCTGCACAGTTAAGAATGAAGAGAACTGCCGGCCAACTGGGGTTTTTAGGCCAATATTATTGTGGTAATTTTACCAATGTCCAAGGTCCAACTCTTACATCAAAAGGTTTAGAAAATATATGTGCTTCAAAGGTCATGATCTCAGGGTCATGGGATCGAGCCCCACATCAGGTTCCGCACTCAGCAGGGAGTCTGCTTGAGATTCTCCCTCTCCTGCTGCCCCTCCCCCCACTTGTGCACACACAGTCTCTCTCTCTAAAATAAATAAAATATTAAAAAAATAAAATCTTTGTTTCCCAAAGTTTAAGATTCTTGTGTGACTGACTCAAACAAAATGATCAATTAGCAAATATTTTTGAGCACCTATTCAACATCAGGCATCTTATTGATTGAAGACATTGAAGAATAGTAATGGAAGATGGATAAGATTCTTATCTTCATGGAGTACAGTAAATATAATCTGAAAAAGATGATGTATCTTACAAAAGTGGAAGAAGTGGTAGAAAAAATACAAAATGAGGGTCCCATGCTGGTCTAAAAGGCCAAGAAAAAAATCCTGAAAGAGGTTTCAAATAGGTGAAGACTTGCAAATAACAAGAATGAAGGGTAAAAGAGAAACGGACTCCAAGGAGAAAAAAATAACATGTAAAAAGGACTTGAGGTGACAGAGATCATATCATGTTCAAGGAACTGAAAGATGTTCTCTATGACTGGATCAGAGAGGGAAAATTATTCAAGATGATAACAGAGAGGAAGACTAAAGCCAAATCACACAAGATCTTATAAAATACTAAAAATTATTTTTGTCTGTAATGTTATCAGAAATTATAGGAGGATTTTAAGAATTCAGTGATCAGTTCATATGATTTGGTCTATTTTAAAAATCCCACTCACGGGCACCTGGGTGGCTCAGTTGTTTAAGCATCTGACTCTTGATTACAGCTCAGGTCATGAGATCGAGTCCTGCACAGAGCTCTACACTCAGTAGGGAGTCTGCTTGAGATTTTCTCGCTTTCCCTTTCCCTCTCTCCCGCCCCACTAAAATCAGTCAATCAATCTTAAAAAAACCCCACTCAGACTTCTTCTTCCGATAGACTGGTAGACTAGATAAGTTGACTGGCTTTTATAATCATACCAATTAAAAGTGCTGAATTTTTTTTTCTACATGCATTTGTGAGGAAGTAAGAAATACACAGTAAAAAATATATAAGTAAAAAAAACTAAGGAAAGGAGGAAACTGAAAAAGATGATCAAAGCTCTTTTTTTAAAAGATTTTATTTATTTATTTGACAGAGAGAGAGAGAGCCAGCGAGAGAGGGAACACAAGCAGGGGGAGTGGGAGAGGAAGAAGCAGGCTCCCAGCAGAGGACTCTGGGATCACGCCCTGAGCAGAAGGCAGACGCTTAACAACTGAGCCACCCAGGCATCCCAATGATCAAAGCTCTTAAATAAACTTATACCTAAGGGGGAATCTTCCAAATACGGTGAGCTTTAACATCAGTTTTCATGGCCTCTTGGAGTTTAAGAGACAGGTCATAAATCTCCGGTTCCATTCAAGTTAGAGAATAATATAAGACCCCCACATAAATCTTGAACCCCAAAGAAATAAAGCCATTCTTATAGGTTTATAAATAACCTGGCATATTAAAATGTAATCTCTGGGTTTACTTCTGGGAATGGCTGAATAGAAGACATTAGACTAATCATCCTGAAAATAAAAAACTATAAACTCTGGAAAATATATATTTTGAAAAACCAGCTACTTGAAGACATTGGCAAATGAACAAAGAATGAAGACAATAGAAGGAGTTGATAGCTGGGTGGAGGAAATAATAATGAGCAAGTTTCCCATTTTGTATGGCTTTTAGCCTGAGGATAAGTCCTAATTATAGTACAGGTAGACCAAAATGCAGATAGAATCCTGACAGTTTTACTGGTTTGACCAACCAGAGAACAAAGTCTGGGTCAGTCACAGCAGCTGGAAAGTGGAAGAAGGATCATAAAGAATAAAGTCATAGATAGGGAGGTCCAGTTATGTACACAGGGTCAGCCTAAAGCTCTGGCTGACTTTTTTTTATAGTAATGGTTGCATAACTTGGTAAATTTATTAAAAGTCATTTAATTGTAAACGTAAAACAACTAAATTTTATGGTAGGTATGTTATACCTCAATAAAGTTTTTGTTTTGTTTTTTAAAGCCCCTCCACAGACTTGTGCTTCTGGCCATGACAAGTTAACTGTTTGTTTGTTGGTTGGTTTTGGTTTTGGTTTTCAATTTTCTCTTTTGATTATATTATATCAGTTATGGTAAAAGTTAATAGGAATACTCTGGCTGACTTTTGAATCATGTTTACATAAGACAGAGTTCAAGCAACCAAACTAGAGCTAGAAAAACTGAACTAATATTTTTAAGTTTGGGGTTTGAATTTAGACAAATCAGCTATTTGCCTAAAACAAAACAAAACAAAACAAAACCGGTACCCTTCCGAGGAAATAAAATAGAATCCAGAGTCTCTATATCAACTATTAAGAACAAGATGCAAAAAACTTACTAGGGCATATGAAGAAACAGGTAAACAGAACCCTTACTCAAAAAAAAAAAAAA
>NW_024423319.1:34633980-34701566 GCF_017311325.1 Ursus maritimus | reverse complement strand
AAAAAAAAAAAAAAGATAATCAAAGAATGCCAACACTGACAACCAGAAATTTACATTATCAGAGAAATATTTTAAAACAGCTATTACAATTGTACTCAAGGACATAAATAAAATAAAAACATGCTCATAATGTATGAAACATAGGAAATCTCAACCAAGAAGGGAAACTATTAAAAAGAATCAAATGAAAAATCTAAAACATAAAAACACAATAGCTGAAATAAATTTTCACTAGAGAGGCTTAACAGCAAGTTGAAGATAATGTATGCAGGAGTCAGTAAATTTGATAATTGAGTAAAAATAATCCAGCCTGGAGGAAGAGAGAGGAGATTGAAAAAATAAACGAGTTTATTCAGTGATCTTTAAGGAAAAGTGTATTAAGTGAAAATGGAAATAACTTCTCTTAGAATTTAAAACCATAAGCATGGCATATATGGGTTTTTAACAAGAATTTGCATTACCTGGCTGGTCCAAAAACAATTAATTCTTAGAATTAGTTTAAAGTTCTCTAGCATCAGTTGTATTCACAGATAACTCCCTCAGAAGCAACCAGAAACATTATCTCTGAATCCATGTTCGTGCATGCCCCAAGAAAGGACAGCAGATTTATTTCTAAGAAAAAATCACTAAAACTATAAAACATGCAAAACAAAAGAAAACAAAACAAATATTCAAAAAATAAGAACAAGATACTACGAGCAGAAACAGCAGACAGAAAATTGGACCTGCAATGTTTTCAGATATTGGAATTCTCAGGCTCAAATCATAAGTGTTGTATATTTGATATTTTTAAAGTAATTTCTTTTGAAAGTATTAAAAATGTGTTATTGAATAAAAGACCACAAAAATTCATCAAGTAGATTGGAAAAAATAAAAACAGAATCTTTAATTAAATATAATGTTACAAAATAATGTATCAATAGACAGGAAAAATAAGAGATTTGACCCAGGTGAGGAGAGAATTAGTAACTGGAATATAGAATCTCAAGAGATTATTCAGATTTGTAGTACAAAGAGGTAATAGGGAACAAGAGATATGGGGGATGTAATTTTTACTTCTCTAGAGTAGAAAAGGAAGACAGATTACAGTGAAATAGTAAATTCAGTGTGCTAAAAGAAGATGCTTGGTAACCTAGGATTCCATAACTGGAAAAAACATTTTAATAAAGATATTTTCAAAAAATCAAAACTGAGAACACTTGCTACTGACTAAACCTAACTAAAGGGAACTCTGTAAAATACACTTTGGTAAAAGGATGACAGGTGAGAGAAGTAAAATTTTAGACTAACAGAAATTATTAACTGTCAATAAATCTAAAAAGTTGTTATTGTTCTCAATTATGCATAAAAATCCCCCCCAAGCATGGTGACAGAATGTGGTGACATTTTGTCATGCTCATGGATTCAATAGGACAAGAATTTAAACAATGTACTTTGGGATGACTTGTCTCTTTTCTAAGATAACTGGAGCTTCAACTTGAAAGATTTAAATGGCTAGGGTAACTCGACTAATCGGAAACTGAAACCATCTGAAGTCACCTTCATTCACATGTCTGTTGCCAGAACTGTATGACTCAAAGGCCAGGCTCATCTGGGACTACCCTTCAAAGAGAATGCCTGTAGCTTCTCCATGTGTCATAGACTTTTCACAGCATGACAACTGGATTCTGAGAAGTGTCCCAAGAGGGAACAGCAGGAGAATGAGTATGCCAAGAGGCCAAGGGAAAAGCTGAAGACATTTAAAAGCTAAGCTGATGTGTCATAGAATGTTACTTTTACCACGTATTGGTCAAGCAAGTTAGTAACGCTAGCCCATAATCAAAGGGCTGGTAAATAAATACCACCCCTTGACGGGACAGCAGCAAAATTACAATCTGCAGTGAACAATAAAGATGTCTTGTGAGGTTAAAATACACAATAGAGCTGTACTATTATATAACAAAAGCACATACGTTGGGTGAAAGTTTGATTGGCAACAAAATAGAAAATCCTTGTTATTTTAGAAGAAGATAAAAAATCACTTAAACTTAGAACCTTCTAAGTTATATATATATATACATGTTAAAATTAGTAGCATGACCACTAAAGGAAAAGAAACAGAGTGAATGTATCTCAAAATATGACAGGGGAAATTAAAAAACTGATAGAAAACAAGGCCAAATAGGGAGAAAAGATACAGAAAGAGAATATAAATGGAAGCACAAAGAAAGTGATAGGAACATCATATTAGTAACCACAATAAAAAAGGACAAAGCTTTGAAAAGAGTGTAATAAAACAAAATCCAGCTATGTGTTGTCTATAAGATATGTACCAAAAGCATAAGGATACAAAAAGCTTGAAATTAAAAGAATGAAAAGCCCTACCAAGCAAATAATGAACCCTTGAGATGGCTATATTAATATAAGACAAAATAAATTTGAGTTTAAAAGGTTTTATTAGAGTTAAAAAGATCACCACAGAATGATAAAATATTCACTTAAAGTCAAAATTATAACAATTCTAAACTTCTAAATTTTGTTCTTTATAAAAAAAGTGAATAAAATTGACAAATGTTTGATAAGACTGATACAGGAAAAAAAGAAGATACTAAGAAGTAATATTGGAAATGAAGAGGATATAAGACAAGATGTTGCCGATACTATAAGGATAAAACAGAGCTATTCTAAACTTCTTTCAAAGAAATAAAAGCCTAGAGGAAATATAAACATTCTTAGAATATATAATTTACTAATGCTGACTGAAGAAGAAATAAAGAATGGAATCTCATAAGAATGAAAAATATTGAACCAATTGCTAAAAATATTCCTATAAAATATTTCCAATCCTAGGGGTGCCTGGGTGGCTCAGTCATTAAGTGTCTGCCTTTGGCTCAGGGCATGTTCCCCGAGTTCTGGGATGGAGCCGCACATCAGGCTCCTCTGCTGGGAGCCTGCTTCTTCCTCTCCCACTCCCCCTGCTTGTGCTCCCTCTCTCACTGGCTGTCTCTCTCTCTGTCAAATAAATAAATAAAATCTTTAAAAAAAATTTCCAATCCTAAAACTTTTGACTGATAAATTCTAATAAACATTTACAGAACACTTTATGGTAGTCTTACACCAAACTTTTCTAGATAATGGCCCACTTGCTCACCAAAATCATTTTCTTTTTCTGAGTAGTCAGAAACTACATTTTCCCACCAGTTTGGATCTGAGAGCCATGTCATGGAAGAAGGCTTAGTTGTTGAATCAACACGTGGAAGATTGTGTTAGATCCAAACAGAATGTTACCTGAAGAAACTATAAGCTTTTTCTGTGTTAATCCAATGAGTTTGACAAGCTAATTCTAAATGTATGTGGATGAGCGAAGGGCCATAGAAATTATTGACCGATAGAATTTAATACTAAAAAATAAAATAATAAAAAAATTAACAAGTCAAGATATCTATGAATAAAAAAGTTAATACACTAAGACCAAGTTGGGTTTAACCTAGATATCTTTCAGTTACCTATTGCTGTGCAAAAAATCTACTCCAAAACTTAGTGGCTTAACACAACAAACATTTATTATTTTTGCATATAAGTCTACAGGTTCGATAGGTGGTTTTTCTGCCCTGAACCAAGTTCAGCTGATCTCACCTGAACTCCTTCACATATCTGTGCATGGCATATCCGTTGGAAGTTAGATGGCATAGGATGGTCTCAGCTGAAACTATTTGCCTCTGCTCCAGGAGGAATCTCATTCTTCAGCAAACTAGCTTGGACTTGCTTTCATAGTGGAAGCTGAGGTCCAAGAGTGAGAAAGCCCAGTAATGAAAGAGAGTGAGTGGAAACACACAAAACCTATTGAGTCTTAGGTTTGGAATTGGTATACCATAACTTCTGCTACATCTACTGAACAAAGTAAGTAACAAGGCCAGTTCAGAATTAGAGTGGTTAGGAACAAGAAAAACAAGGGGCAAAGTATAGGGATACAGGGAAAGCACTAATTGGAGACATCAATGCTATCAATCATTTAGTATGACTCACCACTTTAACAGGTCAAAGGAGAAAAATCATATGATCAGCTCAATATTGGGGAGAAAAATATTTCATTAAATTATCTATTTGTAAAAACAACTCTTTGGAAACCAATAACACATAGGAAATGTTTATTTGATAAAAGGTATCTACAAAACCCTACAGCAAATATTATATCTTATGGTTTGACACTGGAAAATTTCCCTCTGAGATCAGGAATGAGATGAGAGTCTTCAATATTAGCACTTCTATCTAACATTGTACAGGAGATCATAGCTAATATAGGATAGACCTCCTTCCCCATAGAAGATGCAAGAATTTGAAAGGAAAAAAATTAAACTGTCATTGTTCTCAGATGATATGATTACCCACTTTAAAAGCCAAGAAAAATCCACTCTAAATTATTAAAATGAACAAAAGTTGAGCCAGTCTGCTAGATTTAAAAATTCAATTTATAAAAGTTTAATTTCTATACATTAACAACGAATGGAATATATATATTTAAATACTGTAAATAGCATAGAAATATAAATTTTCAAGGTCCAAGTCTTACAAAAGATGTGCAAAGCCTTATGGAGAAAATTCTAAAGCTTTATTTTAAAATATTAATAAGGGACCAAATAAAAGGGGAGATATTCTTTGTTCTTAGACTAGAAGACTTAATATTTTAAAGGTGTCAATCAATTCTCCACAAATTGATTTATAGACTTAAGGCAATGACAGTATTTGTCCCCAAAGTGTTATAGTTGTTGTTTGGGTGCTGGAACTGACAAGCTAATTCTAAATGTATGTGGATGAGCAAAAGTCTTAAGAATAATCAAGATATTCCTGAACAGGAACAATATACCTATTATTGTCATAAAAATACAATAAGGATTTTTGGTCTTAATGCAGGAATGTGTAAGTTAACCAAAATAGTAATACTGAGATCCTTTCCAAAGAAGACATACGGATGACCAACAGACATGAAAAGATGCTCAACGTAACTAATCATCATAGAAATGCAAATCAAGACCATAATGAGATATCACCTCATAGCTGTCAGAATGGCTAAAATAAAAAACACAAGAAACAAGTGTTGGCAAGGATGCAGAGAAAAAAGAATCCTCATGCACTAATTTGAAAAGATATATGCACTCCTATGTTTATTGCAGCATTATTTACAATAGCCAAAATATGGAGGCAACCTGAGTGTTCATCCACAAATGAGTGGATAAAGAAGATGTGGTATATATATATATATATATACAATGGAATATTCCTCACCATAAAAAAGAATGAAATCTTGCCATTTGCAATGACACGGATGGAGCTAGAGGGTATAATGCTAAGTGAAATAATTAGGTCAGAGAAAGACAAATACCATATAATTTCACTCATATGTGGAATTTAAGAAAAAATAAAGAAAAATAGAGACAAGCAGAAAAACAGACTCTTAAGTGTAAAGAGAACAAATTGGTGGCTATCAGAGGGGAGGTGTGTGGGGGAATGAATAAGACAGGTAAAGGGGATTAAAAAAAAAGAACTGAGATCCTAGAAACAGACCCACTCATTAATGGAAATATTTTATCACAATCCTGTCATTAAGATCAGTGAGAAAGAAAATCGGATTTCACCAAATGTAGAGGAACCACTAATTAAACATTTGGAAACATGAATTAGACCTCTACCTAGCAAAATATACCAAAATTAGTTCTAAAGTATAAAATATTCCTAATTCTAAACTACAAAAGAGCTTAAAACAATGCAGAATATATCCTTATGACCATGTGGGAAACAGGCATTTTTTTAAGCATGACGCAAAATTTGCAAATCAAGTTAAAAATTAATAAATTCAGCCACATTAAAATTATAGACATCTGTTCAAAATATAGCATAAAGAGAAAAAAGATAAGGCAGAGAATGGAGCAAGATATTTGCAACATATATAACTGACAAAGGATTAATGTCCTATATATATGCATATATGCATATGTATATGAAGAAATGCTTTTAGTCAAGAAAAAGACTAACCTAGGAAGAAAAAAAATGGGCAAGACTTTAACAGGCATCTTATGGAGAAAGAAATCCAAATGATGAATAAATATATGAAAATATATATATAATCTCCACAGTAATCTAAAGATTGTTAAATATAAATATAATGAAGTAATATTTCATACTGTCCAGATTGGTGAAATCAAGAAACCTATTAATACCAAGTGCTGACAAAAAATATGGATCAGTGGGAGCTCAAACACTGCTGATAGGTGTATAAACTGTCACAACAGCATGGGAAATCTATTTAAGATCCCCATACCTTCAATAAAACAATTACTATTTTAAGAATATACCCTAGAATAGAGCTTTCCTATCCTAAGATTCATGAATAGAATTTAAAGGTCATTGATCGCTGAACACTACGTCTGAGACTAAAGATGTACTATATGTTGGCTAATTGAATTTCAATAAAAATATAAGGGTTATGTGATTTTGGATGGAAAAAAATTACCTTTTTATTTTCAGCAGTCCCTAAATCAAATTTAGCATTTCCTTTGTGTATGAATATAGACAACAAACCACAATAGTATGAGCAGTACCCATGACTTTGTCACCAATGAAACAAAGATATGTTCATATCACATTACAGTTACGGCAGATAACTGCATATAAGTATTCTTTACACTCATCGCTACTTCAAAATCAGATAGGTAATTAAACCTACCCCTAGATTTTGTTATTTAATGCATTGGGAAAGATATTTAATACTATATAACAAATTCATTAACATCTTCATAACTGTGTTTCAATGTAATTGGTTTCTTTTGTTATCCTATGATTTTATCTTATACACTTTCTGAGAAGGATTCCTGTAAGCTTCACCAGACTTCAAGAAAGGTCCTCAGCCCAGTTAAAAACTCTGCTCTAAAAAAACTTTTACACCTACATGGAAGAGTGCACAAAGTAGGACTATTAAAAGAGAAAAAAAGTATTGATAATCCAAATATCCATGAACAGTAGGATGAATAAATGTATTGTGGTATGTGGTATGTCATATGCAGTATATGAATATATACCACCATATATGAGTATTTTGCTACAGGGAAAATGAATGATTTACATACAAAAACATGGATAAGTCTCGAGTGAAAAACGGAAGTTGTAGAAGAACGCATACAGTATGATTCTATATGTAGAAAGTAGAAAAACATGCAAAATATTGTTTAGGGATGCAAATATGTAGTGAAGCTATGAAAAAATGAGAGGAAGAGATAAACATAAAACAGGGTCATGAGTTACCTCACAGTTAGGAGGAAAAGGTATGGGATCAGAGAAGAAAATGCAGACACAATGTTCTTTTTCTTAACCTGGGTAGGAGGTACGCAGGTGATAGTCATAGCATAATTCTTTATAATTTATATAGAGTTCTTATTCTTCTATCTGCTCGATATTTACTGCTGAATATTTACTGAAAATAATTTTAAACGTCAACTATGTAGCTTGAAAACTTGAAGTGAATTTTCTGGGAGCTTATAAGCTATCTGTATGGGTATTAATGAATAGTGAACTTGCACTGGAGAAATAAAGATGAAACGTTTTGTTTTAGACCTTAAATTTTGAGAAGGCTATGAGACAATCCAGTAGAAATGTCTCTGGGCAGTTCTTATTTACATATCTGCTATATAAACAGAAACAGGAACCATAACTTCTTCGAACCAGAAAAGAATCATGGATCCATTTTCCACCTTAGTTCTTTAAAGATTTTACTTATTTAATTGAGAGAGCGTGAGAGCACGCGTGCGTGCGTGAGCAGGGGGAGGGGCAGAATGAGAGGGGGAAGCAGACTCCCTACTGAGCAGGGAGCCAGATGCAGGACTAGATCCAGGACCATGAGATCATGACCTGAGCCAAAGGCAGCCGCTTAACTGACTGAGCCACCCAGGGGCCCCTATTATCCCCATTTTTTTTTTTTTTTTGACTGGATTGGAGGTTTATTTGACTGAAGTGAAAGGCCATTGATCCAGTGGCTCCATGGATAGAAAACGTAAAAGATAATTTTCCCTTACTGTCATTGCTCATTTAAGGTTTAATTTGTTTTAGTTATTTAACAAGAAGCATTATTCTTTTTTAAACAATAGTGCAGCAGTGGAAAAAATGATTCTTCATCACTGAGATTTCTGTTTCTTTTTCTTTTTCTTTTTTTTTTTTGAGTTCAGGGATTCATCCGTTGCATATAACACCCAATGCTCATTACATCACGTGCCCTCCTTAATGCCCATCACCCTGTTACCCCATCCCCCACCCCCCTTATCCCCATTTTTAAAGATGAGGCAATCAAGACTCCTACTGGTAATGTGATTTGCTCAAGGTCTAGTAATTATTAAGTGGCAGAGTGTAAACTCAGGACAATGTCTGCTGACTCCTTGAGATCTTGTGTTTATTCACTATTTTACAGTAGTTTACATGTTGAAAGAAAGTGCAAGCTCTTGTCAGTTGGGTAATTGTACTCTAAGGATGTTTGCTGTAACTTTTTAGATTTGCATAATGAGATTAGCAATTAGAATGCTTGCTCCAGGTAACTAAAGTAACATCACCAATATTGCAATTAAAATGAAAAGAAGACTTGTGGTTGTTCGATTCTTTTTCTTAAAATCATTTCAAAACACTTTCCTATCTACTACTCATTTGCTACTTAAAATACTCTTGTAAACTGGCTGAGGCAGATAATGATTTTATCATTGAGGAAATGAAGAAATGGAGCCAGAGAAAGGTAAAGCCAGCTGCAATATAACTACGAATAGAGTCTCACAAATCTCAAGATTTAGACATTTTTTAATTAAAGATTTTATTTATTTACTTGAGGGAGAGTGCTAGAGAGAGCAGGTGCAGGGGGAAGGGCAGAGAGAGAGGGAGAAGCAGACTCCCCATTGAGCAGGGAGCCTGAAGTGGGCTTGATCCCAGGACGCTGGGATCATGACCTGAACCAAGGGCAGACACTTAATTGACTGAGCCACCCAGGTGCCCCACAAGATTTAGACATTTTGCTAAATTCTACTGTCATATATAGTTGAAAGTTCCCTTAGAAAATCTACTATATCATCTTAAAACTTATACTACAACAAAAGTATATTCTAGGTGTTATATTATGCACAATCTTAATGCTTAAAGAGAATACTATGGTAAATAATTTCTGACAATTGATATATTTAGAAGACAAGGAACATTGTCAAAGGCAGAAATTCCTCAAATAACAGGATACATTTTAATGTGCTAACTAAATAACAAATTTTGATTTTGTTTTGTTCAAGAAGCTTTTGTTTCCCCATGCTATCATTTACTCTCACCAAGAAAGTTTTAATATAAAAAATTCCCTGTCTCAGCTTTGTCTACTTACCTCTGTTGGCCAGAGTTTGAAATTCTATCTTAAGTGGTTAGTTGGAATGGAAAATACAGATCACCTTCATGTTTTGTTTTGTATATTACTTTATTGTGTTACGTTAAATTTTCATAATCAATGTGTACCACTTTTGTAATCAGAAAAAAGTAGACAAAAAAGATCATTTAAAATGTTTTAAACTGTGATGCCTTCTCTAGAATTTTTCAGAAAACGTGATTTTATTTTGTTTTAATAGCCAAATGTAAGATAATACACTGGAATTTACTAGATCTGAAGTAGCATAATTGCTATAACTATATGTAGGTATTATGATTTATTGAATATGTACTATCGTTTTATGCTAATCTAATCAGATTATTTTAGAAAAAGTCAAGACCAGGAATCCTTAATGATGCATTTTGAAACAAATATAGTATTTGAAATATGCAAAAATAGATGTCATGAAGATTTTATGGGAAATATTTCTGCCAGCAATTTGGTTATTACTTAATTTACTCTTAAATTTAATAATCATAAGGAGGATACCCATCCTTAAAAGATAACCTGACACATATATGTTAGAAAATGCAATTAAATACATTCCTAGTTCTACCATGTTGAATCTGGACTTCAGCTTTAGAGCTCTGATTCAACATCTTTACATTAAGCCCCTTGAATCAATGTTTGATTCAAGTTATTCAAATCCTGCAGAAATGTATAGGTTAAAAGCTAGTCCCCAATGCCATTAAAGAGAACAGTGATGGGAATCACTTCAGTGTATGTAGAAAAGTCTGCTTAGAAAATGAACACTATTATAGAAGCAAAAAGCCTTAGAGAAGTAGTATTTTCCTTGTCTGGAAAAATGTTTTTAGATCCCTTGTTATATATGTGTTCTTTTGTTTCTTCCTAACTCTCACAAAATCTCATTGTTCTTCCACTGTATTTGGGTTAGACAAAATTATTTATGACACTTGTTAAAGACAGTTAAAGACTTTATTCAAAAGAGGACTGTCACGATAGGTGTAGGAACTCTTGCAATGGGATCTTACAGTGAGGGAGAGAGATTGGCCTCTGCTCCAAATACAAAGAAAAGTGGGAATTTATAGCCAAGGAACAGTGTGTGGTCAGTGGATGAAAAATTGCTGAGAGGGAACATCATGGACAAGGGAGGGATTCTAGCTAAACTGACCTAGAAGGATTCTTACTGAAAGCAGGCCAGGGTGACTAGGCAACACCTGGGAGATGGTAGAGGATAAGGAACCCAATTAGATATCAAGAGTGATCAAATATAAAGGATGGAGAACTCTGGTTAAACTGAGTTAGCAGGATTCTTGCTAAAATTATACAATTCCCAGACAAACACAGAAGTCCAAAAGTTGAAGTCTAATTGAAAAAGAGCTCAGAAGAGCCTGAGTAGAATTTGGTCAAGGAGAAAATCTTTGCCATTGAGCTCACTTTTAAATTTGATTGGGAGCCATCGTACTCCTTTGGGGGAGATAGGAACAGAATTTTACATTTTATGGTTGATTAAAAAAAAACATTGTGGCCACTCTCTCTTAGATACCGTTGGTAAGCAATTATAAAGCAAATAAAACTTTATAAGTTTTTCAAGCCCTATGATATCTAAGTTATCCAATCACGCAATTGTTTGTAGCTCATATCGTTTTACTATTGATAGTAATTTGCTTCCCTTTCCTAGAAAAATCTGCCCACATTGGCCCTACCTATTGAGCAGTTAATCCCAAAGTTAAAAGGTAATTTTTGTACACAGTGAGGTACCACAGCTTGCTATGTGGTAACAAATGTATAATTTGAACAGCAACACATATAGGATATTATTCTAGTAATCACTCATTGGTATGAAAAATGTAAGATGGAGATGAGCAGAAGAGCACAAAAAAGAAACTGGTATCTGACAAATCTGCCATCCAACGAAAGAAGTCCAAATCTAGAGCAGTGGTCTATAAAAGGTATATCTTTGTAAAGAAAAAGTTAACTTAGAATCAAGAGAAGGGGCACGGGGGAGCGGGCGGACTCACAGAGGGCACCCGCGAGAGAGCGGACTGAGACCGGTGAGCCGTGAACGCGCGCCACCAGGCATCTCCCGGAACACCGGAATCCCGGTGTGCTCACGGGATCCAGACTGAGACCGGGAACTCCCGGAGCGCGCGCGGGGCGGCTGGCGGCTGGCGGGCCACCTGCACGGGGGAGCGGGCGGACACACAGAGGGCACCCGCGAGAGAGCGGACTGAGACCGGTGAGCCGTGAACGCACGCGCCACCAGGCATCTCCCGGAACACCGGAATCCCGGTGTGCTCACGGGATCCAGACTGAGACCGGGAGACCCGGGAGCGTGCGGGGCGGCCGGTGGCTGGCGGCATTGGAAACACAAAGGACAGAGACGGGGCGGCAGGTGGCTGGCGGCACTAGAAACACAAAGGACAGAGACACGCCGGCCCTGGAAGTGAGGGCAGGGACGCCGGGTGTGGGGCGCACATCCCGGGACGCTGCAGGGTTGAGCAGCACCAACAGTAACAGAGTTAAAGTGGCCAGAACATTAGTAGAGAACGGGCCGCAATCCTTCTGTTCTGTGACAGAGGCTGAAATTTGGCCGCTGCTGCTCTGACTCTCAGAAGAGGCACAGCAAACCGCCAGGGAAAGCCGCCAGAGAACAAAAGCCTGGAAATACCGGCTCAGAGAGTGCCCATCCCCATCCTCCCTCGCAGGGGACACGGAGACTCTACCCAAACAGGGTTGCCTGAGTATCGGCGCGGCAGGCCCCTCCCCCAGAACACAGAAGGCAGGCTGAAAAATCAAGAAGCCCACAACCCGGGCGCCTGGGTGGCGCAGTCATTGAGCGCCTGTCTTCGGCTTAGGGCGTGATCCCGGCGTTCCGGAAAGGAGTCCCTCATCGGGCTCCTCCGCTGGGAGCCTGCTTCTTCCTCTCCCACTCCCCTGCTTCTGTTCCCTCTCTCGCTGGTTGGCTGCCACATAAATAAATAAATAAAATCTTTAAAGAAGAAGCCCACATCCCTAAGATCCCTATAAAACAAGGGGCACGGCCTGGGACCCAGTCAATAATTTGGGCTCTGGAAACCCCGCAACCTCTCTTCATCAGAATGACAAGAAGGAGAAGCCCCCCCCAGCAAAGAAAAGACAGTGATTCTGTGGCCTCTGCCACAGAAATAATGGATATGGATGTAACCAAATTATCAGAAATGGAATTCAGAGTAACGATGGTCAAAATGATGAGTAGAATTGAAAAAACTATTAACGAAAAGGTTACTGAGAATATAGAATCCCTAAGGACAGAAATGAGAGCGAATCTGACAGAAATTAAAAATTCTATGAGCCAAATGCAGGCAAAACTAGAGGCTCTGACGGCCAGGGTCGCAGAAGCAGAGGAACGGGTTAGTGAATTGGAGGATGGGTTAATAGAGGAAAAAATGAAAATAGAAGATGGTCTTAAAAAAATCCACGCCCACGAATGTAGGTTACGGGAGATTACTGACTCAATGAAACGATCCAATGTTAGAATCATCGGCATCCCCGAGGGGGTGGAGAAAAACAGAGGTCTAGAAGAGATATTTGAACAAATTGTAGCTGAAAACTTCCCTAATCTAGCAAGGGAAACAAACATTCGTGTCCAAGAGGCAGAGAGGACCCCTCCCAAGCTCAACCACGACAAACCTACGCCACGTCACGTCATAGTGCAATTCGCAAATATTAGATGCAAGGATACAGTATTGAAAGCGGCCAGGGCAAAGAAATTTCTCACGTACCAAGGCAAAAGCATCAGAATTACGTCAGACCTGTCTACACAGACCTGGAATGAGAGAAAGGGTTGGGGGAGCATATTTAAAGCTCTTTCAGAGAAAAACATGCAGCCAAGGATCCTTTATCCAGCAAGGCTGTCATTCAGAATTGATGGAGAAATAAAGACATTTCAGAATCGCCAGTCACTAACCAATTTTGTAACCACGAAACCAGCCCTACAGGAGATATTACGGGGGGTTCTATAAAAGTAAAAAGGCCCCAAGAGTGATACAGAACAGAAAGTCACAGCCAATACAAACAAAGACTTTACTGGCAACATGGCAACATTAAAATCATATCTCTCAGTAATCAGTCTTAATGTAAATGGTTTGAACCATCCCATAAAACGCCACAGGGTTGCAGATTGGATAAAAAGAAATGACCCATCCATTTGCTGTCTACAAGAGACTCATTTCGAACCCAAAGATGCATTCAGACTGAGAGTAAGGGGATGGAGTACCATCTTTCACGCAAATGGACCTCAAAAGAAAGCTGGGGTAGCAATTCTCATATCAGATAAATTGGATTTTAAACTACAGACTATAGTTAGAGATGCAGAAGGGCACTATATTATTCTTAAGGGAAGTATTCAACAAGTGGATATGACAATTATAAATATATATGCCCCCAACAGGGGAGCAGCAAGATACACAAGCCAACTCTTAACCAGAATAAAGAGACATATAAATAAAAATACATTAATAGTAGGGGACCTCAACACTCCACTCTCAGAAATAGACAGAACACCCTGGCAAAAACTAAGCAAAGAATCAAAGGCTTTGAATGCCATACTCGACGAGTTGGACCTCATAGATATATATAGAACACTACACCCCAGAACCAAAGAATACTCATTCTATTCTAATGCCCATGGAACATTCTCAAGAATAGACCATGTTCTGGGACACAAAACAGGTCTCAACCGATACCAAAAGATTGAAATTATCCCCTGCATATTCTCAGACCACAACGCTCTGAAATTGGAACTCAACCACAAGGAAAAATTTGGAAGAAACTCAAACACTTGGAGACTAAGAACCATCCTGCTCAGGAATGACTCGATAAACCAGGAAATCAAAAATCAAATTAAACAATTTATGGAGACCAATGAGAATGAAAATACAACAGTCCAAAACCTATGGGATACTGCAAAGGCAGTCCTAAGGGGGAAATACATAGCCATCCAAGCCTCACTCAAAAGAATAGAAAAATCTAAAATGCAGTTTTTATATTCTCACCTCAAGAAGCTGGAACAGCAACAGAGGGACAGGCCTAATCCACGCACGAGGAAGCAGTTGACCAAAATTAGAGCTGAAATCAATCAAGCAGAAACCAGAAGTACAGTAGAGCAGATCAACAGGACTAGAAGCTGGTTCTTTGAGAGAATCAATAAAATTGACAGACCACTGGCAAGACTTATCCAAAAGAAAAGAGAAAGGACCCAGATTATTAAAATTATGAATGAAAAAGGAGAGGTCACGACGAACACCATTGAAATTGGAAGGATTATTAGAAATTTTTATCAACAGCTATATGCCAATAAACTAAGCAATCTGGAAGAGATGGAATCCTTCCTGGAAACCTATAAACTACCAAGATTGAAACCGGAAGAAATTGATTCCTTAAACAGGCCAATTAATTATGAAGAAATTGAGTCAGTGATAAACAACCTTCCAAATAACAAAACTCCAGGCCCGGACGGTTTTCCTGGGGAATTCTACCAAACATTCAAAGAAGAAATAATACCTATTCTCCTAAAGCTATTTCAAAAAATAGAAACAGAAGGAAAGCTACCAAACTCATTCTATGAGGCCAATATTACCTTGATCCCCAAACCAGGCAAAGACCCCCTCAAAAAGGAGAATTACAGACCGATTTCCCTAATGAATATGGACGCCAAAATCCTCAACAAGATACTTGCTAATAGAATCCAACAGTACATTAAAAGGATTATCCATCACGATCAAGTGGGATTCATACCTGGGATGCAAGCGTGGTTCAATATTCGCAAATCAATCAGCGTGATACATCATATCAACAAGAAAAGACTCAGGAACCATATGATCCTCTCAATCGATGCCGAAAAAGCATTTGACAAAATACAGCATCCTTTCCTGATTAAAACCCTTCAGAGTGTAGGAATAGAAGGTACATTTCTCAATCTCATAAAAGCCATCTATGAAAAGCCTACTGCAAATATTATTCTCAATGGGGAAAAGCTGGAAGCCTTTCCCTTAAGATCAGGAACTCGACAAGGATGCCCACTCTCGCCACTATTATTCAACATAGTACTAGAAGTCCTTGCAACAGCAATCAGACGACAAAAAGGGATCAAAGGTATTCAAATTGGCAAAGAAGAAGTCAAAATGTCTCTCTTTGCAGATGACATGATACTCTATATGGAAAACCCAAAAGAAGCCACTCCCAAACTATTAGAAGTTATAGAGCAATTCAGTAACGTGGCGGGATACAAAATCAATGCTCAGAAATCAGTTGCATTTCTATACACGAATAACGAGACCGAAGAAAGAGAAATTAGGGAATCCATCCCATTTACAATAGCACCAAAAACCATACGTTACCTTGGAATTAACTTAACCAGAGACGTAAAGGACCTATATTCTAGAAACTATAAATCACTCTTGAAAGACATTGAGGAAGACATAAAAAGATGGAAAGATATTCCATGCTCATGGATTGGAAGAATTAACATAGTTAAAATGTCCATGCTACCCAGAGCAATCTACACTTTCAATGCTATCCCGATCAAAATACCGAGGACATTTTTCAAAGAACTGGAACAAATAGTCCTTAAATTTGTATGGAAACAGAAAAGGCCCCGAATCTCCAAGGAACTGTTGAAAAGGAAAAACAAAGCTGGGGGCATCACAATGCCGGATTTCGAGCTGTACTACAAAGCTGTGATCACAAAGACAGCATGGTACTGGCACAAAAACAGACACATAGACCAATGGAACAGAATAGAGAGCCCAGAAATGGACCCTCGGCTCTTTGGGCAACTAATATTTGATAAAGCAGGAAAAAACATCCGGTGGGAAAAAGACAGTCTCTTCAATAAATGGTGCTGGGAAAATTGGACAGCTACATGCAAAAGAATGAAACTTGACCACTCTCTCACACCATACACAAAAATAAACTCCAAATGGATGAAAGACCTCGATGTGAGACAGGAATCCATCAAAATTCTAGAGGAGAACATAGGCAGCAACCTCTACGACATCGGCCAAAGCAACCTTTTTCATGACACATCCCCAAAGGCAAGAGAAACAAAAGATAAAATGAATTTATGGGACTTCATCAAGATTAAAAGTTTCTGCACAGCCAAGGAAACAGTCAGAAAAACTAAGAGGCAGCCCACGGAATGGGAGAATATATTTGCAAATGACACTACAGATAAAGGACTGGTATCCAAGATCTACAAAGAACTTCTCAAACTCAATACACGAGAAACAAATAAACAAATCAAAAAATGGGCAGAAGATATGAACAGACACTTTTCCAATGAAGACATACAAATGGCTAACAGACACATGAAAAAATGTTCAAAATCATTAGCCATCAAGGAAATTCAAATCAAAACCACACTGAGATACCACCTTACGCCAGTTAGAATGGCAAAAATAGACAAGGCAAGAAACAACAATTGTTGGAGAGGATGTGGAGAAAGGGGATCCCTCCTACATTGTTGGTGGGAATGCAAGTTGGTACAGCCACTCTGGAAAACAGTGTGGAGGTCCCTTAAAAAGTTAAAAATTGAGCTACCCTATGATCCAGCCATTGCACTACTGGGTGTTTACCCCAAAGATACAGATGTAGTGAAGAGAAGGGCCATATGCACCCCAATGTTCATAGCAGCAATGTCCACAATAGCTAAATCGTGGAAGGAGCCGAGATGCCCTGCAACAGATGACTGGATTAAGAAGTTGTGGTCCATATATACAATGGAATATTACTCAGCATTCAGAAAGAATGAGTTCTCAACATTTGCTACAACATGGACGGCACTGGAGGAGATAATGCTTAGTGAAATAAGTCAAGCAGAGAAAGACAACTATCATATGATTTCTCTCATCTATGGAACATAAGAACTAGAATGAGAAGTAGGGGAAGAAAGGGATAAAGAAAGGGGGGTAATCAGAAGGGGGAATGAAATATGAGAGACTATGGACTATGAGAAACAAACTGAGGTCTACAGAGGGGAGGGGGGTGGGGGAATGGGATAGACCGGTGATGGGTAGTAAGGAGGGCACATATTGCATGGTGCACTGGGTGTTATACACAACTAATGAATCATCGAGCCTTACATCGAAAACCGGGGATGTACTGTATGGTGACTAACATAATATAATAAAAAATCATTATAAAAAAAAATAATCAAGAGAAGGCATTGAGAACTCTTAGTTTTAAAGATCAAAGTTAGTAAATGACAGCATCTAAAAGATGATAATTTAACCCCAATGTTTAAGATCATTGTTACTTTGAATTTCTATCCGATAGAGGAAATTCTTTTA
This sequence comes from Ursus maritimus, assembly GCF_017311325.1. Lineage (NCBI taxonomy): Eukaryota > Metazoa > Chordata > Mammalia > Carnivora > Ursidae > Ursus > Ursus maritimus. Next base: position 34,683,866 of record NW_024423319.1, on the reverse strand, counting down.
TCAGGACCAGCAAAATAGAGGCTGCTCTAGTGGCATGGCCCACATCACAAATCGAAACCTAAGTCAGCCCATATTTACGGGAAACCCATATCAAGGAAACATACACCAACTACAAACCTCCAACTCAGCTTAGCTAATTCACCTGACCGAAGAAAACAGAACCTGCTAGCCTTACCAGGAAAGCCCTGACCTTCTAGCCAATCATGCCCTGTTTCCACGTTGCTGCTTCTAACACTCTATAAAACTCTCTCTTGCACAAAATTCTAAGGAAGAGTGCTCCACTCACTGCCTGTGAGTCACTTTATGCCCCCCCCCAATCCATGGGTTGTTTCCCCTAAACAAAGGACATCAAACTAGTTACTAAATTGTTTTATTTTTGTCATTTCACATATTTGTCACACTTTCCCTCCTACTGGAATGGCTCCAAGTAATTTTAGGATCCAGCTAGGGAGAGGTAACACATAAAGTAACACATTTAGTGCAGTTTTGGCAGGAAGTCTTTGTGTGTTTGCCAATCATTCTGGTGAATGGTGAAATCACTGCTAGCTGTCCCAGTCTAGGAAGGCTTCCATGAATTCTCCTGCTCATCCTGCTACCTATCACGACATGAATGAAGGTGAGGAACAGAGTTTATTTCTCCCAGTACTAGAGATATACAGACAATGGAGACACAAAAGAAGCTAGTATGCAGAAAATTCGCCCTTATAACTCATATAGGAAAGGAACTATACAGGCTTTCCAAATGTGAAAAGAATTAAAATTTAATATGAACTATTAAATAAAAACCTTTGAAGCTTAAAATAAAATTCTATCAGTAACAAAAACAAATTTTGAACAACTATTCTAAAGAAAAAAAAAACACCAGAAGGATGAAAGAATAAACATAAATATATTAGACAATATTAAGAGAAATTTTTTTCTTCATTTTATTTCTTAAATCAGGTAAGACCATGAAAAGTGACATTTGTGACTGTAGTGTCTACAAAAAATATATGTATTGTCTTAAATAATTCCCTTAGGGAGCTAACATAGACACAAAATGTTAATCGTGACTTTTCAAATATCTACCCACCCTAGTCAAAATGAAAGCAAGTTCTTTAAAGTCTGCAATCATAGGTATCAGACTCTGTTGCATCATAAAAATACTCCAACAAAAAAATTATTGCTAGGGGCGCCTGGGTGGCGCAGTCGTTAAGCGTCTGCCTTCGGCTCAGGGAGCTCCTCCTCCGCTAGGAGCCTGCTTCTTCCTCTCCCCCTCCCCCTGCTTGTGTTCCCTCTCTTGCTGCCTGTCTATCTCTGTCAAATAAATAAATAAAATCTCAAAAAAAATTATTGCTAAAGATAATTATCGCTGTATCTTTTTTATATCTAATGTGGGTTTTTTGTTTTGTTTGGTTTTGGTCAGGGAAACAAAGGACTGCAGATAGATTATTTGGTATAAGGCTCTTGAATTCCAGGTAGAAGCCAGGTTGAGATTTAACGCATTTATGTATCGAGAAACATCAGCTGTACTCTGATGCTTTAAGATTACATTAGAATAAATTTATTCTGAATGGAAGATTCAAGGAAGGGAATACACTGTGTATATCTTTGGAAATCTTTTAAAGTTTACTTTTGGAGGGTTAAAGTTTTATCATGAATTATATATTTTTCCTAGGCAAGACCAGTTGTGTTTTCCTGGCATTTGTGACTCTTGTATACCTTAGAACTAACTGGTATTTTTAATAATGGAACTGAAAATGATTTTTTTTCAATGTAGTACTTTTTGTTGCTTTGCTTTTTTGATGGGATGCAAACTGCAAGCTATTTAACATACTCAAAGTGCTGCTAGAAAAAGCTGTCATTAGCATTTTGAATGTCTTTAAAAATCCTATCCAGTCTGATGGCATATGTATGGGATGATAATGAGTAAAAGAAATGATTTAAGGAATGAATAATGTTTTTGTATTCATAGGTACCATATCTACAGTGACAACTACAGCTGGGTAAATGGTCATGGAGTAGTATTATTCAGGCAGGCAGAAAATCTTGGTGTGGGGTTTAAGGAACAAATTATAACTTGAATTCCTCTGATGTTGTGCCAGTTATGAAAAGTGACACTTACAGGGTAAGACAGCCTTCCTGGAAACTCCAGTTATTACTGGCAAGTGCAAAATGAATTTTTCCGTACTGGTTATAAAAAGAAATTTGAGACATCACACTGTTTAAAAATACAGAGGTGGGAAAAAGTGAAAACCTCAACTTTAAAGGTAAATTCAAAGTGTCATACTCAAAATATATAAATCTAAGTAGGAGGGTAGAGACTTCAATATTATCTTGCTACTGAATCCATGTAGGTTTCTCACCAGGCTAAAAAGCAATAAAGTCAAAATGAAGCGGTAGAATTTAATCAATCAGGGAATACAAGACAATTCCCTTACTATGAGCGTGGAGTATATGGGTACAAATGTACACTGTTGGCAAAATCTAAATGTTATGAAGCAAGGATATGTTATCTAGGGGTACTTACATTCAGGAATAATATTGGTGCTGTCATCATTTTTGGCAAGGGGCTATATTCTAGGCTAGTTTGGATTATTTTTATTTTATTTTATTTTTATTTTTTAAAAGATTAATTTATGTATTTGAGAGAGAAACAGAGAGTGCAAGCAGGGGAAGGGGCAGAAGGAGAGGGGGAGAGAACCCCAAGCAGACTCTGCACTGAGTGTGGGGCTTGATCCCATGACCCCAATACCATGACCTGATCCAAAACCAAGAGTAGGACATTCAACCAACGGAGCCACCCAGGCACCCCTGGATTATTTTTAGAGAGAACGGAGTAAAACAAATGACTGCAACCATTTCAGTTATATGGGAAATGCTGCTCTTTTCCTGTCTCCTGTCATTGCATTGGTAGTTTCAATTAAATGCTGCAATCTTAAAAAGCATGTGATCACCAAGTTCGTTCTAATGACAGATGCTGGAGGCTGTATAAATGGAGATCATGATCAGTTGGTTATAGGACTTCTTGTTTCAATGGCATACTTACTTCTGATTATACAAACAGGAATGGCTGTACTTTCACTTAATATAGTTGGAAAAGACAGGGTATCATATTTATCTATTGTGATACCATAGTTTTCCCTCAGCTTCACAAATACTGAGTAAATTTCAGTGATTTTCCTTTTCAGTTTGGATTTCTTTCCTGTTTTGTAAGTGTGTCTACCTCTCTTGCCAAATATGTAAAATTTAACAGGCAGAAGTTATTTGTATTAATGTCAGGCTTTTATCCCTCAGTTAAGTAGTTGACTTTTTAAATTAGAAAAGTGGTTTATCTCAAAACATAGGATAATTCAAGGTAAATATTAAGAACCAACCTGCTAGCTTCTAGTATAACAGACTTGATATCACCCTATTATTTTGAACAAAAATAGGGCAGTTATAATATTAGCAAGATAACTTGTATTTTCTAAGACCAATTTATTATATATATTTTTAGGCAATAGCATTTTTTTCTCTTTCTTTTTTTTCTTTTCTTTTTCTATATTAGAAACAAAAGTTGGTACCCTGCCTAATCAAAGAACGTTCATAAGGTATCAACATTCTGAAACATTTCTTATGTTTTCCTTATTATTGTTTCATTTTCATCTTATGATAATGTAGAAATTGTTTACCTTTGCATTTGATTGCTTGTGTTTTCATTAAAATTGAAGCACTCAATTCCTATCGAGCTATTTTATAATATCACTGCTTGGAACTTAGATTTGATTATGCCAGTCTCTCTAAATTTAACATCTATAAAATAGAGAAGTTTAGTATAATATCATTCACCTCTGAGACAAATGTACTTCACTTGTCATCAGCACATGCTATCAGCATGGCAAGGAGGAATCTTTTTTTTTTTTTTCTGATGTGTTTCTGCGTAGTACATCTGTTTACTTACAGCTCATCGTGCAGGCCAGGAGACAAATTAAATTTCGTTTCTTCTGCAGATTTGACAGTGGCCACATTCTAGAACAAGTAAAGCTCTTTAACAAAATAATTTTACAGGGCAGTTCTTTGAAACAATGTGGTATTTTTTCCTCCCTTCTTTTTCTGACAAAGAAGAACTTTCAAAAAGTTAAAAACGTAATTCATACAAATATAAGTTCAATACATGCCAATTATTTATTGTTGTGGGTACCGGTAAGATGATGAAGTAGTTCTAAGAGAATCTAGAGCGTTGGATATTTATGAGCAAGTTGATAATGTTCAGAGCACACACACCCCAAAATATGACACCTTAGTATATTGAATATTTTAATCTGGAGGCACTTGAAAAAAATAGCAGAAGCAGGAAGGTCATTCCCCGCTTCTCACCCCCCCCACACACACCTGGCCCATCTCCCCAGAAGCAGGTCCTAATATTATCATCTGAGAAGTGTCTTCCTTCTACCTGGAGGAAAGGAACATCCTTGTCTGCAAGAAGAATCTTAACAAGCAAGCCTTGCTAAATTTCCTCCAACTTAGTACACTTGCTTCATACTTCTTAACCTATCATATTCCTCCACAACTATCTACTCTCTATCATGCCTGGCATTAAGATACGCAGGCCTGGTTTTTTTGGAACTTCATTTCTTTATGAAAACTCCCCATGCACATAAAACTTAAATTTGTGTGTTTTTTTCCCTGTTAATCTTTGTTAGATAAACCTAGCCAGGGACCCCCAAGAAGGTTGAGGAAAATTTTTTCCTCCCCTGTAAAGTTAATAAAAGAAGGCTAGGATGCAATTATTAGGTTAAAAACAAAAGTAGTTTTATAAGTAGTTAATAAAAATAAACTTTGGGAGTTTATTTTCTATTGAAGAGAAATTATTTATATCTCTACCAGAAAAAATTCACATGTTATCATGTAACTTCACAAACTCTGGGAACTTGAAGCAATAGTAAGCAGTGAATCAAAGTATATAACCTTAAATAATCCTTGGGTGAGTCTGAAAAACGTTGCTTCTTTATGGTTATTGAAAAGACAGTATGGATTTTTCTTGACAAAATTAAAAATAGAACTACACTATGACCCAGGAATCAAACTACTGGGTATTTACCCCCAATATACAAAAACACTAATTTGAAGGGATATATGCACTGCTATGTTTATTGCAACATTATTTACAATAGCCAGATTATAGAAGCAACTCAAATGCCCATCAATAGATGAATGGATAAAGAAGATGTGGTATATACATAATGGAATATTATTAAGCTATAAAAAAGAATGAAATCTTACCATTTGCAACAATATGACTGGATCTTGAGAGTATAGTGCTAAACAAAATAAACCAATGAGAGAAAGACAAATACCATATGATTTCACTCATATGTGGAATTTAAGAAACAAAACAAATGAACAAAGGAAAAAGGAAAGAAAGACAAACCAAAAAAGACTCTTAACTATAGAGAACAAACTGATGGTTACCAGAGTGGAGGTGGGTGGGGGGGATGGGTGAAACAGGTGAAGGGGATTAAGAGTACACTTATTTTGGGGCACCTGGGTGGCTCAGTCAGTTAAGTGGCTGCCTTCAGCTCAGGTCATGATCCTGGGTTCCTGGAATTGAGCCCCACATCAGGCTCCCTGCTTGGAGGAGAGTCTGCTTCTCCCTTTCATGCCCCCCCTGCTTGTGCTCTCTTGCTCTCTCTCTGTCAAATAAATAAACAAAATCTTTTTTTAAAAAAAGAGTACACTTATTATGATGAGCAAGGAGTAATGCATGGAACTGTTGAATTGCTATACTGTACACCTGAAACTAATATAATACTGGATATTAACTACACTAAAACTAAAATTTAAAGAAAAAGGAAAGACATTCTGCCCTTTTCCTTTTGTCTTATTTCCAAGTATTAAAGTTTCTTAACAATTCTTTTCATATGCAAAGCCTGAACAAAAATATCAGAAGACAATGTCCTCACATTTAAAATACATTTAATTTTGTAAATGTTTAAAAGTCTGTCATTCTAACTATGGCTTTCTAAAAACCCCGTTTGGGGCGCCTGGGTGGCGCAGTCGTTAAGGCGTCTGCCTTTGGCTCAGGGCGTGATCCCGGCGTTATGGGATCGAGTCCCACATCAGGCTCCTCTGCTGTGAGCCTGCTTCTTCCTCTCCCACTCCCCCTGCTTGTGTTCCCTCTCTCGCTGGCTGTCTCTCTGTCACATAAATAAATAAAATCTTTAAAAAAATAAAAATATAATAAAAATAAAAACCCCGTTTGATCCAATAAGTGAAGTTGATACAGCCACTCTTTTTAAAGATTTAATTTACTTATTTGAGAGAGGGAGAGAGTGCTCATGAGCAGGGGGACGGGCAGAGGGAGAGGGAGAAGCAGACTCCCCAGCAAGGAGGGAGCCCAACGTGGGGCTCAATCCCAAACCCTGAGATCATGACCTGAACCGAAGGTAGCTGCTTAACCAACTGAGCCACCCAGGCGCCCCAGATACAGTCACTTTTAAAAGAAATGTCAATTAAATGGATAGCTGAATATGGTACCTAATAATCTGAGCAAAAAGGCCAAGTTAATAACATTGTGTCCACCTCTTAAATTTCAGTATAATGGGTGGTTTTTGTTGTTGCATGACACTTGGGGTTCAGATATTCTTTCTTTCTTTTTTTTTTAAAGATTTTATTTATTTATTTGACAGAGAGAGACAGCCAGCGAGAGAGGGAACACAAGCAGGGGGAGTGGGAGAGGAAGAAGCAGGCTCACAGTGGAGGAGCCTGATGTGGGGCTCGATCCCATAACGCCGGGATCACGCCCTGAGCCGAAGGCAGACGCTTAACGACTGTGCCACCCAGGCGCCCCCAGACATTCTTTCAATATCAAATAAACGTTGGTAAGGATAAGTTAAAATTGAATAGTATGACCTTTTGCTAGAAAGTCATTTGAAATATTTAGTCTTTCCTCACAGAATTCAAGAAAGCATGCCCATAGTCTCAAATTCTTCCCCCAACATTCTAATCACATGGTTCTCTAGCTCTTAAGTGCCTCTTCTCTGACATTTTCTATAAAAAATAAACACAGAAATTCAGTTCGACAAGAATTTTGCCTTCTTTTATGTGTTTCTAGGACCTACTGCGATGTTTGATTCATAATAGGTACTGAGAAATGTATATAAATGGATGGATGGATGGATGGATGGATGGATGGATAGATTGATGGATGGAGGAATAGACGGATGGATGGATGGATATGAGTCATGGACATGGCTGGCTCTGTCCCAACCTGAAGCCAGCCTTCCCTTCTCTGAGCTCATAGCAGTGAGAACCCTGTCCTCTTTTTTTTTTTTTTAAGATTTTATTTATTTATTTGACAGAGACAGAGACAGCCAGCGAGAGAGGGAACACAAGCAAGGGGAGTGGGAGAGGAAGAAGCAGGCTCATAGCGGAGGAGCCTGATGTGGGGCTCGATCCCATAACGCTGGGATCACGCCCTGAGCCAAAGGCAGACGCTTAACCGCTGTGCCACCCAGGCGCCCCCCCATCCTCTTTTTAAAATATATATAGCTATATTAAATATAAAGAGTATGTTAGCTAATCCCCACACCATCGTGATTGTTTTTCTTATCTTCCCTTTTTCCATCCTCCCTCCCTCCCTTTCTTCCTTCCTTTTCTATCATTATTTATTCATTTGCAATGCTAGGTCTTCATTGTTAAGAAATAGTCAATCTGACCCAAAATAATAACTCTCATAATACAAGGATACCTGAAGTTTTAGTTTAACAATTTTGTGGGGTTTAATGTAGAAGCAAGAAGATGATGAAACAAAGAATGGGGATAAATCTAAAATGCAGGGAGAGGAAGGATTCCTCTAGTTGTGCTGAGGACTCAACAGAAAAAGTTTGGATGATAAGCCACCTGTACACAATTTGCCAAAGATTGACTTTGTCCACATCAAGCTTATTTTTATAAGGAAAACCATTTCAAGGTGTTATTGCTGGTGCCTGGTATCCAGAATATTCCAGAATATGTAACCACCATTTTATTTGAGACACTTCAAGCTCACCGACTTTTTAATCCCTTCTTAAGAATCCTAACATTTGGGACTGCAGATACAGAAAATAAAAGAACTAAAAAAAAAGGTTCTTTTTAAAAAGTTTTTATTTAAATTCCAGTTAGTTAACCTACAGTGTAATATTAGTTTCACCTACAGTGTAATATTAGTTTCAGGTGTATAATATAGTGATTCAACACTTCCATGCAACACGCTGTGGTCATCACAAGTACACTCCTTAATCCCCATCACCTATTCCCCCCCCACCTCTGCTCTGGTAACCATCAGTGTGTTTGTTCGCCATAGTTAAGAGTCTGTTTCTTGGTTTGCCTCTCTCTTTTTTCCCCTTTGCTCCTTTGTTTTGTTTCTTAAATTCCACGTAGGAGTGAAATCATATGGTATTTGTCTTTCTCTGAGTTACTTATTTCACTTAGCATTATACTCTCTAGCTCCATCCATGTTGTTGCAAATGGCAAGATTTCATTCATTTGATGGCTGAGTAATATTCCATTGTATATATGTACCACATCTTTATCCATTCATCAGTGGGTGGACATTTGGGTTCTTTCTAAAATTTGGCTATTGTTGATAATGCTGCAATAAACAATAGGGTGCATGCACCCTTTTGTATTAGTATTGTTGTACCTGCTGGGTAAATACTTAGTAGTGCAATTGCGAGGTCATAGGGTAGTTCTATTTTTAACTTTCTAAGGAAACTTCATACTGTTTTCCAGAGTGGCTGCACTAGTTTGCATCCCACCAACAGTGCAGAAGGGCTCCCCTTTCTCCACATCTTTGCCAACACCTGTTAAAGAAAAAGATTCTTAACAGGTTTAGGCTCTTTCCTTGTTTGGACTTTCTTCTAGTTGCTATAGCTCTTTGATTACCAGAGCTACTATAAGGTTAATTTAGTCAGTTTCTGATTGTTTATTTAGTGTTTCTGTGCTGAAGCAAGAGCCCAAAGCTTTCTGGTCTGCCTTTCTGCTGATGTCCCACTCTACTTACAGTGTCCTTTGTAATTACATAATTTTCCTTTACAGTTTTCTTAGTTTTTTCATGTAGTTTTGAATGAGTGTCTGGGAACACTAGCTTTCAACTTGAAGAACTTACTTAGTATTTCTTGTAAGGTCTACTGGCAATAAATTCTCTGTTTCTGTCGATGAGACTGCCTTCATTTCACCTTTAATTTTGAAAAATAGGTTTGCTTGATACCAGGTTTGTGGTTAACAGTTTTTTATTTTGACTACTTTGAATATGTTGTCCTGCTGCTTTCTGGATTCCATTGTTTCTAATGAGAGGTCGACTTAATCTTAATGTGGTTTCCTTATACGTAATCATTCTTTTCTTTTAATTTTTTCAAATGTTCAACTTATTTTACTGATTGATAAGCATTGTTGCCTATTTATTTGAAGTGCCTTTGTTTCAGGGACTTGACGGTTTAATGAAATCTAGGTAAGTTCTTTTTTTCTCTTGCTGCAGTCAAGCTTTTCATTATCTTTGGTATTCATCATTTTTACTATGAGGTATCTATCTTTGAATTTCTTTGCATTTATTTCCCATGGAGTTCACTGAGCTTCTTGAATGTGTAGATTAAAATTTTACTTTAAATTTTGAAAATTTTTATTTTTTTAAAGATTTTATTTATTTATTTATTTATTTATTTGACAAAGAGAGAGCACATAAACAGGGGGAGCAGCAGGCAGAGGGAGAGTGAGGCAAAGGGAGAGGGAGAAGGAAGGCTCCCCGCCAAGCAGGACCCTGAGATCATGACCTGAGCCGAAGGTAGACGCTTAACCAACTGAGCCACCCAGGCACACTAAATTTGGAAAATTTTTAGTCATTAATTTGTCAAATATTTTCCATCTCCTGTCTGTTTCTCTTCTTCTTCTTTTCTTAAGATTTATTTATTTATTTGAGAGAGAGAAAGTGCGTGAGCGTGTGTGCGTGAGTGGGGGCAGGGGCAGAGGGAGAGGGATAGAGAATCTCCAGCAGACTCCCCACTGAGCGTGGAGCCTGATGTGGGCCAGTCTCATGACACCAAGATCCTGACCTGACACACTCATTACACAGATGTTGCTGCACTTAATGGTGCTCCACATTTCTTTAAGACTTGGTGAATTTTTCTTTATTCATTTTTCTCTTTTTCTCAGACTAATATCAATTGATCTATTCTCAAATTCCCTTGATTCAAATCCAATTCAAATCTATTGTTGAGCCCCTGAATGAATTTTCTTTTCACTTATTGTACTTTTGAGCACCAGAATTTCCATTTGGTTCTTTTTCATAATTTCTCCCTCATTATTGATATTCTCTATTTGATGAGACTTTATCATTATGCATTATTTCATTTTTAAGCATACTTCCCTTTCATTTGAATATTGTTATACTGGCTAATTTAAGGTCTTTTTGTTGTTGTTAAATCAAAATCTGTTCACTTTCACAGGCAGTTTCTGTTGTCTGCTTTTCCCCTCCCTGGGTATAAGTCAGACTTTTCTGGGGTTTGTTGCTGTTTTTGCATGTTTCATGATTGTTTGTTAGAAACTAGACACTTTAGAGAATAACATCGTAGCAACTCTAAGTTCTGGTCTCCCCACTTCTGGGGCTTCTTGTTTTCATTTAATTGTTTATTTGTATATTGACTGGACAGATTATTTTAGTGAAGCCTATCTGCACCTCCTGCCCCCCCAGTGTGGAGCCTTTGATTTTGTTCATTGGAGGGTGCAGTCTTGGGCATGGGTGCAGTCATTATGGAATAACGGAGTTTTCACTGGGCCTTCACTTACTATCTTTTTCTCTTACCACACTCACTTGTTAAGCTCCAGTAATTGGTGGTTGATTGCTTTATTGTTTTTAATAATATCTAGGACATAAATTGCTCCACAGACTGACCCAATTAAATTCAGGCTTCTTTACAAGTATAGTTTTTGAAGTCAGTCTTCATAATTTGTTCTGAACATAGGAAGGCTCTTCTTACCTGTGCCCTTCACTGGTTCTTTCTGGTGGACTAGCTGGCATATGGTTGAGTTATATTTCTAATAAATCTACCTGTCTCCTCTGTTTTTTGCTATAACTTCCATTGTTTTTGAGAGAATCCTTAGGCTAGACACATTTACTCTGTGACAAATGAAATAAGTTCCTTTTGGGAAAGTTTCAGCCTGCCTCAATCCACAGGCAAAATTTTAGAGACTTGGCCCTTGCAGCTAAGGGTGCGGACAGTGACAGACTCCTTTCTGAGTTTAACTCCTGTTTTAGTTGATGAGCACTCAGCCAGGGGTGTAGGACAGCTGTAGTCTCTGACATCCTCAATTGGCCTCTCTCAGTGGGGGACTTTGCTTTATGAAGGAACCACGATGAGGGCGATTAATCAGGGCCCCAGTATTCTCATTGCACTGCACTCAAGGAGAGCCTACGCCCTACGATTGGAGGTTAATGAAAAAAAGGGAACTCTACCTCTCGGCAACAGTTAGCCTCTGCAAATTGCAGCTGGGGCAGGATGAGAAAGGCTGAAGTCCTGTCCCTCCTGGGAGATGCTATAGTTCTCAAACTTTAAGCTGTGGGAGTGAGTGAGAGATGCCTGTATTCTGGGCTACAACCATTTGGCTGGCTACTATTTATCATTCTGAGGCCAAGTCTTGTCTGTCATGCTGAGCTGGGAGGTGAGAGAAAAGGAAGTGGCTTTTCGTTCATTTGCCACATATTCTCACTATTCTTACTGAGCTTTAGTTCATTTATTTTTTTAAAATTTGTTTTTATTAAAATTATAATTGGCATACAACATTGTGTAAGTTTAAGGTAAACAACATGTTAGCATGATACATTTTTATATTGCAATATGATTCCCACCATAGCATTAGGTATCACCTTTATCATGTCCTGTAATTATCATTTCTTCTTTGTGATGAGAACATTTAAGATCTAGTCTAATCTCTTAGCAACTTGAGGTTTATAATACAGTATTACTGACTATAATCACTCTGCTGTATCTTAGATCTCCAAAATGTTATTTATTTATCTACTAGTTGCAAGTTTGTACCCTTAACAACATCATCCCAATTCCCCCATCCCTTAGCCCCTGATAGCCAACACCCTGCCTTCTGTTTTTATAAGTTTGGCTCTTTTAGATTGTACATATAAGTGATATACAGTACTTGTCTTTCTCTGTCTGACTTAGCATCATACCCTCAGTGTCCATCAATGTTGTTACAAGTGGCAGAATTTCCTGCTTTCTCATGAATGAATAATATCCCATTGTGTGTGTGTGTGTGTGTGTGTGTGTGTGTGTGTGTGTGTGTGTGAGACATCTTCTTTATCCATTCATCCATTGAGGGATACTTAGATTGTTTTTATGTCTTGGCTATTGTGAATAATGCTGCAGTGAACAGCTATCTGCAGATAGCTCTTTGATATCCTGTTTTCATTTTCTTTGACTATATATAACCAGGAGTAAGATTGCTGGGTCATATGATAGTTCAAATTTTTTGTTTTTGAGAATCTGCCATACTGCTTTCTATAATGGCTATACCAAAGTTCATTTTCCTGATAAATGTTTCTTCATTTGCTCTGTGACCCTAGTTCAGACATTTCCAGAGACTTTAAATGGTTATTAATAATTGTCACCAGTTTACCTAGGGAGCAGGTTTGAGGAGCTTCTCATGTTATAATGTCAGAAAAGTTTTTCCCATTTTTATATTGGATTATTTGATTTTTATCATTGAGTTATAGTTATTTAAAAAATACATATGTATGTATATATACATATATGTATAAGTGTGTGTAAAATATATGTAAAATAAATAAAATACCACTTCATTATCAGGTAATTGTTTTGCAAATATTTTTGTCCAAGTTTGTGGCTCACTTTACTTTCCTTGACAGGCACTTTTTTTTTTTTATTTGAGAAAGAGAGAGAGGGAAGGAGCACAAACAGGGTGAGGGGCAGAAGGCAGGGAGCCCAACATGGGACTTGATCCCAGGACTCCAGGATCATGACCTGAGGGGAAGGCAGAAGCTTAACCAACTGAGCCACCCAGGCGCCCTTGACAGGGACTTTTGAAGAGCAAGAGATTATAGTTTTGATGAAGTCCAATTTATCATATCTTAATGGTTTCTTATTTTTGTTTTCTATCAAAGGAAACTTTGCATAACCAAAGATCACAAAGATTTTATCATGTGCTCTTCTAGGAATTTTTTTACTTTTTAGTTTTACCTTATGTCTATAACCCATTTAAGTTCATTTTTTTGGAAGATACGGGTTGAGATTTATTTTCTTGGTGCTACTGTAAATGGTACTTTTTTTTTGTTTTCCATTTGCCTATTGTTTATTTCTAACATATGGAAATAAAACTATATTTTTGCTTATTTACCTTATATCCTGCCACTTTGCTAAACACACTTATTAGTTCTAGTAGCTGTGGCAGATTCTTTAGGGGATTTTCTACAAAGACAATTGTCATCTGTAAATAAAGATTTTTTTTTTTTTAAAGATTTTATTTATTTATTCGACAGAGAGAGAGACAGCCAGCGAGAGAGGGAACACAAGCAGGGGAGTGGGAGAGGAAGAAGCAGGCTCATAGCGGAAGAGCCTGATATGGGGCTCGATCCCATAACGCCGGGATCACGCCCTGAGCCGAAGGCAGGTGCTTAACCGCTGTGCCACCCAGGCGCCCCTGTAAATAAAGATTTTTATTTCTTCCTTTATAATCTGTATAAATTTATGTTTACTGTGTCTGTGGACTGGCTAGGACCTCTATTATGATGTCAAATAGGAATTGTGAGAGCAGATGTCCTTTTTATTATTTCTGATCTTGGGAAAAGACCATTCAGTCTTTTACTGCTAAGTATGATATTGACTGTAGTAGATACCCTATGTCCATATGAGGAAACTATCTTTTATTCCTTTTATCAGAGTTTTTACCATGAATGGATATTTAATTTTGTCAAGTACTTTTCTACATGTTAAGATAATAATTGTATTTCTTTTCTTTATTAGTGAATAATGTATACAAAATTTATTTTTTCATGTTAAAACAACCCTTTTGTTTCTGAGAATAGCTACACTTGGTCATAATATAATATATATTGTATAATGTATATAATATATAATGACCAAGCGTAGTATATATTTTTCCTGAATCCAATTTGCTACTATTCTGTGAAGGAATTTTGAGTCTGTGTTCCAGAGAAATACTTTTCCTCCAATGTTTTTGTCTGATTTGGTTTCATTTTGGCTTTAGTAGCATTGCTTAATGAGGTTAGAAGTGTCTGATGTTTTCATATTTTCTAGAAGTCTTTATATACACCTGACATTATTTCTTTCATAAATATCAGTATATTGCCAGGAGTACCATCGTTGCTTGTAGTTTTTATTCTTAGAAATTTAAAATTTTTGAATTTATTCACCATATTAGAATCTTATATATAGTTGTATTTTTGAGTAAGTTCTGGTAGTTGGTGTCTTCTAAGAAATTGACCCATTTAATCTAAGTTATTAAACTTATTAGCACAAAGTTGTTCATAATATCCCTATATTATCTTTTTAATGACCATGGCATCTACAGAGAGATGCCTTCTTTCATTCTTGATATCTATAATTTGTATCTTTATTTGCTGTTGTTGGTATTATTGTTGTTTTTGTTAGTCTACATGAAGATATATTAGATTTATTGACCTTTTCAAAGACTCAGACTTTGATTTTCTCTCTTGTTTCTGTTCTCAATGTAATTGGTATCTGTTATCAGCCACATTATTCTCTTCTTTCTGCTTTATTTAGTTTATTTTTCTCTTCTTTTCCTAGTTTCTTAAGTTGGAATGTCAGAATGTTGATTTGAGAAAATTTTCCTTTCCAATATAAGCATTTAATGCTCCGAGTTTCCTTTTAAGTGTTACTTTAGCTGCCTCCCACAAATTTCGATATGTTGCATTTTCATTTTTATTCAATTCAAAATATTTATCTAATTATTTTTGTGATACTCTCCTTGATTCATGGATTATTTAAAAGTATGTTGTTTAATTTGCAAAAATTTCAGGCTTTCCAAATAACTTTCTATTAATACTTTCTAGTTTATTTCTGTTGTAATCTAGGAAAACATTTTCATGGTCTCAATTGTTTTAAATATGGGGACATCTGTTTTATGGCCCAGAATATGGTTTATCTTCATGAATGTTACAAGTGTTACTTTAAAAGATTGTGTGCATTGTTTTTGTTGGGTAAAGGGTTCCATAAATGTCAATTAGGTCAAGTTGATTGATAGGTTCATCTATGTTTTTCTATCAGTTACTAAGAGAAAACTCTTCAACTATAGTTGTGGATTTATCTATATGTCGACGTATTTTGAAGCTCTGTCCTTAGGAACTTATATTTTTAAAATTATAATCTCTTCCTGGGGAATCAACCCATTTGTTATCACATGATGTTCTTTAATATCCCAGCTAGTCTCATTGTACTGATTTCTACTGTTTGATATTAATATAGCTACTATAACCTTATTGTGATTAGTGTTTGCATGATATATCACTTTACATCCTTTTGCTTTTAGCCTCTCAATATTTTATATTCCAAGTGAATATAAAGTATAAAATGGCACTTAAGCCATTTATTTTAAGGCTTAATATAATGGCTGTATTTAAATCTACTATTTTTCTAACTCTTCCTTTTATGTTACAACATTTGATATTGTCCCATGGCTCAGGTGCTTTGTTCTGTTTTTGTTTTTGTTTTAATTCCTTTTCTTCTTTGTGTTTCAGTTTGGGTAATTTCCATTGAACTATCTTCAAGTACAAAAATTCTTTCCTTGGTTATGGTCAGCCTCCTGATGAGCCCATTGAAGACATTCTGTTATTCTGATATTGTCTTTTTATGTATAACATTTCCACTTGACATTTTTTTTAAAGTTTTATCTCTCTTCTAAAATTCTCCATCTGTTCTTGAAATTGTTCACCTTCTCCTCTAGATCCTTTAATATGTTAATTACAGTTACTTTAGTGTTCCATCCTCAAAGTTTTGATATTTATGTATTCTATCTGATTCTGTTGATTGATTTGCCTCTTATTAATATGATTTTTTTCTTGCCTTCTTGCATGTTTTAGTTTTCTTTAAATTTAATACCTGACATCGTGTATGGAACATTAGGGACTGAGATAAATGTTATTTTTGCCTAAAAATAGTCTTCTTTTCTTTTTTCAGGCTGTTAAGTGTACGAGGTTGAAAGTATCCAGTCAGGAATTTATTTGTATTTAGGCTTGCCCTGCTATTGTTTTCTGCAATGTACACAGGTTGCCATTAATTTGTACCTAGGCTAGAGGGAGTTTGGCAGTTAGTATTTTTCTCTATTAGTTCTCAACCCTATTTCAACCTTGCCTGAACACATGGTGGAGAGTGGCCCACTCTTCTGATTTTTTCCACTCCCTACCAACAGCCCACTGTAGCTCATTATCAGGGGCTAGATTCATGGTAGAAGCCACAGGGAAGAATGTTGGTTGTCCTGATCTAGCTTCATGTTCCAGCAGATGTATGCCTGGGCTCAAAGGTGGAGCTTTCTTGGCATTCCTGCCTCTAACCTCAATGGCAAGAAGCCAAACCCTGCCTTTTATTTGAAGTGGATTCTATGCAGGGGATAATCTCCTGCCCCTCACCCAGTTGTAGGTGGGATCTCATGGTACTGATACAGGATTCTGGGCCAAGAATTATTTTATGCTCTAGGAAGCCAGTTTTATTTCTTCTACACTTTCCCTAGCCACAATGTCCCTTGCCTAGTAGCTTAAAGCTCTGTAATTAAAAAATGTGTTGGGAGTGATGTCAGTCAAAACGGCAGCATAAGGACCTCTGAAAATTCTTTTCTTCACAATCAAAAAATGGTAAAAAAATAACTTTTTCAGAACTCTGGAAATTAATCAAAGCCTTATAGCAACCTGGGGAGCATTTACTTAAGAAAAATAGCTTGATCTCAGTAAGAAGAGTTAGGTAAGCAATAAATATAATTTAAATTTTTTATTAAGGACACAAAATTCTCAATGTCAAGGCCCCATTTTCCAACTCTAAAAAATATAGTGTTTGTACTAGACTTTACAGTCTCTAACAGGAACATTTGATAACCAATGATTCTACTTTTAATAGGAAGAATTACAGTCCTAATGGCCTTCCAGAAAGATAATTTGTATCTATATATACCATTAGTGTCATGATATAGACAGTCACTTTGTCTATCAATTTTAAGCTTTTTTTAATTCACTAGCAAAAATATTCAAAACTAAAATTATTGAATTATTAAAATAGTTCCCATAAACTAAAATTTTAATTACTTGTCTTAATTCTTTATATACAATTTTATCTCAAGAGGAAGAAATCCAATCAAAACTTTGTAACATACCATAAACAGACATAGATATTTAATACTTTCTTCCTAAACCAATATTGAGACTTTAGAAAAGCTGTAGAGATAAAAATTTGCAAATATGCTAAATTTCTGTACTGTAATATGTATACTTTTATTGTAGGAATAGAAAATCATTTAGACAATGTTGCCATTGCAAAATGTAAGTACCACCAAACTGATCTCTCCTTACTGCTATCTCCTCCCTTCCTCTCCTGAATCCTTCACTAATTCAAGAAAGGATCCATGTCACAACTGAGAAGTCAAATGGAGAGCCAGAGGCTACTATTTCTTCCTAAATATTTCAGCTGATTCATACTCATTTAAGAATCCATGTACAAACTTACTTGGTGTCTAAAACTATTTTAGTGGGACATGTGGGTAGTTCAGTGGGTTAAGTGCCTGACTCTCAGTTTTGGTTCTGGTCATGACCTCATGGGTCATGGGATCAAGCCCGGCAGCCGGCTCCCTGCTCAGCACCCAGTCTGCTTGAAGTTTCTCTTCCTCTGCCCCTTCCCCCCCACTCTCTCTCTCTCAAATAAGTAAATCTTTTAAAAAATAATAAGTTAAAACTCTCTTAGCAATCCCCGCAAATTTAATATGAAAATTCAAAAGTTCACTGCACAATAAGCACAAAGAAATCACAGAGGAAAGAAATAAGAAATCATCTAATATTACAGAATAAGAAAATAAAAAAACCAATGACTCACTTAGGAACATTATAGTTCTTAAGCAGGCACTGCAGTAAAAACCACCACCTGCTATATATATATATATATATATATATATATATATATATATATATATATATATATAATAAGTTGCACACACACACACACACATATGGAAAGTTGAATACAGTTTGGGTCCAACTAAAAATCATAAATATTTTTATTCTTTCCCCAATTACTAGATGCTTTAAAATCTGTATATAGGAAAGGTAACCCCAAACCAGGTATATTCTAGCATAGTCCCTCTTTCTATTATTGGGTCCAGAGAATTTCTACTTCCGGAAAAGAAATTCAGAAGGAAGGGAATCACATGGAGAAGAGTAAAAAGCAAGGAAGCTCATGAATAAAACACCCAGATTTATTTGAAGGAAGGCACATGTAGATAACAAGTAATATTTTAACCTTTGGAAGGACCTATGTAGGGTTCTAGACAAAATTTGGGTTCCCAGTGGTTTGAATTTCAGATAAAAAAATTTTAAGAATGGTGTAATATATCCTATGCAATGTTTGGAATATATACTGAAAATTTATTTGTTTATTCTGAAATTGAAATTTAGCTGGTCCTCAACAACCCTAAGCTACCCTAAATGTATAAATAATTGAATCACTATACTCGCATTTGTACTTACTAAAATATTTGCTTATAATAAAGAGTAGTGCAGGGGCACCTGGGTATCTTAGTTGGTGCAGTCTGCTTGGGATTCCTTCCCCCTTGCTCTCCCTCTCCCTCTGCTTCTCCCCGGACTCCTGCATGTTCATGCATACTGTCTCTCACTCTAAAAAAATAAATAAACAAAATCTTGAAAACAAGTAGTGCAGATCTCCTTCCCAGTTACAACGGATTCTATCAATGAGACCTTATTTATAAGAGAAGTATGGGTGAGCCTCAGCACCAGATTTCCTAAAGATTGCCATTCCTTACTTTTTTCAAAAAATGGATCACCTATGCAGGAAAAATTGTCCATATTGCCTTGTGGAATTCATTATAAATTTAGTGGAAATATTTTAGTTTCTTAGAGAGCAGAGTAATTACACAAATGGTGTCCTTAGGTAACCACATGAATTAAATACTTTGATATACAAGTCGTGGGTTGTGTTTTTGTTTTTGTTTTTGTTTTGTTTCTTTCCTATGGCAATTAAGCTGATTTGCAAAACAAAAAAATTCCTACTTAAAGTGTTTAATACAAGTATATTAGTCCCTGCTAAGCTGTTTCAAATCCTGTCGCATATTTCTATAGATCCACACTGTAGGAGACTTGTTTTAACAGTTGTTTTAAATAATGCCAAACTTTCTCAATTTTAATTTTAAGCTATTGTTATTTCATTCGCTTTCAGCATTAGCTCAGAAGCAGATCTTCTTTTATTTCTAAACACCTTCAATTTAGTTTGATTTTAATTTCTCTTAAAATGTTGAAAAATTGGTAAGAGCATAAAGTAATGAGCACAGAGATTTTCATTTGTATGCTGATCACCCTAAAAGGTGCTGGCTTTTACTAATGTTTTAAAGATCTCTACTCCTTGGAAAGCTAGAATGCTCACTGAGTTCTTTTTTCAAATAAAATACAAGGAATTTCAAAGTAGCAGGAATAGAGAAACTTATGGGTCCTGAAGGGCAGGTGCAAGGCTGTGCACTCAGATTACCATAACATGAACATGGGAATTGGAACTACCAGATATCTAGGCAGGTAGGCTTCAGAAAAAAAATCTAGAGGTAAAGAAGCTGTTTGGTCCATTAAGAGAAAGGCATAGTCCCCAGCACATTGAAGTCCTGGGAGATCCGCTTCATGATGACAGGGAATATCTTTTTTTTTCTGTGTCTTTCCCTCTTATTTTTTCATTCCTCTTCTCTTATTATTTTTCTTGCTACCTTCATCTTGCTGTCTGTTTGATGCCCTTACTTACCTTTTCTACTGCTTGGCCATAGCTTTAAGTTAAAATAACACCAGCACCTTCCTGCAGCAATGTCGTTTCACTCCCCCAGGAACCTTTTTTTCTATAAGCCCTTATAGAGAAACAGAAGAGTAAGAACTAGATCACATTTGACATACAATGTCTCATTGCATTTCGAATAGAATCTTATAAAATGTACTTTCTTCAGTCTCGATGTGTTTACAATGAAAGTTTGCCCAGTTATCCTGAAGTTCATTTACTTGTTTACTAAAACTTTTTTAAAAATGTAATCTTGCATACTTAATTTGGGGATTAATTTGGGGAAGATAAGAATTACAAATGGGAATTCCTTGAATGAATTCCTTTCATGCATTATCATATATTTTACCTAATATAACTTTTGAGTATAAAATACTACGTTCCCCTATTTAGAAAGTTGAAATTACAGACCATACTTCGAGAGCTAGTTCTTTTGTAACATTGATCTACTTTTTATTCCATTTTCTGAAGCTCTAGTGCATCACCAGACAGAATGAAATTAAAATCTGCATGAACTGTGTACACTTAAAATAAGCATTTTATGTAAATATTAGTAAGATTGATTAAAATTTAAACATACACAAGAAAATCATTAATGTCGGGACTGAAAGGAATGGTGATTAGTTTTTCACCAAAAAGAACTGGTGATTTTCCACTGTAAACTTTAATGTTCTTTCTTTTGACTAAATGCTAGAAAATAACTAGAGCTAATTGGAGATTTACCTATAGTCCTGATTAGTAGCTACTTTTTTTTTTTTACTTCTTATCTATTCTGAAAACTTTTATGTTCTTCCTGCCTTAGAGATTATTTTCATCTTCACCATCTTATTTGACTTATGTGAGTAAGTCCAAGTTTTCCTTTTTTCCTATGAACAGAGTGCATAAAATCTAATCTTCTATTTGTGTATGCTGTAACACATGCTCGAAATTGTAAGGCACCCGAAAGTTTGTTTTGACCCTTAAGATGACTTATCTACCTTTGCCACTAAGCCTAAATTTTTCCTGTAAGTTAACACATTGAAATAATTGCTTGAAATACACACATTATCAGAGACAAATCAAACAATTACGCATCATCAGGCAGTACTACCTCCATTCCAAAAGCATCTCAGCTCAGTAACCCAGTAAATATTTAAGAAGATAAGATAAAAGGAAGGAGAGTGAGTCTCACAGGGGGGAAAGGCCCCAGACGGATATTTCCAAAAAGGGGATTTATGAAAATTCCTCACTCCATCAATCCCATCCTATTACTCCAGAATTGAGGTGGGTACTCTTCCTGCCATTACAACCATTAAAACATTGAATATGTTTGTGTCAATGGAGATCTCCTTCCTCCTGCACATGTATTGATACCACCCTCTTTCCTGTTTTTATTCCTCATCAAGTCACCACATACCTTCACTTACTCTAAGTTGACAAAACTATATAAAATGAACAAAACAACACCAAATTGAATTTGTACAATTCAAAGGCATTTAAAGAAGTGATCTTAAAAATGAAGACACCGCTGATAAGAAAATCGTCTTAGGTGGAAAATAGCAAGTGTTATGCAGGTATCTAGTCTCCCATTGATTCATCTTGAAGTCTCAGATGAAAACGTTTACCCTCAGCGAAGAATGAGTAGAAATATTTGTGAGTTGACTTCTGCCATTGGAAGGGCAAAGGAGATGATTTTAGAGTGGTATGGAGGAAGAATGGAGCTCGATCAACATAGAGGAGAGACTCATGGGAAATCATTGGTCACTGGGTCATAGACAACAAGAGACTATGCGTCACTGCTTCAAGAGAGAACAAAAACTAAAAGAGAAAGGTAGAGATAGAAACTACAGAAATCATAAAAATTTTTGCTGTTAAATAAAATAATCACTTCAGTTTAAAAAGCAAAAATGAAAAGGAACTTGGCAGCATTAAATTGTATATGAAAATGTTCATGTCTTAATTCTCATGTAATTCTGCATGAGTTTGCTTTTCTTAAGAAGCCTTTTGCACCTTGGATACATCCTTTAACGCCCTAGTACATGATGTGAGAAGGAATAAAAAGATCAGTCTGTTTTTACAGCTAGGAAAAACAGTGTTTTTCAGTAACCATAGGATTTAATAATTACTGATGTTTATCAAAAGTAATTCATGTCTAGTAGGTTTCAGAACCAAGTGTACAGGGGAACACTAGAAGACAAAGGAGAAAATGTCCATTTCGTGGTTGACAATGAAACTGATAACAGTGAAAAAAGTGGTTCAGCAAAAAGGCTTAACACATTTAAAAGTAAAACCCTGCTGATAAGAAGGGAAAAAATAGGACAGAAAAGTTATATCATGCCATGCCCCTCCTAAAACCTTTCAGTGACTTCCCACACAGAGCTACGCATGATTTGGCCCTTGCCTACCTTTCTAAATCTTATGTCTTGCTGGTCTTCCTCCTCCCACTCAACACCCTAGCCATGGTGAGCATCAGTACCTTTGCACAAGTTATTGTCTCTCTTTGCCTCTCCATCCTCCAACTCAAAGCTGGTTTACATTTACCCTTCAGATCTCAATTAACCGTAGGCTAAATTCGAGTTGCATTTTATTATATCCTCAGGGTATAGATAGATAGATAGATAGATAGAGTAGATATTAATTATGTAGAAGATGTATAGATATATTAACCAGATAGAAATTAACGAATGTGCCATTTTATCAAATAGAGAATTTATTTTGAAGAAAAACCTCCTTAATCTTACTATATGATAAGCATAGTACAGCTAGGAAGAAGATATACTTAAAAAAAACAGTATCAGTCCATCTTATTGGAACTTGTCATCAAGTATTCTTACTGTTCCATAAAAGAAAACACTGAAGCAATTGAGAGGTTGTTGGTGGGAGACAAGTATGGCCCCATATTGAAGTTCCCCTACAAAGTACATGGTAATGATGTGGCTGATTCAAATGCTTTGGAAGTTGCCATCTTTGGATAAGCAGCAGAAGAATATATGCAATACAACTTCTTTCTTGGATGGACATTAAAAAAAAAGATTTTATTTATCTATTTATTTTAGTGGGGGAGGAGCAGAGGGAGAGTGAGAGAGAAACCCAAGCAGACTCTGTGCTGAGCATGGAGCATGACACAGGGCTCATTCTCATGACCCTGAGATGATGACCTGAGCCAAAATCAAGCGTCAGAAACTTAGCTGACTGAGCTGACCCAGGTGTCCCTTGGATGCATACTTTTATGTACTGAAAATAAATGATTCAGAGGTCCCTGTTACTGGTTGGGGAATACTTTATTATACATACTTAATGACAATAGACCATTTCTTATTCTTTACACAAAACTGGTCCTGGAGGTTTTGACAACTTTCAATTAGTAGCAGATAGTTTAACAAGAATAAAGCTGTTTCTTGAAAAAAATAAGTACTAGACATGGTGCTAAAATCTTTTTGAGGAAGGTATAAGATAGATGGGTAGATAGATATAGATAGATATCTACATATACCTTGTCAATTTTGTTCACCTTTTCTTTGAAGTCTATGTTATACAGTGGTACTCAATTGGTATTTGTTAAATGAATGAATAAAGAGTGATTGTCATTTTATAGAAATCAGAAACCTATAGATTTAAAAACTTGCCCAAGATCATTTAGCTAGTAAGTGGTGGACTATAGTCATATTTGATGCTCAGAATGTACCAGATTTTTTCCGTAAGACTTCACTATACACTGCCTCCTTATTTTGTGGTCATTAGGTAACAAATAACAACAAACTGGTTTACTGTTTTAACTGTATAAAATCTCTTTCATTTATTTTGTGTATCTTAAAATTATAAGATTAGTTTTGCATGTTATTATTATTACTTCACTATGATTATTTCTTTTTTTAAAAACAGGTTTTTGAAAATATTATTTATTTATTTATTTATTTATATGGCAGAGAGAAAGAGACCATGAGAGAGACAACACAAGCAGGGGGAGTGGGGGAGTGGGAGAGGGAGAAGCAGGCTTCCCACAGAGCAGGGAGCCTGATGTGGGGCTTGATCCCAGGACCCTGGGATCACGACCTAAGCCGAAAGCAGACACCCAATGACTGAGCCACCCAGGCACCTCACTATGATTATTTCTTAGAAATTTTAACAAGCTACTACGTATCATAATTTACTGTTCAGAAGACAGGTCAAGTGAGTCCTATTACAAGCTTTCATTTGTCTCCAAAAATACATTTTATTGGCAGCAAAATAAGTTGATCAGTTTATGATTGGAGCCAATGCCCTCTGTAAATGGAAACATGGCTGCTTGACTTCTCATCTCCTCTCCACAAGGGAATATAATCAAATGCACAATCTCACATATCATTCACTACATCATATATTTAATTATTGTTTCACTTGAAGTGCTTTTTAATGGTATGTAAATAAAGATTAAATAGCTACACTGACTACCATCGTTTTCAGCAATAGAATCAGATGCTACAAACAAGTAATGAGCAATTTTTTTGTACGTGTCAGGCACTGACTTTAGTTAGCCCTTTGCATCCCTCAGCATTTTAACTTTCATAGCAATTAGAATTCAGTGAAATCCTTTGGACATGTGAAAATATTTTTTTTTAGAAATAGCCACTATTGGGGTGCCTGGGTTGCTTGGTCAGTTGAGCATCTAACTCTTGGTTTCAGCTTGGGTCATGATCTCAGGGTCCTGAGATCAAACCCTGCATTGGGGCTCTGCACTCAGCATAAAGTTGCTTGTCCCTCTCCTTCCTACCCCTCTCTGGAGAGCATACATGAGCTCTCTAAAATAAATAAATAAAATCTTAAAAAAAAATAACCACTACTCACATCAAAACTGAGTTCAAGTTCAGAGACAAAATAAAGAAAAAAGCTATAAAACTAGCTTTGATACCTTAGTATTATTTGCTGAATTTTTAGACTCAGTTACTTTAATTAAATTTTGCTCTAATCAAGGACTTAAGAGTTCATTACTCCTTGATTTATTTGTTCTCCTTGATAATTGCAGCAGTGTTTTTGTTTATTTGTTTTGTTTTGCTTCCTAAGGCCAGGATAATCAGACTAACTGGGATAATCAGACTAACTAGCTGATTTTTTTATACTTAGCTGAAAGATAAAATACAAGTATACAAATTCTAGATTTGCAAATAGTGTCATTACCATATATTTTAAAAATATAACAGAGAAAATGTACTGAACTATCACATACAAATTAAAGTTGACCTATCATTTTACCGTAGAAGACAAGATCAAATTTAGGCACAGATTGATCAAGTTCTTCCATAAATGACAATTCTGGACTCCTGGTGAAAATCTAGTCAGTTTTTACTTATGCCCAAGATTCATCCTGCAAAGTAAGAAACATTTTATTTGGTGTGTTTTAGTGGGATTTTTTTCCATCAAAGTGTTTGAAAACACTTTGTTTACTTAAAAGATACTTTAAAAAATTATACTGGAAAGAAAAAAAAAGTGATTACATTGAATTGGGAAATGTTATTTGAATTTTCAAATATCTATAATATGTCCAAACATTTGGATGTTAAGAAATGTGGAGATAGATTTAGCTCTGATACTTCATATATCTACAACCTGGGCCAAGGTCTGATACTTCATATATCTATGAACTTGGCCAAGTTCTACATAATAAGCTTATTTCCTCATTTAAAAAACACTGATAATTTAAAAAATCTATATTGCAGAGAAGTTTCAAGGACTAGTGATTATGTATGGAGTTTAGCATATTGCTTCCTTCCCGCATATTACTAGGCAATCAGGAAACTGCAGCTACTCTTATTAGGGTAGACACAAGATATCTATAGATACTGTTTAGTTAGTGTGTGTGTGTGTCTGAGTTTTGTCAAACTCCTTACACAGGAATTTTAGAAGACTAATCACTGAACCAGTTAGCTTTTGCTGTGTAACAAACAACTTCAAGATCCCAGTGGCAAACAACAATAAGGACTTATTGTTTATGCATCTGAGATTGAACCAGGCAGTTCTGCATATGTTGTCTGGGTTTGCTTATGTTTGTGGTTTAGCTGGCTGGTCAACTGCCTTAGCTGGGGTGGATAGGGTGACTTAACTCTGTTCCACATGTTTTTTGTCCTCCAATAGAAGCATTAGCAGGCCAAATTCAGCCCACCACCGTTTTTGTAAGTGAAGTTTTACTGGAACACAGACCTACCCATTGCTTTATATATTATATACAGCTGCCTTTGTACTGCAACAGCAGTGTGATGTAGTTGTAGCAGAACTATATGGCTTGCAAAACCTAAAATATTTATTATCTATACTTTTATAGAAAAAGTTTGCCTATCCCTGCTCTAAAAGACTAGTGCCAACATGTTCTCCTGGTGATGATAATGATAGAAGAGTAGGCATCAAGTCATAGGCCAATTATGAGCCTCTGTGTCACATATGGTAATACCCAATAGGTCAAAATAAGTCAAATGCCTCAGCCCAAAGTCAAGAGGCAAGGCACTGTGAAGTTACATTGTAAAGGGTGTGGGCACAAGAAGGGTGAACTGATTGGGGGCAATAATGTAATCTACTACAATTATTTTCTTAATCTTTCTTTTTGAGAAGTAGTCACATATGTGCACTTTTTTTAGAACACACTACTTTCCCTCACTTCCAGCAACGCTTTTAACACACAAAGAACCAAATATCTACCCCTGGGGTCAGTAAACTTTTTCCATAAAGGGCTAAATATTAAATATTTTAGACTTTGTTTGCCATATGATCTCCATCACAACTACTCAAATATGTCGTTGTAACATGGAAGAAGCCATAGACAATATGTAGACAAATGAGTGTAGCTATGTTCCAATAAAACTTATTTACAAAACAGGCAATAGTTTACCTGTGCCTAATCCCCCATATATGTAAAATAAGAAAATTGGGGCACAAAGAGTTGAGATGTCTTTCCCAGGATCACAAAACTAATTGATATCAGCTGGGATCAAGAGCTGTAGTGATATTGTGGCCAATTCAGAAGAAATGTTTTGTTTGGTTCCACATAAGCTTATAATAAGATTTGAATTGTTTTTTGATACGTTAAAAATTGGGAGAATTCATAGACAAATCTGGATGTCCAGGTTTTCTTAAATATTGGAACATAATGAAATTCTGGACTGAAATCACACATTGCAACGATTGGTTGGAGCCAAGTAACTACCGTCCCGTGAGATATACCGTCAGTTCCACCATTTACTGTAACCATGCATTTGGTCCAGCTCACTCATTTACATTATTTTACTGGCCTCTGTGGGCATATGAGTTTACTACCATGGACTTGGAACCCAGTCCCCTTCTGATCTCTCAGTCTTGGGTCTTTTCCACTTGAGTACTTTATCTGATCAAGTCACTCTGATATGGCAAGTTTGGGGTTTTTAACTTGGTTTTAAACTTTAAGAACTGCTTTGTCTTTGAAGAAGTATTTCCTTCCTCTATGGATCTGTGGAGATGATGAGACTTTCTAACTTAATTAGTTTAGAATCCATAAAAATGTGTTTCAGAGAAGTGATTTGTGACCAAATCTCTCCTTTATTACAGTTGAAAGTATAATTTGCAATATCTACTGAGGTGATTTTAAACTGTGGACTGTCTTTAATAAATATTTCTTAGCACCTGAGCTAGAAATATTGGAAGAGAAAGTGAACAAAAAAGAAAGTGATTTAAGGGAAACTGCTCCCTGCACACACTTCTGCACCTACCTTATTAAAATTTTATGGTCATTAAATGAATTTTAGGATTGAGAATTATTTGGTGTCACAACAGTTGATAGATTCACATTCACAGAGAGTCTTTGTCTTCATGTGAAAATTGGTGAAAGTAATGACATTCCTAGAAAATCCCACTTTATGCACTGAGGTTTGTATATGCCACTTATCTTTCTGATGATTAGCTTCCTTTGCTCAAGGCTTCAAATCAACTACCTGATTACAATTAAAGATACTTCATCATACAAATTTGTATCATACAATAAATATCTCCAGATAGCCCCCCCCCAAAGACTTCTAGCAAATCACATATCACAGACCGAAGGTGATGCTTATGGAAAGAGAAAAAGAAAATGGGAGAAAAATCACATTAATTAGCTTTTACTACAATGCCAATCAATGTGGGAGGGCCTTTATAGACAATTTGCCCTCATTTAATCCACAAGACAACCCAGTGGAAGAAGCGCTTTTACTATTCTCATGGTATAGTACAGGAAACTGAAGCTCAGAGTACATAAGTAACCTACCCAAAGCCATCCAGTTAAGTGGCAAAACCTGGATTTTTTGTGCAGGTTTTCAGATTCCTGTGTAGTTAGCTTTCATTTTAGCTAGCTAGCTCGACTAGCTTAGAGCAAGGCCAATCAAGGCTAAACACAAGGATCAAAGATAAAATAAGCAAAGCTACTGTAAGGCTTCCAGATTATCAAAAGACATCTCTTTGTGACTATACACAGAGTGAGTCTAATGCTGTTGTGCTTACTCTGGCAGTCAAATGAAAAATTCCTTCTTTGGAAGGTTTGCTCACAGAAGTGTTCCCAATTTGCAGAATTCTAATAAAAGGCTTTCAAACATTTCATCAATCCATCCTGAGCTATTGTGGCATTCTTTTTGTCGAAGATTTTGAGTGAGTTTATTTGCCTGTGATTATTAAGGCTCTTGTAGAGGCATAAAAAGTAAGCTCTCTTAAAAAAGAATTTAACTCATTAAGTTCTGTTCTGCCTAACCTGCACACTTGCCTTGTTTGGTCTTCCCCTCAGAGAAAATTGATGCATATTCCCCTTGTCCTGTAAAACTGCCGCCAATTTTGCTGAGAGAAAATTTCTAAGAAAGCATCTTGGCATGGGATAAGGTGAAGTCTTACATGGAAATAAATGGAAATAGTTTTCAAAAGAGCTATTTAAGCAGTTGAGTGCAATTTGCAACAGGATTTTGTACACACTGTTGCATGCCTAATTGAGCATGAAGTTGCATGTGCAAAACATCAGATGTTCAAAAAAAATTTTGTGCGCAGACTGACATTGTGATCACTATGCATTTCGTCATTGACGTAAATGACCCAAACAGTAGGCAAATAGCTTATATATGCTTTCTGTTGCAGAAACGCTCCTTCAACATTTAAAAGCATTGATTTGTGAAAAAAGTGGAAGTTCACTTGACAGGCTAGCCATACTGAAATGATGATAACAATCACATTTTTTTATTTTTATCTTCCTATCTCCATCTCCTTCATTGTTTACTGGTTATATTTTTTATTATTTTTGTAATGATTTTCAATTTTTTTCTGATCCTCTCCAGGATGCTTTAATTATATTAACAATATTAAAATAGTCATGATTAAGCAAGGCAACAAAACTTAAGTAAAATAGAGATTTACATGTGTAAATTCTCGCACAATCAAGTTGAGTCCATCATAGTTAATAATACAATTGTTTTTGGAAAACTGGTTCATGGAACTTGAAATAGGAGGAAAATGTAATTCTTAATAATATACTGAAATTAGGATGCTTGGATTTTTTTTTTACATACGTGATATAATTAATTACGTAGAACCTCAAGAATGGTTATGGGAAAGGGCACCTGGGTGGCAGTTGGTTACATGTCCAACTCTTGGTTTCAGCTCAGGTCATGATCTCAGGGTCCTGGGATCAAGCCCTACCTTGGGCTCTCTGCTTAGCTGGGAGTCTGCTTCTCCCTTTGCCCCACCCTGCCCACGTGTGTGTGTACACACACATGCACGCTCTCTCTCTCTAATAAATAAATTAAATCTTTAAAGAAAACCCCAAAGTAACATGTGGTAAGTACCGATAAAGTTCTGGTGGGACTAGAGAGGACTTGGAAGGTTTAAGGAAGGATGTGGCATTTGAACTTGACCTCAAAGAATGAATAACGAAAAGCGGGGGCGCCTGGGTGGCACAGTGGTTAAGCGTCTGCCTTCCGCTCAGGGCGTGATCCCAGCGTTACGGGATCGAGCCCCACATCAGGCTCCTCTGCTATGAGCCTGCTTCTTCCTCTCCCACTCCCCCTGCTTGTGTTCCCTCTCTCGATGGCTGTCTCTATCTCTGTCAAATAAATAAATAAAATCTTAAAAAAAAAAAGAATGAATAAGGGCAAACAAAGGCAAACTAAAACTTGTAATTTTACAGCAATTTTAAGTTTACAGAATACACTTACATGTTTCCTCATTTCACTTTTCCAGCAATTCATTTATAGAACTAGAGAAATGTTTTCCCTATTCCACAGATAAGAAAAATTATAGTTGAGACCATACACCTAGGAAGCTGCGGAGATGTAAAATGAATGTTTCACTCCAATCCTACTGACCAACCACATCAAACTGACACTTCTAAAGGGATTTAGAAACACAGGAATTCCTATAAGAATACAGGAATGGGCATTTCAGGCAGAGAAAATAGTATGCACACAATCACATTGGAATAAATGTTGTATACCTTAGAGACTACAAGCAATTTAGTCTGGCTGGATTGCAAAGAATACAAAGGAAGTAGAGAGACTAGAGAGCAAAGAGCAAAGGTGGTTTAGGACAAGATAGTAAATAATTTTGAATATCAGATTAAAGCATCTGTAAGCAATAGGCATCTAATTAAATTTTTAGAAAGACGTGATTGTTGTAGTGATTTATTAAAATCATGCATTGATTTGTAGGATTGAAATGTAGTTTGAAAAAGACTGGGAACTGAAATAAGGAAAACAAGGATCTCATAATTGCCTAGGTGAGAGCAATGAGGGTGTAAATTAGTCGAGAGAACTATGAATCAAGACTTCTATCTCCAGCAATATGATTAACTAGATATTTTGACACAAAGCCCCAACAATCTCAAAAATGCAGAAGTGATAGATAAAATCTAAATCAGAAAAGATTTTCAGAAAAGATTAAAGATATTAAATAAAAAGATTAATATAATGGCAATTATCAGAACAAAAAATAAAATCTTCCTAAATACCCACATTAATATAAAAGAGAGTGAAGAAATCTCATTGGAAAAAACTTTAGATACAGAGTTTGATAGAGAGCAGAACTAAGACTAAATATATCATATACATTAATATAGTCTTGACACAGATTGAAAGAAAAAATGTTTAGATTGACTGAGAAAGCAGAATCCAAATTTTATACAAAGTTTACACTTGATAAGAAGTCATCTAACATAAACAGCTTCAAAAGGTTAACAATAAAAGGCTACTCATTTTCATACCAAAACAGCAAATAGAGAGCATAAGTCAAGATCTTGATTTCTAACAAGGTAGAATTCAGACTAACCGACATGAAAAGAAACACTTCATAATATATGTCTACAATTCACAATGATATAATCAATGTCGCATAGCTAAATATTTTCCTGGTACCCTGGGTTATAAAGAATATATCTTTTTTTTCCCCAAGTGCTTATCAAACAAACATTTGTGAAAACTGACCACATATTTGGCTGTTGTAAAAAATCTCCGTTCCAAAAAATGGAAATGTTAGAGACAGAATTCTCTGACTACAGTGTGATAAAACTAGACATTAATAAAAAAAATTTTGTAAAGATTTTTCGGCCTGGAAAATTGTTTAAAAGCATGCTAGTGAACAACTTCTAGGCCAAAGTAGAAAGATAAAACAAAAACTGGAGAATTTCTTGTAAATAACAATAATGGAATAATGGAATAAGAAATGCAAAAGCAGTTAGCAGTGGAAAATTATGGAAGTAAATACCTACATCAACAAAAGTGAAAAATCAAAATATATGAACTACTCAACCAAAAAAATTCAGAAAAATAATTTAAAACATAAAGCAAAGGAAAAAAATTAAAGAAATGAAGAAACCAGATATTAATGAATTAGAAAATAGAAAACTGTAGAATCATACATAAACAAAAAAGCTGGTTCGTTGTAAAAAAAATGTTTTAAAAATGATACACCATTAACCTAATGAAAAGGGGAAAGAGACTACAAATTCACATAATCAGAAATGACAAGTAGAAAGAAACCATCAATTAGACTATTTTAAATTAGACTATTTTGCACAAGTATATGCAATTCAATTTTAAAATCTAGGAAAATAATTCCCTAGGAAATATGGTTTACAAAATTTGATGGAGGTCAAAATAAAAATACCAATCAGACCATTTCCCATAGAAAAAATAGAAACAATTATAAAGAATTCACCTGCAAGAAAAGCGCTAGACCTGTTTATCTTCCCAAGGAAACTCTGCAAAACTTTTAAAGATTTTGTTAACCTCAATGCTTCTAAAACTATTACGGAGTATATATAAAGGAAGAAAATTTCCAAATTATTTTTATATGGCAAATATAACATTGATAATCAAATGAAAACTACAGTCTAGTATCACTTATAAATATTTAATGCAAAAACCTTACATAAAACATTAGCAAACAGAATCCAGCAGCACATTAAAAAATAACGTATGATTTGGGATTACATAACTAATTGGGATTGATTTGAGAATGCAGTAGTGGTTCAACATAAAGAGCAAATGAACACAATTACCATGTTAATAGAACGAAGAGGGGAAAAACACATTATCATCTTTATAAGATGCCTAAAAGGCATTCCACTAAATTCAGCAACCATTCATTTTTTCAAAAACATTAAATTAAATAGGAATCTATGTATACTTCCCTATGTAAAACCGTCAGTCTCTCAACCAACGTATTTCTCAATTGGTGTCACAGACTTCCCCCACTGAACAATGCTCACTCTCTCCACTATTACTTATACTGCATTAGATGTATTAGCCAGCATAATTGGATAGGAGAAAGCAATTGAAAATATAAATCTAGAAGAGGTAAGACTGTTTGCAGATCATATGATTACATAACTGAAAACCCAAAAGATTCAATGGAAATATTATAAATATTTTTAAAATGTAGTAAAGTAGGAATCTATAAAATTAAGATACAGAACACAATAGATCTTATAAATAAAACCAAGTAAGTGAAAATAAACTCTAAGACACTGATGAGAGAAAATAATGAAGATATTTTGTATTCATGGATCAGACGAATTGATTGATAAAATGTCCATACTACCAAAGCCATCTATACATTCAAAGCAATCTCTATCAGAATTCCAATGGCATTTTTCTATCATAGGTAGAAAAAACTATCCTAATATTTGTATGGAAGTACATTAGACACTGGATAACCAAAGCAATCTTGAGAAAGATCACAGCTGGAGGCAATCATAATTCCTAATTTCAAACTATGTTACAAAGCTATAGTAATTAAATTAGTATGGTACATAAAAATAGACACATGGGCTAATGGAACAGAATTGAGGATTGGGAAATAAACCCTCATGTATGTGGTCAACTAATATTTGACAAGGGAGCCAAGAATATTCAGTGGGGAAAAGATAGTCTCTTCCATAAATGGTATTGGAGAAACTGGACATTCACATGCAAAAGAATGAAATTGGATCCCTATCTTACACCCATCACAAAAATTAACTCAAAATGGATTAAGGATTTAAATGTAAGACTGGAAGAAAATAAGGGCAAGGCCCCTTGACTTCAGTCTTGGTAATAATTTTTTGGGGGGATATAACACAAAAAGCAGAAGCAACAAAAGCAAAAATTAATGAGGGACTACAACAAACTAAAAAGCTTCTGCACAGCAAAAGTTACAAACAACAAAATGAAAAGGCAACCTATGTAATACGGAAAATATTTGCAAATCATGTATGTGATAAAGGACTAATATCCAGCTTTTTGGAAGAACTATAACTCAACATCAAAAAACCAAAGAATCCAATTTAAAAAATGGTCAGAGAACTTGAATAGAAATTTTTCCAAAGAAGACATACAGATGGCCACCTTGTACATGAAAAGATGCTCAACATCATTAATCATCAGGGAAATGCAGCTCAAAACCACAGTGAGATATCATTTCATGCCTGTTAGAATGGTTATTATCAAAAACAAGAGGTAAAAAAAAAAAGGCTGGTGAGAATCTGGAGTAAAGGGAACCCTGGTGCATTGGTGTTGGGAATGTAAATTGGTATAACCACTATGGAAAATGGTATGGAGGCTCTTTTAAAAAATTAAAAAGAGAACTACCATATGATTCAGTAATCCCACTTCTGGGTATATATCCAAAGGAAAAGAAATCACTATGTCAAAGAGATATTGGCATCCCATGTTCATAGTAGTATTATTTACAATAGCCAAGACATGGAAACAACCTAAGTGTCCGTCAACAAATTAGTGGATATAGAAGTTGTGGGATTATATATACATCCATCCATAATGGAAAATAGTTATTATGTGGCATATATACATGTATATGTATATGTGTGTATGTATGTATGTATGTAAATATATATATATATATACATATATATCATTTAGTCATAAAAAGAAGAAAATCCTGCAATTTACAACAGCAAGGATGGGCTTTGTAGGCATTATGCTAATTGAAGTAAATCAGACAAAGACAAATACTGTATGATTTCACTTATATGTGGAATCTAAAAAACAAAATCTAAACTCAGAAAAAGATCAGATTTGTGGTTACCAGAGGTGGGGGCGTTGGAGGGAATTGAACGAAGTGGTCTAAAGGTACAACTTTTTATTATAAAACAAATAAGTACTGGGGATGTAATGTACAACATGGTGACTATAGTTAATACCACTGTTTGATGTATTTGAAAGTCGCTAAGAGAGTAAATCCTAAAAGTCCTCGTCACAAGAAAAAAAATTTTCAGTAACTATGAGGTGATGGATGTTAACTAAATTTATTGTGGCAATCATTTTGCAACATACGTATGTCAAGTCATTATGCTGTATACCTTAAACTTATATAGTGCTGTATGCCAATTATATCTCAATAAAAGTGGGGAAAAACCTAAAAAACCTAAATGCCCTTCAAGAGCAGAAGAGATAAATTGTGGTTGCATTCATGCAATGGAATAGTATGCACAATATAAATGGATATTATACATCTACAGCCATCAATAAGATGAATATTAAAAATATGAAAGCATATTGCATAAAATACAAATGATATAATTCCATTTAAATAAAATTTTAAAACATTTGGGTCAGTATTATATTATTTGGGGATACATACATATGTGGTTAAAGTATAAAAATGAATATTAAAGATAAATACAAAATTCAGGATTGTGGTTTCCCAGAAGAGGGAGGAACAATCAGGGAGAGAAGGGGAATGTGACCTGAGAAGAGATACGTACACCAGAGTTCTGTAATATGTATTGAACCACACTTAGTTGAAACTCAGATGCTCATTACATTATTTTTAATGTATTTTTGTATGTCTAAAATATCACATAATATACTGACTTAATGAAGTACAAATTGTGAGACATTGTTATAAGATGTAGGATTAAGGGTGGATTTGAATTTAGCCAGGTCATTGGTGATCTTTCAGAGAGCAATTGGCACAGATAGGGCCAGACGCCATGTTGTGAAGAGTGAAGGAAAGACTTCAAGGTAGGGAAGTACAGGAATTGAGGACATTTTAGTTTTCCTAGAGGTGTGGTCTAAAAGAGTCTATAGTTAGAGGTTGGCAAAGGCAAGGCAGGGATTCTTAAAACAAGATTATAGGTCTAGGCTGAGGAAAAAAATGGTCTTGAAAGCTATGCATACAAAAGCGTTCAGATCTGAACTGATATTTGGTGGGCCCAGGTGGTGCATAAGTTCCATACAGAAACAGATTTGCGTTGGGAAGGAGTAGAGATTCTTCTCTGAAACTCTCCTAATAGTAAAAAGGAGAGGTGGGCAAGGATTCAAAGTTTGTGCTTGTCAAGCATTGTGCATAAAAAATCCCCGGGGAACGAAGGGATCACTCTTCCGAGCAGCAAATTAATAACATTGATCATACCATTGGAAATATGACTATTGTAAAAATGTGAATATATGCAAATGGTATATCATGGGTCTACTTGTTTCTCTAAATGATACGAATATTCATGTAACACAAACAACCTATAATGACAGTGTAATTTTTTTCCCTCTAACAGCATAAAAATATTTTCTGTCAGATAATTTGATTTGGACAAAAATATATGTTAGTTTTTAAGTAAATTATGATATTTGTGTCACTGTGTAACAAGGTTGAATTAGCTGCCTGCATTATATAGGTTTAGACTCTCTGGAAGCCTCCGTAGTCTTTTTGAGATTCTCACCACTAGATGGTGATGCTGAGGAGCAAGGACTTCAATAAGGTCTCTGACAAGAACTACTTTACATCAACAGATTTTTTTCATCAGACTGTAAATTGTTTATCTGTAGTATAATAAATATCATTGTAACTTAAGCAACCAATTAGTAAGCACCCAAGTCTAGGACATGATTGAAAAAAAAATAACAAAAGGAGCAAAGACTTAAAAAGAATAATGTGTTTAGTATTGATGAACTTTCTACCTCACTAAACATGCTTTCAGAATTACTGTTTCACAAACTGAGGGCTACAGAGGGGAGGGGGGTGGGGGAATGGGATAGACCGGTGATGGGTAGTAAGGAGGGCACGTATTGCATGGTGCACTGGGTGTTATACACAACTAATGAATCATCGAGCCTTACATCGAAAACCGGGGATGTACTGTATGGTGACTAACATAATATAATAAAAAATCATTAAAAAAAAAAAAAGAATTACTGTTTCAGAAAAAGCTAAATGTGTCTACTTGGAACGATGACTCATTATGAAGTCACCTTGAAACTTTAATGGCTCCCAATCTGAGCAAGTCCCCAAGTACTGTAGCCTGTACCTGCTGGCTGCAACCCAATGGTAAGCCAAGCTAGATGGGTAGAAATATGAGCCATATAGGCATGGCTCTAAACATTATTTTTTTTCTGAAGTTGGCTTCCTTTTTGAAATGTTCGGTCTCATTCGATAAATAGTTGAAACTCCACTTTTAAAATTAGCCCTTACATTAACTGTCAGGAAAACATGGTTATATTCTGATTTTCTGCTTTCTGAGAAAAACTTCACTATGTTTAATTGGCTGCTAAGAAATTGTTTTTCCTGTTCTGGGTCTGGAGCAAGGTTCTTTTGCCCTCATTTGTTGCTGCTCTTCCTTACCAGAAAGAGCATCTTCAGACAATATTTGACTGGGGATACTATTCCCTCAGCTAATAAGTCACTGGTTGTGTATACCGGCATGTCACTAGTCTGCAGAATTAATAGTTAACGTGTTCTAAACAAATAGATACTAAGAACCTTCCCTTTATCACCAAGGTGTTTCTGTCTTCTGAAAAGTAGAAAATAGAAATAATAACTGATTGTGCAAATTTCCCCAAGCATAAGAGAAAATAATTCTTTTGGTTTTCCCATTACCCTTTTAAAATATGTTCTTTCTCTCTCAGATAAGCTTGGCAGCTAACAAGAGGGTCAAAAATAACTGAGATACCAAGTCTGGGTGACTGAAAAGATGATGGGACCAATTATCTAAAATAGTGAAGCAGGTTTAGGAGAGAATTTAATGTGAAATTGGTGGCAGGCAGATCCTGAAAAAGATCGCTAAAGGAGAGGGTAAAGGAGCTCTTCATATGAAAATATTATCTCGTAGAACTAAATCTCAGATGAGATATTCAATATTGACAGAATATTTAGAATATCCAATACTCATATGAATATTCAATATTAACAGAGAGCAGGTAAAAGTTAAATGACCTTCCAGTTATTTTTTCAGTACTACAAGTAAGTGCTTCTTCCGGAGCTTTCCTCTCGCAAAAGCTCCAGAAAGGCAAGTCCATTAAAAGCACCACTAAAATGCTTTCAAAATTCCATAAGTTGTGGGGGGGCAGGGGTGGAAATGTCAAGTTTTTTAAACAAATCAAACTGTGACTGCACATAAAGTTATTTTACTTTTTTTTTTTAACTTGGCATTTATTTTCATCCTCCACAATAGCATGGTCCATTAGTTTCTATTTCCTAAGATAACTAGGGATGGCATTATCTTTATATAATTTCCATATACACTCAATGAGTGTTTTCCACCTATTAAATGCAATACGTAGAATTTGGAGTATTTATTAAAATAATGGCACAAAGTTCCAGACCACCATTCCCCCAAAATAAAAGCCTTACCTCTATGATTTAAAATTTCTTTCTCTGTCATAGTATTCCTCTTGAAGCTTTATCAGCAAACTGGCTTTAAAAAAGAAAGCTGCATTGATATTGATTTCATATTTAAGAAAATAATTTCTGTCTTTTAAAAAGAATGTAAATTTTCTCAACCATGAGCAAGCAGAGTGAGATTTGCCCCAACTTAATTGGATTGAATTTCAAAGATAAGCCCAATAGAAATTACTAATTTTCCCAGAGTCACACTATCTGTAATTGTGGTAGCTGACACCAGATGATAAATGACACCAACGTTACATTTACACTTAACTGAGTATAATTTCCATAAGTGAGACAAGGTCTCTGTGTCCATATGTTTTCTAAAATGTAATAATGATGGTAGCAATGAGAAGTATAAGGATGATGATAAAAATAACTCATTCATTGTGCACACTGTTAATGGACAGGCACCGTGCAAGGCACTTCCCCTCTGCTATCTCATGTATTTGGGTGCTCTGTCTCACATCACAATAGCAGTCCACCAGAATTCTGTCTGAATTTGTCAGAATTTTTGGTAGGTAGCCCATAATGTATTTTACCTGCCCACGTTATTGATTTCAGTACTGTTGACATAAGGTGGGTCTCATATTCTATGTGAGTAGGTTATCTCATAAGAATTAACCCCAAACAAGCCTTTTAGCATCATCCAGAATTTATCCTTTAAATTTACTTACTGTGAAATGTATCCATTTAAAGTGTACAATCCTATGTATTTTTGTGTATTTATTGAGCTGAAAAACTATCACCACAATCTAATTTTAGAACATTTTCAACATCCCAAAATGGAATTCCATCTGCACCAATTAACCATCAATCCTGATCTCCCGCAAGTGCTCAGCCCTAGGCAACCACCAATCTACTTTCTCTGTATTTGGATTTGCTTCTTCTGAACAGTTCATATAAACTGAATCATATAACATGGTGTCCTTGCAAATTGACTTATCTCACTTTAGCATAATATTTTCAAGGTTCATCCATGTTGGAGCACTTCCCAGTACTTCATTCTTTTTCACTGCCAAATAATATTCCACTGTATAGACGTATCAAGTTTTTGTTTTATTTAAGTCAACATTGGGTTTGTGTGTGTGTGTGTGTGAGTTTGTTTTTCCAAATCAGTCAGTATGACTTTTGGAACTTCAGTTAAAAGGGGAATAATATTTTTGAAACACTTAAATAGAAAAATGCAGGTCAAACTCAGGAATGGTGATGTTAATATTTATGGTTCTCTCCAAGGTGTAACAAAAAGTACACTTGGAAGATTATATGGGACTAAAAAACTAAAACTTTTAATTAACTTATCCTCTAATTTCCTTTTTCTTTCTAGATGGCATAGGATGTATATATATTAAATATAAATTTTATAATATACACATAACATATTTTATATTTAATGCATGTCTTATACATATATTTATATATTATATATTTCACATATAATATAAATATACATTTATATAAATATAGTAAAGGGCAAACTATAATCACTGTACAAACACATGTATCCATTAGGATGTTTTACATGAACCTGACTCTTATTTTGGTGATTGGAAATTAGGTTTTGATTTTCTAACTACAATTAAACTTGGTCTTAAGGAAAGGTTTTCCTAGGTGATGGTATCATATGAGGCATCTTCTAATCTTTATTGAGTGAATAACATTTTAATTTCAAATGAAATTATATATAAGTGATATAAATATATAACAGGTGCAAAACTTGCAGCATAAATTGAAACATAAGTGCTGTTATTTTCTGCTTAGACTGCAAGGTCCTAAAAAGAGATAATGAGAACATGCAGAGGTAAGTTAAAAAGAAAATAAATCTTGTTTTTTTAGTTGTTGTTGTAATCAACAGCCATGTTCTTTTGATACCAAACTCTAGGTCAGACTAGAAAATGACATAAAATAAATAAGAATTTTAAATAATAATGGAAAATGTCAGATAAAACTATTTGAAATTATGTAAATTTTAAACCAAGGGTTACACACAAAGAGATATACTGACAATGCATTATCAAAAAATAAATGAATAAATTAACACCAGTAGTGTTTGGAGAAACATATGAATAATCTGGTTTTCTTATGATGTTTATTTTCTTTCATTGTGTGTTAGAAAAAAGGCTTGTTGCGCTCAATTTAAGAACTTGTACTAGGTCTTTGGAAAACTTATGCATCCTATGAAAGAGGTTTATTTTCCTCGTTTGTATTAAATAGCTTT
Source organism: Ursus maritimus (assembly GCF_017311325.1). Taxonomy (NCBI): domain Eukaryota; kingdom Metazoa; phylum Chordata; class Mammalia; order Carnivora; family Ursidae; genus Ursus; species Ursus maritimus. Next base: position 34,643,537 of record NW_024423319.1, on the reverse strand, counting down.
TTCATATCCTTTTTGGCTGTATTTTGCTTTTTTAGGATTAGATGATTAACACTGCTTAGATAATAACATCAGATCTAAACCACATAAGAGGTTTGGTTTTTACCTTGTTTTACATTCCAATGTACCAACAGAGTATATGTCTTGTACTTTTTGTCGTTGTTCCAATCCCCCAAATTATGACCTAGTTAATTCCAATATACTTTTTATATTTTTAAAACTCTTCAAAGTCCTTTATTTATGCAAGAATACAGTTTTAAGGTAATCAGACAATGTTCTAAGGCAGTGTTTCGTCAACTTGGCTGCACACGTTCAACATCTGGAAAGCTATAAAAATTTAGGGCTTCATTTACACTCTCAGAGAGTCTTATCACACTCTCAGAGAATTTTATATAATCCATGTGGTGTGTGGTTTTTTGGCATCTGGATTTTTCATAGCACCCCAGGTGATTTTAACATACAACCAATGCTCAGAACCACTGTTCTAGGAGTTTACATTAAACAGAGGCAATTTTCTGCAACAACTTTCATGACTAACAAGATATGGTATAACAATATTGTCCTACTAGCTCTTCCATTTTGGGGATCCACCAGAACCAGGAATTGAAGTTGGGAGGGTGAATTTTGTCCACATGGAAGCAGATTCATCTTCTAGAAGACCCAGAATTTCAATCAACTAACACTGAGGAGAAGCCCAGGCTTCTGTTGTTGTCGTTGGTGTTGTTTAATTCACTAAAATTAAAATACTTCCTAAAAGACAGAAAATTCTACACCATCATTCAGCAATGTGAAGCTGTTTATAAGCACTTTCTTGGTTTGGATTTATAGGGCAAAGTTCTAGAGGTTTATGACTTCCTATGTGCCATCTGGAGATGTGCCACCAGATGGCATGTGGGTGGCAATGATCATATGGCTGAAATAGAAAATTTCAAATGAATTTTAGGTAACTAAATCAGAGATTTTATCATGTTTCCCCAGAGACTCATGATTCTTCTATTGAACTAGAGCTGCATCAAGTCAAGCCTAAAAATAAATTCAACTCTGATAATTGTATGTTAGAGAGTAGCACCCAGTTTTGATTAAGATTTAAGTTTATTTATTGATTTTTAAAATGTTTTCTCAAATATTTAATATATTTGCTCACATATAAAGGGCTAATAATAAGAAGCAATAGTTCCTTACTCCCCAGAAGGAACCACTTTAATTGTTTTCCTGTTGGTTACTTATATGTTTCCTAATTTGTCTACATGATAGATGAGGATGTAGTGTTTTAAAAGAAAAACAAACATATATATAGAAGTTAGTAATATTTTCAAAAAAATATGATGGCCGACGACTAGTGCTTCAATGTAACACTGGCACTATAAACCAGAAAAGAAGTCATCCTGATTTTGCAGAGTTTTCCATGACATTACTCTACTCCTGGACACCTGATTATACCTCTTTGAGATACTGAAAACACTACAACATTTCTTCTGCTATTGACAGAAGTCTCTTGACTACCATAGGCTTTCTTTTTCTACTAACTGGTGCTTGACTCTTACCTCATAATTAATTATCTTCTGTTTTTTGTTTGTTTGTTTTTAGTTAATGTAGAAATTGACTTTTTGCTCCATATAAGTTTCCGAAATCCAGTGGTGAGAGACGTGTGGGCTCACTGTGTATATGAAGACCATTTTCTTCACAATTAGGGCAAATTTTACCTACTAATGGGGTTGGGTTTATTCTATTCCAAGACATTGCTACTAAATGTTTATTGCTTAATTATTTAATCCACATAGAAAAAATAGTTTCTCCACCAAAAGTTTCAGCAAGATTTAAAAGCATTTGCAAATTTCCCTTTAGCATGATTTCTAAAAACTTTACAAATTATGAATCTCAAGCCATTATGTTTTTGATGTGTTATGACCAAAGCAAAACCTTCCCTCCCTCTCTCTCTCTTCCTCTCTCCCACTCTCTCTTTCTTATAAGTATGTATAAATATGTAGCTCACAAAAATTAAAAATATTTTGAAATTCATTATTCTAGAACATAGATTAAGACAAATTAAAGCAAGAAATCAGAGTTTTTCTACTGAATTATAAAATAATTTCTTCATAATAGTCAATCAAGAAAAAATCTGCATGAGAAGAGGAAACAACATAACCTAGTAGGGCTACCACCCAAACAGAGATAGAAACACCACATTTTAGTCCCCAAAAAGGTATGGTAGTGATGGTGTAAGTAAGATAGAAATATTAAAAACTCATGAATACCATCTACTACAAAACTAGGTTTAAAACTATTTTTAAAATACCCCAAAATGAGTGATTAAGGATAGACTACCTGTAGGTACAAAGCCTACATAGTACGAGTACAGTGAAAAGTAGAGACAAGCAGCAGAGCATATGACAGATACAAGAGAACTCCCAATCACTAATAGGTTTTCACTGGAATGAGTAGTGGGCAATTTTGAGAATGGGTATTGAAAGTGGGAATGAGGGGCACCTGGGTGGCAAAGTTGGTTGTGTCCAACTCTTGCTTTCAGCCCAGGTCCTGATCTCAGAGTCATGAGATTGAGCCCTGCCTCTAGCTCTGCACTCAGCATAGAGTTTGCTTGAGAGTCTCTCTCCTTCTCCTTCTTCCCTTCTTGCTCATGCTCTCTCTCTCTCTCAAATCAATAAATAAATCTTTTAAAAAAGAAAAGAAAGTGGGAGTGATTTTTGTACACTCCAATTCACATATAGAGCAAAGGGTCCTTGGTGAGATCTGAAATTGCTGTAACAGTCTAGAACTTATGAACTCTAGGAAACAATCAGCTAAAGCTATCTGCAAGGACAAAACTTCACATTGAGAAGAAATTGTTGAGACTAGAATCCAAAGTAACGAGGACAGAGACAATGGGGGTGAGGAAGAGAGGTTCGGAAAAAGTAAATGAGAGAGGGCCTTTCCATCTCTAATTCTATGACTTTAAAACTTAAAAAAAAAAAACTAAAGATGATTCTTGCTAGAAAAAACAAGGAAACTTGGCCAACTGAAGCAGTCTTGAACTCTTTTAAGGTGTTTCTGAGCAGCCAACCCAAAACACTTGTATTATAGCATGGATTTGTTTTTGGCTTGATCTCTCTTAGTTGATATCACTAAATAATTACTCCTCTAAGTCACAGAATAATAGACTCATTGGATATAGAATAAAGGCAAAGATAAATCAATACCTATATAATAGTAATACTTTAAAAAACTAAAATAACAAAACATCACAGATATTATAAACTATAATTCAACAAAGCCTTTCTTTAAAAATAGAGAGACTTGGAACTACATATTGCAAGGGCATGTTATGTTTCTTGGAATATTGACTTAAAATGGCCAAGCCTGAGACATTTACTAATAAAATTATTCTATCTCAAAGAAGTGAGAAAAAAAAAAGCATCCAGGAAAAATCATCAAGTCAAATCAAGTTTTCATCAGCCATTTCAACAGCAGTACTAAATATCAAAAGAGAGAAAGGAGTAACATACTTAAGATACTCAGGAGAAAATTTATTTAATCAAATTTATTTAATCAAACTGATTTTTCAACTTATAAAGCTACAAACAAACTTATGCAGAACTATGTATGAAACTGTATGACTGGAAAGACATTCATATAAAGACTGGTGGTGAGCTTTATTTTTTTTTAAGATTTTATTTATTTTTTTGACAGAGAGAGAGAGACAGACAGCGAGAGAGGGAACACAAGCAGGGGGAGTGGGAGAAGAAGAACCAGGCTCCCAACAGAGCAGGGACCCCGATGTGGGGCTCAATCCCAGGACCCTGGGATCACACCCTGAGCAGAAGGCAGACGTTTAACAACTGAGCCACCCAGGTGCCCCATGTTGGTGAGCTTTAAGCTTACTTCGACCATTGAGCTAAGACTGAATAATATTGTAAAGAATAGAATACAGTATACAATGGCTATATGCTCAAACAACTTAGATATAATACAACTATAAAGAAGAGGAAGACAATGGACAGAGCCTATGAAAAAGAATATAATACATGTTGATTCCCATATAGTTGTGACCATGAATAAAATGATATAACTCTAAACTAAATTCTAGTAAAAAGAGAAGAAAGAAGAGATTAGCTAATACCTGAGTTGTTCATAGCAGGGAACCAATATTCTATAACCAAAAATAAAAGCAACCTAATAGTATTATGTAAAGATACTGATAAAAAGATAATTAAAATAAAACATTCCTAAACACTCAAAATTTACTCTACTCATATTAAAATAAACAAACAATGGGGAGCCTGAGTGGCTCGGTCAGTTAAGTGTCCAACTCTTGATCTCAGTTCAGGTCTTGATCTTGGGGTCGTGAGCTCAAGCCCCACATTGGACTCCATGCTGGGTATGGAGCCTACTTATAAATTAATTAATTAATTAATTAATTAATATAATAAAAATAAACAAACAATGGAAGAATAAATCATAATCTATTAAATGGTTACACATAGTAGGTGGTAGGAAATAAGATAAGGGGAAGAAATAAAAGGTTGTCTTTTTAAGTACATCTTCTTTTCTGTGTTTGATTTTAAAATCATGTAAATATTTCATATAGCTATAAACAAAAAATAATTTTTAAATCCATAGAAATAAAATTTTTTAAAAAAGAAACTGCATTTTTACCCAATTAGTGCCCTCACCACACAGTAAAGTACATTAAAATGTTAAAGAGAGATTAAAGCACAGTAATATGATTGAACATTCCTAGTGAGATATAACCTAAGTAAAAATATAACTGCAAGACAAATCTTAAATTATATTCAGCAATCATACTGTGAGCAATAATGTTAGTATTGTTATTCTGAGACTGGTGTGTGGATACTGCGGTAAAAACAACTGAGGGATATTTAATTCTGTCATCCTCTGTGTCCTTGAGAACTGAGATTGTTGGCATGAGAGAAATAAAGACGTAAGATAACAAGATTTGGTAAAAATTCTGTAGACCAGTTTCGTCATTGGTAAAGGCCAAGAAACAGTGACAAACCCAATAGCAGTGAACCCCTTTAGTGCCCAAACTGTGGTCTCGAAATACCTTTTCCCGTTCAAAGGAACAAAGACCACGTGAAGAATATGTAATTCCTTATCAGAGACAGGAAGTGTACAAGATGACCCTGAAACAACTTGTCCTGACAAATAGAACAAAAACAATCAGAGATAACTAGTGGTGTGGTAAAAAGAAAACAAAGACAGTTATTGGTGTGGCAAAATAGTGTCACAATTAAAGAGTCAATTTGAAGAATGTCCCACTGGCCAAAGATAGACAAAAAGAAATTGAACATCAATATGGATGGTAATTTTGATGGACTGAAACATGAAATATTTTCAAACTCATCAGTTGATAATACAGGCATACCTCAATTTATTGTGCATTGCTTTATTGCCCTCTACAGGTGTTGTTGTTTTTTGTTTTTGTTTTTGTTTTTGTTTTACAAATTTAAGGTCTGTGACAACCCCATATTGAGCAAATTTATGGGTACCATTTTTCCAACAGCCTTTGCTCGCTTTATGTCTCTGTGTCACATATCAGTAATGCTCGCAGACTTTTCCATTAGTATTATATTTGTTATGGTGATCTGTGATAAGTGATCTTTAATGTTAACTATTGTAATTGCTTTGGTGTACCATGAACTACACCCATATGATGGGGAACTTATGTGTGTATTCTGACTGTTCCACCAACCAGCTATTTCCCTCTCTCTCTTCCTCTACTTGGGTCTTGCTGTTCCCTGAGACACAACAATATCAAAATTATGCCAGTTAATAACCCTACTGTGGCATCTAAGTATTCAAGTAAAAGGAAGAGTCACATGTCTCTCACGCTAAGTCAAAAGCTAGAAATTATTAAGCTTGGTGAGAAAATCATTTTGAAAGCTGAGATAAGCAAAAGCTAGGCCTCTTGCACCAAACAGCCAAGTTGTGAATACAAAGGACAATTCTTGAAAGAAATTAGAAGTACTATGCTAGTGAACACACAAATGATAGGAAAGTGAAATAGCCTTTTAATGTTGACATGGAGAAAGATTTAGAGGTCTGGATAGAAGATCAAATGAGCCACAGCATTCCCTTAGGCTAAAGCTTACTCCAGAGCGAGGCCCTAACTCTCTTCAATTCTATGAAGGCTGAGAGAGGTGAGGAAACTGCACACGAGAAGGTTGAAACTAGCAGAGGTTGGTTTATGAGGTTTAAGGAAAGAAGCCATCTCCATAATATAAACGTGCAAGGGGAAGCAGCAAGTGCTGATGGAGAAGCTGCAGCAGGTTCTCCAGAAGATCTGGCTCAGACAATTAATGAAGGCTGCTACACAAAACAATAGATTTTTAATCTAGATGAAACAGCTTTATATTGAAAGAAGATGCACCTAGGACTTTCATAGCTAAAGAGGAGAAATTAGTGCCTGACTTCAAAGTTTCAAAGGACAGGCTGACTCTTGTAAGGACTAATGCAGCTGGTGACTTTAAATTGAATAAATGATCATTTCCATTTCAAAAATCCTAGGGCCCTTAAGAATGATACTAAATCTACTCTGCCTATATTCTATGAATGGAACAACAAAACCTGGATGACAACACATCTGTTTACAACATGGTTTACAGAATATTTTAAGTCCACTATTGAGACCTACTGCTCAGAAAAAAAAAAAAAAGATTTCTTTCAAAGTATTACTCCTCATGCTCAATGCCTCTGGTCACCCAAGAGCTCTGATGTAGATGGACAATAAAATTAATGTTGTTTTCATGCTTGCTAACACAACATCCATTCTGCAGCCCATAGATCAAGAAGTCATTTCAACTTTCAAGTCTTATTATTTAATAAATACATTTTGTAAGAATACAGCTGCCATAGAGAGTGATTCCTTTGATGGATCCGAGCAAAGTAAATTGAAAACCTTGTGGAAAGGACTCAACATTCTAGATGCTATTAAGAACACTTGTGATTCATGGGAAGAAGTCAAAATATTAACACTAACAGGAGTTTGGACGAAGTTGACTCCAACTCTCATGGATGACTTTGAGGGATCCAAGACTTCAATGGAGGAAATAACTGTGGATGAGGTAGAATTAGAAGTGGAGCCTGAAGATGTGACTGAATTGCTGTGATCTCGTGATAAAACTCGAATGGATGGGGAGTTGCTTCTTATGGATGAGCAAAGAAAGTGGTCTCTTGAGATGGAATCTACCCATGGTGAAGATGTTGTAAAGATTATTGACATGACAACAAAGGATTTAGAATATTACATCAACTTAGTTGATAAAGCAGCAGCAAGGTTTGAGAGAACTAGTTTTGAAAAAAGTTCTACTGCAGGTAAAATGCTATTAAATAGCATCATAGGCTACAGAGAAATCATTTATGAAAAGAAGAGTCCATCAGTGCCACAAACTTCATTGTCGTCTTATTTTAAGAAATTGCTACAGCCACCCCAACCCTCAGCAACCACCACCCTCATCAGCCTATAGCCATTGACATCAAGGCAAGAGCCTCCACCAGCAAAAAGATTATAACTGACTGAAAACTCAGATGATGGTTAGCATTTTTTAGCAATAAAGTATTTTTTAATTAAAGTCCAAACATGTACACTGGATTTTTAAACATAATGCTATTGCACTCATACTTAATAGACTACAGTATAGTATAATATAACTTTCATACACACTGGGAAATTTAAAAAGATCATTTCACTCACTTCCTTATGATATTTGATTTATTGCTGTGGTTGGAACCAGCCTGTGATATCTTTGAGGTATGCCTGTAATAATAAAATCAATCACCATTAGAAATACAACTTATTATTTTGGAAATTAATGGGCAAATTGAAAAAAAGCCACAACTATATATCTTACTTTTCTTGTATGAAATAAACTATTCAAAAATAAAAAAATAGTAGATGAAGGGAAATTTCTGTTTATAAAATTATTCCTGTTAGTAATTGAATAAAGGATAGAATATTGTCATTTTATTTATTTTTTTTTAAAGATTTTATTTATTTATGTGACAGAGAGACAGCCAGCGAGAGAGGGAACACAGCAGGGGGAGTGGGAGAGGAAGAAGCAGGCTCACAGCGGAAGAGCCTGATGTGGGACTCGATCCCAGATCGCCAGGTTCACGCCCTGAGCCGAAGGCAGACGCTTTAATGACTGCGCCACCCAGGCGCCCCAGAATATTGTCATTTTAAAACCACTAATGAATCGCTGGACCCAGGCATTGGACATCGAAGGAACCTGACATCACAAATAATTGCAATAACAGTAACGGCAACCTAAAATCCATTATGTGCCTCCTGGTGGAAGAATACACCACCACCTTTGAAGTGTTTATGAAAACAAAATGGAAACTTGATAAAGTTTTCAACTTTCATTGTTAATTTACAGAAGGTACAGAAAACACAGGGACAAAGTAGCTAAAATCACAGAGAAGTAATCTAAAATTGAAGACAAAAAAGAATCTTCAAAACAGCCAGAGAGAAACAATACTTTAGTAAGAAAACATTGAAATACATTGAACTTCTCATTAAAACCCATGGAGACTAGAAGGAAATGGCACCACATTTTTCAAATGCTGGAAGAAAAATATCAATCCCAAAGGCTATATCCAGCAAAAATATCCTCCAGGAATGACGAGGAAATCAGGATATTCTCAAATGAAAAAAAAAAACAAAACAGAGAATTGTCCCCAGCAGATTTACCTTAAAAGAATGGCTCTAAGGATGTTCTCTATATAGAAAAGAAATGATAAAATAAGGAATCTGAAATATCATGAAAGAGGAAAGAAAATGGTAAACAAAAATATCAGTAAATACATCTTCCTTCTCTTCTTGTATGTTATATATTGTATTTCATGGATAGAAGAAAATATTAAAACACAGTCTGATTGTTTCTAAATGTATGTAGAGGAAATATTGAAGACAACTCATTATTAACTAGGGAGAATAAAAGGATTTAAAAAGAGATAAGATTTCTAAACTTCATTTGAACTGTTAGAATTATGACACCATTAGTCAGTGGTAAATTACGTTTGTGTAATGTAATTCCTAATAGATAACAAAGATAACAATAGATAAAATAGATAACAATAGATAAAAAAATCTACGTAAAGTGAAACACTCAAAAACATAAAAGGTGACCAAGAGCAATGCAGGAATGAGAAAACAGAAATGAAAAACAGAAAAAACAAACAGAAAACAAAGATAAAATAAAATGAAAGATCTAAACTCTAACATAACAGTAATTAAACTAAATGCAGGAAGATACATCTGGATCTCTACAAATGAACATCTCCAGCGCTGAGTATTGAGGTACAAAGTGGGGAGCCATGAAACAGCGCACAGATATCAGAAGATAAACGGAACGGGGAGGGAGCCGCCGCGTTTGGGCGCCGGGAAGCGGCAGCCACCTGCACGGGGGAGCGGGCGGACTCGCGGACCCGGACCCACGAGAGAACAGACTGAGACCGTGAGCCGGGGAGTGCGCGCCATCAGACTGAAACGGAGCTCCGGTGCGCTCACTGGAACCAGACTGAGACAGGGAGCTCCAGGAGCG
>NW_024423319.1:34632433-34633970 GCF_017311325.1 Ursus maritimus | reverse complement strand
AAACTTGATAAAGTTTTCAACTTTCATTGTTAATTTACAGAAGGTACAGAAAACACAGGGACAAAGTAGCTAAAATCACAGAGAAGTAATCTAAAATTGAAGACAAAAAAGAATCTTCAAAACAGCCAGAGAGAAACAATACTTTAGTAAGAAAACATTGAAATACATTGAACTTCTCATTAAAACCCATGGAGACTAGAAGGAAATGGCACCACATTTTTCAAATGCTGGAAGAAAAATATCAATCCCAAAGGCTATATCCAGCAAAAATATCCTCCAGGAATGACGAGGAAATCAGGATATTCTCAAATGAAAAAAAAAAACAAAACAGAGAATTGTCCCCAGCAGATTTACCTTAAAAGAATGGCTCTAAGGATGTTCTCTATATAGAAAAGAAATGATAAAATAAGGAATCTGAAATATCATGAAAGAGGAAAGAAAATGGTAAACAAAAATATCAGTAAATACATCTTCCTTCTCTTCTTGTATGTTATATATTGTATTTCATGGATAGAAGAAAATATTAAAACACAGTCTGATTGTTTCTAAATGTATGTAGAGGAAATATTGAAGACAACTCATTATTAACTAGGGAGAATAAAAGGATTTAAAAAGAGATAAGATTTCTAAACTTCATTTGAACTGTTAGAATTATGACACCATTAGTCAGTGGTAAATTACGTTTGTGTAATGTAATTCCTAATAGATAACAAAGATAACAATAGATAAAATAGATAACAATAGATAAAAAAATCTACGTAAAGTGAAACACTCAAAAACATAAAAGGTGACCAAGAGCAATGCAGGAATGAGAAAACAGAAATGAAAAACAGAAAAAACAAACAGAAAACAAAGATAAAATAAAATGAAAGATCTAAACTCTAACATAACAGTAATTAAACTAAATGCAGGAAGATACATCTGGATCTCTACAAATGAACATCTCCAGCGCTGAGTATTGAGGTACAAAGTGGGGAGCCATGAAACAGCGCACAGATATCAGAAGATAAACGGAACGGGGAGGGAGCCGCCGCGTTTGGGCGCCGGGAAGCGGCAGCCACCTGCACGGGGGAGCGGGCGGACTCGCGGACCCGGACCCACGAGAGAACAGACTGAGACCGTGAGCCGGGGAGTGCGCGCCATCAGACTGAAACGGAGCTCCGGTGCGCTCACTGGAACCAGACTGAGACAGGGAGCTCCAGGAGCGCGCAGGGGCGGCTGGCGGCTGGCGGTGTTAGAAACACAAAGGACAGAGACTCGCTGGCCCTGGAAGTGAGGGCTGGGACGCCAGCTGAGGGGCGCGTGTCCCGGGACGCTGCAGCGTTGAGCAGCACCAACAGTAACAGAGTTAAAGTGGCCAGAACACAAATACAGGCGCACAGTGTGCCCATCCCCATCCCCCCTCGCAGGGGACGACACGGAGACTCTACCCAAACAGGTTTGCCTGAATATCGGCGTGGCAGGCCCCTCCCCCAGAAGGCAGGCTGAAAAATCAAGAAGCCCACATCCCTAAGATCCCTATAAAACAAGGGCGCAC
>NW_024423319.1:34591202-34630297 GCF_017311325.1 Ursus maritimus | reverse complement strand
AAATAAATAAATAAATAAATAAATAAATATGCAAATAGTCTCATAGTTTATATCCCTAGACCAGGCCTCTACTTTAAATTCTACATCTGCATATCTACCTTCCTAATAAAGGATGTCTAATATTCATTTAAAAGTGAATAAATCCAAAACCAGCTTCTGATCATCTTACCTGCAGCCTTCTACATCTCAATAAATCGCAATTATTTCTTTTAGGCCAAAAGCCTCAGTGTCTTCTTGACTTTTTTGTTTCACTTATAACCCACATCCTTTCTGTCAGGCAATCCTAATGGTTCTGCCTTCAAATTATATATAGAATCCAGTCATCCCTTCTGCCCTCTCCCTGGTTTGAGCCATCATCATCTCTTACTTGGATTCCTAAAATAGACTCAAAATAAGCCTTGCTGCTCCTACTCTAACCTTCTTTAGTCCTTTCTAAATACATCAGCCAGATAGATTATTATATTCCTCTACTGCAAACCTTGCAAAGCTCTTTTTATCCCAAGATTAAAGCAAAGTTTCTTGGGAGCTCAGAAGACGCTATGTGATATAGCCACCATTATTTCTGACTCACTTCCCAGCTCATTCATTCCTCTCCAAACCTCCTTGCCATTCTAGAATATTTCAAAAAGAACCTCACTATAGGGTGTTTGCCTGGCTACTGACTCACTCTGGAATACTCTTCCATCAACTCCTGCAAGTATTTTCTCAACTAGATTTATTCTGACTGCTTACCCTATTTAAATGAAAATCCACTGCTCTGTGACTCCTGCAATACTGATTTTCATTAATCTGCCTTAGTATTTCTCATTTTCCTTTAGTACTTGTAATCTTTTTACACACTATGTAAATTATTTATATATTATGCATATTTTATCTGGTTAGAATAGAAACTTCATTTTGTCAATGATGACAAACCTCCTTGAACAATGCCTGGCATAAGAGGGATTCAAACTATATTTGACGCATGAACTTTTTTGAAGTTAGCAAAACAAGACTAAAATCAACAGATATATCATGAAAAGATAGAATATCATAATAGTATCAAATATCCCCATTTATAAAAAAACATAAAAAGAACTGATTTTAAATTATATAGTAGAGTAAAATCAAGACCATTCAAAATAATTACAAACAAGAAGTAGGGTTAAGGAGTGGCATTGCCGCTGGGCAAACAAATGGATAATGGAACCAAATAAAGAATCCATACATGTACAATGTGGCAACTTGGACTATCACAGCAATGGCCTTGCAGTTCACAAGTAAAAGAAATGAAAATTATATGAAAGAAAATCATATTCCTATTTCACAAAAATTAATTCTAGATAGAATAAAAGTCTAAATATGAAAAATAAAACCTTAAACCATTTAGAAGAAACATAGGAGATTGTTTTTATGACACTGAAGTAGGAAAATATTTCTTAATCAAGAATGCAAAGAGTCAACCACAAAGGACAAGACTTATAAATGTGATACCACTATTACAAAACATAAGTAAAAAAGTTGTCATCTACTTAGAGACAGTATTGGGAAAATATTTAACTGATTAAAAATTAGCACTTATAATGTATATTCTGATGGGGTGGCTAGGTGATGGACACTGGGGAGGGTATGTGTTGTGGTGAGCACTGGGTGTTGTGTAAGACTGATGAATCACAGACCTGTACCCCTGAAATAAATAATGCATTATATGTTAATTTAAAAAGTTAAAAAAAGCTTACAAATCTATGAGAAAGAGAAAACCTCACAAAGAAAAAATTGAACAAAGGTTATGAGCATGAATTTTCCAAAAAAGCAAATGGCCCCTACAAATGTAGAAAGACAAAAATTACAAAGGCCTAATTTTTACAACCATCTGAATGATAAATATTAAGAAGTCCAATAACATTGTGAGCTGACAGGAGTATAAGTTGGTACTATTTTGGAGAACAACCCAAAATATCTAATGAGGGTGAAATTATGCATACCTACGGCGCAGGAACTCCACTAAGTACCTTGAAAAACTGCTACCTCTGTACTCAAAGAAATATAAAAGCATAACCCCTGTGGAACTGTTTCAAATAGCAGTTGATAAAAGAACAGGAATCCACAGCTGAAGAATATAAATTCATAATTTAAGATATTTAAGCCGAGCCACTTTTTTTAAGCTGAGCCATTTTTAGAGGTGACGGAAAATATGGTGGATGTTTGGAATAGATTTTATAAGAATGAAGGAAATTGTAAAATCGGATGTGAGAAGCATTCTTAGTGAGGCTAGAGGCAAAAAAAAAAAAAATGGAGATAAAGGCTGCAATCCCATCACTGAAATTATTGAGAAATGTAGTTTTCTAGAAGATACTAGACTATAGGAAAGAAGATATTACAGAGGATCATATAAGTGGGAAGCTTGTACTTCAAAAGAGATGTCTGATTTTGGTCACAAAATAATAACATGGAAACTGCCTTGCGAGTCAGGAGAAAAGGGAAAAGGCTATCAGTAAAGAGAGATAATTTAAGTTAACGGAGGAAGAAGAAATATCAATATGCATGTCACTTATATGCCACTCTCCATTTATTCCATATTTCTTTACTTTCAAGTATAAATATAAGAGTTTTTCTAATGTTCCAAAACATCCAGAACCATATTTTCAATCTTTTCTAATGCTTTTATTAGAAACCTTGATGTCATCAAGAGTAATTACCAGAGCAAACACTAAGCCTGGCAGTCGGGCAGGTGTGCAGCCTTTTCACCGCTTGCATAGATATTCTCAATGGGAAGGCATAGCTTGATTGATCAATTCTGATTGAATTCGTGAAGGTGTTGTAAAATAAACCAAAGCCCACATGGAGAAGAAATAACCAGAATGGTTTATTCTTCCTCAATTCGGAATTTGCTTTCTAATTTTTGGATATCAGATTTGGAAAATAATTTAACATCCTTTTAGTCTGGCCTGCTGGAAAGGAAAAAAAAAAGAAGGATGGAGAAGAGGAAAGAAAGGATGAGTTTCAGTAAGTCTCTTAAATTGGGTTATACACAGAGATTACCATTTAGAATGGCTCCAACATTTCAAGGGAAGCTACGGTAAAACAGAAGCCTTAATTAACAAAAGGTCTCATTAAAACCGGGAAAAGAAATACACTGAATGGAAAAACAAGTAGGGGATGGTTTGTAAGAACCTCTCTGGCATCCCAGTCCCCACACAGGCCCTGTCCTCTAAACTGTCATGTACTGCAAAAGCACTTGTCCTACTTTTTCCTTCGCCTGTCATTCCTAACTTTAAATATCATTTAATGAACAAATAGCAAACAGATTAAATATATTGACTTTAAGTATATTTACTTAAATAAACTGACTATAAATACATTGATTAAAAATTCCTGACATGGACGGCACTGGAGGAGATAATGCTAAGTGAAATAAGTCAAGCAGAGAAAGACAATTATCATATGATTTCTCTCATCTATGGAACATAAGAACTAGGGTGATCGGTAGGGGAAGAAAGGGATAAAGAAAGGGGGGGTAATCAGAAGGGGGAATGAAACATGAGAGACTATGGACTCTGAGAAACAAACTGAGGACTTCAGAGGGGATGGGGGTGGGGGAATGGGATAGACCGGTGATGGGTAGTAAGGAGGGCATGTATTGCATGGTGCACTGGGTGTTATACGCAATTAATGAATCATCGAACTTTACATCAGAAACCAGGGATGTACTGTATGGTTACTAACATAATATAATAAAAAAAAAATTAAAAGAAAATAAAATAAAAACTAAATGTAAATGATCTAAATACACCAATTTAAAGACGAGGGTTGGTTCCCAACATCTTTTCACTATTGTAATCTTGTCTTTTTAATTAGCATATGATGTTATTAGCTATAAAGTTGAAAAAGATCTTCAACACCTGTAGCAATATAGAAATTCAGAAGTTGAAATATCAAAGTTCTGTTCTTGCATCCCATGGAATTATAACACATATTAATAGAATCCATGTTGATACTAATCTTTAAGTTTACATTTGTTGACTCAACTTAATGCCAATGTCATAGTGTTGTTTTTTGAGTTGTAAATGTTTCAGAAGTGGCTCAGTCCTGGAAATGATTGGAAGAAGATAATACTGCATGAAGGTAAAATTTATACCACGTTGTGAAATCTCATCTACAATAAACCAGTTTGATCCATTATTTAAGGTCATTATACAAGGAAATGTGGAAAAGAACAACAATTTAATATGTTTGTCATACATAGTTGGATGTATAAATTAGAAAATATGTTATGAATTTTTTAAAAAAAGATGATGTAAAGCAAACACTGGGTCATGTGTAGACTTTGATGTGCAGAGAGGTGTGTGTGTGTGTGTGTGTGTGAGCGCACGTGTGCATACACGTGTGCACAAATGGGATCCTAATGTATATATGACCAGAGCATATTTTATAACTCCTTTCCCTTAATAATATATCAGGACTCCTCTTCCAGTAAGATACTTTTACAAAATCATTCTAATGGCCAAATATCACTCCATTGTGTAATATACCCATCTTTTGGTAACCAGCCCCCTATTGTTGGTCATCTGGTTTGTTTCCAATCCTTTGCTACTATTAAAAACAAATAAAAAGTAAAAAACAAACAACAAAAAAGACAGGGGTTAGAAGAGTGTATTTTAAAAATAACCTAGCTATATACTGTCCATAAGAAATAAACATCAAATGTAATGATACAGGCAAGTTGAAAGTAAAGTGATGCAAAAATACATGCATGCAAACATTCATAAATATACAGCAGGCATAACTATATTAATATTAGATAAAGTAAACTCCAGAATTACTAGAGACATAAAGAGGCATTGTATAATGGCAAAAAGGTCAATCTACTAAGATGGTAGAGCAAGACATAGTTTGTGTAAGCACCAAGTGACAGCTACAAATATGTGAGGCGAAACGTGATATAACTGAAAGGAGAAAAAAAGAAAATCCACAATTATAATTGGAGATTTCAAGACCCCTTTCTTAACAATTAATAAAACAACCCAAAAATATCAGCAAGGATATAAAAGAAATCAACAATACCATTAACCAACAGTATGCAGTTGACAATTATAAAACAATTGACCAAATAACTGCAAAACACATATTATTTTCAAGTCCCCAGAGAACGCATACCAAGGTAGAGTACATACTGGACCATAAAACAAACCTCAACATATTTAAAAGAATTGAAATTATAGAGTATATATTCTAACCATAATGAAATAAAAATAGATATAAAAAAATTAAAGGAAAATCTCCAAACACTAGGAAACTAAACAACACACATATAAATAACATATGAGCTAAAAAGAAAGTCTCAGGGAAATCAAGACATATGATGAACTGAGTTAAAATGAAAAAAGAACATATCAATTCTACTTTCATAGCCAAAAATATGAACCTTTGAGTGATGTCAGCAGGAATGGCAGAGGATGAACCTCCTAAACTTGTCTCCTCATTAAAAGAAATTTAGACATTGGCAAAACTTGTCAAAATCAACTTTTTCCAGAACTCTGAATATTAACCAAAGACTTGCAATAATCATGGAGTGTTTATTCAAAAACAGAACGCTTTGTGGAACTTAATTTGTCCTCGTTTCAGCCTCCTCTTCCCAGGACCCTGGTAACCTTGAAAACAAATAACCCCACCCTCAGAGTGAAAAACAGCAGCCTAATGGCTAGGTGTGTGGGAAATGGGAAGATATTGGTCAAAGGGTGCAATTTTCTCGTTATAAAATGAATAATTCTGGAATCTAATGTACACTATGGTGATTATTGTTAACAATACTGAGTTATATACTTCAAGTTGCTAAGACACTAGCTTTTAAATCACACACAAAAAAAGAAATGGTAATTATGTTGGGTGTTGGAGGTGTTAACTAATAATCCTGTGGTAATCGTTTCAAAATACATGAGTGCATCAAATCCACATGTGGTACATCTTAAACTCACATGATGTTATATGTCAATTATATTTCAGTGAAGTTGGAAAAAATTAATTGTATTTATATACATTTGTAATGAATAATCCTAAAATGAAATTCAAGAAAATTTTTTTATGATAGCATCAAAAAGAGTAAGTAGGAATAATTTTAATAGTTTTAGTAAACTTGTACACTAAAAGTTACAAAACATTGTGAAAGAAACTACAGATGTTATGAATAATTGGAAAGATATCCATGTCTATGGCTTGGAAGACCTAATATTAAATAGCAAAACTATCCAAATTAAACTACAGATTCAATGCAATCCTTATCAAAATTCTGGCTGCTGTATTTTCAGAAATTGATGAGCTGTTTATAAAATTCATATGGAAATGCGAGTGACCCAAAATAACCAAAACAATATTGAAAGACAAGAGCAATGTCAGAGGACTCACACATCCAGACTTCGGAACTTACTACAAAGCTGCAGCAATCAAGACTCTATTGTACTGTCATAAAGATAGATAGATAGATAGATATAGGTATACGCACAAATGGAGAAAAGTCAAGATTCCAACAGTAAAATGTGACGTTTATGGTCAATGGTTTCTAGACCAGGGTATTGAGGCTGTTTAGTACGAGGGAAAATGGTGTTTTCCCCAACTTCACACCATGTACAAAAATAAATACAAAATTTTGACAGAAATTTAAACTATAATATCAAACACCTTAATGTAAGAAGTAAAAGTGTATAACACTATTAAGAATATATAGTCATAAGTCTTTGTAATCTCAAATTAGGTAATTATTTCTTAGAAATGACACCAAAATCACAAGCAACAAAAGAAAAAATAGATGAATCAAATTTGATAAAATGAAAAGCTTCTGGGCTTCAAAGGACGTTGTCAATAAATGGAAAAGACAGACAACAGAATGGGAGAAAATATTGTCAAATCATATATCTGATAAAGGATCTGTATCCAAAATATAGAAATAAACCTTACAATTCAAAAATAAAAATAAAATGATCCCAATTTAAAAATGGGCAAAGGCTTTTTAAAAGACATTTCTTAAAAGAAGATATATAAGTTGTTAATAACCACATGGAAAGGTACACATTATTATTCATTAGGAAAATATAAATTAAAATCATAATGAAATATCACTTCCCACACACTAGGATGACTAGAATAAAAAATAATGAAACAACAAGTGTTGTGGGAGGAAATTGGAATCATGTTACATTGACAGTGGGGAGCTAGAATAGTATAGCTAATGTGGAAAACTGTTTGGCAGATTCTAAATAAGTTAAACATAGAGCTATCACTCCTTGCTATATACATGAGAGAATTAAAAATATATGTCTACACAAAAACTAGTACATAAATGTTCATAGCAGCATTATTCATCATAGCCAAAAGCTTAAAACCCAAATGTCCATCAATGAATGAATGGATATACACATTCCATACAATAGAATATTATTCAGTTGAAAAAAGGAATAGAATACACTTACACTTTCTACAATATGGATGAATCTTGAAATCATGCTAAATTTAAAAAGCCAGACACGAAAGGTCAAATTTGTATGAATTCATAGATAGGAAATTTCCAAAATAGGCAAATAAATGGATATTTAAAGTAAATTAGTGCTTTCCAGAGGCTGGAAGGATAAGTAGGAAAGACTACTAGTGGAATACTAAAAATTTTTTGGAATTAAACATTGGTGATGGTTGAACAACTTTTTCAATATACTAAAAAGTACTATATTGTACACTTTGAACTTCATAATGTAATTTTTATTGTGATTTTTATAAGGTGAATTTTATAAAATGCAATGAAAGATTTTTTAACAAGGTGATCTTAGAAAATTAAATGTTCTACAAAAATAAATATATTGCCTTGGAATAAAATGATAAAGTCATAATAAATAGAACAAATAATATTAACTGGACCTACCACTAACACGCTATACAAAAATTAACTGAAAGTTAATTATGGGCTTAAATGTAAAACAGAAACTATGAAAGTTTTAGGGAAAAAAATGGGAGAAAATCTTTGAGATAGAGAACTGTGGATGAAGTCCTTAGACTTAATACCAAAATGTATGAAAAAAGGAAAATTTGATTAATTGTACCTCTTGAAAACCTTGAACTTTTTGCCCATCAAAGATGTGAAGATTTAAAAAAAAAGACTGCTAGCAAATATTTGCGAACCACATATGGAACAAAATATTTGGAATATATGAAAATTCTCAAAACTTGGTGTTTTCTAAAAAAAATCCAATCAACGGGGGCCTGGATGGCTGAGGCAGTTAAGCACCTGCATTCCACTCTGGTCATGATCCCAAGATCCTGGGATAAAGCCTGGCCTAGGGCTCCCTGCTAAGCAGGGAGTCTGCTTCTCCCTCTCTCTTGGCCCCTCTCCCCTGCTTCTGCTCTCTCTCTCTCTCTCTCTGTTCTCTTTCTCTCTCAAATAAATAAAATATTTTTAAAAATCCAATCAGAAAAAGGAAAAAAGACAAAGAGACATTTAGCCAAATAAGGCTATACCAATAGTAAATAAGCATACGAACATCACTAGCCATTAGGAAAATGCACATCGAGACCACATGAGCTATCACTACACACCTATGGCTAAATAATAACTAAATGGCCAAAATAAAAATAGTGACAACGTCAAATGCTGGTGAGGATATGAAGAAACTGGATTCCTCTGCAGGTGGGAATGTAAAATAACACAGCTTCTTTGGAAAAATGTTTGGCAGTATCTTAAAAAAACAAAACATGCAACTACCATATGACTCAGCAAATGCACTCCTGGGAATCTTTCCCAGAAAAAAATGAAAACTAATGTTCACACAGAAATCTGTACATGAATGTTAATAGTAGCTTTACTCACAATAGCCAAAATCTGGAAATAACCCAGATGTCTTTCAATGGGTAAATGAATAAATGACTCTTTTACATCCAGTCTTTCAATGGATAAATGGATAAATGACTCTTTTACATCCAGTCCATGGAGTCCAACTCGGCAATAAAAAAATGAACATGCTATTGATACAATCAACATCTTGGATGAATCTCCAAAGAATTATACTGTGTGGACAAAAGCCAATCCTAAAAGCTTACTCCCTGCATGATTCCATTTTTCCAGCAGTGCTGAGATTACAAAACTACAGAAATGTAGAACAGTTTAGTGGTTGTCAGGAGTTAAGGGGTTGTTGGGGAGGAGGGAAGTGCTTGTGGCTGTAAATGTGCAAGAGGAGAGGGATCCTATGGTTATGGAAACTTTCTGTATCTCAATTGTATTAATGTCAATATTGTGGTTGTGAAATTATCCTATAGTTTTGCAAGAGATTACTGATGGAGAAAACAGGATCTCTGTATTATTTCTTACAATTGCATGTGAATCTACTATTACTTCAAAATAAAATACATAATTTTTAAAAAGGAGTCTAAAGATGTATTTTTCATTTGTGCTGTATAAGCCTTATTTACATGTGTATTCAAACAAAAATTTATGTCATTAGTGACAATTTGAACACTGATGGACATTTGATTATATTTAGGAATTATTATTAAAAATGTTTAGCTGTGATAGTGTTCCTCTTTTTATGCTTAAATTGTTTTTTCTTTAGAGATCCATACTGAAATACTTATGGATGTAAAGATACGATGTCTGTATTTTGCTTCAAAATAATGTGATGGGAGGTAATGGATGGAACAAGATGCAAGGTTTACCCTGGGTCGATGATTGTTGAAGCTGTATAATAGGTATGTTGGTGTTAATATATTTTTCTCTTAAAATATACTTTTGTGAAAAAACTATATACCTTTGTGTGTTTAAATATGTCCATAATAAAGACATGCAGTCTCAATGAACCACAAACAAAATGCCTATTGCTAAAATCAAGAGAGATTTTGAAAGTAATCAGTGATCGGACTTTGCTCAATCAAGCACATACCGGACCAAAAAAAAATTTAGAAGAATGGTGCTTATAAAGGGCAGTCTCCTCCCTTTTTCTTATATATACCGTCGGTTTCAGCGTTACATAACTTATTTTCCTCACCTCCCATATCATTGCACTTACCAAGTTTCTAATTACCCAAATTCTACGCATATTTCCTCATCCATCTTAATAATAGGTAAATGATAGCTCTAGTGATAGTATTCACAATTAGTTTAGTATTAAATTAATAATAATAACAAAAAGCCATATTGGAATTTTTTTACTACAGAACACTGCCCCTTGAAAGCATGGTCTCCATGTTGTTAGGGTTATGGAAGGACCTAGACCCAAGCCATTCTTAATCACCCAGATCGTATTCTTTTCAGAGACTCGGGAAAACTATACCAGTTTATCACACTGGGAGAGTTAACTAAGTTAGCAGTTCTAAGGAGATAAACATACTAACAATACAGGGGGAATAAAGCGAGAAAATGTTGCTTGTGGTGGCATTTTCATTACAGAGCCAAATTCAACTGAATCATATTTCAAATCCTATAGTAGAGAAATGCATACTTTTCTCATAATGAAGTTTGTATATTTGGCTAAGAACACTTATCAAGATGTGAACCCTTCTTTATTATCTTGCTTGAGACAGCAAGAATTCTAGGATGGATATTAAGGAATAAGACAACGTGATCTGTGCATTGGGTGAGTAATTCATCCAGAATGGTTACAGCTTTTGAAGATGTTGAGTCACTCTAGTCATATTTCCATAGAGAATTTAATTTCTAGCAATTCTCTGCATTGTGTTACAGTGATGAATGAAATTTTCCAACATTTTATGTTCTGAAGAACACCAATGTAGCCAGAGTTTTAGGAATGGGGTGCCAAGGGAAGTCACAATCTTGGAAACAGATTCTATGAAGTAAGAAAAGCCCAGAAAGGGTAAGCAAAGAATATAAGGGGTAAAAGGACTCAGTGTTTTCTAAGTAAAAGATGGACATAGCAATAGTTAGTGACCTCTATTATGGCAAAGAAATCCATATTATTGATGAAACCTGGAGAGAGCTAGCAAAAGAACTACTGCCAACTACACAAATAAGCTGATTCTTTATAGAGGAGACAAAAAAGAGGCACTAAGTTTACAAAAAGGAATCCCAAAAGATCAGGAAAGGCTCTGAGGAGTAGAGTGCACACATCTCTTTCTCCCAAAGGATGTAGGGCTTATACACATGTTGCACATTGAGGACTCTCAAGAAGTCAATCTTGGTAACTCAGTTAATTAACAATATCTCTATTCATATTCTTTCGATGTTCTTTACCATCTCTGGTCAGTGCATTCTTACTATCCCCCAACTGTGTAATGTGGTGTAAAAGATTTATCACATTATAAATATAAAAGTTTGAAAAGATACTTAGCAACAATTGATGTTGGTTCCAATCTGAATAGATACATGTCCATTCTGGGCACATAGGCTGTTCTGCAGTGAGTTCAGGTATCTCTGGGCCCCTGAACTTCACGCCAATCAACTTACTATAGAAAAATTGCTTAGATTAGATTAGATTAAAACTCTTCCCCTACATAAGACAACAAATGTTGTGACATTCAATTTATCGCATGCAACATTATCAAAGCAGAAAATGTTCCAATCAATAGATGTTTATTGTACTTCAGATTCTGTTTCAGCCGGTTTTGCCTCCAGTGTGAAATAGTTAAGAAAATAGACCTTGTAGCTTTCAGATTTGTTTCAAATCACCTACATTAATGAGACAAATGCTAATCCATGGATTAAAGTACAAATCTCTTTTCAGCACATGATTTATTCCCTTTGTTTTTAGTTTTGTGCTTTTTTCAAAAATTCATTCCCTTTTGATTAATTTCTCCAGTAATAGATATCTCAGTCTGCAACTTTTAGTAACGGTGACTATCAGTACCATGAATTTTCTAGGAAGTTTTTTCTTGTATCAACTGCGACTTTGTCAAATAACTGAATACAAAGTAATAATATAAGCAAAATATAAATACAATTGAGCATAGTCTTGTAGAGAAGAGGAGGAGCAAGTCTTGCGAGAGGCAGTGCAGATTGTCGTTAAGGCACCAGTGTCCAGGTCAGCATTCAAGATTCTATCCCTGGGTATTTACCAGCTAGCTTTTTGACCCTAAGCCTGCGACTTCTTTTAGGACCTGACGCTCTGCATTTGGAAAATAACAGCTGGATCTCCAAAACTTTTTAAGTTTGGGCATCTTTATGTTTTGATAGTATCCCATCTGGTAGTTTTAAGACAGAAAATATGGCATTTTTGTCATAAGGCACTGTCTGCTGTATTATCACGTGCTTGAAGATATTCACCTGAACATACTTATTAAAAATTGACTAGGGGCACCTGAGTGACTCAGTCGGTTAAGTGTCTGACTCTTGGTTTTGGCTCAGATCATGATCTCAGGGTCATGGGATCAAGTCCCCATTGGGCTCTGTGCTCAGCAAGGAGTTTGCTTGAGCTTCTCTTTCTCTTTCTCTCTCCATTTGCCCCTCTCCCCCAGTAAATAAATAAAATCTTTTTAAAAATCAGCTATATGGGGTGCCTGGGTGGCTCAGTCATTAAGTGTTTGCCTTCGGCTCAGGTCCTGATCCCAGAGTCCTGGGATCAAGCCCCACGTTGGGCTCCCTGCTCGGGGGTGGGGGGAGCCTGCTTCCCCATCTCTCACTCCCCCTGCTTATGTTCCCTCTCTAGCTGTCTCCCTCTGTCAAATAAATAAATAAATTCTTTTTTAAAAAATCGACTTTATGCTTGGCTATGTGATAGATATTATAGAGAAAACAAAATATGAATGAGACCCAGATCCTTCCCTTGGGGAAGCTTACTTGGTAGAATACAATAGAGGAATATGATATAGGTTTTTAAATATATTTCTAACAGAGGTCAAAGGAGAATAAGCATCAGGAGACAAGTAGAAATAAGATTCTATGGAAGTAGATAAAAGGAAGAAGTTCTCTTCAGCGAATGTGATCATTAAGGGCTTCATGGAGAAGGTGATATTTGAGCTGGGTCTTGAAAGAGTTTATATACGGCAAAAATGGAGAAGAAAACAGACAGAAACTGGGTACACAGAGGAAGAGGGACCGGAAGCTGTGAGGACTTCCTGTGATGCCATGAAGGTTTTAGTGTGTTGAAATTGTCAACAGACTGAGAAATTGAAGGCAGGGAGAATAGTTATATTTTATTGGAAGCAGCAGTCTTTGTTTTGTGGAATGTGACTCAGAGATTCCCTACAAAGCACACTCAATTTTTTGGGCACCCCTATGTCAGTCTTTTCTTTATTTGTGTATATTTCACTATATAATTTAAAACAAACTCTACTTGACATCCAGGCATTCATTATTACAAAAATAAATGCAAATTTTTGCATAGATAACCAATTTTTTATTAAGTCCTTCAACAACAAAGTGTGACATTGATAAAATGAGATTAAGCGTGTGGAGGCAATTCAAATTCCAGAAATGCTTTGTATAAACAAAGTGTAATAATCTATTTTCCATAGCAAAAATTGTCTTTCTATGTTAAGTCATGTGGAGTATTATTTAGTCAAGTGTGTGGTTAAGAATATCATTTCCTGTCATTGCTACTTTAAAATTTGTTAGCCCTCCTAAGTTAATTAATACTTAGTGACACAGATTTTCTGAAACAATTTGCAACTCAGGAGCTCTAGTCATTCCGTTCCCCCAGCATGCAATGAAGTTTGCTTCACTGAGGTGAAGCAGGCCACCTCAAAATTAGAGGAAAACAATCATCTGACTGAAGTTTAAACGATATCCTACACGTGATTAATTGTGTTTTGTCTTGCATTCCATTGGGGTTAGAATTCAGGGAGATCTCATTTTCCATTATTTCTATTCTGTATCTTCATTTTGGAAAACTCATTCTACAAATTTATTCAGCAAGCACAAGCTTATTCTAAGGCATATACACTTTTGTCCCACTCTATTTATTTTTTATTTTTTAAAGATTTTATTTATTTATTTGACACAGAGAGAGAGACAGCCAGCGAGAGAGGGAACACAAGCAGGGGGAGTGGGAGAGGAAGAAGCAGACTGCCAGCGGGGCAGGGAGCCCAATGCGGGGTTCATCCCAAGACCCTGGGATCATGCCCTGAGCCGAAGGCAGATGCTTAACGATATTCAATATCAGGCGCCTCTGTCACACTCTCTTTGAAGGTGAATTAACATTGCTTACTTTTTTCCGGTTGCGAGGTCAAAGAATTTTGCGGGAGAATACGACAAATGCTACCAGCCTTCACTGCGCATGTGTGCTTAAGTATGTATGTGCGTATGTGAAGTGCATGGGCCTATTTGATCACCTCCTTTCTTCCATTTAACCCCAGACCCTTAAGTCTGGTTTTCAAACAGTACAACTCCAAAATTCTGAACAGGTTTGTTTGGATAGAAGTGCAGTACATTCAGCACAAAAGGGAAAAAGGGAAGAAGAGGGAACAAAGGGAGACAAATACAGAATAGATATTAGTCTTGTGGCCCAAACACAACCTCTAAGTCATTTGACGCTACAAACCACAGAGATGTGGAAAGCAGAGTCTTCCAGAAGAAGCCACTTCATAGGAGCTTTCATTTTCAACTTGTGTGAAAACCAAGGCTTTCAAGAATGAATGTTCTAAACTTTAAATGCCTGCAAGCATCTGATAGCTCACAAGCTATAGCCAGAATGGTCTGAATTTAGGTCAGGGCCTCTCTTTGAGAGAGGATACAATTTTTCTTTTCATCCCCTTTGTACTGTTTTGCCAGAACTTGAAACAGTTAAAATACTTAGAATTTAAAGTGGCAGATGTTACAGAAGCAGCTTCTGAGAAGCTCATGTATGTTCTTTAAAATCATTGTCTCTTCTAACTTAGATTGAATTCATTGTTATATTCAGACGAATGTTTACAGTTCTATGGATTTACTGGAAGAGGTCCAGAGTGCCACAACAGTGACAATTCGGGAATTATTGAATTCCAGTTCAGTATACTTCTCAGCCTCTGTGGCAGTTTTTAAAGGCCCTAGGCACAGAAATGAGTAACTACTGAATGTCTGCTAAGTGGAAAATATTGATCTGAGTGCTGAAATCGAGTAGTCCAAAATGAATTTCAGACGCAGTGTTCTCCAGGAGCTTACATTCTGGGTGAGAGCATGACGCAAACATCTCTGAAGGGATATCTATAATTTTGGATAATACATGCTAAGTACCTAGATGAGTACTAACCATAAGTTCTATTGGAGTTCCGAGGAAGCACAAATGATATTCATAAAGCTGAGAAGGTAAAAACATGTAAGAGCAGAGCATAGAGCATGAATAAATCTCTTTGTCCCAAGGATTGCTGTAAGGAAATGGATCGGCAACTCAAAAAGTTGAAGTGTTACGTATTTAAAGAAGTAGATTCTTTTGTGAACCTCCAAATAAGTAATGGCATCAAGTTTCCAAACACTAGGGCCCAGAGGAAACAGTGATTACAAGGAACAGAAAAGCTTTACTATATTTAAGTAGCTTGGTTTATTTTTGTGTGTTAAGGGAAAAAAAAAAAGCAGATTGTCTTCTATATCTGAAAAAAATTGGTAAACCACACTTGGTTTGTGTTGTTAATTATTTTTTGCTAGCACCCACAAATGGACAGGTAAATGAAATACTTCACATTTTCTTCAATGCTGTCTCTTAAAAGACTTAAACAGCTAAGCCTAGGACAAGAGTAAAATTTAAAAGAAGGCTCCTTGTGGCTCTAAATACTCTTTTCTTAAGTTTTTATTCAAAATTCCAGTCAGTTAACATACAGTATTATGTTAGTTTCAGGCGTACAATAGAGCGATTCATCACTTCCATACATCACCTGATTCTCATCACAAGTGCCCTCCTTAATCCCCATTCCTATTTCCCCCATCCCCCCACCCACCTCTTCTCTGGTAACCATCAGATTGTTCTCTAGAGTTAATAGTCTGTTTCTTGGTTTGCTTCTCTCTTTTTATCCCCCCTATGATCATTTGGTGTTTGTCTTTCTCTGACTGACTTCCTTTCCTTAGCATAATACTCTCTAGCTCCATCCATGTCACTGCAAATGACAAGATTTCATTCAAAAAAAAGTCATACAATTTAAAAACTCCAATATTCAATAAGAGTCTGTTTCTTGGTTTGCCTCTCAATCTTTCTTTTCTTTCCCTTTGCTCTTTTTTTCCTTAAATTCCACATATGAGTGAAATCATACGGTATTTGTCTTCCTCTGACTTATATTTCACTTAATTTAATATTGCTAGCTCCATCCATGTTGTTGCAAATGGCAAGATTTCATTCTTTTTTATGGGTAAGTAATATTATATATATATATATATATATATATATATATATCTCACATCTTCCTTATCCATTCATCAGCTGACACTTGGGCTGTTTCCGTAATTTGGCTATTGTTGATAATGCTGCTATAAATATAGGGGTGCATGTATCCCTTCGAATCAGTATTTTTGTATCCTTTGTGTAAATACCTAGTAGTGTAATTGCTGGATCATAGGGTAGTTCTATTTTTAACTTTGTGAGGAACCTCCATACTGTTTTTCACAGTGACTGCACCAGTTTGCATTCCCACCAACAGTGCAAGAGGGTTCCTCTTTCTCCGCATCCTCCCCCAAACAGGTTGTCTCCTGTGTTGTTGATTTTAACCATTCTGACAGGTGTGAGGTGATATTTCATTGTAGTTTTGATTTGTATTTCCCTGATGATCAGTGATGTCTGTTGGTCCTCTGTATGTCTTCTTTGGAAAAATAGCTATTCATGTCTTCTGCCCGTTTTTAATTGGATTATTCATTTTTGGGGTGTAGAGTTTTGTAAGTTTAGAGCACCAAATCCCCTACTTTCCTCAGCTCTGTAGATGGCTGTTGTGTCTATTCTCGCCTCAGCAGAAGTCTGGGGTTTTATTCTCTGGAGACATCTCTGAACTACAGGATACCAGCCACATACCTTAGCATCAACCCTAGCCCTAACCATAAAAAAATAAAATAAAATAAAATAATAAAATAAAATAAAGCTAAGCTGAGTAAACTTTGAATGAAGTCTCTTAGGCAGTCAAGAATTCAATTCTCTCACGACCTTGAGATAATCCTCTAGTATTTGGTCAGCACCATAGCCCAAGTGCAGATTCTATCTGCTTGGCAAAATGTGATTTCATCAAAAGTGATCCCATTACAATGTCTGTTATATTTGGCAAAGTTTAAGCCTACTCATTCTTGGGAGAAATCCAGGAATGACAGGTACTTAACAAATCCTCTTTTTGTGTGTTACTACCTGCTGATGGTGTCATGTTTTCCCAACTTAAGTTAGAGCACATTGATTTTTGTGTTGAACCATCTAAACTTCACAGACAAAACAGCACAACAGAAATTAAATTACATTTCAAATTGATGATATACTTTTGGAGAAAGCTGTGGAGACATACCTTTTTTCCTCAGAAGCAAAACATGACTGAAAATGTAGAAGTGTTAAGAAAGGGTCCTCCCTTACCTATTCTCGTAAAGCTATTTCAAAAAATAGAAACAGAAGGAAAGCTACCAAACTCATTCTATGAGGCCAATATTATTGATCCCCAAACCAGGCAAAGACCCCATCAAAAAGGAGAATTACAGACCGATTTCCCTAATAAATATGTATGCCAAAATCCTCAACAAGATCCTGGCTAATAGAATCCAACAGTACATTAAAAGGATTATCCATCACGATCAAGTGGGATTCATACCTGGGATGCAAGCGTGGTTCAACATTCGCAAATCGATCAGCGTGATACATCATATCAACAAGAAAAGAGTCAGGAACCATATGATCCTCTCAATTGATGCAGAAAAAGCATTTGACAAAATACAGCATCCTTTCCTGATTAAAACCCTTCAGAGTGTAGGGATAGAGGGTACATTCCTCAATCTCATAAAAACCATCTATGAAAAGCCTACAGCAAATATCATTCTCAATGGGGAAAAGCTGGAAGCCTTTCCCTTAAGATCAGGAACACGACAAGGATGCCCACTCTCGCCACTATTATTCAACATAGTACTAGAAGTCCTTGCAACAGCAATCAGACAACAAAAAGGGATAAAGGGCATCCAAATCGGCAAAGAAGAAGTCAAAATGTCTCTCTTCGCAGATGACATGATACTCTATATGGAAAACCCAAAAGAATCCATGCCCAAGCTATTAGAAGTTATAAGAGCACATGTAATGTGGCGGGATACAAAATCAATGCTCGAAATAAGTTGCATTTCTATACACAAATAATGAGACTGAAGAAAAGAAATAGGAATCCATCCCATTTACAATAGCACCAAAAACCATATATTACCTTGGAATTAACTTAACCAGAGATGTAAAGGACCTATATTCTAGAAACTATAAATCACTCTTGAAAGACATTGAGGAAGACATAAGAAGATGGAAAAATATTCCATGCTCATGGATCGGAAGAATTAACATAGTTAAAATGTCCATGCTACCCAGAGCAATCTACACTTTCAATGCTATCCCCATCAAAATACCGAGGACATTTTTCAAAGAACTGGAACAATATAGTCCTTAGAATTTGTATGGAACCAGAAAAGGCCCCGAATTTCCAAGGAACTGTTGAAAAGGAAAAACAAAGCTGGGGGCATCACAATGCCGGATTTCGAGCTGTACTACAAAGCTGTGATCACAAAGACAGCATGGTACTGGCACAAAAACAGACACATAGACCAATGGAACAGAATGAGAGCCCAGAAATGGACCCTCGGCCTTTGGGCAAACTAATCTTTGATAAAGCAGGAAAAAACTTCTGATGGGAAAAAGACAGTCTCTTCAATAAATGGTGCCGGGAAAATTGGACAGCTACATGCAAAAGAATGAAACTTGACCAATCTCTCACACCATACACAAAAATAGACTCCAAATGGATGAAAGACCTCGATGTGACACAGGAATCCATCAAAATTCTAGAGGAGAACATAGGCAGCAACCTCTACGACATCGGCCAAAGCAACCTTTTTCATGACGCATCTCCAAAGGCAAGAGAAACAAAAGATAAAATGAATTTATGGGACTTCATCATGATAAAAAGCTTCTGCACAGCCAAGGAAACAGTCAAAAAAACTAAGAGGTAGCCCACGGAATGGGAGAAGATATTTGCAAATGACACTACAGATAAAAGACTGGTATCCAAGATCTACAAAGAACTCAAACTCAACACACGAAAATCAAATAAACAAATCAAAAAATGGGCAGAAGATATGAACAGACACTTTCCCAATGAAGACATACAAATGGCTAACAGACACATGAAAAAATGTTCAAAATCATTAGCCATCAGGGAAATTAAAATCAAAACCACCTTGAGATACCACCTTACGTCAGTTAGAATGGCAAAAATAGACAAGGCAAGAAAGAACAATTGTGGGAGAGGATGTGGAGAAAGGGGATCCCTCCTACATTGTTGGTGGGAATGCAAGTTGGTACAGCCACTCTGGAAAACAGTGTGGAGGTCCCTTAAAAAGTTTTAAATTGAGCTACCCTATGACCCAGCCATTGCACTACTGGGTGTTTACCCCAAAGATACAGATGTAGTGAAGAGAAGGGCCATATGCACCCCAATGTTCATAGCAGCATTGTCCACAATAGCTAAATCATGGAAGGAGCCGAGATGCCCTTCAACAGATGACTGGATTAAGAAGTTGTGATCCATATATACAATGGAATATTACTCAGCTATCAGAAAGAACGAATTCTCCACATTTGCTGCAACATGGACGGCACTGGAGGAGATAATGCTAAGTGAAATAAGTCAAGCAGAGAAAGACAATTATCATATGATTTCTCTCATCTATGGAACATAAGAACTAGGATGATCGGTAGGGGAAGAAAGGGATAAAGAAAGGGGAGGGTAATCAGAAGGAGATAGCAACAGGAGAGACTATGGACTATGAGAAACAAACCGAGGGCTTCAGAGGAGAGGGGGGTGGGGGAATGGGATAGACCGGTGATGGGTAGTAAGGAGGGCACATATTGCATGGTACACTGGATGTTATACGCAACTAATGAATCATCGAACTTTACATCGGAAACCGGGGATGTACTGTATGGTGACTAACATAATAATATAAAAAAATCATTAAAAAAATAAACAAATAAATAATAAAAATCTCTATTGGCTCCTTTAAAAAAAAAAAAAGAAAGGGTCCTCCCTGTTGAAAGAATTTGTCTCATTCAGTTTAGAGATACCCTGATTTATTTAAATTTCAGTCTTTTAAAAACATTTTTATTTAAATTCAATTAATTAACATATAATGTATTATTAGTTTCAGAGGTAAAGTTCAGAGATTCATCAGTTGTAAATAACACTCAGTGCTCATTACATCACGTGCCCTCCTTAATGCCCATTACCCTGTTACCCCATCCCAATTTCCAGTCTTGAACAAAATTTTTTTTTAAGATTTTATTTATTTATTTATTTATTTATTTATTTATTTATTTATTTATTTGACAGAGAGAGAGACAGCCAGCGAGAGAGGGAACACAAGAAGGGGGAGTGGGAGAGGAAGAAGCAGGCTCCCAGTGGAGGAGCCTGATGTGGGGCTCAATCCCAGACTGCTGGGATCACGCCCTGAGCCGAAGGCAGATGCTTAACGACTGAGCCACCCAGGTGCCCCTTGAACACAATTTTTTTAAGTGCATCCAGTTCTACATTTGTAATTCTTTTTTAAAAAAAAAGATTTATTTATTTGAGAGAGAGAGAACCAGAGAGAACGGGGAAAGGGGCAGAGAGAGAGGGCGACTTAAGTAGACTCTGCACTGAGTGTAGAGCCCAACACAGGGCTCAATCTCAGAGGAAGCTTGATCTCACAACCCTGAGATCCCAATCTGAGCCAAAACCAGAATCAGTTGCTGGACCGATTGTATCACCCAGGTGCTCCATAATTCTTTTTTAAAAGGAAAATGGTTAGCTCAGTTATCTCCAACAACTGTTTCCCTAAAGGGCTAGGAATCACTAAAACTTAGAAACTAATAAACCATAAACGTTAGCTCTTTTTAACAATCCCTAGGTACAGCAAGAAGCCCAAAAGTAAAGCAAAGATTGTTAAAATACATTGTTATCTTTTTGCTTGATTTTTTCCCTTAAAACTAATTTATAAATTCTTCACTGTGGATACTTTATCTTTTCTGCATGCTAGAACACACTATGGATATTAAGAGTGATTACTGAATTAAAATTGCATGTATACAATATCAGTACCTATATAAATAGCTATGCATTATATAGCTATTCTTCTCATCCCTGAGAATGAGCAAGAAGAGAGATAAAGTCCCCATCCTTGTATTTATATTTCTGCTGTCACCATGGCATCTAAGTCATGGTAATTTTCTTCTTATTAATGTGATGAAACACAAAATATCATAGGAATTTAGGGTTTTGAGATCTTGCTATCCAGCAACTTCCTTTAAAAGAGGCCAAGTGAGGGTATTAAGGAGGACGCTTGTTATGACAAGCACTGGGTGTTGTATGTATGTGATGAATCACTAAATTCTACTCCTGAAACTAATAGTACACTATATGTTAACTAACTGGAATTTAAATAAAAACTTGAAACTATAAAAAATAAAAGAGGAAAAGTGATCTTCCTAAGGTTACAGAGAGAAAAACTGAGATTTCTGGCCTCTAGTCTACAACTCATTTAATTACATTATTTTCCATTACAAAATATTTAGCAATTAACTAATTTGGAATTCATGAAATTTTCAGGAAACATATTATTCCATTAACAACTCTCAGTCTGACTTCCCTCAGGCTACTTATTAAATGGAAGCACTTGCCAGTTTTCTCATTTATTCATGCATTCATGCCACAAATGTTTATTAAACCACTATCTATGAGATGGATAATGTTTCTGATACAGGACTGAGCAAGGCATATTCTCCTGCCCTATGTATCTTTGATAGTTAATGAAATGGATGCTTCATTCAATTTTTTCCTACCAGCTTTTTAAGTGCATGAAAAAAATTAATGTTCTGGGAGCTTCTAAAATTCCTAGTTGAAGTGTTTGGCTTTTTCCTATATTAGAGTAGCTAGTATCAAACTAACTCTCTTGCTACGAAACATAATGAAGGTGGAATAGAAATATAAACAGCTTTTTGAAGGCTTCAGAAAAAAATAAAAATACAACTTGAGGAGTCCCATCCCAGAGAGAAGAAAAATACATGCAGGCAATCCCTTAATTCTCAGTATAGTTTCCCCTTAAATTATTTTCCAATGAAATGTGTGGGATATAGAGGCTAAAGAGAAAGTCCTACATTATGTGGCAATCTCATTGATATCTGAGATTATGTCATCAGTGTCATGTAAGGATAAGATAAAGGGTAGACTAAAAAAATGAAATAATTTCTTAGAACTTCCCAAATTGGACAAAGGATGCAGACCTACAGATTCCAGCAAGTTGAGTGAATTTTGCACAGGAAAAATCCAAAGAAAGACACATCAGGACACATCACAGTAAATTTAATAAAAACCAAGGACAAATAAAAGCTTTAAATAAGTAATGAGGGGAGAAAACACCTTAGGATGGGGCAGGGGGAGAGTAACAATTTGAAAGACAGGGGATTTCTCATTGAAAACAATGGAGACAAGAAAAAATGGCACAACAGTTTTCATATACTGAAAGAAAACTGTCAATCCAGCCTCCTATAGGAAGTAAAAATATCCTTCATGACTGATTGAAAATGAAGATATTTTCATATACAGGAAAACTAAGAGAATTTGTTGTCAGTGGACCTATAATAAAGAATGTCTAAAGGAAAGGCACTAAGAAAAGAAACTATAAAGGAAAAAAACTTGGAATTTACAAGAAAAAAAGAATACGGTATGCTAAAATATCAGTTAAATACAATAGACTTGCCTTCTCCACTTGAATTTTCTAAGATGTATTTAAGGATGGAAGCAAAAATTATAACACTATCTCATGTCATTCTAAATGTAGGTAGAGGAAACTTTTAAGACAAACATAAACAAAGAAGGGAAGATGGATGTAAAGGGAAGCCAGGTTTCTGTATTTCATTTGAATTTATCATTGACACCAGTAGAATATGGTTAAGTTATTACATAAAGTAAATACCTACAGCAACTACTAAAACAAGCTATACAAATACGCAAATTTAAAACAAGACAGAGCAATCAAAATAACATTCAAAAATTCTTCAAGTAACCAAAAGAAAAGAGGAACAAAAAAAAGGAAAAAATAAATAATAAAATGGAAATCTTAATCCCTCACATATCAACAAATGCATTAAAAGTAAATGGTCAAAATACATCAATAAAAAGAGATTCAAATATTTGCTGTCTCCATTATACTCCCTTCAGACATAACCATAGAAAACAAATGAAAGTAAATGGATAAAAAAAATATATATCATGAATATATTAATCCAAAGAAAGCCAAAGGAAAAGATTTCCATAGTAGTGTCATAAAGAACATCACAGACGTTCTCATCAGTGGAAAAACACATAACTGATGAAAATTTTTAAGAAACTCTGAAAATTATCCTAAAGGCATACAGCAAATGAAGAAACCATTCAGCAGTGACATCAGCAAGATGGCAGATGGGAGATTCCAGCCATCATACCCACACAGAAATGTCAATTTGAACAACCAAACGTGGGCAGGAATACCCCTGCAGGAACTCAAGAGTGCAGTGAAAAGATTCCAGTAGCCTGTTTGAGCAAAAATTCTGAGACTAGATGCAAGACTTCAAGGAACATGAAAAAAGGAAGAACAAATTGACACAACCCATGTCACCTTGCTCCCAAGGCAGCATAGCTTCATTCTCAGAACTTTGCCTGCAAGGCCACTACTAGTTTGTTCCACCCAGATCACTGACAGTAGAGCGCAAGGCTGAAAATAGCCTGAGTGGGCTAGGAACAGAGAAAAGGGACAGGGTCTCGCAACAACCACAACACGGATCTGGAAAACCACACACAACCCTACTAACTGGTTCACAGATTCCACTGAGCGGCTCTGCCATGAACCCCATGGGACACTTGCCTGCAGCCTCCCTTAAGAGCCTGACGAGTGCCCCCAGCACTCTGTGTGTGCCCCTGAGACAGTACATATGAGCCTCTGCATTCAGTGTGCACATGCTGCCACAGATGGTGTGCACAAGCCTTCACAGGTGGTGAGAATGAGCTCCGCAGAGGAGGAGCACAAACTCCCGAAGAAAGCACATTGACATCAGCCATCAGTTACACTCTGCAGGATCAGGAGAAGGCACACAATTTTAAACACATCAGGGCACCACCTTGGGAAAAGGAACAAGAAGGCTCTCAACACCTAGCCTGATTTTGTGGGATTGAGAGAAGGCACAAAATTCCAGGACTTCACTCCACAAGAGAGAATAAGTACATTGGGACAGGCACATCCATAGAAAATGTGACCACAAGTAATCACTTTCCTAAGCATAGAACATTTAAAAGTAATTCACCTGAGTCACTCTGAATTTGTGCCTTCAAGATTTTAGCAGATAATCTGCAAAAGCATCTTGTTATTGCAACATGCAAAAGAGGATTATTACTTTCCAAGAGATGCTTAGAATATTTTTGGCTCCACTTAGTGGAGTTTATATCTTGGAATCTACATTGCTCTTAATTGAAAGCCCCAGTTTATTAGAATGGTTTTAGTCTGCTAAACCCCAAGCATGGTTAGTTCTGGTGAACTGACTTCCTGAGAATATACGATGAAAGAATTTTCTCCCTCTTTTCCACTCAAATCTCGACTCATCTGATTTTGGCTGTAATGGTTTGAAATAATAAGTATCTCATTGACCTTATTGTTCGTTTACTCCAAACCCTAAGATCCTGAACTCTTGACAATATATCACATTGTCCTGCCCAGTAGAAAATGATCATTTGGAAAGGCTCTAAACAAGATGGGCCTGTATCAAAGTAGTAAATAAGAAATTGGAATTGAATTTTGATTGAGGTAACTACTTCAGGTCCATTGAGAATAATTCATGTTTGGATGATTCTCAGAATTTTTGGATTTGTATGCCTTATGCAGCTAATGAATTTCCTAGTCCTCAATGAATCATAATAGTAATTCATAGGTATCTATTAAAACTTTATGCTCCATCCACTCGAGAATTATTCCAAGCAGGTTCCAATGAGGCAAGTTAAAATACAAGAAGAGATTAAGCAAAAGCAAGAGAGAACAAACAAGATCAGATCACAAGGCAGTTCCACACCCAACTGATGAATATGCAAGCAGGTAGTGCTTGGCTTTTTTCATTTATATTTCTCTTTATAATACCATACAATGGTCCCCATACAGAAACCTGAAATCATAGTCTCACAAATGGTATTCTATGCAGTAACCTTTTGTCTATCCATAGTGAAATGTTTAAAAAAGTAAGCATAAAATTTGTTAATGATTACTCTCTGAGTTAGACAATTGGGGAAACTGGAGCCCATCGACATCAATTTATGTGTCAAAATCATGTGGCTGATAAGTTAGACATTCTGATTCCTACTTTCCTACTTTTTCTGTCATTCTATTTGCAAATATTTTGTTCTTGCATTGCTGTAAAAGGTTTTTGAATATAGCTCACTCACTTGAGCATTTGTCATTAATGATAGCTGTACATTGCCTGGCAATGATAGAAGAAAAACTTTTTTCTACAGATATCACTACTTCTTTCAAGAAGGTGTATTATCACTCACCACAAAAATTCAGGGCATATTTATTGATAAGTTTATTGGATAAAGTTGAAATATGATTAGTCAGTAAACGTTAAAAAGTAATCCATAGAAATTAGTGGTGGAGAGTTTGTGCAAATCTGTTGAACTCCATTTTGTCTCTGCTTTGAACATTTTGGGAGATTGAATTGTGAGTTTATGTTGACTCATTGGCAGACCACAAATGCTTCCCGAGGAAAGCCAGTGTACCATCCATGCTGAGTTTTGAAATGTTGACAGGTCTGTCCTTCATTTCATTTTGAGTACATAGAAAGCTAAGCAAGTCAATTAAAATTACCACTCACAGGAAATGTAGGCAGCAAGGTTGACTAGCTCTGAGAAAGCCAGAATTATTCAAATGGAATGTATTTAATAGGGTCGTTGGCTAAGGAAGAAAAAGGTAATGCCAAGTTAAAAAAAATAATTATATGAATTGGCAGAGAGCACTGCCATGTAGTGCTAAGCAAAAAATACAGAGAATTCAACATTCCCATGGTGTTCTCAATTGCAGCCTTTCAACACTGGGTATTATTTTGCTTGGACTGAGACTCACTGCCTATGACTAGTGGTTAACATTAAAATAGCGTTCTCCTGGACCTCCTTACTGGGGGCATATGTTGCCATAATCACCAGAGCTGTGCAAGATGCAGAAGGTAATCTTTAATAGAGTGCTCTAATTGGACAAGGAGGAAAGTCGAACTGATGTGTACCTGGAACTGCTGTATGGACCAGTGGTTCTTCTGAGTGTAACTGAATAGATGCATCCTTACAATTGGAAATATCATTTGGATAATGAGGAAATGTTCGTTCACTCCAAGTGTAAGGGTGGAAGAATTTTTCCCCTAGCCTTCTAGGTTTTTTTGTCTGTTCTATTAATTAAATTGACCTAAGACAGGTTAACAGGAGAAAAAGAAGTTTAATTACATACATTCAGGACCTTGATTAGAATATGAGATCCAAAGACAGGCAATTGAGGTTTATATGGCATCCTAAGCTAAGGAGAAGAGGGTAGGGGTCTGGGGCCTCAGAGGGAACGAGGGTAATTCACAGGACAATAAGAAGAGCAGATGTTTGGTAATTAGATATTTGTCAGGCCATGCAGAGACAATGGGACACAAAAAGGAATGTGAACAGGCCCTGCTGAGTTTCCCACCAGCTTACCACACTGGCCCATATACTTTGTAGTTACCTCTGGTGATAGTTTTCCCGGACCAGGCTGTCTATCTAGATTATTTGGGGCTGTTAAGGGGGAGATGAAACTTCCTGAGTTTTTTGGGCTTTCATTGACTTCAGCTACATTTGAAAATCCTCAAAGTAATCCACCTGCCAATGTGGCACATTTTAGGGAGGCTCATTCCGAACCCCTTTGGAAGCAAACCACAATTTAATATCAAAGAGAGCTGTCCTGACTATAGCGTTAGTAATTGAGAAAGGAAAATCAGATTATTGATTTTAGGAACTTACTAGTAAGGCATTTATCTAATTCTCCCATTAGTAAACTAAATGAAATAGCCATTAACATAGAGTGGATCGCATGCTTAAACTGATTTTGACAATGATTGTGGCCAAGATTATGTGATGGAAGGGACAAATTTTGTCTCTATTTATTCCTAGCCTGGCACACAAAATGGAAACATATGCTACAAATGAAATTCATTTGAAAGAGAAAAATTTTTGTGTGTATGTTGCATGGTCTAAAGTACACTATGTAAAATACGGAATCTGAGTTACCCATGAGCTCATTTTGGAACATACAACCGAAAACAGGTATGGATACTGTCATCGTTTTTTATATTTAAAGTTACTTACTTGCATTAATCGAATACTTTGAGATTTTTAAAATTATTTTTATTTTTCTAAATATTATTTATTTATTTGAGAGAGAGCGAGAGAGAGCAAGCACACAAGTGGGAGGAGGGACAGCAGGAGAGGGAGAAGCAGACTCTCCTGCTGAGCAGGGAGCCATCCGTGGGGCTCCATCGCAGAATCCTGAGATCGTGACCTGAGCTGAAGGCAGACACAACCAACTGAGCCACCCAGGTGCCCCAAGATTTTTTTTTTAACTGCAAAGCCTTACACCTCATTGCTTTTTTCAGCTTATAGGTAGTTACCAACAGAACCAAAAGTCAGAAAGAAAAATCAAATCAAGGATCTGGT
The DNA here is from genome assembly GCF_017311325.1 of Ursus maritimus. NCBI lineage: Eukaryota > Metazoa > Chordata > Mammalia > Carnivora > Ursidae > Ursus > Ursus maritimus. The sequence continues at coordinate 34,602,496 of NW_024423319.1, read as the reverse complement.
AAAAATTGGTCTCAAGACCTAAACAGATTTCATTTTTTAATTTTTTCATATATGTAGAAAAGTTGTTTACATGTAGAAAAGTAGTTCACAAATACAGTGTTAAAGACAAGAAGAGCACTTGGGCTCTTTCCTGTCTCTCTCTCACATCCTTCCTCCTTACACATACACACAAAGCACACCCACACTCATCCCCAGGATCACACTGGTGGACCAATAATGTATAAGAATGGATTTTATAGGGGCGCCTGGGTGGCTCAGTCGTTAAGTGTCTGCCTTCACGCCCAGGGCGTGATCCCAGCGTCCTGGGATCGAGCCCCACATCGGGCTCCTCCGCTGAGAGCCTGCTTCTTCCTCTCCCACTCCCCCTGCTTGTGTTCCCTCTCTCGTCGGCTGTCTCTCTCTCTGTCAAATAAATAAATAAAATATTTAAAAAAAGAATGGATTTTATAATTCTGATATTTATGAGAGATTAATATTTCCTTATACTATGCTTTTGGTCCTGGAAATTAAGCCAAAATTATTGTTTTTTAAATCAGTTTAGAAAATGAAATAGTTCTAATCTACATCTGCATATTGCTACAGAACATACATCAATACACCAAAATAGAAAATGAATTTCAATTTTTTTGATCATCAAGGTAATCATACTCTTCATTAATATTCCAGATGTTGGTAAATGTTATCCCATAGGACTCTGGTATCCTACATGTCACACTTTCAAAATATACTGTCTGAACATCTTGTGATATCTATGGAATTGTTTGCTTTTGGGGGCTCACATGAATGAATGAATGAATGAATATTTATGGTAGGTCACAGTTTCCCCTCTAATGGACAACAATAACCATCTGTTCCTAAATATATTGTAATGCCTTACTTTACCTGGATGTAGTATATAATCTAAATTGGTTCCCACTGCAAAGAAAATCTAAATTTTTTAATTTTTATTTTTTAATTTTTTTAAACCGTATTTGGGATTATTACACTAAGAATTAACACAGGTAAAAATCAGATATGTCTTGACAGGAAATCAGCCAGGGTTTTCTCTCAGAACTTGTCATTAATTTTTTGAAATATTCAGCTTGGTTCAAAGAGAATTATACTGGCTCTACAGGAAAAGGCCAAATGATCAACCCAAGAAGATGTCATAGGGACTCAAGCCAGAGCTATAGGCAGCAAGGAGGAATGGAAACAGAAATCGAACACTAGGTTTTCCTGTTTATCTCTAGCTATCTTCTGAATAATTAATATAGACTGCCACAAAATCAATATGCATCTAGGAATTCCTGTTGTTCTCTTTAAAAATTAGCTAATAGAAGAAAATTCGATACATTTAAAAAAACCCTTTAGTTTTCTAAATAGAGATTCCATTTTCCCCAAGCATTCATTATTTCCATATGTTTAAAACAGTTTCTGGATTGGGATGACTAACATGGTTAACACTGTTTCTAATGAGGTGTCTACGGTCTGTGTGTGTGTGTGTGTGTGTGTGTGTGTGTGTGTGTGTGTGTGTTGTTTTGCCTCCAGAATCTCTCAGTGTGTGTTGGCAGCCACAATGCCAAATTATCTTTCAGTGAAATGCTGTCAACTAAATTTGTTTCTGGTCAGCTTTAACTTATGTTCTAGCTTACTAGAACCTTCAAACACTCAGTTCAAAATCATTGATCTACAATTACTTCATGATACTCATGAATATAAACATTCGAAAGAAGTTCAATCTTTTGCAAAGTTAGAATCATCAGAATCTTCTTGTATGTGATAGCAATACTGGGAGTAACTCTCATCAGTGTTTCCTAGCGTATGTGTAAAAGTTGATAGTGAGGACTTGTGACTTACAACAGATAAAAAGGCAAATACTGGGCTGGGTGCCAATTGCGGTGTGTGTGGGGGGGGTGGTTAACGTTTCTCAAAGAAGTTTCATTTGTACTTCTCAACAGTTTGTGAAGAAATAGACCTTAATGAAGGCTTTTAGCAAACTTGTATCTCCTGGTTTTTGATTGAGGGTTTGAACTGTGATGTTAAGTAACCTTTTCTAGGTCCTTGATCAGAAATCACCCTCTAAAGTTAAGTTGATATGACTTCATCTGTTGCTACAAACAAGCATGTTAATTTCCTTTGCTAACATTTTGAATTTAGTAAATGAAGACAGGGAAAAAATCTACAGAGAATCAAGATGTGTCAGATGGTAAAAAACAAAGAATTTGCATGTCTAAAATGACTTTTGGAATACTGATAGTGCATTAACGATTTATCTTTTAGATAAAAAGGTATTAATGGAAAGTAAAAATTGAAAATTTATTGGAAAATAATTTGAATCCTCTTTTCTCACGGATGTTAAGAATCAGGAGTTCTTAACTTGACACGACAGATTCCATTTTTCTATGTATACCCCAAACCACGTAAGTGAGCAAATGGTTGATTGAAGGTTTGGCTTTACATATTTTGATCAAAAACAGTCACTGTTTGTTTAGGATAGTGCCTAAAATTCTACCATTAGTATCAGTTCTATATTATGGAAATGTAGCTGGCCTTCAGAAGAATTGGATTTAGGTTCTTATTTACAATTTATGAATTACATCCAAGTTATTTAATCTCCCTAAATTTGAAATTCCCTTATCTGCTTTAGACTTAAAGGAGGATATTATATGTAATGATTTTTTGCAAAGTGCAAAATGCAATAAAAACATAAGGCTATATTGTCATTATCCTTTTGGGTTACGTTTTAACTCCCAGAGTTTCACATCCTGGGAAAAGGGTGACATTTTACCATTACATGTTAATAATAATTGCCGCCATTATTAACCACTCACTTTGATACCAGGCCCAAGACATACATGATTATATTTAATCTATGTAATCCTCACCACAACTGCATGAGATTATACTGTTATTAGTGCCATTTAAACCTAAGGAAATTAAGGCTTTGAAACATCTGGCCAAATAGAGACCTGCATTTGGTGGATTTCAGCTTCACGATAGTTACCTGATGCTAGCTTTTCTCAACTTTAAGATAGATTTGGCCACACCAGCACCACAGGGTTTTGGGCAGAATTGGATATAAAGACATTTAGTGGTTTTCAAGAACCATAGGATGACAGCAGTAGTAGTCAATTGCATGAGGGCTGGCCCTACTAGTCTCTTCCCTCTTCCCTGCCAAAGGATCTAGAATCAGCACTGTCCAATAGAACTTTCTTCAGTGATTAAAATGTCCCATATCTGTGTAGTCCAATACACTAACAATTAGCCACATGTGACTACCAAGCACTCTAAATGTAGCCAGTGCCACTGAGGAATTTACAAATTTTAGCTAATTTCAAATTTATTTTCAATAGCCACATGTATCTAGTGGCTACCATACTGGTAACACAGCTCTAAAGTATATGAGATTCATTATTTTGGAAACAAATGGATAAGGTAACTCTTAGTTTTCTAATAAAATATTTGAAAGAGCCTGTGTATACAGCGGACACAATAACTGATACATTTATACTTCTTTTCTTTTATTTCATCCAGGTAAATAAGGCACCATAATGTAATGAAAAGAGCAGTGGACCAGAAGGAAAATGCCCGGGTCCTCCTCCCAGATCTGGCACAAAGTAGCTGTGTGCCCAAGAGCAAGTGGCTCCCATTTCCAGTCTTTAGTTTTCCCTTTCTACTTTTCTAACTAAATGAAGAGGCTTCTGAGATAACATTTAGAGGATTTGGGCAAATTACCTATGTATTGGTTTTCTTTTACAAAATACTAATGCACGTTTTTTATCTCTTTTAACCAAGCCCCCAAAAAACTACTTAATACTTGAAAAATACATTACCAGTTTTGTTTCTATTAACATCTGAAGTCCTAAGTTTAATATTCCAAGCTCTGAGTGGGCTTATCAAGCAGAGACGCTTATCATTTCTAATGGCATTAACTCGATTAATACATATATTACTTAATTGGAGCTTATTCTTTTTTATCTCTACAAACAGTTTCCCACACTCATAAAATCGAAAGCAGTAAGTCTCTGTCATAATCCTCTCTGGACATTACTTACATGATTATTTCAATGTTATTAAAATGTGGCCAAAGAATAAAGATGAATTTCATATAAAACCCTTCCGACATCCACAGCTCAGGTAATAGGTAACTTGTGTCTTGTCTGCACATGACCTCAACTGTGCTATTTTATTTTATTTTGTCTAACACACAATACTGTTTAGTCTTCATTTTCAATGTATCCTAGTCTAAATTGCAAGCAAAGGATTTTGCCTCAATATGTATTGTTCTAGAATAGTTCACAAAGTGTTGCCATTATTATAATTTACCCATAGCTTTATAGTAATTACACAAAATAACATTTTTGTTATTAGCTGTAGCAAATCTTTTTTGTTTTATTTTGTGTGTATGTGTGCTACCAGAAATGAGAAATTAGCTCCTGGGAAATTAATATAACCTTTGGCTAAATGTAGATTTTAAATATTAGATATCATATCCTGTGGCTAATCAGAAAACTTAGAATCCCAAAGCAAGAAATAGAAAATAAGACTGGTGGAAATAATTATTTTCTTTAGAATTCATTTTTTAAAAAAGAACAAAAGATAAAGAAAAAATCTATCATGGACCAGTCATATTAAATATTTTAATTTGCTTCTCTCTCTTGAGCCGTCTGTAACTAGTAACTGCATTAATTGAAGAAACCTGCTTTTTGTTGTGCCTTCAGGCTACTGACATTTAGAAGTTTTTGTACATTTTAAAAACATCAGAATTCGAGTTCTAAGAGTTTATTATTTATTGAAATATAATATAATGTATTTTGTCCCACGTGGGGTGTATACAATAAAGTACTTGTAAGTCCACATTCTAAGGTGCTGGGATATTCCACACAGAAATATCACAATGGTTTCTAACATCTGTTTCTCACTTTATAAAAGCTTTCATTTACATTACCTCATCAAGTCCTGTGGCAACCTTATAAGGAAGGACAATTATCATTTATTCTCATTAGCAGCTGAGAAAATCATGGCTCAGAGAGGTTATGAAACTCAAGATGATTTGATAGGTAAAAGAGTTGGAATTTCATGTGCACTGCTTGGAATTGAACCTGAATCAGAATAAGACAGGACTGTAGATTATAAAAGATGTTTAAAGATAAAAAAAAAAAAGCCATTTTGTGAAAATGCCCTTAGCCCAATTGGTGGCTTATTAGTTTTTAAAAACAATGTAGGAAATTCCCCCCCCCCCAGTTTTACTACCTAAATAATGAATTCAATCATATTAACAATACAAAACATTATGTTTACCATGCCTTAGAACTATGCATATTATTTTAACCTCTTCCACTGAGACAATTGCTAAAACTAACTTTGACATATTATTGATTTCCCATGGTTCTGCATAGATTTCTACCTAACTGCTGCAAGTGATCATGAAATCAGAAGAAAGCACAACAATATTCTAAAAGTTAAAAGACAAAGAACAATGCTAAATAGCATAAGTTATGTGAAGGAAAAAAATATGATCATGTTGCTAATATCAAATATCAAAGATAAAGTGCTTATGGCATAAAGGAAAACACTTAGGGGCACCTGAGTGTCTCAGTTGGTGAGGTTCAGGTCATGATCCTGGGGTCCTGGGATGGAGCCCCATGTCTGGCTCCCTGCTTAGCAGGGAGCTTCTTCTCCTTCTCCCTTGGCCCCTCCCCCCTGCTCATGCTCTCTCTCTCAAATAAATAAATGAAGTCTTTAAAAAAAAAAAAAAAGAAAAGAAAGCAGTTATAATTGGCTGTCTTTCTATATCTACCAATCTTTTTCTAGTGATCAATATTATATATGTGTGCAGTTTTAGATATATGGCAACCAGATGACAAGACTCTTTAAGATAAGAGGAAAAATAAAGAAGGAATAAAGTTTCACATCTGGTATGGCAGTATGAGAAGTTTACAGATTTGCTACCCAGTGAAACAAACATAATTGGTAAAAGCTATTTAAAAAAAAAAAAAGTAAGGTCTCTGGAAATTGTCATAAGGACCTACAGCAAATGACAGAACATTTTTTCGGGAAAATCTACTAAAATTTGGTAATAATATGCTCCCTCCACCTGTCCCTACCTCAACTTAATAGAAAGTCAAATATGAAATTGTGTAACCAGGGAGATGAAGCTACCTTCTCCCTCGGCTCCCATTTAAGGGATAGGACACCTCATCAAGAGGAATTGGATATCAACATTTCTCATCTTCTCCAAATTTAATTTGCAGGGACTAAATTCCTAGAAAGTGAAGCCAAGAGATCAGGGACCTCCTCCCTCTGCCCAGCTCCCAAGCACAACAGACCAAGAAACACTAGGGCACCAATTGTCATCATCACATCTTGCTGGTACGACAGAGGTTCCACACAGAATGAAACGATTCAAGAAAATCGGAGGCTATCACTTCTGGCCAGCAACCAGACTAGTGGCTCGCAGATTTTGTGCAGGGAAAGAGTCAGTCCATAAGAAAAGAGGACTCCAAACCTCCCCCAAAGGAATTGACTTTATTTGAACAGAGTTTGAGGAAGTTCAGGCCTAAGGGCACTCTGAAAATCAATAGCTCTTCTTAGTTAAGAGCAACAAGCTAAACTATATGTCAGCTAGTTCACCAGAGAGAGCTATGGAAAGAGACAACTAAGAAGTGCCTTTCTGGGGTCAGATAAAAACTCAAACACGACCCCTGCACAAGTTTAAAGGGATCCAATTATAGAGCAATTTATGCCCCAAGACCTTGTCAACAACAATAGAGCAATCGGCTGGGAATTAGTGAAGCCTAACAACTGCATGTGATACTAAATGCAGCAGACAGCTGAAAACGGAGATCAGGAAAAGAAGACTAAAACCATTCTCATCCCATGGTGACTGTGTGCATGCCCACAGTTGTGCCCTCTGGGAAGTGACATCAAAGGCTTCATAAGCAAAGGAAATAAAGTTCACTCAAATACTCTATCCAAGTAATTAAAACAAACAAACAAACAAACAAAACAAAACAACAGCAAAAATAGTCCCCTGAGAAGAGGGAAGGGAATCAGAATCCATATTTGCTACATTACCTAAAATGACTACTTGTCAACAAAAATTACAAGATATGCGAAGAATCAAGGTTGCATGAACCACAAAAAGGGGGGAAAAAAAGAAAAGCAGGGAACATAAACTTTTCACATAAGGGTCTGGGTGTGGGATGTAATAGACAAATGCTTCAATGCACCCATTTTAAATACATTTTAAAAACTGAAAAAAAAAAAACCCCACAGTTAAGGAAGTAATGGAAACCAGTATGGCAATGCTTCATCAGTTAGAGACAATCAATAAAGAGAAATTATAAAAAGAATGAAAAAGAGTGAAGATAGCTTAAGGGACTTTTGGGACAACATCAAGTGGAATGACATTCACATTTTAAGGGTCCTAGAAGAAGAGGTGGAAAGGGGCAGAAAATGTATTTGAAGAAGTAATGGCTGAAATTTTCCCTAACCTGGGGGAGGAAAAAAATTATATTAAAAAACAATGGAAATTTTGGTGATTAAAAATTTTGATGAAATGAAGCATTCACTAGAGCGGCTCAAGAGTGGATTTTAACTGGCAGAAGAAAGAAGTAGCAAACTTGAAGGTAGATCAATAGAAATTATGCAATTCAAAGAACAGAGAGAAACAAGAATGAAAAAAAAATGAATACACCGTCAGAGACATGTGGGATACCATTAAACCAGGATATGTAATGGGAGTATCAGAAAGTGAGGAGAAAGAGAGTAGAAATGTTTAAAGAATTAGACTAAAACCTCCCAAATTTGATATATTAAAAAAAAACATTATTCTACACATTCCTGAAACTCAACGAACTCCAGGAGTATAAATGAAAAAAGATCCATACCAAGACACATCATAATGAAAATATTGAATGCCAGGGCCTCCTGGGTGGCTCAGCTGGTTAAGTGTCTGACTCTTGATTTCAGCTCAGGTCATGCTCTCAGGGTCGTGAGATCGAGCCCTGCATTGGGCTCTGTGCTGTGTGTACAGCCTACTTGAGATTCTCTGTCTCTCTCCTCCACCCTCACCCGTCTCTCTCCTCTATTTTTCTCTCTCTCCCTCTCTAAAAAAATGTTGAAAGCCAGAAACAAAGGAAAACCCTTGAACTCAGTGTCAGAAAAATGACCCGTCACGTAAAAGGAACCCTAATATGACTAACATTCTGACTTCTCATCAGAATCAACTGAGGCAAGAAGGCAGCAGGATGATATATTTAAAGTCCTAAAAGAAAAAAAAAACTGTCAACCAAAAATATTGTATCCAATAAAAAATCTTTTTCAAACACAAAGAAAAAATAAAGATATTATCAAATAAGCAAAAATGGAGAGAATTTGCTGCTATCAGACCCATCTTATAAGAATATTAAAGGAAGTCATTTAGGCTGAAAGAATGTGACCAGAGAGTAATTTGAATCCACACAAGAAAGCAAAGAGTACTTGTTAAGGTAATCATGTAGGTAATTATAGAAGACAATTTTTTTTAAAGTAGGGCCCAATGTGGGACTTAAACTCACAACCCTAAGATCAAGACCTGAGCTGAGATCAAGAGTCACTCTCAACCAACTGAGCCACCCAGGTGTTGCTATAAAAGGCATTCTGATTGCATATTTCTTGTTCTTTTGTCTCTCAACTGATATAAAAAGCAACTGTATTAAACCATATATATGTGTGTATTTGGGGCTCTAAGGCATCAAAACTAGAATATATTTATAATAAAAAGTTTAATATAACAAACTATAAATGTATAGTTTTTCTCCTTTCTTCTCCCTTCTCCTTTCTTCTCTTCTTTAAGAGATAAAAAATTGAATAAAGCAATATGATAACAAGGTAATTGAGTTTGGAACATATGCAAATATACTACATATAGCAATAATAATACAGAAAAAAGGAAGGAAGCTAGATAGTAGTAAAATTTCTGTATCTCACTGGAATTAAGTTAGTATAGATCTCAAGTAGACTCTTTTAAGTTAAGATGTATATCACGAGCACTAGATAAACCACTAAGAAATTCATTGAAAAATACAGTGAAAAGGTCGTTACGGGAATTGTAAATATTACACTAGAAAATATTTATGAAATACAAATAAATCAATAAAGGAAAAACAGAGAAAAAATGGACACATAGAAAACAAAAGGTAAAATGGCAGATATAAATGCATCTATATCATTAATGACATTAAGTGTGAATATTTTAAACAATTAAATCAAAAGACAAAGACCGGATTGAAAAGAGATGCACCTATATCCTGTCTACAGAAGTTAAAAAGGGATATCTCATAATAATAAAAGCACTAATACAGCCAGAATATACTTAATTATAAACATGTACGCATCTAAAAACAAGAAACTTCAAAATGAAATGCATGAAGTAAGCTTTTAACATGTATGAGGAAGGGGAGAAATTGAAAATCAAGTCCGATAATGAATAATCCAATAATAATCCCAATCCAACAATAGAATAACGAGGTAAATCAACAAGAAATAGAAGACTTTCAACAGCTATTCACCAATTTGCTCTAATAGCAGGCATCACCAAGGCCTCCACCTTAACAACATAATATATATATATAATATATATTCTTCTCAAGCTCACACATACGAACCTTCTCCAAGACAGACCACATGCCAGGCAGAAGACAAGCCTCAGTAATTTAAGAGAAATTAAAATAATAAAATGTATCATCTCTGAACACGTGGAGATGAAACTAAATTAATAACAGAAGGAGAACTGGAAATTGAGCAGCACATTCTTACATCATTTGCTTACCTAAACTTTGAGATAAGTGAAATTAAAAAAAACTGCAAGCCAAAGGAAAATGAAAATAAAACCTACAGAAGCATATGAGATCCTAAAAGCAGCAGTTGTTTGAAGGCAGTTTATTGCTGTAGATGCCGACATTATACAAAAAAGAAAAGTAAAAAAATAATAATAAATAAATAATTTAAAAAATTAAAATTAAAAAAGAGAGATCACAAACCAACAACCACTTACCAGTAACAGCAAAATAAAAACACTTCACAACCGTTTATGGAACATTCTCCGGGACAGATCATATGTTAGGCCATAAAACCAGCCTCAATTAATTTAAAAAAGATTGAAATAATACAAAACATGTATTGCAATCACAATGGGGTAAAATGAGAAATCAATAACAAAGAAATTTGGAAATTAACAAATATGTGTAAATTAAGGAACACACTACTCAGTACCCAACGGATCCGTTAAAAAATGACAAGAGAAATTAGAAAATTCATTGAAAATACATTGAAAGAAGAAATGCCGAGCCGTTTGGAGGATGCCTTAAAATCATTCAAATCTTTCTGATCTCCATGATTTACAAACCACCAAAGAACTTAAATAGATTTACATGCCCTACAAATGTAGACATAATTCCTAAAGTATATGATTGATAACACATTTCTTCTCCAGTATCTATAAAATCTGTTGTTTATTGGTCCACATTTTTGCTTCAATCTTTTCATTTCCCCTCATCACTTCACCATGATTGCCTTTATACCTTCATAGTTGGCACATGATAAATAAGCAGAAATAGTTATAAGAATATTTAAGAATATTAAATTGAGGAATAATTTTTCATTTGTAATTTTGGACGTGCTGAAGTTGTGTTGCTTTTGAAACAATTACATTGTCATTAGCGTTATCAAGGGCATTTTATGCCAAAATTGAAGCTACTGTTGTTTTTTTCTTAAAGCTTTTGTTTATTTATTTGACAGAGAGACAACACAAGCAGGGGGAGTGGGAGAGGAAGAAGCAGGCTCCCAGGGAGGAGCCCAATGCGGGGCTCGATCCCAGAACGCTGGTATCACGCCCTGAGCCGGCCCTGAGCCAAAGGCAGATGCTTAATGACTGAGCCACCCAGGCGCCCCGTAGCTTCTGCTTTGAACAAGGGTCTCAGGACACAGTGTGACTGTCAGTTTGCAAAATATTTGCTGCTGCTGCTACTGCCAGCATTAAATCATTATTTACTAAGTTCTAATAAAAAAATGTTTATAAGCCACTCAACTCCTCACTCCTTTTATCTGAGACGATGATGGAACACTTCAAATATATGTAAGTAGCATGTAATTATAAGTTTTAATTCTGAGTACCCAATAGCCATATGCTACTTTTATTCCTTTTTCAACTTATTCCCAGACTAGCACTACTTTCCCACTCATATATCCTGTTTTAATTTGGCTAAAAATTCATATTCTCATTCTATGCACATGGGAAAGATAACAGGTATACATTTTATAGGCACTTGTAA
>NW_024423319.1:34567477-34591192 GCF_017311325.1 Ursus maritimus | reverse complement strand
GTAATTGAGTTTGGAACATATGCAAATATACTACATATAGCAATAATAATACAGAAAAAAGGAAGGAAGCTAGATAGTAGTAAAATTTCTGTATCTCACTGGAATTAAGTTAGTATAGATCTCAAGTAGACTCTTTTAAGTTAAGATGTATATCACGAGCACTAGATAAACCACTAAGAAATTCATTGAAAAATACAGTGAAAAGGTCGTTACGGGAATTGTAAATATTACACTAGAAAATATTTATGAAATACAAATAAATCAATAAAGGAAAAACAGAGAAAAAATGGACACATAGAAAACAAAAGGTAAAATGGCAGATATAAATGCATCTATATCATTAATGACATTAAGTGTGAATATTTTAAACAATTAAATCAAAAGACAAAGACCGGATTGAAAAGAGATGCACCTATATCCTGTCTACAGAAGTTAAAAAGGGATATCTCATAATAATAAAAGCACTAATACAGCCAGAATATATAGCAATTATAAACATGTACGCATCTAAAAACAGAGCTTCAAAATAAATGCATGAAGTAAGCACTAACATATGAGAAGGGAGAAATTGAAAATCAAGTCCCGATAATAGAATAATCCCAATAATAATCCCAATCCCAACAATAGAATAACGAGGTAAATCAACAAGAAATAGAAGACTTTCAACAGCTATTCACCAATTTGCTCTAACAGGCATCTATAAAATACTCCACCCAACAACAACATAATATATATATATAATATATTCTTCTCAAGCTCACATAGAACCTTCTCCAAGACAGACCACATGCCAGGCCAGAAGACAAACCTCAGTAAATTTAAGAGAATTAAAATAATAAAATGTGTCATCTCTGAACACAATGGAATGAAACTAAAAATTAATAACAGAAGGAGAACTGGAAATTGAGCAGCACATTCTTACACATCCAAACTTTTTCTAAACTTTTGAGATAAGTGAAAATTAAAAAAAAAAAACTGCAAGCCAAAGGAAAATGAAAATAAAACCTACAGAAGCATATGAGATCCTAAAGCAGTTGTTTGAAGGCAGTTTATTGCTGTAGATGCCGACATTATACAAAAAAGAAAAGTAAAAAAATAATAATAAATAAATAATTTAAAAAATTAAAATTAAAAAAGAGAGATCACAAACCAACAACCACTTACCAGTAACAGCAAAATAAAAACACTTCACAACCGTTTATGGAACATTCTCCGGGACAGATCATATGTTAGGCCATAAAACCAGCCTCAATTAATTTAAAAAAGATTGAAATAATACAAAACATGTATTGCAATCACAATGGGGTAAAATGAGAAATCAATAACAAAGAAATTTGGAAATTAACAAATATGTGTAAATTAAGGAACACACTACTCAGTACCCAACGGATCCGTTAAAAAATGACAAGAGAAATTAGAAAATTCATTGAAAATACATTGAAAGAAGAAATGCCGAGCCGTTTGGAGGATGCCTTAAAATCATTCAAATCTTTCTGATCTCCATGATTTACAAACCACCAAAGAACTTAAATAGATTTACATGCCCTACAAATGTAGACATAATTCCTAAAGTATATGATTGATAACACATTTCTTCTCCAGTATCTATAAAATCTGTTGTTTATTGGTCCACATTTTTGCTTCAATCTTTTCATTTCCCCTCATCACTTCACCATGATTGCCTTTATACCTTCATAGTTGGCACATGATAAATAAGCAGAAATAGTTATAAGAATATTTAAGAATATTAAATTGAGGAATAATTTTTCATTTGTAATTTTGGACGTGCTGAAGTTGTGTTGCTTTTGAAACAATTACATTGTCATTAGCGTTATCAAGGGCATTTTATGCCAAAATTGAAGCTACTGTTGTTTTTTTCTTAAAGCTTTTGTTTATTTATTTGACAGAGAGACAACACAAGCAGGGGGAGTGGGAGAGGAAGAAGCAGGCTCCCAGGGAGGAGCCCAATGCGGGGCTCGATCCCAGAACGCTGGTATCACGCCCTGAGCCGGCCCTGAGCCAAAGGCAGATGCTTAATGACTGAGCCACCCAGGCGCCCCGTAGCTTCTGCTTTGAACAAGGGTCTCAGGACACAGTGTGACTGTCAGTTTGCAAAATATTTGCTGCTGCTGCTACTGCCAGCATTAAATCATTATTTACTAAGTTCTAATAAAAAAATGTTTATAAGCCACTCAACTCCTCACTCCTTTTATCTGAGACGATGATGGAACACTTCAAATATATGTAAGTAGCATGTAATTATAAGTTTTAATTCTGAGTACCCAATAGCCATATGCTACTTTTATTCCTTTTTCAACTTATTCCCAGACTAGCACTACTTTCCCACTCATATATCCTGTTTTAATTTGGCTAAAAATTCATATTCTCATTCTATGCACATGGGAAAGATAACAGGTATACATTTTATAGGCACTTGTAAAAGTCATTTTAATTGGCTCTGTGCATCTAGTGAGCTGACAGTGCATAGCTGTTTTTTTTTTAAATCAATGCCATTTTGACACACACACAAACATTTGTTGAACTATAACAACCCCAAATGCAAATCCATTCTCTCATTAGGAGTAAATATGTCACGTTTGGTGTCACACTAACAACTAATTTGGAAGGTGAGAAGTCACTTCAGAATCTTAACTTATTTTGATTTTACTACCATAACATTTTGCCTAAATTTGCTGTGTTCCAAAGGCATGTTTCTTTGTCAGAGACATCAAATCCTGAGGGAGAAATAATCTAGCAGTCAGTTAGGGCATGAGAAGTCATTAAATTCTCACAAAAGCAATCACACAGGTGTCAGTAAAAATCAAAGATGTATCTGGGAATCTTTGACAGAAGGAGACTGAAGGCAGGGACTGAGTTAGGTCTCAGGGATGTGGGGAAGAGAAACCAATTTAAGTTCCAAGCTGGAAAGTGGAGGAAGGAGTACAAGAGCTGGGAAGAATTGAATTAGCCTTAGAGTAGGTAGGGATCTAGGTCCTGTAGGGAGAAACCTGTGACAAAGAGACTCCAGTTCTGCTTCCCCAGACTGCTCCCAAGATGAGGCCTCTTGTCCTTCCCAGAGAGTGTGGATCATTATTCTTAAAAGGTTTAGAAATTTTGAAGCATAAGATGACAAAATGCATAATGAAGCAGCCCAACAGCATTGTAAGTGTCAAGCAATTGCAAGAAAATGAGGAAAATTAGTGAGAGCAGATCATGAAGCTTTGTGTCAGACCTATCAAAGAAACTGTATTAAGGACAGGAAGCATAAAAATCAATGAGGGAGGGAAAAAGAGGGAAGTTAATATACATTGTTAACGATCAGTGAAGAATAAATGGCAAGGTGCAGGTTAGTTTTTAAGTTACAGAATGTGATAAACAGAAGTCACGCATTCTATGATGTCACCTAATAAAATGTCTTTCTCCTAGTAAGACAAAGAAAACACTAGTGACCCGTTCTTGTCTGGGCATGCCCTTTGACCTATTTGTGAAGAGCAGTAAATTATTTATACTTATCTCATGAAAATCTTGTGCTCAGTTGGCCCTGCTATCTCTTTTTAAGGGAGCTGGCCAGAGTTACAATTCAACCTGGAGTTCAGTGCTACTATAGCTTTTGCATTCACACCACTTGATTGGCAAGTTTTAGGTGGCCAATGACTCATATTTTTATGCATACGTCTTTTTTTAATAATTTTTATTTTGTCATATTAGTCACCATACAGTACATCTCCAGTTTTTGATGCAATGTTCCATGATTCATTATTTTTATGCATACATCTTGTCTCCCTAACTATGCTGCTGAAGGACAGAGAACATGTATTTTATCTAGTATCTCCGAGATCTAGTGGTAAGGCCTTAATCAACATTTGATGATGGTGAAGAGGGATAATGAGAGACTGCATGGAGATTAAAACCATGGTGACATTTCATTAGTCCTATGATCTAAATAATGAATTGAACAGCCACAGATAAGATTATGATTGGCCATATGAAAATCCAAACCACCGTCTCAGGAAATTTGGGTTGTCTAGACCAGCACTATGGTTAATGAATATGAATGAAATGAAATGAAAGCACGCCCTGCTTTCCCTTGAAGCATATTTTATGATACTGAATTATCCAAGTAATTGCTTTAAATCTTTATTTCATTTTTCATTGCACCACATGCATAAGAAAAATTTATCCTAGATATGACATGATAGATATGATAGATAGATATGATAAAGGTGAAGCATTAGGGCCAAAAAAGTGAGCCTCATTAAAAAAAATTAAGGGTAAATTCAAGATAAGTTTTAGGGCAATAATTGAATCTCAGCTTTCTCAACAATATCTTTCGAATGAGTATATGATTCAGAGTTACGCTTTCTAATTTGGTGGCAAATAAAATAAAACAAAACAAAACAAAATAAAATAAAAATAAACTGTCCCCAGAACACCTTTACTTTAACCTTAAACAACAGAATTTGTCTATACCAGCTAATGCAATAGATGTCAATGGGCAATCCCAGCTAATTAAGTGAGAATTTGTGCCACTCAATCTCTGAATAATAAGAACAGAGCAAATCATCCGTCAACCAGCCGGACTGAGGGGCCAACTAAATTGAATTTCTGTTTTGAAACTGTGCATCTCATTGTAGCTAAGTAGCAAATTTACATCATGTCATTCATTTTCTGCCTTTCTTCCTAAATAAAATTCTTCATTTAGAAAAAAAAATAGGAATCATAAATACAGTATGATTACCCTTACATCATGGTTTTCTCTTGTATAATTCCCATAGAAAGTGGGTGTCATTTATTTAGTCTAATGCTTCACCAGTACCTTGAAATTCCTAACTTTATGCATATTCTTTCCATAAGCCATTAAGCTGAAATGCATCTATGATGTAGTCGAACAGCATTCGTCACATAATATCCAATATTCATGCTTGTGTTTTTATAAGGGATGTACCTTCTAAGCAGAAGTTGTATATTGTTTGGCCAGAGTTCATGTGACTGAATCCATTGGCTTTCAGATATTCAATAAAGCAAAGAAAATATCAAGAGCGAGTTTTGACATATTTAAAGAAAGCTGTCACAGTAATGCACACTACTCATAAATCTATGGCATAACCTATAGACCGCTGAAGTTGTTTTTATTTTTGATTAAGTTCTGATGTTCAGAGCTTTCTTCTGTATATGTGCATTCAATTCAAGAACAAAAACATTTAAAAGTATATATATTCACAGAAACCCTGGTGGTTCACAAAAGTAAGAAGTAATTAAGATATAGGAACTCATGGGGATGGGGGGATGGGGTAACCAGGTGATGGGTATTGAGGCCATGTGTTGTGATGAGCACTGGGTATTATACGCAGCTAATGAATCATTGAACACTACATCAAAAACTAATGATGTACTATATGTTGGCTAACTGAACATAATAAGAAAAAAGATATAGGAAATCAAAGGCCAAGACAGCAAGAAAGTCCATTTATTCCATATCACATACTCGATTTCCAACCTTAGATAACAGAAACACAATAAAAAATCCTCCTTGCTCTAATCTGGGTGGAATATAGACCCTGTATATTGTCTCCCCAACTACAACAACAAACCTTTCATATGACCAGGGGGATAGAAATATTTTTTCTGCATATCAAACATTAGATATTTTGACTCAAATTTTGGAATAAAATGTATCTTTTCAACTCCACAGCATTTTTTGTAGCTTGGAAAAAAATTGTTCTCAAATGCCTTCTGTGCATATTTTCTTCTTCATATAAAGAATCTTAGCCAATTTAATAGAGAACGGTTTCTATTACCACATTTTCATGCCTCCCCCACAACTTTCGGTGGATGAAATCAAGAAAGGGTGACTATCTCTTTTGCAGGTTAATTTATATGTATAGCCATATAATAAACACTGGTTAAAAGAAATATTACACTAAAGTAATATTTTGTTGCCTTGTTTCTCTTCTTACTCATCTCTGCATTCAGTATCACAAAGTTAATTGTTATTGATACAATTAAATTCAATATATATTTACTGAGTACCTACTAGGCACAAGGGTGTACACCTGATATAAGGAAGGGTAAGATCTAGTTTTTGCCCATGTGATACTTCCAATCCTGCAAAGTAATAAGGCAAATATGCAAATGACTACCCACAATATTGATTAAATTGTCAATAGAAAAGTAGGGGCAAAATTCCAAAGGGAATCTAGGGAGCATGTGTAATGCTTGGGGTGGGTCTCAAAAAATATAGAAATTTTGATAAGGAATAAAGACTGTGAAGGCAGATGGAACTGCATGAGCCAAAACATAAAGATAGGAAACTGAAAAGTGGGTGTGAAAAACAGAAGTGAAAACTAGAGACAGAAATTTGGGTATAGTATTCTGAGTGATAAGATACAAGGAGGGAATCCTGGGAATGTCAGCCCATTGGCACGCATACTCTCACCATAAATTCATGCTTCATTCAGAAGCAGTGCTGTATGGCAAATCACGATGGTGACTAGGGTATGCAGTGAATTCACAGACAGCGATGCTGGCAGAAGTATAGCAAACAATGAAGGAAAATCCATACCTAAAGTAAGTTTCTATTCCAATGAAGACAACTCTGTCCACAACCCCTCACAACCATGATGGCAGGTCACTGACATCCTCCAATAAATGGAGGGGATCAGGATTGGTCACTGCTATAGATTGATTGTGGACACAACAGTGATGATAGCCAGGAATGTCTTGGGAGGTAAAGTCTATATAATTGAGCACAGGCATAATTTCCATCCCTGCCACCAAGACCATTTTCTCCTTCATGAGTTATTGTGAATAACCTCTGGATAGCTGAGGATAAAAGTTGCCTGACATCTACTGCATAGGTCATTTTGTCTACTTGATTATTGAAGGGCCACCTTTGCAGTAAATGCATCTAGGGAGAATTTACACAAGACACAAATATCTACATATTTGAGACCATTCTAAGAGGTCCATCCAAATTGCTCTTTCCCAAACCTCTTTTTTTTTTTTTAAAGATTTTATTTATTTATTTGACAGAGACAGCTAGCGAGAGAAGGAACACAAGCAGGGGGAGTGGGAGAGGAAGAAGCAGGCTCCTAGTGGAGGAGCCTGATGTGGGGTTCGATCCCAGGATGCTGGGATCACGCCCTGAGCCGAAGGCAGATGCTTAATGACTGAGCCACCCAGGCACCCCTCTTTCCCAAACCTCTTGTCATCAACCCTTTAATCTTGTTCCTGTTAAGTCCCTGACCATCTGGTCATTCTAATAGCTACTGTCCATGAATTACTGTAGATGCATTATTTAGGGCATTTTGCTCTGCAAGCAAACCGGGCCTCCAGATAAACACTGGAGTTCTGAGCTCTGCTCACATGGAGGATTGTCCTTTCTTGTTATCCATTAGGGATACTACCAAGTAGGGCTGTAATGTGTCAGTAATCCAACTCTGCCTTGTGATAGCATACTGTCTGATTGCGGAACCTTCTATAAATCAAACATGAGTCTTCTTCTCCTAAGCCAAATGATCATGGTGACCTCTTCATGGGGACATAGGAATAGACAGGGAGAAGTGGCATCCAGGAAGAGTCAGTGCTACTGGAATGCAAGCACCATGCTTGGCTGAAGTATTTGTGGCTTTAGCACCAACTTGAGAGTGACCCTACAGACTGCACTTCATGGCTTGGTTGATCAACCGTTGTATTTTTTAGTGATGGGAAGTTCCATATGCAAATAGATAAATAATAACATAATTATGTTCCATAGTCAGACATTTCATCTCTACCAAAGCATGGATGTCATAATGGAAGTTCTGGAAATGCCTTAATAGAAGTTCCTTTTAAGGGATTTTAGCAAACTAATAGCATATGATACAGCATTGCTAAAGTCCTCCCATTATTTGAATGGCTTTTCTTTTAAAATTTTTATCAATGAAAATTGTGAATAGAATATTCCCTTATGGAATAGCAGGGAGGTCGTTAGAAGGAAGGGAAAAATGAAGGAGAGGTAAACAGAGGAGGAAATGAACCACGAGTGACTATGGACTCCAGGAAACAAACTGGGGGTTTTAGAGGGGAGGGGGGTGGGGGGATAGGCTAGCCCAGTGCAGGGTATTAAGGAGGGCACATATTGCATGGAGCACTGGGTGTTATACACAAACAATGAATCATGGAACACTACATCAAAGTTAATGATGTACTGTATGGTGACTAACATATCATAATAAAAAAAATTTTAAAAAGAATATTCCCTTATGTTAACAGGAAAGAAATCCAATATGAAATTCCTATATCCACAAGAACACTGTGGGTTTTACCTAATGCACCAGGCTACAAAATTGCTTGCATAGATAAAGCAAAGTTGAGGACAGATGTAGTCTGAAATGGAAACACCAACATTATCTCAGCCTCTCAGGGAGTAAGTACCCTATCCTGAGTTGCAATCTCCTAGAATAAATTTAATTCATTACGATGGTTGTCACTAGTTGATACTCAAAACTTGACAAGTTTTATATATATATATATATGCATCTGGATGGACGTGTGAGTTTTCTAAGACATTTTTGACTAACATTTATCCATCATGAAATGCTGAGGAAGACTACTGGATGCGATAAGAAAGTAAGATGTATATAAGACAAACTGTTACATGACAACAGCTGGAGTCTTGAGGATTATGTAATTCAGAAAGTACTGTTGGTGTCTTTTATATATGGCCTTTTTCATATTTTACATTTATATGTAGCTCTGTGGTTTTCTAAATGAAAGATTCAGGTTTTGAAAGTCAATCTTGGTCCTAGTGTTTCCCAAATCTTGTTTTAATGTATGGAAGCATAAGAGGAGTAAGCAAAAATTTAGAGTTGTAACGTCTCTACAAAAAAACTCGTCTCAACCCAAGTTTCTCAAAAAGATCTCCTATGAACATTTTGTGTTTATGTGTGAAATGAATTATTATTGGTGTGGAAGGGGAAAAATATTCAGCAGCAGTCATTCTGGTATCCAGACTGGAAAACATGGCTATTTGGGCAGCCCCTAAATTTTTTCTTAATTTATTCCAACTTCCTCGCAAAGCATGCCACATAGTGAAAACCCAGGGGGTATAAATCTGTTGTGAGGGCAGGAAAACTCCCACTGGCTGGGTGAATGTTTGCTTGAAGATAGAAAATTGATTGAGAAAAAAATCTCCTTTACTGAGCGACTTTGCATCAAGGAGACTGGGTGATGCAGAACAAAAACATTGTATATTCATTGGCTGTGTCGGTACAAATGAAAGTGTCAAACTTATCTTTTGGCAATGTAAATTGACTCTACAGGCAAATAAACTGCAATAATATCAACAGGCCTCACATAAACTGAAGAAAATTGCCTTCCTAGAGTCATATATGCCAAGCCTGATTCAGAACATGGCACAGTGCCTTCGTATTGTTTGTGTCTAGGTGTCCTTCACTCATAAAGGTTAGCCGCAGGTACACTTACAGCTACTCTTCAGTATGGTACAGAGCCACGTAATGATGTAACAGAAAGCATGATTTATGGAGCAAGTCAAATAATTTTAGTGAGAAGTGAAGAAAATAGGGTGCTCTGAATTAATTTCTGATTAAGAGACAATTGAATAAAATATGTTTTATGGAGGTATATTCCTATAAATCTTTCTGAAATATGCTGGTTCACATTCCTACCTAGCAGGCACATGGTGAAGGGTCTTGCAGGACTTTCTGATTTCTGTCAGTGAGTCAATAATTTTATCACTCACCCCTTTTATGTGAATACTTTCTTCTAGGAACATAATACTTATTGATTTGCTTAAAACTTTATGTAAGGTAGGCCTTCCAATAAACCACCTTTTAACAGTTGAGGACAGTTTGGAAGGGAGAGTTAGAACTAGGGTACTTTAAACATAGAGCCCACATTCTTAACCACTTTGTCATGCTGCCCCAAAGCACAGTATACAATCACGTAGATGCTGAATATTGCATGTCTTTGATTATTTCTTCCTTGGTTTTCAGAACCAGTTCTCAAGTCATAATCAATCCCATACCATCCTTCAAATTGCCATTGCTTCTTAACAACCAATTCTTGGACATTTTCATATGTTTCCAGAACAAATACAGTGTATTCTAATTGACTGATCCATCTGTCTTCACTCTTCACCTGTGGTTCATTGTATACAATGTTACAAGATCAATCTTTTGGGAGCACAACCTGATTGATGTGTCTACGCACCTGTTCCTTGCTCTAATACAAGAATCCTTTGGTCTAGCCAAACCCATATCCTAATTCTATCCTTGTATCTTGCCCAGTCAGCCCATTTGTACCATCATTCTCCATTGGAATGCCTTCCTCTTCCCTACATACCTACTGGAAACCAATACCCATATTTCAGATCACATTTTAAGGTTTCCCCAATCTCCATAAAGAATATCAGCCTACAGCAACTATCTCATTACCTACACCAAACATTGACAACTATTCAACTTAAGATCTAGCTCTCTACTTTCACTTTGTAGGTAAAAGCTGAATTTAGAATTGATGACAGAGTTCTATGGTTGTAGAAGGTTTAGATAATGTTTAATTGAATATTAATTGACCCCAGAATATTCAGCAAAAATTCTCCTTTTACTTAAATTCATTTTTCTGGAAGAGAACATAAAATTCAGGTTAATTGACAATTAAGTTATTTTGAGTGTTATTAAAAGAAGGATTACTGTTTTGCCTATCCAGAGCCCAATTCTTTACTGCATAAAAATTACTGAGTACTAGGAATTTGTTTCGTGTTTCACAGTATCCTGTGAAATTTAAAAATTTTAAATTACTGGCAGTAAATTCTCTATGCGCTATGGAAAATACCCATTACCTAAGAGTAGAATGTGGAAGTGTGAACACTTTCAGGTTTGAGAACGACCATAATCATGGATATTTCAAAGTGTGTGTTTTTGAGAGGAGTGGAGAATTGAAAGATGAAAAATGCAATCATTAAAAAGAACAAAATATAATCAACATTCATTTCCAACCCGTGCACATAGGATTGTTTATTTGGCTTACATATGTAGTCATAATTTATCAATCTTCATCTAATCATAAGCAAAGTATCCACAAATTTATAAGAGTTGCTTGTGATCAACAATATAGAAATCAGGGCAGTATTTATGGTCTTAAAAAATTTTACCAGAAAATGTGTTGATCCTGGAAATAAGTGAAGTAACCCTTATAAACATATGGGACACAGATCAGTACAATGAAACCCCATTTTCTTTTCTATTTTTTTATTTTTAAAGATTTTATTTATTTATTTGACAGAGAGACAGCCAGCAAGAGAGGGAACACAAGCAGGGGGAGTGGGAGAGGAAGAAGCAGGCTCCTAGCGGAGGAGCCTGATGTGGGGCTCGATCCCAGAACTCCAGAATCACGCCCTGAGCCGAAGGCAGACACTTAATGACTGAGCCACCCAGGCGCCCCAATGAAACCCCATTTTCAATGAAAAGTTGAATTGTAATTGCACAAGCTTTCTTTTAGGAGAAACTTTAACTTAGAGTAAACATAGGCAGTTAATAAACTTGAATTATATTATATAAGAGGTAATCATGGAAACGTTGGCAGAATGAAATGTCACAAAAAGCACTACCATTATCTAATGCATTCTTCATACTTGGTGACAAAAGAAATAATGATTAAAGTTATATTCTCAAAATCATCTGTCACTCCCACAGGTTAGCAATTTTCCCATGTAGCAGAAAATGCCTGTTATAAACAGATTTGTCACATGTCAATTAAAGAAAAATAAAAATTAAAGTCCTCCAATAATATGCTGGAGAAAAATAACATGTTTTGATATTTTAGCATTACCAAAGTTCACATTTCATTTTAGAACTGCCAGGAAAATAATAAAAAGTGCTGTGTGAAAAAAATGGTCTTTAAATTCAATTTCCCACTGATGTGTTAATGAACTTGAAAAAAATCAAAGTATAATATGAAAAGCACAAGGCAAGTTCCAAATAGGGCAAGACATTTTTAATAGCATACTTCAATAAACGTAGACATTACTCTTAATATTTTCATTACTGAAATTTTTACAAAGACGTTTTCAATTAACAGCAAATCTGATTTTTCTGTCCACTATATTCTTAGAACCTAGAAAAATTTACCCAGAGTCTAAATAGAGCTAACAGTAACTGAGAAGAATAGGCTTTTCTTGGATGAATAGAAATCTCACGCAGGTATTCCTTCTTTTTTGTAATAAATGTGCAACTAAACGCATAGACGTTTTTATTTTTATTATTTCTCACTTTAAAAAATCAAGAGAGGAGCGCCTGGCTGGCTCAGTTAGTAGAGCATGTGACTCCTGATCTCGGGGTTGTGAGTTCAAGTCTCACATTGGTTATAGAGATTACTTAAAAATCATAATAAATAAATAAATAAATAAATAAATAAATAAATAAATAAATAGAATTTAAATAAAAACTTGGAAGAAAAATAAATAAATAAAAATTAAAAGCAAGAGGAAGTATGCAAGTTGTTTGGTAAAGCCAGTAATCACATTGAGATACTTTCTTTTTTCTAGTCAGTTCAGATTTTCATATAAAACAATATCCTTTAACATATAAGAGGTGTTTTGGGTGCCTGGGTGGCTGAGTCAGCTAATCAGCTGCCTTCTGCTCAGGTCATGATCCCGAGATCCTGGGATGGAGCCCTGTGTTGTCGGGCTCACTGCTCAATAGAGAGTCTACTTCTCCCTCACCCTCTACCTCTGCCCCTCTCCCCAATCTTGCCCTCTTGTTTCTCTCAAATAAATAAATAAACTCTTTTAAAAAACAAGTAAGAGGTGTCTCACAGATAGAAATTTGCCAGAAATTTTATCATCAAAATTGAAATAATATAGGAAGTACAGATTCATAGAATATTTTCTGTGAAGGATGCAAACATAGGCATTATACTTTTTAATTTAATTGTTAAATCAGCAACATGTTTCTACTTAATAAACTTCTACAACTGGTGGTTGCCAGAGGGAAGGAGGATGGAGGTTATGGGTGAGATAGGTGAAGGGGATTAAGAGGAACAAACTTCCAGTTATAAAATAAATAAGTCATGGCAATAAAAAATCTAGCGTAAGAGCTCTGCCACCACCACCAACCATGCTGCCCTACTCCATCGTCTACTTCCCTGTTTGCAGCTATGTGCACGCTGCTGACTGACCAGAGCCAGAGCTGGAAGGAGGAGGTGGTGACCATGGAGGCCTGGCTGTAGGACTCACTCAAGGCCACCTGTCTGTATGGGCAACTTCCGAAGTTCCAGAATGGAAACCTTACCCCGTGCCAGTCCAATGCCATCCTGTGATACCCAGACCACTCCCTTGGGCTATCTGGGAAGGACCAGTGGGAGGTGGCTCTGGTGGACATGATGAATGATGGCAGGGAGAATATCCACTGCAAATACCTCATCCTCATCTACACCACCTAGAGGTCAGGCGAGTAGGAGTATGTGAGGGCACTATTGGGCATCAGAAGATCTTGAGACCCTGGTGTCCCAGAACCAGGGGGGTTCAGCCCTTCATCGTGGGAAACAAGATCTCCTTCACAGACCTCAACCTGTTGGACTTGTTGCTGATTCACCAGGTCCTGGCCCTCAGCTGCCTGGACTCCTCCCCCCTGCTCACAGCTTACCTGGGCACCTCAGCACCTGGCCCAAGCTCAAGGCCTTCCTGGCCTCCTCCAGCATGTGAACCTCCCTATCAGTGACAACCAGAAATAGTGAGGGCTTGTGGGACCATCAGCAGAAAGCAGGGGCTGTCTGCCTTCCTTTCCCCAGGACCAATAAATTTTCCAAGTGAGAATAAAAAAAAAAAAGTATAGCATAGGAGATAGAGTCAATGATAGTGTAATAATGTATTGTCACAAATGGTAACTACACTTATGGTGAGCATTTTATAATGTATGTAATTCTCTAATCACTATGGTTGTGCATCTAAAACTACTATAATATTGCATGTCAACTATATTTCAATAAAAAATGCATCTCCAAAAAAAGAAACTGCTTTATGACAATTTTTTTGAACATAGGAAGCTACTTTTCACTCTATTTTTAATTAGAAAACAAAATTCTCTTCTCCTGAATAATACTTCTTTATATGGTAGCTATTTGCTTACTGGTATTGGACATTTAAATTCTTTTTTGCTTAAGCTTCTTATTTACTCCTTTACAGGTTGTTGATACCATAATGGGAAAGTTTTTGCTAAGTGCTAACACAGCAGGAACACTTCAAAAACTGTTCTAAAATATCTTGAACACTGGTAAAGTGGGGAGGGAAGGTTTATCAAAAAAGGGTATGGAGTTTTAAAGTGAGCTTATGAAGCAGATTAAAACAGTCAGAACTTGCAACAGTGGAAATTAATTAGTTTCAGATTTAAGGGAAAAAAATCTGTAAGAAAGTGTGAAAGGACTTCAAATAAGAACTGAGTAAAATGACCTACATTTCCATACATAAATCAAGTTGCATTCAGATATTTATTTTGAAATTTTCACACAATTAAAACTATTAATCCAAAATTATGCTTCAACTAGACATATAAAGTATCTAGACCATAAGTTGCGAAGTCCTACCACAAGATAGTCAGATCACATCTGCAGTATCATATGCAATTCTTTGTACCATATTTTAAAAACAAGTACTTCCAGAAGCAGGCCACCAAGATTGTGAGTAAGCTTAAAATTCCACAATGTTTAGTGTGAGGAAAAGAAACTTAGGGAACACTTGATGCTCATTTTCAAATAACTTGACTACCATATAAGAGAAGGAACACATTTACTCTGTGAAGTTCCAGAGGGTAAATCTGAGCAAAATGACTACTCAGTGTGAGCAAACATCTTATGAAAGTCAAAAGGAACGGGCTGCCTCCTGAGGTAGCCTATTAACCTATCAAAATTTCCAAATCCCTTCCTACTGTCGGAGTAACAAATGCATTTAATGAAAACAAGCAGAAGTAATTTGCAAAATAACTCCATGAATCACTTTTTTCCCCCAACTTTATTATACTTCTTATTTTGGTAAAATCTGAATTTTTACTGATTAATTTCTTTTTAGGCCATGGGCCACTGGTTCATGAATTAACTATATAATTTAGTTATGTTAGCTTTATATTAAGATAGTCATTTTTTTAAAAGAAAGTTATTAATGATTAAGATTATACAATGCGGGGGGCTCCTGGGTGGCTCAGTCATTAAGTGTCTGCCTTCGGCTCAGGGAGTGATCCTGGGGTCCTGGGATCCAGCCCCGCATCAGGCTCCCTGCTCTGCTGGGAGTCTGCTTCTTCCTCTCCCACTCCCCCTGCTTGTGTTCCCTCTCTCACTGGCTGTCTCTCTGTCTCTTCCAGAGAAGTTCATTGCTTAGCTTGCTGGAGATAGACTAGTCTTTAATGAGTCATGTCTAAAACCACAGCCAAACACTGCATGGGAGAAACTAGCCCAATTTACAGCTTTACCTTGAAAAGTTTTGCTACAGTGGGACCAATTTTTTTTTCAAGTTGGCCATTTGCACAAGGGTAAATATTAACATACAGCTTAAAGAAAGCTGTGCAACTATATGAACCCAGAGTAAGTGTATTTTAGCTTCTTCCAACTCTTGAACAAATTCTACTTGATGGATAGTAATATTAATAAGCATTTTAAACCTCAGCTATGTGCTAGGTCTATCAAGGTACTGGAGACACAAACATGACCTATATATACTGACTGTCACTATGCCCCATGCAGTTCAGTCTAGTGAGAGGGACAGACAAGTGGTAACAGCAATATGATGCAGTACATACTATAATAGAAGCAGTTACCATGTGAGCATAAAACAGGAGCAAGGCAAGTGGGTAACCCTAGAGATTATATTTGAAAATGGTTAGTTGGGCAGGCAAAGAAAAAGATCCAGGCAGAAGGAATAGGCTAAACAAGCAGACCCCTTGAAAGAAAATGGGTTGTTCCTACAGGGTGAGTGAATTGTATACAAAGAAGTGTGGGAGATGGAGCCAGAGATATCATCAAGGACTAGACCAAGAAAGCAATTTTTTAAACTCATAATTAGGATTTTTAACTTTATCCTATACATGAAAGTGGGAGCCACTGCCAGACTTTAAGCAGCAAAGAGACAAAGAAATTCATACTTTGGAAATGTCACTTTAGAAGCAACGTGGAGAACTACCTTGAAGAGGTAAGAGTGGAAGAAGGAAAGGTTCTCAGAAACTCATGCAGCAATATTCTAGGTGAAATACACCATGTTAGGGCTACCTAGGTGGCTCAGTCCGTTGAGTGTCTGCCTTTGGCTCAGGTCATGATCTCAGGGTCCTGGGATCGAGCCCCATGTCGGGCTCCCTCCTCAGAGGGAAGTCTGCTTCTCTCTCTCTACCTCTGTCCCTCCCTCCTGCTTGTGCGTGCTCTTCCACGCACTCTCTCTCTCAAATAAATAAATAAATAAATAAATAAATAAAATCTTAAAGAAAGAAAGAAATATACCATGCTCCTAAAGTGGGCAGTGGTACTGGAGATGAAGAGGAAGGGACGGACCTGATTTATTTCCGAGTATATCAGAGTTAATGAAACAAGTGAAAATTTGAGTTGAGGGAAAGGATGATGGGACAATGTCATGTATGACTCACCTTACTCTCTGAAGATAAAAAACATCAACATAATATGGACAACTAATTTGAGAATTTTATAAATAATTTTGGTTTTGAAAAACCGTTTTGGGTTTTGAGGTGCCTGTAAGACATACATGTGTTTTGGTGAAAGTGTCTAGTAGGAAATTGAGGTTAAGATCTGGAGTTGGACATTCCTTCCTCAAAATGGCTTCTTAATTACCCAGTGTTGGTGTATTCAAATAGCTGTATAGGTTAATGAATTTGCTGTCCTGAAATACGTTTCCTACTTCTGATGATGACATGCTGCAATTAAGCAAGATATTTGTTGTAATAAAATGTGCATAGAATTATAAGGCTGAAAAAAAAAACTTAAGAAATTATTACACTCTTCTTTCTGTTTTGGATTGAAAACTGCACCAAATGCATTCCCAGAAACACCATTGACCTCTTTAAAATCTCTGGCATAGATGACTAACAACTCCCTTGATAACGTCGTCTAGCATCTCACTAAGCTGATACGAGGATTTTGCTAATGCTAGTCTCTATCCTTCATGCTGCAAGTGTCGTTCTTTCTGGTCTTATCCTTAGTGGAAATGGAGAACAGCTGTTTAATGCTAATGGAAAAATCAGCAAATTTAAAATTGTTGAATACACACTTTAGATTTTAACTGAATTATGAACTTGGCAATATTTATGAATTTAAAGCATGAAAATACAAACTAGATTCATCACGATATTTTTCCAACTGCATGGAAGTGTGATAAAACAGTGTTCAGAATTCTCAACATTAAAAACTCAAAGCACTGCCCTTGAAACAATGTTCTGTGAATCTTAAAGTGATTAAATATTTTTGGAGAAAGTATCTGGAAGTATTTTTAAGCCATACAGATCTCAAATGAAATGAGTAGTACTAGAAAATGAAAATAAATCACTATTTGTATTCCTCATTGAAACATCAGCCACCCATAATCTTTAGAACCTCCGATACTGTATCCAACTAGAAAATTTATTGGTAGTGGAGGCTTATATATATTTTAAATGAAATATTAATAAATTGTAATCATTTTAATTTAATTCCAAAGGATGAGCACAATCATTTGTTTGCAGTCCTAACAGCCGTATTTATCTGTGCTTGCTCATCCTCACACCTACTGATTTCAAGGATGGGTAATAAAAAGGAAATAGAAATACAAGAGAAAAATGATTTCTTGACTTAAATATAATTCATTTCCTATTGCTACCCCGACTAATTAAATCTCAGTAAAAACATTCCCCATCTTCTTGAACCTATCTAGCAGTGTTCTCCCTATGAAAACACAGCGGTGTGGTCATTGGAAGCTAAAGTTGGCCACTTTCAACCTCTTAACCTATTTAAACTCCTAAAGGGGAAATGTACAGGGGAACATACATCTTATGGGTGATCTATTTCAAAGGTAGTAGTTTTGTTTATTTTCAAATTTAAGTGATTTTACAGTGTTGTAAATAGGCTGAACTATAACGCAGATGGTGAATAAAGGAAAAATATTTCTCTTGAAAATGCTCCGTGAACCAAAAGGCCACACGTAAGTCAAACACATCCCCCCACCAATATAAAAAACAAAACCTGTGGGGTGGATTTATTTGCTATATAAACTTATTATTTCCTAAATCTGTGGAGACAAGAGAGGTGTCATAAACAAAACCGGAAAAATTTATCAAAGAAACACATGACCATGACAAGAATACCTAAACTTTTACATGACTCCACATTTCTAGGACTCACCAAATGACCACTATCAAGTCCATTGCTTTAAAAGTGTCTAAGAAGCCTGATCCTGGAATAAGATAGACCTGCATTTATAATTCTGATTCTATAATGTACTTCCTGGGTGACCTTAGTCAAGTCACAAACTTTATTTTTTTAAAAGATTTTATTTATTTATTTTAGAAAGAAGGACAGAGACAGTAACTGAGAACACAGGCAGGGAAGAGAAGGAGAAGCAGGCTCCCCGCTGAGCAGAGAGACTAACATGGGGCTCAATCCCAGGGCCCTGGGATCATGACCTGAGCCGAAGGTAGACACTTAACCGACTGGACCACATAGGTGCCCAAGCCCCAAACTCTAATCTTTGGTTTTCTCATCACTCAAAGAAGGATATTAATGCCTACCTTGTAGGGCCATGTGCTGTCTAAATCTTACAATGCATGCAAAAATGCCTGGCACATAATGTTGAATTACTATAGTTATTATTATGACTTCACTGTTATTTTATCAGTCACACAGATTAGTTTAATATTGTTGCTTATTTAGTACATTTTCCACTGTTTCATTATGACTGCATTTTTCTTGGCTACACTGGTCCCACATGTGAAGTACTCTCATGTTAACCCATATACAAATACCTATCTACTAATATAATGTCTCAGTAGCACATACATATGTATCTGCCGATATTCCCTTCTTTAGAGAATGTTTCCCGCTATAAACTAAGAAAAAGACTTCTGAATTCTGTGTCACACTTAGCAGTAACAAACTATCACAGCTCACAGCACCTACTATTATGAAAGGAATGATGATTAACTGCATCTTTGAACCATTTTCTCAACTGCCCTACAAATCTGTGCTACTTGTTAAAGATTGTCAGCCTATGTCTACTGCTTCTATTCAATCTATCAAGTTGGTATTGATGAGATTAGTTCAGTGTCATTCCAGAGGAAACAGACAGAGATGACAAATCACAAGTGGGACTAGATGCAAATTATTGATTAAAGCAACAGGTCATCACATACTATATTTGATAAAGCATTAGGGCTGTAGAGTGCTCCAAATTCCTATTCATCACCTGATACACACTATATTCCTATGCACTAAAGGACAAGTCCTGCATGTATACATCTGTGTGTATGTGTGTGTGTGTGTGTATGCAATGAAATATTACTCAGCCATCAAAAAGAATGAAATCTTGCCATTTGCAACAACATGGATGGAGCTAGAGAGTATTATGCTAAGCAAAATAAGTCCGTCAAAGACATATACCATATGATTTCACTCATATGTGGAATTTAAGAAACAAAACAAACAAACATGAGGGGAAAAAAGAAAGGCAAACCAAGAAATAGACTCTTAACTATAGCGAACAAACTGATGGTTACCAGAGGGGAGGTGGGTGAGGGATGGGTTAAATCAGTGATGGGGATTAAGGAGTGCCCTTGTCGTGATGAGCACTGGGTGATGTATGGAATTGTTGAATCACTAAATTCTACACCTGAAACTAATACTATGCTATATGTTAACTCACAGGAATTTCAATAAAAACTTAATCAGATATTTTAAAAGAGGACAACTTCTGCAATATTGACTATTCTTAAAGATTGTACTATCCTAGAAGTCCAAAGTGTCTCTCCAGATTTTCAGACTACTCTATAATTTAGGCAATATGATGTTCCTAATTATAGCTCAATGTTCTAAGGTGACAATCAGTATAACAAAGAAGAAAAGATTATTAAAATAAACTACTATCTTTATGAAAGCTTTCAAAATTCATGTCACCTGTAAATGACATTTTTAAATTCGGAAACAAAAATTAGATAGTGGGGATGGTTTCAAAACTGAATATGATTTTAAGAAACCACTGGATCATATACTTTAAAGGTGATAAATTTTATTGTTTGTGAATTGTATCGCCNNTCAAGCTGTAAATAAAAATTTTAGAAACCATGTTTGAGAGTAATAGAAAAAAAAATTCCCATTTGAATATCCCCCAAGGGAAAAATAATGGAGCACTGGTTTCAAAAGAAATTAAAATTGTCGGCTACATTTTATGAATTTCAAGATAAGGATGATTTCAACAAACTTTTCAAGCACAGTAAAGACATTTTACATGTAGGCATTTTTTCTAAGTAAAATCTTGATGAATTACAAATGGTTTAGGCCTAATTGCTAGTATCTTTAAAATTGTATAAAATAG
The DNA here is from genome assembly GCF_017311325.1 of Ursus maritimus. Lineage (NCBI taxonomy): Eukaryota > Metazoa > Chordata > Mammalia > Carnivora > Ursidae > Ursus > Ursus maritimus. Next base: position 34,570,641 of record NW_024423319.1, on the reverse strand, counting down.
AAAGGCCAGCTGCATCTGTTTCCTTCCCTGTCATCATTTGGAGGGCAAGAAGAGTGCAAAGGAGAGGAGAAATAAAAGAGTGAGTTGAACTTTTATTAACTAAGAACAAATTAATATTGCCCCAGGTGGTCTCCAGAGCTCTTATTACTTACCTTCTTCTTGCTAAGTTTAAATCTGGAGCTAGGGGGAAAAAAAGACAGAAAATGCATAAATCATCCTCAAAGGATAATGTAGAAGCAAAAAGGCCATGAAGTTTAAGAAATGGAGCAGTGAATGGAATGATAAGTGGAAGACCACATCAACAGAAACCACTTCGAATTCAAACTTCAACTTCCACTTACTGAAATCATTCTCAAATTAAGACTATGTGAACAGTCACACATTTTAAACTTGAAAATACAGTAAAGATATTGGAGTTTTGCCACCCCTCCTTAGAGGTATTTAAATGTGACTGGCACTATCTCTATGGACATAGAAATGTACCCTTACCTTCAAAAGTGATACATCAAAAGTTTCTTATGTTTAACATCCAATGATTCATCATTAAATGCGGTCAGCTTCGACTTTACCCTAGTTATTGGATGGACAGTTTATCTTGGGTTATCAGGAAAATCAAGTTTTTAGAGCTTTTGGTTGGGAAAACTGCCATATGGTTTTTTTTTGTAATTATTTTCTGGTCAATATTCTATAGCTGAGATTTTTTCACTAAATCTTATGGGTCCTGCTCAGGTTAACGCAAAAAAAAAAAAAAAAAAAAGCCAACAAAAAAACCCAAACCTTGTTTGTTTGAATGTCTGATTCTTCTGAGAAAGGCCTTATAGAAGTACAAAACTTTCACTGTACCAGACTTTATTAGCCTCTTTGTATGGAAATATAATGTTAATGTAGGGTGAGGTTCTCATCTGGGTTGATTGCAATGTCCTAAAAATACTTTTTTTTCAATAATTTCCAATGTCAAATTTGCAAAATTAATTGTACTTTTCATGCACTAATGAATAGAACACAAATGAAACATCACTGCTGTTTTTTGTGGAGCGTTGACTTGAAGAGACAAGGGGACATGTAACTGTATGATTAGCTATAAATGAGAAGCAAACAAATCGCTTATATCAATTAATAGATTCTGCTCTGGAGAATGCTGTCAAGTCTAACAGCCCTAACTTGAAAATTATCTTCAAAAACAAACAACAAAAATCATAAAACTTCCACTGTTCAAATGATAAGTCTCCGGCAAGGTCTTCTATTACTAAGAATTATTGCGTTTATGAAATATTTCACAATCCTATTCCCAGTGTAGTAAGAAACATTATGAAGCCAGTAAAGCCAAGGTCTATACCAGCAGTCATTAGTACAACTGTCAGACCAAAAAAAAAAAAGAAAAGAAAAGTTTTTCAATAATTGAGCATTTTTCACTTTAACAACTTCTGAAGTTCATGAGTCTTTTTTTTTTTTAAGATTTTATTTATTTATTCGACAGAGATAGAGACAGCCAGCGAGAGAGGGAACACAAGTAGGGGGAGTGGGAGAGGAAGAAGCAGGCTCATAGTGGAGGAGCCTGATGTGGGACTGATCCCATAATGCCAGGATCACGCCCTGAGCCGAAGGCAGACGCTTAACCGCTGTGCCACCCAGGCGCCCCTGAAGTTCATGAGTCTTAAAAAAAAAAAAAAAAGCAAGAGATTGCATTTCATCTATAATAAGGCTAGGTCTACTTTGATTTGCATTTTAATCTGGTACCTGGTCAAACTGTCTCTCGGTAATAGTTTTTTGTACCACATGGTGTATATTTTAGCTTCCTTAGATAAGCAGTCAGAACTCAGACTTTGCAACAAAGTAAGAAGTCAAGCTCTTAAAATTTAAGAGCAGAGATGATTGAATTGTGGCACACTCTCTGCAATAACACAGAGGTGGCTTTCTCAGAGAAAATGCCTCTTTAATAAATCCAATATTGTACTTTAAACCTCTTTTCCATTCTAAACACAACCAATAGACAACCAGCATAGTGAAGATTAAAATTGTAGGTCGGTCTGTGTATTAATTTTGGATTTGGTCATTAAATCACCTAGTGCTCATTTTTTTCCTGAAGTAAAGCTTTCTTAATTAACTTTATTAATTACATTTGTGAGAGATTATATACATACTATCGGTTCTTCTACACATTTGCAAACCATATGCAACAACAGAATTTTTTAAACTCTCAAATTTAAAGGATTTCTAGCCATGGTTACACTGTGAAGTTATAAATATTTCAGATTACACAGCATGCGAGTGAATGCTGAGTAGAGCTCAGCAGTTATAATTTATATTATTAATCCATCTATTCTTCTGGAAGGGGGGCGAGGGAATATGCTTGCTCCAGTTTTATTATACTAATACATTAATAGCCAGATTAGTGATCTCTGTTTCTGTGAAAATATTATTTATCTTCAATTTTTGAAATATTGCCCTAAATGTCATCTTTGTTGACTATAAGCTTCCAGGAAAACTTAGATCTTTGGGTTTCTACTGGAGCAGACATATGGAAGGTAGAATGAATTTAAGAACACTTGCCTACTCTGAGATAAACTGTCACTCAATAAATTACATAAGTAAGGCACTTTTTTTTTTCTGATTCTACCAGTGTGTTCGTCCTTTCACTTGATTTGACAAAATATTTGGATCATAAAACATTAATCACCAGACATAGCTGTTAAGGACTTTGTTATATTTCCCCAGATTCAAAAAAAATGTTGCATAGATTCTTAAGGCAATATCAAAAGAGATGTTCATAACTATTTTGATGAATTATAACATCATTGAAATAACTGCCTAGTGTTTGAAATCACCTTTTTAGTTGTATATGTTCTATTGAGATTGCTTTTTTCTCTGAAGGGTAGAATTGCAAATGACTCTATTCGGATTTTTTAAATGCCATATTAACTTGATCACAAACTTAAAAAAAAAAAAAAAACCTCTCAACAAGCCAGGACTACTGATAGATTCTAGCCACAATACATTGTAATCAAACCAGACAATAGAGGTGCTCCTTCCCACCGTGTCACTTGGCTTGAAATAATATGATGGTCCGTTCTTTTCTACATCTTTAACTTTTTCCTTGTGTCTTTTCAACGTCAGCCAAGTTACACCGACAAAAAGATTGAGGTCATCATGAAGTCAGAAATGCA
>NW_024423319.1:34550231-34567467 GCF_017311325.1 Ursus maritimus | reverse complement strand
AGACAAATTTAACGGTGATAGATTAAACGATCTAGTTCTTAACTTAGCAGCTATTCTTGGTTATTGTGTATACCGCTTTAAAAGATAAAGGTTTATTTTTCTATCATACGAAGATTACTGGACAAATAGAAAACTAATAAAGTTTAATTCTCTGGCAAAACTTGTCCCAGCTTTGCTCTCTCAAGAATGTAAGCATTCAATACTCTCCACTAAAAGATCACCAAGTAAAGGATTTTTACTATCATTGTTCTACTAATGACCAGAAGATACACAAAGAGTAAAATGATATCACTTCAAAAATCAAAAAGGCCAGAAAATAAATTTTGATTCAGGCAGTTCTACTCTAGGAATCTCATTACCTGACAATAGGCATCTAATCACTGCCGTGTAGGCTTTTGCTTCAAGTTAAACTTCACTTTGAGAGAACAAAGGATTTCTATACTTGTCCATAAATAAAAAAGTATATAAAATTTTTTGGTGATAAGAAAGTATTTAAGGTTTTTGTTTTAGTCTTGAAAGACAGGTCAATTTGCTATTACTTGCTTTCAATGTGTCATCTTGAGTGAACTTGTGTGGTTCTAGCCTTTGAAATGTGTGGAGACTTAATCCCTCAAGCTTGTTGGTAAGGAGTAAGGAAAATCTTCATTTCTTTGGCATAACGTTACAATCTGTGGCAGAGACTTCTTTATATTTACCAATGCAACCTGGTTGAGATATTTTATTAAATGAGCATGGTTAACACGTTATTCATAGTAAGCTGGCAAAGAAAATATCCTTCAGTCTGCTCTATCTCCGTTGATCTACCAGAAGTTGATAAACTGACAAAAGACGATATTTCGAGAGAAGGAGGTTTCACTCGGATAAGGGAATGATGCAGGTTTTAATTCTATGTAAACATGTCATGATGAGAAGGAGAGAAGCAAAGTCTGCTAAAGAGAAGAAAGTAACCATTAACAAAGCAAATGATTGTTGCTTATTAATCAACAAAGTAATGCTTATTGGCCGGCTTCCCAATGATGATGATAGAAACGATGATGAGATTGGTAGTGGTGGTAGTGATAGTGTGTTTCTGATATCTGGTTTCATTCTGCTAAACTAAATCTGGTGGCTTCCAATATACATTAATTTTAGGAGATGGCAGATTTTAAGGGTTTGCCAAAACCCCTATGACATATTTGATATCATAGATGAATTAGAACAGGGGATATGGAGCTTATAAGCCATGTTATCCAAGTGAATTAGTAAAACTCAGTCTATTATGTTGTTTACTAGGGAGGATATGGATATCAAGCTAAGAAAATAATATAGCTGTATGAGTTTATAGTGAAATTGATTATTGTTTAAAATTTTACATACAAGATTTTTTCTGTTAGGTAGGTAGCATCTTACAGTGAAATATAGACCATTGTTCATATCCTTGTTTAATGAGTATATACAAAGAGAAAAAAATTATCTTTTTCAAAAATACTGAAAGTTTTCAATAGAAGATCTTTGGGGAGGAAAAAGTGCCATATTTTGACCATTACTGATAAATAAATTCCTTTTTATCTTTGTTATCCCATCTGTAAAGCAACAGCGGATAGCATTCAAAGGGGATTATAAACTCAAGCATTTTCCCCTTTTGAATTTCAAATTCTAGTTTAAAGAGCTCTTTCTCACCTTTTAAGTTGTGTGCTTGGCTCATAGTATATTGAAGTCATGGTATATGTTTCTTTAGTGTGCAATGTGTTGAGTTCATTGCAGCCTTAGGGAAACCAAAAAACAACAGCTCTCTGAACTAAGCTTAACTTTACATCACACTGAACAAATGGCCTCACTTGTAACACAGCTTTATGTGATGATATTATTTATTGAGGTCCAGGAAATATTTTTGAATGTTAATTTAAATTCAATCTTTAAAAAATCTGGCAGCACTGAACTAATAATGAATAATAACTCTTGGGACAAGAATAAAGGCATAGAGTCAAATAAACAAAAGCAGGTCACTCAGTTATACAAAGACTGCAATGATAAGGTATGTATTTTTTAAATTCCTTAACTCTAGATTCTAAGCTTGATCTGAGCGTGTTCTATAACTTATCCTTCACCCCCATTCATCATATCTTGATAAATTATATCACTTCTGACATAAAATGATTGTATAATCAGGATTTAGTTCGAAGGCTTCTTTGGTAGACTTGTTAGCCTGAAATTCTTGCCAATTTGTACAGTCACATAAAAATGATTAGTAGGGAAACAAACAAACAAGCTTTCCAAAAACATTATTTCCAGTTGTACTTCAATTTGTTCCCTATGCCAGTTCTTACTGAAAATTTTCTTTCCGCAAGTCTCAAGAGTCTCAGGCAAAGATGTTACCGAACAATATTGAAGTCCATGCACATATATTATGCTGGTTAATAAAACAAAAGTTCTCCTTTTGTTAAAGTTAACATTCAATTTGTGTCCGTGAAATTCCCATAGTAACCTTCAATTTAATTTACATCCTTTAATCATACTCTGGTATTTTTAATTTGATCATTTTCATAGTATTCTAGAATTATAAAGAATGCTGGTATCCCAACATAATACTGTTGTTTTCATGATAATAAGCTTCCTGAAGCTTACTTTCATGAAAGTCAGTAGAAAACAAGTGCACCAGGCTCAAAAAAACGGTCTTGTGGTCTTGGTGAGACGTTGCTTCTTTCCTGCGGCAAAGCTGAATCTATGGCAAGTCTGCAGAGCCTAACTTACTCAGTCTGTGTTTCAAAAACTTCAATATTCTTTTGTATCCTCTAAAACTAGATTGAGACCACGTTGATGGACTCTGCAAGATTTAGGAATGGAAAGAGCTTGAAATACCGTTCATTAGTTACCTGTGTTCCCCCTTTCCTCACACAGGACTCTCCTTTGTAACATCCTCACTAAGTGGTTAACCTCTATAGGGTTGAACACCCCAATATTGGGGAGCCCACTACCTTCAGAAACAGCTCATCCCCCCCTTGACCAGTTCCAAACGTTGTAAAGTTCTCCTATAGAGCAGAATCTGTAGGGTCCTCCACTAATTCCCAGGTGGATTCTCTTGTGCCATAGTTTCCTTGCTGGCAAACATTTACAGACATTGTGCCAGACACTGAGAGAACAAACACAGAGAAGATATAAATGCTAACCTTGGGAAACAAAGCAAAACCCCCTTCCATAAGAAAATCTCTCAAATATTTGAAGTCAGCTAGCATGTATTCCAAGAGTCTTGGGTTCCAGAGGATACAAGCCCAAAGTTTGTCATGTAACATGATTCAAGCCCCCTTCTGACACAAGTGTTCTTGTGGTTGAACTCCAATCTACTGATTTCATTCTTTAAATACTGGGCCTGGAAGCCCCAAATAGGGCCCAATTGTATCCTCTTTCTATGCAAGTTCCAAAAGCCCAAGATAAAATTAGGTTTTCCAGCAATCACATCACAGTGAGGACTTGTTGATCCAGACTCCAACCAAAATCCACCATGACCAAAATTTGTGCACAGAAATTTGGTACCCAAAGTTCAGCATCTCACATTTTTTCCTATTAAATTTTATCTTGGTCCATTCAAATAGTCATGATCTCTTTGCATGATGTGCCAATTTAGTAGAACACTTTCTATATTTATATTCAGGTCCTTGAAAAATTCAGGTTTTACCAGCCCTGCTCTTCTTAACCTTTCATCCTAACCCCTTTTGTGTCAACAATTAATAGTTATCACTGTTATTTATATTCTTTGTGCCCAGTATTAGGATAAACAGGAACAAAGTCGATGAGGAAAAGAATATGACTAGATCGTTGTCCCTAAGATATTTATAATTTGGTTGAGGAGATGGTTCTTACAAAAGGAAAAGAAGCAAATAGCTAGCGATGCACCATGGCATACTTCATTTGAAACAATGCAATAATGTTGATTTACAGACCAGGAAAACCAAGCCCATGAACTTCAGAGATGACTCTCAAACCAGCAAACACTCTCATGCACGGTTAAAGTCCTAATTGCTACAGGAATGCACAGTACAGGTCAGAGGGGCCGGAAAGAGTCAGAGTAAGACGCAGAGGTAGCAAACTGCTAGTTCAGGGCTAGGAATGAAAGAAAAACCACTGCTGCCCTGGCCTTTCAATCTTAGTTTAATTTAAACAAAAGGCCCTAATCGTCATCCTTCTCATTCTGTGCTGGAAGGGTGAAATGCATGCCCATAATATAAAATGCATTCATCATAGCATGAATGTGCTCCACGACAACCCATGTTTCTCTAAAGAACTGGCATCTTGCCCTTTCTCCTCTTTGGTGAGGCTACCAGAATCCATATCCCTCCCTACTCAAACTGGCATGTATATTGTTGGTTTTTAAAAATATATATACTTGATTACTAGAAGTCACAACTACAAGAATGTCAGATATAGTTCCGTTAATTCAGTAACATTTGTCTAAAAAATAATAATAAGCACAGATTCTTAATCTTGATATACCTTTTAATTCTGAGAAGTGGCAAAAATATGTAGACCGGAACTTCCAAATCTTCCCCAAAGGTTTTCAGTCTTTTTCTCCAAGCAGGGATGAGAGTATCAGAGAACCAGAGTTGCTTGTTGTTTTTCGCTAAAACAAGGATCTTTCCAAAAACAAGTTGCACTCAGAGAAAGACTGACATGATCAGAGACTGCCCCCTGCCTTCCTACACAGCACATAGAGTTCAACTGCTTTGGTTTTCATTAAAAATAATCCTACCAACTTTGAAAAGATTTCGTGTATAATGAGCCATCTGTATGTAAGATTTTTTTCTTATTCAATGACCCCACTTGAGGATCAGTAAAGGAGAAATTTGCTGTATAAAACAATATGAAAGTTTATCTCTTGGTATATCATGCCTCAATGATGGACATTAAGGATATGATCCTGGGTTTTTCCGGTTAAGCAAAAATATGAAATGCTGAAAATACTATCTGATACAATTGTATACTTACCAAAAAAAAAAAAAAAAAAACCCTCTATCAGGATTTCTTTTAGGCCTAAAAAAAATATATATGGGTGGAAGGAATATCAAAATGCCTTGTATTTATGTCCTGTGGTAAATATTTCCAGGTAGAATTTCTTTGTGTAACTTCTTTTGCTCTGCAAAAATATCTGCCTTGGCATATTTTTCAAGAATCCGGTCACTTATTAATAAATCAATCATAGTCTATAAATCTATAATCTTCTAGATTTGTTATAATAGGGTTCTCTGGTCAAGAGGAGAAATAGTAATGAGTAAAGAAGTAGATTTTTCCAGCCGGTTACCATTGTTTATAAGAACGTTCCCAAAGTCTTAAATGACGAGTAACTTTTATCTACTTAGTAACAATCTTCTTTAAATCCTTCCTGAATTTTAGATGTGGAGTTATGGAAAGGTACATAGTTGAGGTGAGGGGAATCCCCCTGGTGTGAAAGTTGCAAAAGCATGTCTATATCCTTAGAAAACGGGGCAAGTTTTTGGAAGCTGTTCCGGGAACCGCTGGGGATTTGCATCAAAGCCGAGGATCTCACAGTAAATGACTCCTCTTTCCAAGGTCAACTTCTATAGACCCAAGGAAGGGAAGGGAAAGCCGGGAAAATCCTTGGCTGATTCCCCAGGGCAGTTTAGGCAGGAGTTCGAGAAAACCCCTCTGGCGACCGCTGAGCGCGCCGGCGTGTACTTGTTTTGAGTTTGCTTTCCCGATCTTAAACTGCGCCCTAAATTACTCTTTGCACTATACTCTCCGGGCTAGTGAAGCCAAAACCACCAAAACCCATCGGATCCGCTAGCTTTGGCCCAGGCCGCCACCTAGAGAACCCAAAGAGGCGGTATGCGTCGCCTGTGCCCGGAAAGCGGAGCTGGCGCTCCTGGCTGAACCCCGCGCCCCGAGCCCGGCTGCGTCCCCGGCTCCGGCTCAGCCTTACCGGCTCCCGGCCACTCGGCGAGCGCCGCTCAAAGGCAAATTTGCCTGCCCGTGTGTACTCGAATTCGGAAGCCTAGGCGCGCTTCAGCCCGCCGACTGGTTAGCTAACTCTGTGATGCACCGGGAACCTTCCCCATCCCTGATTGGGCTTCACCCCGGGTCCTTCTCGGTACTTTTGCCTTTCTCGAGGAGAAGGAGAGAACAGCCTAAAGACAGAGATACGTACTAGTAGTTGTAATAATTACTGTGATTATGATTGTTATCACACTCATCCTCATCATTGTTGTTATTGTGGTCAGCGGCTTTAAGCCAGCTCCCCAGGGAGCTGGTGAGCTCGAAGAGGTCCCTGGCTTCGGTGGATGCTATCTCAGGCTCTCGGCTCAGCAGAGTCCATTTTGCCTGGACGAATGTATCATAAGGATTTATATTTACATTTTTAAAAGTAAAACTAATGTCTCAGCTTCCAACAAAATAAATAAGTCCCGCCAGAAAAGCCAGAACGAAGCATTCTGTGCTCACGGGGATAGAGAAAGAGGACACTTGGGGAATTTTTAAAGATGACTGCTTAATTATTTAAAAAGAAGACATACGTTCTCTCTTTGATATTTATAAATTACTGTTCGCTAACAAAGCATTTCTAAAGATGCGAACGTTGTGCAGTCCGTGGACTTGGCAGCGCTGTCGCCGCCACCTGCGCGGCATCGTACAGTAGCATTCAACAGATGCTTCAGGAAAACTGCGACGGGTTTTTGCTTCGCGAAACAGAACTTGGGTGTGGACAGTATGTTCACTGCCAAATTAGAATCGGAACGCTGCAGAAGTGTCTGAATTCAGTGGGATGGAGGGAATCCTAGGATTCCCAAAAGCCCCTATTGAAATAGACCAGTAAATTCCTTTTACAAATTAGGAAACCAAGGCACAGAAAGAAGTGACTCGGAATAAGGAAAGGACCCAACTCTTGTCATTGCTCCCACCTGCTTCCCCAAACCTAACTTTTGGTGTTACTGAAGTGAACCGTCCCCAGAGTGGCCAGTCGCTTCCTTCCCTCTGCGCTCCCTGGGGTTCTATCCTCCTAGCTGCTGTATGGCCTCCCGTGTAGCCTGTTCCATGTTATCGGCGCTCTGCGGTCGGGTCCCAAGTAGCCAAACCAGAGTCTCGATGTCTTTCTTCGGTGCAGCTACCTGGGACCGGCAAGGAGCCAGTCCCCACTTCTCCCGCGGCCCTCGGTACATCGCCACGGAGCCTCGGCCAAGACCGGAGACAACAACCCCCACCCCCCCGCCATTCCCATTTGTTTTTAGAAGGAATCTGCTTTGCCCCCTTCTCGTTGGGATCTTCTCCATTTCTAAGTTTGGTCTTGGTGCCTCCGAAGTGTCTTGGCCCAGGAGGCTCCGACCACCCCCCTTCTCCACTGGGCAGCCAGGACACCGCAGGCACCTGCCCGGCGGTGCCGGGGAGCCAGTGGAGAAGAGCTCTGCTTGCGGGGCTGCAGCTCTCCATCCTGTTAGTTGCCAAAAGGGAGCTTTTGTGGTTCGCTCCTTACCCTGCTGTTTTGACCACGCCAAGACACCCCTCACAGCGTCTGGGCAACCAACTCCCTGTGGGCCGCAGACTCTGGACCCGAGAAATAGGTGCACCCCCACCTCAGAAACCCAAAGAAGCTGCCCTCTGGGTAGCCCCCCAGCGGGGGCCTGTGGGGTCAAGAAGGAAACTAAGCTGTGCCCTCTTGAGGCATGAAGGCCAGGAGTTTTCCTTTCTCCCTTCTCTGCATTTGGGGTTAGGGACAAGAAGGGAAGAGGGCCTGAGAGCCTCAGCCTTTGCTCACTAAATATGTTTGACCTTGTGAATGCCTCAGTTGCCCCTGTTGGGGAAAAGGGTTAGGAGTTGGAGCCGAGAATCTCAGGGGGAGTTTCAAAGCTTGGTGGAACTTCTGAGACTTAGGAAATGTTAAGGTGTGTGTGTGTGTGTGTGTGTGTGTGTGTGTGTGAGGAGGGGTGTTTTTGTATCTTTAAATAAGGTCTTAAGATCTTAAGCAGGCTCCACACCCAGCACAGAGCCCCTGGTGGCCCCTTCCCCCCAGTCTCCAGGCCTCATAAATCAAGTTAATCACCACCGCCACCACCACCACCACGGGGTCTCGCGCCCCCTGCCAGCAGGTTTCAGATGCACTAAGAGACGTCCCAAACAGGCCGGGGGCAGTGTAACTCTGAGAGCTGATTGGTCGCTCTTGGCTCCACCCCTCCTCCGGTTTTGGCCCAAGAGAGTGGTGCTGCATCGCCGGCGCGGGGTAGGCGCTCTGGTGCTCACCGAGGAAGCTCACGTCCTCCGGCGCACCGATCTTTCCGATCCTGCCTTTGGAGCAGCTAGATTGCCAACCTTGGCTGCTCCATCGGCCTGCCGCCCCTTACCTGCGATTGCATATGAACTTTTCTTCCTTCTTTCACACCGTTGTCGTCGGAGTCGTCGAGATCGTCGTGGCGCTCGCGTGATGGCCTTCGTCCGTTTTAGAGTAGTGTAGTTAGTTAGGGGCCATCGAAGAAGAAAGAAGACGCGAATAGTGCAGAGATGCTGGAGGTGGTCAGTTACTAAGCTAGAGTAAGATAGTAGAGCAAGACCAGCCAAACCTGTCCGGGGGCGCACGGTCGCCCAGAGGAGGTCGACTCGCCGGTGCTTACTATCGCGCCGAGCTCCCTCCGTCCCTCCCTCCGCCGAGGCGCGAGATTGCGGCGCGCAGCGCAGCGCACTGACTGCCGCGGGCTCCGCTGGGCGATTGCAGCCGAGTCCGTTTCTCGTCTAGCTGCCGCTGCGGCGACCGTTGCCTTGTCTTCCTCCCGGACGCTTGTGGTAAGTTGGAGCCCCGGGCGGCATCGCTAGCCAAGACCTTAACGGTTTAGGCGGGGGGATGGGGTGGGGAGCGGGGACAGGTCCCGGATGGTTGCAGCTTGCAGAACTGCGCTGGCCCGAGCGGGAGGTGGGGGGCGGGGGGTAGGGAGGGACTCTGAACGCGCAGCTCACGGAGAGACTGGGGTCTCTGGGAGGAGAGGGGCTCTTAGTTCCACGGGAGGGGCACTGAAACCTCAAAGGAGGTTGGGAAGCGGGGACTTGAGATGAAGGCGCTGGGCGGATGGCGGGGGCGGGGGGCGGTGGTCTCGAGAATCCAGCGCCGGGATTGCTGAGAGAGAAAGAGGAGGCGGGCGTGGGGTCTCAAGAAGTGGAGGGCGGGGGGAGAGTGAACGTGGGTGTCTCTGGGCAGAGGTTCTGGCTGCGGAAGATGCAACTGAATTGGGGGTACGGGCTACGTTTTTAAGAAATCCGATTTCGGGAAGGTGGGAGGGGGCACAAGGCTTGGGACAGTGAGAACAGAGTCGGGCGAAGGATCTTCTATTATATTCTCATTGAAAACCGACCCCAGTTTTCGGAGGGTCTAAGTGAACACCGGTAACTCTGGGGAGATGAACACTGCGGATCTGTGTCTGGGTCTAACAGCTGTGGGCTGAATTTGAACAGCGCTGCTGATGGTCACGTAAGTTTAAGAGGAGAGTATAAGGGCATTCAGCGAGCCTTTTTATTCGTTTACCTAAGTCACTATATTTTGAAGAGGATTGCGGAGAAGTCTCCAGTGCTGCCTCTTATTCGGGTTCCTTAACTCAGATTAACCTGACAAGCAGTCTTAACAGTGTACCTCGGAATTGCTAAGCATAAGAACAGGTTGCTGTTCCTGAAGCCACATAAAGTTCGTCATTGAAAAACGTGTCTGTGTGTCCGTTTCTTTTTTTGCGCCGCGCCCTTTGCCTTTTGCTTCCTGTTGGGTAGTATGCGACCTGAGGTGACCAACATTTTGTATTGTGTTCAAGACCCCTTTATTTTAAACGACAGCACTCCTCCACTAGGATTCAGCGGGCGACATTTGGCACTTAGAGAATATCTAATTTGGTCGAGAATCATTGCCAGTACCGCGCAGCTTCTTCATTAATATTTACCATCACAAGTCCCATCCAAGGAAACCTCTGGCTGCTCAGCCACTAAGTGCATATGCCCCTCGCCACATACCTTTTAGGCAGGCTAACCGAGGGAACCTCGCTCTAAAGGGAATAGCACGTAGCTAAAATGATTGGGGTTGGGGAAGACGCTGCGCAGTGAGTAACCACTGAGCTCCCCAGTTTGCAGGCATTTATGACCTCATACACAGTGGTGCAAAAGGACATCTGGGTTCTAGAGTTTAAATTTTAATTAAGAAGTTTATCCACATATCAGCCATTCTGACAATCAAAACACGAACACCGTGGAAACAAGGTGTTATTGTAGTTGACCACGCATGTGTAGACACAATGAAAAGGGCCAACTGACATGCCCCTTGGAGGGGGGATTTCTACCATGATCATTGTTTTTTTTGTGGGGTTTTTTGCAGGATTTAAGTCACCCTAAATATCATCCCTTAGGAAGAATATTATTTATTTGCACCCTGATACCTTGATCTTTGAGAGTTTTCTCCCCCCCACACACCTCACCCCTGCCACGGGTGGCGGGAATTAAATAGTTTTTTTCCCTATATTTTGGGAAGGTGGGTTATAGAATATTTAATTAAATTTTTTAATTCCTTAAATATGTTCTAATCCTCCTGGGGAGGAAATAAAATATTTATTTATTTCATCCATGCAATTTCTTTCCTACTAGCTATTATCATCTACAGCAACAAGCCCAAGGTAAGTCCTGAAATTCCGAAGGTGGATAAGGCTTGTGATTGCAATGTCAAGGTAGGATCTGGGGTGCTTAAGCCAACACTGGCAGTGTTTTTCTATCTGCATAAATCTAGAGAAGGTTATTAACCCTTCCTATGCTTTCCTGAGGGAACTATATTGGATGAGGATGATGACATTTTTAGATAATAACATGACAGGCTTTGGTGCAGTATGAATTCATGGGAAGAGAGGTGAGAGCTGACATTTTTGCAAACCTACTAGATGCCAGAAATGGAGTCACGAGCATTACATATATACATTATTTCACATGGTCTTCATGGCAAGACCTAGGACGAGGAAAATATTCTCATTTTATTGGTGACATTGGATTTTTTTCCTTCCATCTCTCAAGGTATTCCTGTAGATTAACTTACGGCAATGGAATAAAAAATTTCTTTGTGCTTTCAAAGCTACCTGGGGGAAAGATGTTTATTTCTTTAACAATACAAGTAAAATCTTAAAAACCTAGCATCTCTGATAAAATGTTGGACTCATCCACTAAAGGTTTAAGCAACATGGGCACTCACTCCCAGCAGTTTACAGGTAGTAGATTTCTCCTCTGGAAAATAAATTCTAAAATCATGGGAGATTTGGAGAATTATCACTACCATTTGGAATTTAATTATTTAAGAATATTTCTACATTTAGCTAGTGAATACCTAAATCTGAATAATAAGCTGAAGCCTGCAAGAATTCTCAGTTATTTTACTATCCCACTTATTTCCTTCAAATCAAAGTTATTTCTCTCTGCTCAAGGGAAACACAAAAATTAAAACAAAATTTGAGAGAGAGATCGTCCGAAGCCAACATTAAGTACCTTCAGCTACTCATTCAATTGCTCAAGGCCTGAGATGGAAGTAGGTGGCTGCAAATAAGTCCCAAGTTATAGTGGCTCCAGACGCTTCCGACTTTTTGGCCATTATCATCAAAGAGCCTCTTACCACCCAATTCTTACAGCAGTGGAATACCTCACAAAATGAGAATGTACAGCACTTGTATTGAGATTATTTTAGTAGAGCATCTGGTAAAGATTAGTGTCGTCTGTGTTGTCTGTGGAAGAAATAGTAAATTAGTACCACTAACAGCCTGGATAGCCATGAGCAAACTAGGAAAACTTGGCCGTAGGTTGGAGTTAATAACACGTATTATTGTGATACAATAACATATATTAGTATGTTATGTATTAATGTAGCACTATGTTAATCCTATGTGATTATTGTGAAGCACGTGGATATTAAGCAGTTAAAATGTTTGAAGTTATTGCACAAAGCCATATTTGTTTATCATCATTATTTATTTGTCACTGTTGCAGTATACCTATGTTATCTACAACTTGTATCTTGAATCTCAGAAACCTCCAATCACCAGCTCAATGAGTGTTCCATCAATTGATCCATCCATCAGTGGCTTTCTTCAAAACATTTGAAAGCCTCCTCGTATACTGACAACATGGCTGCAAAACAGCTTCGTAATCGCCATTTTAAGCAAGTAACATTGAAACCCACCAAGAGGTTAAGCTGCACTATCATTTAGTCGGTCACTAGCAGATTTAATCTAATGCTCACACGCAACAACTCTTCGGCAGTCATTTCTGACATTTTTATACACAAATGACCGAGTAAAAGCAGGAGTTCAAAAAAGATGCACGTGAGCTGGAATCTTAATTACATTTTTTTCTCCCTGTACCCAGCATCTCCCCTTCATCCCGTCCAATCCTTTCTCCTTTCAGCTGTGTTTAAGACTGTGTCACCTGCAGTTTACTAAGAAACTTGTTGATTACAGTGTTGTATATATAGCTGGCATTTCATAAAGTCAGTCTTATTCATTAGCCTTAACTTTGTTCACAGAGGACTGGTTACATGATTGAATCTGAGAAACACTAGAAAGGGCTTTTGGCCCCCAAATTAGTAGCCTTTGTGGTTTTCTGCAGCACTTGAAATTCTACATTCAGGAATTTCCTGCTTTAACCTTGGTCACTGTCTCCTTTAAATACAAACATCCACTTAGAGGGATAACTTACTTTTGTCATTACCTATTAATACGTAAGCATAAATTTTTTGACAGCTGTTGAACAGCCTTTAGAACTGCACGGTACAACAGCCACCAGCCACATATGGCTATTGAAATTGAAATTAATTGAAATTAAGTAGAATTATAAATTCAGCCCCTCAGTCTCACAGCCCACATTTGAGCTATCAACAACCACAAGTGGTTAGTGACTCGCTATTGGATACAGACTAGCTCCATCATTGCAGAAAGTTCTTTTGGACGGCAATGTACTGGAAAGGAAGGATCCTCAGCTTTTTCACTGAACACTTCCTCCACCTCCTTGCCATAACCAAAATCTGGAATTTTCCTACTTGAGTTACTCCTACAGAAGCTTTCCTGCTTCTTGACAGATCCCTCAAGTGGAGATGGATTAATTCTTATCCTCTCCTTCTCCTCACTTCATGAGTCTTATTACTCTTCCATATGGAAGGGCTTAACGCTATGGATGAATCTCTCTTAGTTCCATTCTTTTTTAACTTCCAACACACTAGAACCGTTCTCTTCTACTTTTATTTAGATAATGTTTTATTGATGCTTACAGCATTTCAACATTTCTTTCTTGTCTCTGCTGTTTGCACCTTCACTGAAATTTTTGGCACCTGGTTCTTTCTTACTGTCCATTTTTAATCTTGCCACTTTCTAGAGACTTCATTATTTATGATGATTGCCAAATAACAGTCTAGCCTCATAATTCCTTGACCTCTTATTTTTCCATTGTCCCCAGGCCCGTGGACACACCTGAAACACATCACTTTGTAAAATTTTAAGTTGCAGAAATCCTATGCTCAGGCTATGACATTCAGTACCCACCCACTCTGCACTTAGCTTCTTTTGTACCTGCTCTTCAACCTCATCCAGACTCCCAAGGTGCCCTCTTGGCTTCAATTCATTTTCTTCCTAGTCTGACCCTATGCCAGTCATGACGATTCTCATCATCACCCAATGCACACTACACTCCTCACTGCCCTTCCACTGCCCCCACCTTCTACCTCCACTCTTTTGGGTTAATCTGTCCTATTTTCTACTCTGATTGCTGAGCATTCCTGGAGAAAACTAACAAAACTACACTTTTATCGTGTCCAACCTCAGCTTGGCCCTCAATACTGCTCAGCAATCCTTTTACAGGCCAACTTTACATGTTAACTTCCTTTCCTATGCTCCTAGACACGTGTTCCACACTTCCGCAACTCTTGCCGACTTCTGTATTCCACTCCCATATCCCCTAATTTCAGCAATTTTACTTTCACACTGCACAGAGAAAACAGAAGCAAAGGAGATGTGTAAGGCAGATATCATCTTTAGTAGCTTCTCTCTTCTCTACCTCTAGACATTTATTTATCACTTCTGTGCTTACTTCTTTTGCCTTGCCTTGGAAAAATAAGAACCCCTGTTCTTCTCCAAAGTTAACTTCTCCCTTTGTGCACGGATCCTGTTTTCTTCTATGCCCTAAAGATCTCATCCATGATATAGTCTTCTCTTTTTTAAAAAATATTTATTTCTTTATTTGAGAGAGAGAGAGTGAGAGAGGACAAGCAGGGGGAGAGGGAGAGAGAGAAGCAGGATCCTGCTGAGCAGGGAGCCTGATGCGGGGCTGGATCCCAGCACCCTGGAATCAAGACCTGAGCTGAAGGCTCTGAACCGACTGAGCCACCCAGGCACCTGCTACAGTCTTTTCTGCGGTATCTTACATGGTTCCTTTCGCTTCCTTGCCTTCCATATACCAACATCTTTAATCTTCCTTATGTTGACAAATGGATCCTTTATGACAGGTTACTGTTACTAATACATTTCACGTTAATTATTAAAATAATCATACTTGCCTTCTGATCCATTTTCCATTGAGTGTTCTCACAAGCCTATTCCCCATCCCATCGCCAATGATACTCCTCTATCAGAGTTTCTTTTGGCACATGGAAAACGTTGAGGGTATATAAGGGGTCAGCAAAGGCTATTTCATCTGCCCTAAATTCTCAAACGTGTTTCTCATTATTTGGTGCAGGTGACTATAAAAATGAAGTATCCTCTGGTGGATAATAAAGGGAGTAGACTTCTGATAAAAAGAGTGAGCAATAGAAGAATCAGGGAATGGAGAGTTAGTTCAAGGCACTTTGGTGCAGCCTGAACTACTGTACAAGGTAGCTAGCTGAGCCTGGGAAGGATGAAAGTGAGTAGTGAATGTAGCCTTCCAAAGAAAATGAGGCAGCTTGATTGGGAGTGAGGAAGGGAAGGTGAGCATTCAGAGTGGAATCAGCATTATAATGCAGGATGTGGGGAGTAGGCTCGATATAAAAATCTTACAAATAAAAATTAAATACTACCGAAACCAAAGGTGATGTCAACTAATATCCAGAGAAGACTAGCAATGGCCACACTGACTAGGGTTCTCTTTATCTTTTCATTTGTCTAAAAAATAACTGTTATCTTTAAAGTCATTAGTGAATGCCTGTGAGTAAATGTCACAGCATTCAAATGTTTTTGTTAAGTGTATTTTAAACTCATGTATCTCATTTTATCTCAGTAAATCAAAGACATAATACTTTCAGGTACAGCTTCCTATAATCGAGGTAGGAAGATTTGCCCAAGTTATCAAGTAATTATTCTTCACAAAAGAGGTATAAAATATGATAGGAATAGCTGTTATTTATTGAAAATTACTATGTACTACAGATTTATAAGAGATTCACGTGCATTCGCATGTATAACCCCCACAATTACCCTATGAGAGGGTACAACTAATATCTGCAATTTGCAGATGGGGAAACTGAGGCACCATAAAGAGGTTAAATAATCCACTTAACTAGCTAACTGAAACCAAGCTTGGAATGTGGCAGTTTTGATTCCAGAGACTACGCGTTAAGCAATAAACTCTACTGCCTCCATTTAGGAATTGGCTAATTTATCTTTCATACTGTAGCCACTAGTCATTGGATAGAACAGATTTGCCTGTGAACATGAGGATATTATTACTGACAGTGTCCATTAATCATTAGTATGCTGTTTGGCAAAGTAATAAGATAGGTATGTAACATTTCATCTGGAGATTCAGCTATCAAGAAAAAAGTAAGGCAAATGAGAAAGTCCTGTTTATGCTGAGGGACTGAGGGACAGGAAGCCTGAATGAAGCTCAGGGTCTTACAGAGACCATTTAAAGATGAAAATAAAATCAGGGAAATAATGCTGTTATGTATAGAGGATGACTGGAAAGAGTCAGGTGTCATGAAAGTGAGTTGGATACATAAGTGTGTGTGGTTTGTCCTATACATGACACCACGACAAAAGCCATTCAAATTTCGTCCTTCATATACAGTTGCCTACTTAGAATTCAAACAGGAAATTTGAAATCCTGGAGGTCTGAGACTGGAGGGAACAGGAGGGTCATTAAAAATTTTTCTCATGAATCAGAGAGGATTGAAATGTTTGATCCCTTTTTCCATGTAGTACCTTTACACACTGGCATCAGGAGGAATAAGTTGATAACCACGGCTTGGAAAATAGATCCTGCAGAAAGTAATTGTCAATTTTTCAGTTTACTGATCTGAACTCAGGTAGAAAGACTGTATCCGAGTACAGTACTTAAAGTTAATGAAGAGTTTAGAAGAACATACTGACAAAAAAAAGTCTGTATGCTTAAAGGCTTTGTTTATTTTAATTGGTAAAAAGAAACTATTTCCATTTACTGCTTCCATTTTAATGACATAAAAACTGGGACTTGCAATTCAATCATAATTTATTGCTAGAAATTTTGGAGTAAAATGGGAAAGTTCAGTACTGAGGTTGGTGCTCCCCCTCCCAGACCTATCTAAATTCTACCTGGTCTTCAAGGTCTGGTTTAAGCCCCACCTCTTGCATAAAGCTTTTGCTGACTAGCCCACATATATGGCAAACTCCCTGCCCATAGTAAGTAGTCAATTAACATATCTTGATTAATTGTATTGCTATATATATGCGATTCATCTATATCCATATTTATATCTATCCATCCATCCATCCATCCTCCTAGGAATGTGTGTTCCAGTAGTTCAAGGTGAAAGAAGATAAAGAAATAGAGTAGAATTTCTAGCACACCTGCACAACAACATTTAAGAACTCAAAGCATCTACTAGAATAACAGATTTCTCTGAAGTGATGTCATGTCATCTCTCTCAACATGTTTTAGAGCAATTAAAAATTATAAATCTTCTTAAACTAGTTTATAGCTAAAGCTTAGCCCTATCATATGTGGTTTTAATTTTTCAGTTCACTCACAGTGAAATATATATAACTATAAATATATATAAATATCTTATTTTATAAAATAGATGGTAGATATAGATAGGTAGATAGATACAAACGAGAGAAAGAGACACTGCATTCTATTGACCACATACATGTCTGGTAAAGGTAATGATCAATGATTAGGATCAATTCCATATTCTGGCTGTAGCATTACCTTGTTTTTTACCTTTTAATTAGTAACCTCAAAGGTCTACACTCATTTTGTGGTACGAGTTGATGGTTCAGAGTGGAGCAGAACTTTTTCTTTCTTTCTTTTTTTTTTT
>NW_024423319.1:34546058-34550221 GCF_017311325.1 Ursus maritimus | reverse complement strand
ATTCAAATTTCGTCCTTCATATACAGTTGCCTACTTAGAATTCAAACAGGAAATTTGAAATCCTGGAGGTCTGAGACTGGAGGGAACAGGAGGGTCATTAAAAATTTTTCTCATGAATCAGAGAGGATTGAAATGTTTGATCCCTTTTTCCATGTAGTACCTTTACACACTGGCATCAGGAGGAATAAGTTGATAACCACGGCTTGGAAAATAGATCCTGCAGAAAGTAATTGTCAATTTTTCAGTTTACTGATCTGAACTCAGGTAGAAAGACTGTATCCGAGTACAGTACTTAAAGTTAATGAAGAGTTTAGAAGAACATACTGACAAAAAAAAGTCTGTATGCTTAAAGGCTTTGTTTATTTTAATTGGTAAAAAGAAACTATTTCCATTTACTGCTTCCATTTTAATGACATAAAAACTGGGACTTGCAATTCAATCATAATTTATTGCTAGAAATTTTGGAGTAAAATGGGAAAGTTCAGTACTGAGGTTGGTGCTCCCCCTCCCAGACCTATCTAAATTCTACCTGGTCTTCAAGGTCTGGTTTAAGCCCCACCTCTTGCATAAAGCTTTTGCTGACTAGCCCACATATATGGCAAACTCCCTGCCCATAGTAAGTAGTCAATTAACATATCTTGATTAATTGTATTGCTATATATATGCGATTCATCTATATCCATATTTATATCTATCCATCCATCCATCCATCCTCCTAGGAATGTGTGTTCCAGTAGTTCAAGGTGAAAGAAGATAAAGAAATAGAGTAGAATTTCTAGCACACCTGCACAACAACATTTAAGAACTCAAAGCATCTACTAGAATAACAGATTTCTCTGAAGTGATGTCATGTCATCTCTCTCAACATGTTTTAGAGCAATTAAAAATTATAAATCTTCTTAAACTAGTTTATAGCTAAAGCTTAGCCCTATCATATGTGGTTTTAATTTTTCAGTTCACTCACAGTGAAATATATATAACTATAAATATATATAAATATCTTATTTTATAAAATAGATGGTAGATATAGATAGGTAGATAGATACAAACGAGAGAAAGAGACACTGCATTCTATTGACCACATACATGTCTGGTAAAGGTAATGATCAATGATTAGGATCAATTCCATATTCTGGCTGTAGCATTACCTTGTTTTTTACCTTTTAATTAGTAACCTCAAAGGTCTACACTCATTTTGTGGTACGAGTTGATGGTTCAGAGTGGAGCAGAACTTTTTCTTTCTTTCTTTTTTTTTTTTTTAAGATTTTATTTATTTATTTAACAGAGATAGAGACAGCCAGCGAGAGAGGGAACACAGCAGGGGAGTGGGAGAGGAAGAAGCAGGCTCCCAGCGGAGGAGCCCGATGTGGGACTCGATCCCAGAACGCCAGGATCACGCCCTGGGCCGAAGACAGATGCTTAACGACTGCGCTACCCAGGCGCCCAGAACTTTTTCTTTTTAAAATAATAATTCCCAAATGCCTTTGCAGCAAATAAATTTTTAAACAAGAGCTTTATTGCCTCATTTTATAATGTGCTAGGAAATCAGAGGTTACTATTAATGAATTGCTATGATTGGTAAAATCATGACTCTTAGGTTTTTTAAAATCTTAGATTAGAAAAAGAGTTTATTTTAATGCTTTGTGGCTTGTAGGTAGATTGTTCTAGAATTTTTTTTGTTTGGTTAGTCACTGATTCCCAAAGGGCTAATACTCCCATATCTTACATTATTAAATGTAGTGTCAGTCTAAAATAGATGCGGAGAGAAATTGATGACTTTATTCTTGGTGGAAGTAAAACAAGAAGGATCTGTTATCTCTCCAACAAGATTTTTTTAAACCAAGTTTTAAAAAAGCATAAATGAGATGGTTTCTCAATAGACTTATTTCTCTAGTCTTTTCATCATGCTTCTATTCCTATTTAAAAAATCACCGTAAACAAATGGATAGAACTGATGATGTATGGTAGAGTTATAAGCCCAAAAACTACTCATGGATATAATGACTCTTTTCCTCCCTTTGGAAGATATCTTCTATTAGGATTGTTACTTCTTTTTTTCTTTAAATCATTTTTATTGTGGTAAAAAACACATAACATAAACGTTACCTTCTTAACCATGCTCAAGTGTACAGTTCAGTAGTATTAAATATATCCTGCAGTTGCGCAACCATCACCACCATCCATCTTTGTAATTCCTTGCATCTTGTAAAACTGAAACTCTATACCCATCACACAATTTCCCCTCCACCCCAAACCCCTAGCAACCACTGTTATACATTTTGTCTGATACAATGACTCTTGCTTTCCAAAATCTTAAGTTAGCACGTGCTGATTCATTAGTCTGAACGTTCATTACCTTCCTTTCGTTGCGTAATGGTCTACGTCAACTTCTCCTGCTTCTAATACCAAACCTCAGCCAATTATCTAAATGTTTTGTAAGTCTATTAACAAAATTCATGACCCATGTTTATCTGTCAAGTTAGTCAACTACATAATGAAGGTGAATAAAAAGCTTGTAGCAATTATGGGATTTCAGCAAGTATTTGTTGAAGGCCTACTGTCTGCTTAACATTTCACTGGATGTTAGAGAAGTGATACACATATTACACAGTACTTCCCTGAAGAGGCTAATAGTCCTGTTAGACCGAAAAGACAATTCCATATAATAATACAGTGCTGTAGGGCGCCTGGGTGACTTAGTTCAGCATCTGACTCTTAATATCAGCTCAGGTCATGATCTCAGGGTCATGAGATCATGCTCCAGATGGGGCTCTGCCCTGAGCGTGGTGCGTGCTTAAGATTCTCTCTTTCCCTCTGTCCCTTCCTACCTGCTCGTGTTCTATCTCTCTCTCTCTCTAAAATAATAATAATAATAATAATAATAATAATAATAATAATAATACAGTTCTGCAATTTATGGAATAGACAACGTCGACTTCTTCCCCTCCCTTCCTATTCAGGAAAAATGAAGGGAAAATGCACCAGTCACTTGTGTTGCTTGGGCCTCAGTTTCTACAACTATAAAATGAGAGGGTTGTACTAGGCGATTTTTCTGTAAGGATCTTTCAAACTAACCTTTTTGTTACAAACCAGAATACAGAAACCACTGAGGTTAAATGACTTAAATTCCTAAGGTTACAAATCTGGAGACATAAATATATGAATATATAAAATAGGGAAAAGAAAATGGAGAAAACTCATAGATTTTATCATTCACATGAAAACAGTTAGAATTTAATAGTTAAAAACCATTGAAAACCTAAGGAGATAATACATTGTAATAAAGTAATTTGCTATTTTTACCTTAGTTTTTGTACTTTACTTTGGGTAAGTACAATTTTCAGAAGAGCAGCCAAATGTGTTCATATCTATAATTGATATTCTGAGTCTCTTGATTTAGATGAGGCAACAAGACCAAATAAAAGTACATTTATTTCTTTTTTTAAAGGTATTTTTATTTATTTCCTTTTGTGAGAGAGAAAGAGCACAAGAGTAGGGGGAGGGGCTGATAGAGAAGCAGGCTCCCTGCTGAGCAGGGAGCCCGGAACTCGATCCCAGGACCCTGGGCTCATGACCTACGTCAAAGGCAGACGCTTAACTGACTGAGCCACCCAGGCGCCCAAGTATATTTATTTCTGTAGCACAATACAGAATACATTTATGGCAACACTTACATTGTTAGAATTTAAAAAACACTCTATCCCTCCTCCCACATTTCTTTACTATTTTCATGTAAAGTTTTCATGAAAATTGAAATAATGCTTGTTCTTTCTGCCTTGGAGTCATTCTTGGATCACCTTTTTCCATTTATTCTCAGTTAAATCCGTCCATATGGCTTCTAAATTATTTTTACAAAATGCTGCTCAAAGTTTCCCTCTTTTCATTTCCATGATGATTACAGAATCTTAGGGTTAGCGCCTTAAGGCTCACTTCAAATGACTCCCCAGTTCCATTTTCGAACCCTGTACATCTCCTGTGCGTACCACAGTGCCACAAAATCACGCTGCTCAACCTCTGGGCAAAGCATATGTACAGTTAATAGCAATCAAATGCCAAGGTAGCTGTCAAATGTCAAGGTGAAATAAAAGACCGCAAGGTGGGTCATGACATAATGAACTCCAGGTAATGGGTCACATTAGGAAATAATTGTAAACAGTCACATT
>NW_024423319.1:34454335-34546048 GCF_017311325.1 Ursus maritimus | reverse complement strand
TCTCTCTAAAATAATAATAATAATAATAATAATAATAATAATAATAATAATACAGTTCTGCAATTTATGGAATAGACAACGTCGACTTCTTCCCCTCCCTTCCTATTCAGGAAAAATGAAGGGAAAATGCACCAGTCACTTGTGTTGCTTGGGCCTCAGTTTCTACAACTATAAAATGAGAGGGTTGTACTAGGCGATTTTTCTGTAAGGATCTTTCAAACTAACCTTTTTGTTACAAACCAGAATACAGAAACCACTGAGGTTAAATGACTTAAATTCCTAAGGTTACAAATCTGGAGACATAAATATATGAATATATAAAATAGGGAAAAGAAAATGGAGAAAACTCATAGATTTTATCATTCACATGAAAACAGTTAGAATTTAATAGTTAAAAACCATTGAAAACCTAAGGAGATAATACATTGTAATAAAGTAATTTGCTATTTTTACCTTAGTTTTTGTACTTTACTTTGGGTAAGTACAATTTTCAGAAGAGCAGCCAAATGTGTTCATATCTATAATTGATATTCTGAGTCTCTTGATTTAGATGAGGCAACAAGACCAAATAAAAGTACATTTATTTCTTTTTTTAAAGGTATTTTTATTTATTTCCTTTTGTGAGAGAGAAAGAGCACAAGAGTAGGGGGAGGGGCTGATAGAGAAGCAGGCTCCCTGCTGAGCAGGGAGCCCGGAACTCGATCCCAGGACCCTGGGCTCATGACCTACGTCAAAGGCAGACGCTTAACTGACTGAGCCACCCAGGCGCCCAAGTATATTTATTTCTGTAGCACAATACAGAATACATTTATGGCAACACTTACATTGTTAGAATTTAAAAAACACTCTATCCCTCCTCCCACATTTCTTTACTATTTTCATGTAAAGTTTTCATGAAAATTGAAATAATGCTTGTTCTTTCTGCCTTGGAGTCATTCTTGGATCACCTTTTTCCATTTATTCTCAGTTAAATCCGTCCATATGGCTTCTAAATTATTTTTACAAAATGCTGCTCAAAGTTTCCCTCTTTTCATTTCCATGATGATTACAGAATCTTAGGGTTAGCGCCTTAAGGCTCACTTCAAATGACTCCCCAGTTCCATTTTCGAACCCTGTACATCTCCTGTGCGTACCACAGTGCCACAAAATCACGCTGCTCAACCTCTGGGCAAAGCATATGTACAGTTAATAGCAATCAAATGCCAAGGTAGCTGTCAAATGTCAAGGTGAAATAAAAGACCGCAAGGTGGGTCATGACATAATGAACTCCAGGTAATGGGTCACATTAGGAAATAATTGTAAACAGTCACATTATTAATTCAGAGAAAGATGTACTGTTTAATTAAGGTGGGGTTATGGAGGAGACTAAGGGCATTATGCAGATTATAAAGCCAAGAAACAATAAGTAAAATTAAAATGCATTTTGCTTTTGTATGTGCAGCATAAAGGGACTACTGGTCATAAAGAAAAACATTATCTAGTTTGGGGCACCTGGGTGGCTCAGTCAGTCAAACGACCAACTCTTGATTTCAGCTCAGGTCACGATCTCAGGGTCGTGGAATGAAGCCCCATATCAGGCTCCACACTCAGCGGGGAGTCTGCTTGAGAGTCTCTTCCTCTGCCCCTCCCCTCACTCACGCATGCTCTCTCTCTATCTCTCTAAATAAATAAAATCTTTAAAAATTATCCAGGTTGACACCCACATGCATAAGAATAGTAAAATTTGAATTTCAAATATGAACTAAACTGGACATCATTAATTGTGCTACTGACGTGGCACTTAGCACACTGTATTGCGTTTGGTTTTGTTTGTTGTTTTTTAGGATTCAAGGTCTGTCTCCTATGTGCCAGGCTCTGTGTTCAAGGTTTTATACACATCATCTCATTTTTTAATTTGAGTCTTATCTTTCCTATTGGATTACAAAATCACAGAGGACAAAATTATATATTATTCATGTTTATAACTCTACCCCAACTGCCCTCTGCATACATCATTACACATTGTGGGTTCTTAAATATATATTCGCTGAATAATTAATATGTAAGAGCCATGAGCACTGTGGAGAAAGGTTTGTAGAGTACAATTTTAGAGTTAAATGATTTGCATTCTAGTCTTTTATGAGTCTCTATGTTCTCACCTGTTAAAAAAGTAAATCAGACTGAATGGCTTACTAAGGTCATTTCCAATGCTACGATCTATGAAAATACCAGCAGTTTTGTAGTTCTGAAAATCCACTTCAAATAAAAAATGTAGTTGATTTTTATAGCATGGAAGGTAATTGTCATAACTGTCCTTCAACTACATAAGAATTCCTTAAACAATCTAAAGCCAAACCTCACTTAGGATCTTGATCTTGTCCTTTTCCTTTCACTCCAGGGCCTGAATTTGAAATGATTCAGTATGTAAAGACTACTAAATGAGTGAAAATGTCCCTTCTTTTTGTCTTTTATTGCTTAAAGCAAATTTAAGACATTAGCGGCTCTCAATCACAAATTAAACATAACCATTTTTAGGTAGTTTAAATTAAACTGTCTGCAGCTACAGTCCCTCCACAAGAGTTCGTTAATATCTTGCTGAATATCAGTGTTGTCAATGCTTAGTTTATGATTGAGCCTCATGATTAGAAATTGTCTTTTCCTTTAATGTATTCCTAGATTTAATTGGGTACGTAAGCTATTGCTTTATAAAGGGCTTCAAAAGAAAAGGACATTTGTGGGCAGATACTCATCTCGAGGCCTTTAATTACGTTTCATATTATCTTTTTTCCCCTGTATCAGAACCTTTCTTTTATGGAGAGTATTCAATTTGCTGTATTTGTATTCAGAACTCTTGAGTCTTTGAGCGTGACCGCAGATGGTTGGATGGAGAATAGGAAAGGTCATTTATAGCTTGTTCATGACTTCTTTCTGTGTTCTATTTTGATTTTTAATTACTTTCTCCTGAAAATGATATGAAGCTCCTTTATTACTATCTTTAATGAATCTAACTTTATACCATTTATGTTGACATAAAGTACTTTTAAAGCAATTATTCAAACTTTGGTCCTCAACCAGATTTTAACCTGTGGCACTCAAGCCTACTTTAGATCTAGCTGAATAATTTTTTAGATTTCTATCATCATCATCACTTTAAAAAATATTTTTTGAAGCTGAATTACACCAACATTGTAATAACATGACAGAGAATATAGCATTTATTCTTAGAGTCGCAGAACTGTCAATCCAGTATTTAACAAACATTTTTTGTGTGATATGTTTCCTACCATGGAGGAACTTGCATTTTATTTGGCACAGTGAAATATATACATGCACTATCACCTGTTCTTCGGATAGCTGAGAATATGAAATTGGATCTCCGGAAACAGGTTAAGCCTGAAGATAAAGGAGTTTGGACCAATCCATACTATTCTGGCTTACCTAAATTTCAGAACTTTCCAAGGGAGAGAAGGTTGTAGAGAGAAAAGAACAGAGGTCAAACAGTAAGCATTCATTACGTAAAGCTTTGGGGAATATCTAAGAGCCATATTTTTCTTGGATTCTTCAGAATGAAACAGTTTTTCTCTCCCAACTTTATACATTATTACATTCAATTATTGCTAAGGTTCTGTTTAACAGTACATTTGACAGAGTATTCCAAGGCCGTCCAGGAGAGGAAACAACACTTAAGTTGTGATCTCCAGTAACTTGGAGTGCAGTTGGAGATCCAATATACTAGCCCTTACATAAAGGATTTGGGGGGCAAAAAAGGTCACTATTAAATTAAACTTAGAAAATTTTCAGGGAACAGAGTAAACAAAAAAAAGAAAGAAAGAAAGAAATTGTATGGGATTAAAATGCTGATATAAAAACCTTTTTGCCCCAAAGCCCAAAGAAGGAATATGAATTCAGATAAACTCAGGTGCCTTGTTCACTATCATCTAAACATATCATGACCAAATCTCTTTTTTACTGACTCACAGAACTCAGGGGCATAACATTTTTGCAAAAAACAAAAACACCTCCGTGAGCCTGGAGCCATCCATGCTCCACCTTGTTGCTCTTAACTTACTTAAAAAATAAATTAGCAAACATGAGTTGAGCACCTCTGTCTGTCTAGTAATGGATGAAGTTAGTTGAATAGTTCAAGTGGGAATAGTAAGCTTCTTACAAGTAGTAGTCATATGAATTATTTCTTATTAGCAAACCCTTAGATATCTGAATTATACCTTAGCTTATATTACAAGTAAGTAAAGGATGAGCTGGAGATTAGACTCTCAGACAAAATCAGTTGTCTGAATATCAAGTGACTATTAATTCTCAATGCCAAAAGAGTCATTCATAATTATTAGATAATTCATAGAACTTGATATTTTTCAGAATATTAG
Organism: Ursus maritimus; assembly: GCF_017311325.1. Lineage (NCBI taxonomy): Eukaryota > Metazoa > Chordata > Mammalia > Carnivora > Ursidae > Ursus > Ursus maritimus. Next base: position 34,541,684 of record NW_024423319.1, on the reverse strand, counting down.
CAAAGTACTTCACAATTCCAAAATACAAGGATGACGTTATGAAAGCATTAACACATTAACACTAAGCATTTTAATAAAGCAATACAACTAAAGTATACTGATAACAATTGTAACAGACTTACAATTGCTTGTGTTCCAGTGATAAATAAGTTAGGGCTTAGAGAGGACCCCTGACTTGTTCCAGGTTCCACAGATAATTATTAGCAGAGCTTGCAAAGAGAACCCAAATATTTTAAATCTGAAATCAGGTTTTTCTCCACCATGGTCTACTGCCTCTTGAAGGCTGTGTGGCATAGTAAATGAAAGCTCTTAAAATTTTGACTGCATCATACTGTCCTTGAGAATCATGTCATGCTTCATAAATCCAGAATAAACGGAAACTGAATTTACATTATTGGCTTCAATAATCAGAAAATTAGTAAAAGTATGTGAATACTTTCAAGATTATGACTTTTATTCTTACTGACATAGGTAAGACATCTTATGTGTATATGATATGATATATATTATATATATTTTTTCACCACAAGAGAAAAAGAATCATGTAAGAGACAAATAAGAGTATTTTTGAGATTCAAATTAGATGACTGACCAGTTGACAGGCTGTGTGCACTTATTTATGTTAGCCTTTATGTTTTTAATTTGCTAGAGCAACTGAAGTCTGAAACAGCTCAAGGCTGGATGATTCCTTTCTATAAATTACATCTCTTGAAATGTACAAATGCAGGCATGAGTCACCAGCTACAGAATTCCAGCTTTAATCCATTATGTCATTTTTATAAGGAAACAAACTGGTGACCTTCATGTGGTTTCAAGGACAATGAATCTGTGAATTACAGAGTATGGGAAAGATGTGATCATAACATGAACAATCAAATGAGTTCAGTGGTACGATCTAAAAAGTAAAAAAAAAACAAACAAAGTACATTTTATAGAATGAAGTCTGTTTATTTTTGTGATTCTTTTTCCATTATTCACTTGCATGTATGCCTTGCATATACTGGATTGATTTGAAACCAAATTGGAACATTCACATGTCTCATAAGCAAGTTTTAAACATTTAACTTTCATTTCGATTTTGCCCTGGCAGAAACGGTAACCAGAAGGAAAATGCATAGCCCAAGAAAATCTGCAATGTAGGTTTTTTTGAGTGGTTTCAATTTTCTATTGATTCAACCTTTTGTCAGAACTTTTAAACTACAACGTTATTGAAATTGTTACTTATATTTACCGTTCCATGTAGGTAATACAGAGCAGAATCTCTGAGGCAGGCCGTGGTTCAGGAAAGAAGTCGTGGGTACCTCTCATAAAAAGGGGAGAGAAGGGAAAGGAATTAACAAATATTGAGACCCTGCCCCCATCCTAGCCAGCACTTTTGACAAAATACATATATTCCCTCATGTAATTTTCACAACAGCCCTAATAAATAGGAAACCCTAGACGCTAAGAATTTAAGCCACGTGCCCAAACACATAACTCATGGAAAGTGGAGCCAAGAATCAAGCCCAAGTCTGTCTCACTAGAGAGGCTGGGTGTACTTTTTCCACGGCACCTTGATTAACAGCCTTAAGTTTTAAAAATATGCCAAGTGCTCATGCCCAAAATATACTCTCAGTGTAACATTTACTTAGTCACTGACAATATTTGCAAAGAACTACATAAGTGGAAAACAAGTTGGGAGGCACCATTTATCAACTTTTACAAATCAAGTATGTGTGTCTTTTCAAAGATTTCAGTTTATTTTTAAAGGTGAGGGAATCATTATTTACTAATAGGAATAACGATGGAAAAAGCGTGCAAAATGTTATCTAATAATAGTAATTGGCAACAAAATAGGAAAATGGTAGAAATGAGTCATAATATGAAAAAAAATAACAGATTATTTAATTAGAGGCCTTTGTGATTAAGAGCATTTGGAGTATGTAAAGGTAAAAAAAATAAAAATAAAGCATTTGGAGATGGGGTTTAAGATTAGATGAGGAGTATTATAATATTTGGTCAATACTAGTTATTATTGTTATCTATATACTCTTTACCAGAGAGAAAGCAAGTGTTCTAAGCTTAGTTTGGGGAATAGTTCGAAAAGCAGTTTAAATATGTTTTAGGGTCTGAGCATTCTCATTTATGAGGATAATAATTTGTGACTTGCAAGATTGTTCTAAGGATGTAATGCATAATGTATACACGGAAGCTGGCTCATAATAAACTCTCAATAAACAATAAAAAAAAGACCACACAGATTTACCTTAAGTTCTCCCAAATCACATTTACTAGGAAAAAAAGGCAGTCATAATAACACAGGAAACCTTTGAGTACAGATTCCATGAAATTCCATTCTGCTCTTATATCATAATAAATGGTTCTCTTTTCATCTAATTTCTTATGTAATAGTTATACATTCTCATAATTCAACAAGCTCAAATTTAAACATGGCATCTGCATTTTAAATGCAAAGCCTAGGGGCGCCTGGGTGGCACAGCGGTTGGGCATCTGCCTTCGGCTCAGGGCGTGATCCCGGCGTTGCGGGATCGAGCCCCACATCAGGCTCCTCCGCTATGAGCCTGCTTCTTCCTCTCCCACTCCCCCTGCTTGTGTTCCCTCTCTCGCTGGCTGTCTCTATCTCTGTCGAATAAATAAATAAAATCTTTAAAAAAATAAAATAAATGCAAAGCCTATTAACATCAAAGTAAAGCTCCCATTTTATGTCTGTCTATAACTTTAAAATGTTTTCTTTTGGTATTTTGATAATATGTTTTGTACTGAGTTTTTCCTGTGATTTTTACAGTGAAGCTTGTCACTTCCAGTTGCATAAATATTGTGACTAACTGTTTTTTTTTAATAAAAATAAAACATACCAAACAAATCCACCTGCGATCTACAAATATTTTAAGAGTCAGTTTCCAAATGGTATTCAGAGCAAAAGCCTATAGAGTATTTAGAATCTGTCACTAGTTTTCAACTGAATTCTGATTTTCCTTGCCTTAAAAAAATTTAATGAAAATCACCAGTTGTATATATGCCAGTATGATTTAAACAAAAAGGGGCTGAGAGGAAGCTATGAGCTTGCATAACAAGGTACAGAACCCCCATCAAATGACATGTGATGAATATCGACTGTGAATGGAGGAGCTAAAATGAAGTTTTGAACACAATTTTTCCCCATAATAAAGAAAGTATAGAGTTTCTTCTACTTGGTCATTTACTGGATGCTTAGAGACTTGGCACTTCCCCACCAGAGAAGTCACTGGAATGTACGGTTTGGTGTTAAGATCAATGATTTAAAAAGAGTCATTTCAAATAGAAAAGTTTGCATCATTCTGATTATACGTAAACACTGAATATTTGCTGATGTGAGATAGTGGCCAGATAAAAATTGACCTTTGAGTCTATCTTATTCAATTAAAAAAGATTTCATCATGCTTTAGTTGTCTTGCTATATTTGTCAGAGTTTAGGGTTTTTTTTTTTTAACGTTCTGCCCCAGCTTCCACATCACTACAAAATGTTGACACATTCTGTTTACACATGCAGAGCTGTAGGTATTAGCATTATCATTTTTTATCTAAAACCTGGCCTTTCATGATTCTTAGATGTATAGATGTTAGATGTATCACATGGTTATTATGTGAAATTAATGTATTTCCTTTCAAAGTCATTTTAAGATCTGATTTTTCATTGGAGGTCATGGATTCAACCCCAAATCTCTTTTACCAGTTTTACTGAAATAAAATTGCATGCTATACAAGTCACCCATTTTAAAGTATACAATCCAATGGTTTCTAGTATACTCACAGAGCCATATAACCACTGTCACAATTTAGAATGTTTTCATCATCCTCAAAAGAAACCCTGTGTACATGTCACTCCTGACTACCTTACCTTCCACCCCCACCCAGGCCCGCCCCAGCTCTGGCCAACCAGAAATCCTTTCTGTCTCTAAATATTTGTTTATTCCGGGCCCTGCAGACTTTTGACAGATATACTTGCTGGGAATATCAGAGACGTTGTTTCCTACTAAGAAGAGTTGGCAAATAGAACAAAAGAAAATTTGTGGTTAGATTCAGGTAATAGGGTCTTGATTAATCTGGGTAAATCCTTAATTTTTTTACACTTCTGAATGTAATAAAATTTTGTATCTGAGTTTCTATGGTCTATATTTTTGTTACTCAATTTTTATTTTAGTACCACAAAATCAATAAAAAGGAAGGCATCCGTACTGTACTCCTGTTCAAAATCAATTGATTTCAGAAAACTTCTGGTTTCAAACTCTGAAAATTTCCATTTTCAGTCCATTTCTTTCATTTTTCCCATGCTATCCAATCAGCACTTGCCAAACTTGACTCTCCTTTCCAGAAAGGAGGCATTTACATCAGAAAACTTTTAGGTGTGTGATATTTGCAGCTGACTCAAGCTTGCCATCTTTTTTTTTTTTTCCAAATCTCTAATATGGAACACACTTCCCTAAAATTGCACCTATTCAGAGGATTTTTATGAAGACAATTGCCTTTCATTCTGACGGACTTTGCATCATTCTTCTACAAGAATTGTGTAGCCTAACACATTAGTAGGAAGTCTCAACTGCTATCTGTTTTAGCTGCCAACAGCAAAAACCAATTTTAAGGACATGAAACCTGAAGATAAAAACTGGGGCCTTCTACCCAAAATATGATATCATTTGATATGCTTCCCATTTAAAGCAATCTCATTATATTTAATAACGTATATTATACATCCTATTTACATCCCCAAATGCATGTTTTACTCTTCTTCTTCTTCTGAAACATATATGCTTTAGACACAATACAAAATAATTGTTTTTGGTATTTGTATTGTACTAAATATGAGGATGTAATAGACAATGCATTATTTTGCATCTAAAGCTCTTCCGGTGATTTTGTCTTTTGCAATTGCTCCCTTGGTTTGCCATGTGCTGTTGGACTTGTGATTTGCTGTTCTGAGAGTCACAAATAACCCACTCCGTTGCTCTCTTTAACACAACACAGTACGTTTAAAAGGCAGTATCACATTAGACAAAGACTGTGGTATTAGAAAATTCAATGAACTTGAAGAGAAAGTTAAGAAAATTGAAATGAATGAATCAACAGGATAAGGCAAGGGGATATGTGTGCTTTAAAGAGTCTGCTAATAAGACTCAGTGAAAGAAAAATGTTTTGAACAAAGGGTAGAAGAAATACAAAAGGAAAAGGGCATACTTTATGGTTTCATTTATATGAACTTCTAGAACTGGCAAAAATAATCTAAAGTGATAGAAGTAAGGAAATGGTCGCTTTGTGTTGGTGGAGAGTGACTACAAAGGAACAGGGGGACAGAAACATTCTATATCTTCATTGGCATGAGACTGCACAGGTGTGTATTGTCTTCATCAAAACTGGTCAAACTTCGTATTTAAAACACGTACATTTTATTATATGTAAGTCATCCTTCATTACAGTACATTTTGTAAAAGTCAAAGTAGTCAGTAAAGGGTGACCCTTGTGTTTGAATGTGATCATATTTTAATCCTGAATGAAAGACGACCTTCTTCTTTTTAAATATGAAATATCCATGCCATTCCAAAGAAGTACATTAAGCTCTTTTGTAATGTATTCCTTCTGCTCAGGATTGAGTACTGGCATTTTAATGATGACTTGTAGCCACAGTAAGATAGGCATTTCTTTGATAGACATTCTACTTTAAGTGCCTGCTTTTTTATTGTACAGTAATTTCAACTGAGGAGAAATAAAGCAGCAAACTTATCCATTAAATCTTCACAGGATTCTTATGACTTTGAAAGCACAATTTTGAATTGAAACAACTGTTTTATAATATTCTTTCTCAGGGTCGGGTGAAAGCAAAATAACAATAATTTCTGTAGGAAAAGTAGGATAAAATCTGTCTTGAACAACCACAAAATTACTCTTAATGTCACTTTATAAATCAGTTATAAATAGCACCAGAAGTAATAGGACTGCACGTGTGAAATTGAAAGACAGTGTACGCACTATTTTTGTAGGAGGGAATTACATAGTGTTTGGATTAGTACAGAGAGCTAGGTCGTGGCCATCTTTCTTTTCTATCTAGAGTCACTAGCCTACAAAGCAGAAAAATCTATCAAAGTCATGTGGGAATTTTAAAGATAACGGTTCAGTAAGATGGATAAAAACTGGAAGTGACAGAATGTTGATAATAAAATATATCTCGGATTTATGTATAAATAACTGAAAGAAAAAGACTGCGAATGCACGGTAGATGCAAAATATTATTATAAAGAATGCTGTGGCTGTGGGGAAGAGGCAAAGCAAGTGGGGCTAAAGAGAGAGACAGAAATTGAAAAAAAGTTTTAATTTTGGCTAGGGTGTTCCATCCAGACTTCTTCAAAATTAATTAAAATTTTAGAAATGTATGCAAAAATGTTGGAAACACCAGAAAATATATTTTCAGTTGATAGGTCTAGAAGTAATTTTTTACACTATAAGATTGATTTTTTTAAAATTAAAGAGCAGAAGTGTTTCTTTATATCTCAATCCTCCCCCCAGGAGGGTGTGGAAGCCTGCAATAAATAAATCCTTCATGAGTAAATGGCACGATCACAATCATAGCTCGCAGTGTTCTGACTGCAATCGTCACAGTTAACCACTAGGGGGCTGTAATTCCATTGGCAGCAGTTCTCGGACCACAAATGTTTTATTCCCTGCAAGGGTACTTCTACAGTTAAGTGGGAGCTACAGTATTATTAATCAGGTAGAACAGTGCTATGTACTGAGCTACAGTATTAAGCAATAGAACAGCTAATTACTATGTACTGAAATGATTTCATGCTTTCCTGCATTTCTATGTTTAATTTTTATTGTACAGACTAATAACTTGGCCACCAGCTTCTTCAGCAAGCATGGAATCTCATCATTGCTCAAAGATTGTTATTAACTTTGTACCTCTGCTTCTTGAAATATACTAGGTAGAACCAGTTTTACATCCCTTTTCATGAAGAAATTATTTGTATTTACTATGGATCTCCTATCATTTGATGAAAATAGAGGTTTAATGTGATCGTATGTTCTTACATATTTATTTCATGAATCTTTGTATTATTTAGAGCTGTAAGAGAAACAAGAAAATGCCAGTACGAATTTATAATATTCTATGCATTTTCTGACATTTAGTTTCATATAACAGCTGTTACCCATGTTGTTTTTCACTAATTTGAAATCAGAACTACTCTTTCTTTACTTTTATTTACTCTTTATTCGCTCTTTCATTAAGGAAGGAAAAATATAACAATTTGCTGTTACAGTCTGTTCTCTCTTGAATGATTGAGAGGGTAGTAACATTAAATAATTTAAATTGTGGCTTTAAAATTTATTGTATAAGTATTTTATACTATGCTTCAGATATGTTAACTTATATTGATACATTTATGAGCTAAAATATTTTAACGTCTTCAAATAGTATGATAATCAACATTTCTTATGTATTTCTTATAACTCTAATGGTCTTTACATTATTTGATTTTACTTACTTAGATGATTGGAAGGATTAGATTTTTAGGGGAGGAAAAACTTTTCCTCTATCCTCTTGGATTCCGTTGCCGAGAACTGCAAACTAAACTGACAAGCAAGAGATTAACAGGAGAAAATTTTATTTCATATACATAGAAGGCCAACAAAAAAAGCAGCTGGCCTGTTTAATGGTAAAGTTAAAGACTGATATACCTAACTTAGTGGGGATAAGGGAGGAGTGTGGAACAATTTCTCTGGGATAAACAAGTAGGTTTTCTTAGGAAAGACAAATGGATTTTTAAGAGAACAGACAAGAGATTAGTTCGTGATAGTGTTTGTCTACACAGGTACGGGTACAAGTGGTCTTTCCATCACAGCCATACAGTTCCATGGAGAAGGCATTTCCGATAGCCTCATTTCCAAGAAATTGCAGCTTTTAGTCAGATAAGGGAAGATCAGAGGAGGCTTTTTTCTGCATATGTTGAATCTCGACATGTCTTCAACTTAAAATAAGCTTTATACCAACTCTGGGGTTCTGAGTGGGTTCCCACAGATTTGTATTTTAAGAAAATCTGTGTATTTAAAACTTTTAGGTCATGTTTTATGTGTTTTAGGGAACTTCTTATGTTTAAAACATGTTAAATATTAATTTCTTTGTCCTACAAAATGTAGTTGGCTAATATTTGTATTAATTTTGTTTTCAAATCTGAAAACAAATACTGTCAATTGATACTTTTAAAAAATTGATACTGAAATGGTGATTTTTCAAACTTCCCCTTCCAGCTTCTAGTATCATTTTTGTACCTATGGGTAAAATACCATTTAATTAATTCTGGTCTGTAATGATTTTATGTGAAATAATGTTTTAGCTTAATATTTGAATTATAATTTTGCTGGTTCATGTATAATACTTAACTGATATTTACTTTTCTCTTTAAGTTGCTGTACTAATGTTCAGGGTTTTTTACATTAGTTTTATATAAATGAAACTGTCTTCTGGTGCTTATAGATATCAGCCTCATTACTTTCAGTTATGCTTTATATGTGAATAGTGTAAATAGTTATTCTAAATAGCACTTTACTTGTAGAGTTCTCATTGCATTTTTCCAAATGTTTGTTTTCAGGGATATCATCCAATATCCATGAGCATCTATAGGCCAACCATCGCCGTCCTTCAAAAATAATCGTAAGTATACCCATAAACATGCTACGGGACTCTCATTTTGCAGTAATATTCAACCATTATAGTTAGGGGATTCTTATTATTTCGGTAATGTAGACCTATTTCTGAACTAGTAAAAAATTTCCATTAATGACTTACCATATCTGAAAAAGAAAATTTTTTAACTGGTACACAACATTTTAATGCAATCTAAAAAAGACTCAGCCCGTTTTATTACCAAATAATATGTTAAGCAGACACCTTTGCCAAAGTGTTTAATCACCACCCTGACTTTATTCTAAATAAATATCAAATAAGATGGCATAAATAAGAACAATTAGACTAATGAAGCCAAGATATGAATTTGAAGTTTTCTCTTTCAGAAACAAACTCATATCTGAGATTAGGCCATAGAAAATCCACCTATTCATGGAACTCTACATCAAAAACTGGGGATGTACTGTATGGTGACTAACATAATATAATAAAAAAATTCTTATTAAAAAAAAGAAAATCCAGCTATTGTTTGTCCTATCACAAATTTTTGAAAGTGAAGTCCATAAAAATATTTTTGATGGATGGACCTAAAAATCTCAGGAGTAGGAGGGGACACTGAGAACTTTGTTTCTCAAAAGGGGGTATCAAGTTACAAATGTCAAAAAACACTGGAGAATGGACGACTCTGCATTCTATAGGTTTCCTAAGCATGTTATTACAAGTTAGGCAAAGTAGGTCTAAATTTAGATCCCTTATTTTAAGCGCAGACTGCACAGGGAATTTTCAATTAAATTTCTGATTGTTCTTGAAGTCATACACATGTATTTAACTCCACAGGATGTTTTTAGAATGATAGTGTTGGAGGAAGAACTGATAATGATTATAGAGGTTCACTTACTTTTACAGTGAAATTTTAACAGACTCTTTTAGTACAAAATTAATATATACTCATTACATAAAAATTAAATAATACAAAATAAAGTGGAAGTCTATCCAAACTGGAGAGAGGTTAGGGATGGAATAGGGTTGGGAATGTTTGCTGAACATATTATTACTGATCAAAAAATAAAAGAAGATAACAAGGATTGTACATCAAGACAGTTGCAACAAAATGGCTGCCTTAAAATGTACCATAGTCAGAATGGTCAACATCAAATCGTCCCATTTTGTCATTTGATAACTTACCATTTAAGATGATGACAAAGGTTATGCTTCCTTTGTTTAATATATATTTAAAAAATTCTTCATGCTATAGGCGGCTTTCCATAAAGGAAACATGAAATTCAAAAAGCGTAAAATGTAAAATCTTAAAGAGCCCCAGCAGCTGTCCTGAGAGTGCACGGGAAGTCATTCATTATACTTTTGTGAAGATCCAAGTTTTCCCACAGGTGTTTTCACTGCATTGGTGAAATAGGTTAACGTGGATACACAGGTAAGTTTACACTCTCAAGCTTCAAATGGTGCTCACTCACACAAAGGCCACCTCATATATATCAATGGCATCATAAGGTAATAATGGCCCTACAAGTGGTCTTTAGACCAAGGTCAGCCTTAGAAGAATGTGATGTAAGCCAATTGCATCCCTAGTATCTCCCTTTCAGCACTGTTCTGTCCTTACCATGTGTCTCCATAATGACTGCTCCCATTCTTCCCCAAGGCCAGTGCTCTCCTTGGTACATAGGCCTGTTGACACCTTGTTCTTATCCAGCTGTTAATTGGAAAAGATTTGGTACACAAGTTCATTTGAGGGTGGCAGTGTCTACCCCGTCCAGAGAGAGGCCCATTTTAACATTGAAAATGTGACTCCAACAGTTGAATTCCTTGATTGGTCAAAAGAGAAAATATGCCCCAAATCTCATCATGCAAGTCTGTGCGCTTGTTGCCTACTTCACTTCCCCAAAAGGCTGACCTCATCAGGGCATGTTGGTGACATAAAAATGGATGTGCAACATAATTATACTTGATATAAAGAAGTTAGAGTCTGGTTATTTATCATGAATAATTTTGTTAATGTTACTAAATATGTTCATTCTCCTGTACATAAAAGTGTACTAAGAGTTTTATGATAATATACATACATCCACAACTTCGTATACTTTGAGTTTTTGAAATGTGGGTCCCTGGTGATTTCTGTGACTATTTTAGGCTATATAAGATTCAATTGATCTTTAAAAATAAGTCAGTTGACCTGATTTATCTCCAGCTCTCATTCAAACAGTAACATCTTCCCTAAAACCCTACTTAATGCTACCGATGCTACTGTGATATATATATATATCTCACCATTAAGGTAATAATTTAAGTAATGTATTCAATGTCTCCTGTGAAAAATGATCAGTTGGACAACTGTGCTCCTCCTGAGCTGGATAAGGTTAGTAATATTAGTAAGTATTAAAGGTAAATATTATCTTTTTTCTGTAAAACCATATCAGCATTTAAAGTTTCTTCACAGAAAGGGCTCATGTAAATGAAATAATGTGCATATGTTGGTCCTACAATGTTATGACAGGATTTATACGTGTCACTTTTTTGACACCTTTATTAGCAATCGAAGAATTCTATCTTTTAAACTTTTAATTACGTGACTTTGAGTTGCTACAAATAAATGCAAGTTCACTTAACAGAAGTTGTTTTTTTTTCCAATGTGAGTTCTCTGATATATAACTATGATTATAAAGTTCTTTAGGTTACCAAATTACTTCAATGAAAACGTAGGCTATAACAAAAATCAAGTATTACCCACATTGATAAACAATGCCATTATTTCACCTTGCGGTGTATTATAGCTTTTGTTTTATTCACAGATATTTTATTTCTTGGATTTGATAAAATAGTTAAATACATTCAATTGCTCTTCAACTCTTCATTTGGTTAAAGTAAATAATACATAATCAAAACTCACGAAAGGGGTACAGAATTGGGTACTAAAATGTTGTGTGTTCCCTGCAGAGAATATGCCTTTTATATCACCTACAAGAACCAACATGGTGTCTTGCACATAATATGTATTTAATGCTATATCATTAAAAGATAGTCAGGCATGCTTTCAGGATATATATGTTTAAAGCATAGGAAAACCAAAACCTTTATAAGATAATTCCACATTCCTCACAATTTTTACTTGTATTAATATTCTAAAAATTAAGATGTGGGGTCTGTGTGTGTGTGTATGAATATTACTCAGCCATCAAGAAGAATGGAATCTTGCTATTTTCAATGACATAGATGGAACAATAGAGTATTATGCTAAGCAAAATAAGTCGGTCAGAGAAAGACAAATACCATATGATTTCACTCAAATGTGGAATTTAAGAAACAAAACAGATGAGCACAGGGGAAGGGAAGGAAAAATAAAATAAGAGGAAAACAGAGGGGGAGGCAAACCATAAGAGACTCTTTCTCTAAATTATTTATTTATTTGAAAGAGAGAGCCAGTGAGCACTAGTGGGGAGAGGGGCAGAGGGAGAGGGAGAAGCAAACTCCCTGTTGAGTGGGGAGCCGGATGTGGGGCTGCATCCCAGGACCGCAGGATCATGACCTGAGCCGAAGGAGACACTTAACTGATTGAGCCACCCAGGCACCCCCCATAAGAAACTCTTAACTGTAGGAAACAAACCGAGGGTTGCTGGAGGGGAGGTGGGATGGAAAGTGGTAATTGGGTGATGAACACTAAGGAGGGCACTTGATGTAATGAGCATACAGGTGTTACATGCAACTGTTATGTGCAACTGATGATTCACTAAATTCTACCCCTGCAACTAACAATACACTATATGTTAACTAAATTGAATTTAAATTTAAAAAATTTTAAAATGTATTCTTAAAATTTAAGTAGTCTTTTATAATAATCAATTGAACTCAAAAACATGGCATTAACTAAGTACTTAAAGAAATATTTCTTGATTTTAATAATTCAGTTGAGCCAATTGATAATTTGAAATCTATATGTCATACATATTTTTCACTCTGACTAGCCTGCACCAATATCCAACAAGACGGGCAACATAGGTTAAAATGTCCACACTCTAAAATATTTCAACTTTTTAAAATACGTGGAAGTTCCTTTTATTTTGGAAAGGTAACTAGCCAAGCAATTTCAAAGTAGAGTTACATGCCCGTTCATACTAGATCATGGTAGTAAAATCATTTTTTCTATGTATGTTTTCTGTTTTTGAACATAAGCCTTTCAAAAATATGCCTGCACTTTTAAATTATACATTTTGAAAACACTCATATCTCCTGAAATATAAAATATGAGAGTAACTTAAGTAACTATAACAAGTAAATTAATACATGTTGTATTAGAGGCTATCATGATCAAGGAGTTTATGACATAAACAATGTTGATTTTTTTATTTCACACTTCTAAAATATTTATTAGTCTTAACTTTAGTGCGTACGACCACCATTTTAGAAATGGCACATATCTTTCAAAGAAAATGCAGATATTTTAATGATGCAAGATTTGTACATGTTTTGTGAAATGACTACTTGCATATTTGCATTATGTTTCTATCACATTTTACTCTTATTTGAAAATTCTTTTTCCCCCACCAAAGTTAAACATATGACCCAGACAAGTAATATATGGTATATGTGAGCTTGCTAACAATCACTTTCTGAAATATTCTCTCTTTGTACATCTAGGTACCATTGTTCATTTAGCTTTCTCAAAACTGAGTATCTTTATTTGTATCTTTGGAGATACTAGTAAGCTAATACTAAACTAATAGAAAGATACTAATAAAAATAAGAAAATCAGAACACATGTTTGTGGTATGTTTTCTAAAAATATATATAAGTTAAAATCTCTATATAAGTAATTGCCATGCCATTGAGTATTCTCATGACTTCATAGAGTTTTGATTATATGAGAATATACTCTCAATGTGTGGCAAGTTTCTTAGCATCATTGGCAATGACCCTGTCATTTAGATGGTTGGATTAGGCAAGAAACTGTCAGTCATCCTTGAACATCTTCCTATCTGTTATGCCCCATAACCAATTTCATCACTAACTCCTGTCAACTTTAGCTTCTGACTATCTTCACTCCATTTCTAGCATCCATATACAGGTTTGGCTTTCTATCACCTCTTGTCTGAGTACTGGAACAGCCTTCTAAATAATTGTCCCAGTTACACATTTGCACTCCCAAATCCCATTGTCCCAATTCTTATTGCTCTTAGAATAAATAGCAAAATTTTTATTTTGGTTTATAAGAGAGCCTAACCTGGCCCTTGTCTACCTCTTCTGTACCATATTTTGCCATGTCCCCTCATCTCCTTCATGCATGCTTCAGCTACAACTACTTTCACTTCCTTGCTCTTGCTCTACTTTCAGTTCCATCATGCTCTTGCTTCTGTTGTGGATACTTCCTCGCATTTCCCACCTTTCCTAACACTCACATCACCAGTTAACTCCTATTAAGCCTTTAAAGCACAGCCTAAAAGATATTTCTTCTGAGAACAGGGAAGCCTTCTTGCTCACCTTACCCCCCATTTTAGGTCAGCTTCCTCTGTTATATACCTTCATAGACAACATTGTATAGCTTCCCATCATAGCACTTATTGCAGTTTATACATTTATGTTTGTGATTAGTTAGACATTGCTATCTCCTTCACTAGATGTGAACTTCATGAGATCAGGGACAGTATTTGCTTTTGCTGAATATTGTATGCTTAGCATCTAGCACAGTATCCAGCATATGATTCAGTAAGTATTCACTGACTGAATAACTGAAAGAACAAATAGGTATTACCTATCAAAAACTCGCTGGTGAAAAATTAGAGGCCTCAGTTTCTAAGACCTTAACATAGGATTGCCGATGTGAGCTATCAACTAACTGTGACGGCAGTGGAAGTATCTCCATGACTTTAAATGTGACATTAGCTATAGAAGAAATTGACACATAAATGCCTAATACCACATTTGAATTGTTAAGCAGTCCAAAACCCAACAGGGGTTTTGAATAGGTTTCTCTTGATCTGTATCATTCACCAAGAGTTTCATAGTCACATTTTAAGACATCAGATAACCAAATCATATCACTGTTATGCATTATTAAATAAGCAAATTCAAATTTGTGACAAATGAATTCTGCATAACCTATAAAGTATTAAGAATATTGCTAATGGGACTTACATTTCACACTAAAAAATAGAATATATATATTGAATATAGCATAAATATATCATTGAATATATGAATATAATTGAAATGTGATGTTACTAAATGAACCCATTGGTAAGTGATATGATCCTGAATTTATATTTCCTCCTGGCAAACTAAACTTTCTTATTTCTGCTTTAATTTCATATTGATTTAGTTTTTATTCCTCTAAATTGCACTTTGCTATTTTTGCAGTGACCCAAATTTGTCCATGTGCCATAACTCGTACATTTTAATATCCTAGTCATGTTTCCATTTTTTCATCTGTTAAAATATTCACAAACAATTTTAAGACAGCACGATGAGTGCTAGAGGAAGGAGTCTCAAACCTTATTGTGGATGGAATCATCTGGGGATCTTGTTAAGCTGCAGATTCTGATGCAGTAGGTCTGGAAAGGAATCAGAGAGTTTATGTTTCTAACAAGCTCCCAGATGACAATGTTTTTGGTCCATGAATTATACTTGGAGTAGCAAGGTAATAGAGCAGGGGTCAACCAACTTTTCCCACAAAGGGCCAACTAGTAAATATCTTTGATACTGTGTTCCATATAGTCTCTTGCAACTGCTCAGCTTTGCTGTTGTACCATGAAGTTGGCCATAAGCAACGTATAAATGAATGGATGTGGCAGGGTTCCAATAAAACTTTATAAACACTGAAATTCAAATTTCATACAGTTTTCACATAGTGTGATATATTATTCACCTTTTTTTTTTTACAACCATATAAAAATACAAATGCCATTCTTAGCTCGTGGGCCATACAAAAGCAGTCTGTAGTTTGCCAACTACCCCACTAGAATATGAAGTACCAGTAGATAAATTTGCCAGAGGCTGGACATGAGTGGTGGGATAGGTTTTGTAGAGAAGATTGCAGTTGAGTTAAGACTTGAAGACACAAGGCTTTTCTGAAGAGAGAAGTGAGAAGTAGTGAAAGACAGAGAAATAGGCAAGCAACAGCATTAGTGTTCTCTAAACTGAGAACATAAGAGTGTGGCAGAACAAGCCCTTCTGGACTGAGAAGTCTCAAAGGAAATGGGGATTCCTTATGTGCATATTTCAATGGTTTCAGATTTTGGGGCACCTGAGTGGCTCAGTGATTTAAGCAACCAACTCTTGATTTCAGCTCAGGTCATAGTCTCACAGTCCTGGTATCAAGTCCTGCATCAGGCTCCACCCTCAGTGCAGAGTCTGCTCGAGACTCTCTCCCTCTTCCTCTCTGTCTGCCCTGCACCCCCTCTAAAATAAATAAACAAATCTTTAAAAACGTGAATGGTTTCAGATTTTAATGAGTTGTGCTATCAAGTGAGCATGCAGAATGAGAAGTGGAGGATGCTATTAAGTTCCGCATTTTGGAATTTTAAGGGAGGACTGGTCTGCTGAGAGGGAGAAAGAGAATAGAAATGATTGAGGAAAGCAGGAAAAACTACATTTGAAAGGTCAGGACTCTCTGCAAGTGACAGCAGATTGTGTTCATATGAAAGCTTTATGGAATCGTTTATATAATCAAGGTTTGCAAATTCATTGAGGAAAATTGAAATGAATATCACAAAGCCAGGGGGGCAGGGCAGTCAAACCATTTGTCCATTATTACAAAGCACACCACAGACTAAAAAGGAAAGCTAAGAACTGAGGATTAAAGATTAAAAGATGGTCTCTACAAATGCCTCAGCGTCTGACTGACATTGCTGATGAGCCAGAGAGTAGGCATACATGCTGAGAGGTGAAATGAGCATGTGTCTATTATTTCTTTGGTAGTGACAGTGGAGTGAGATGATGGGATATTACAAAGCATGAAGTTGAGAATTATGGAAGATGGAATATCAAGTACAAAATTAACTCAATCCCAATCCTTTCTAGAAAGCTCTTCCTCTAATTCTCTTTCCATTTCTCATCTCATCCCTCCCAAAAGGACTTTGTCAGGTGGTTTTGGAGTTGTTTCATTGGAATGCTGGAAGTGAATTAAGATTTGCTGGGAACTTACAAAGGACCTTAGGAATTTTCTCAAAACAATCTAACAAATGGAGAAATTTTACTACCATTTATTTACTTAGATTTCTTCCCAGATAGATAATGCACCTACCAGTAGCTGTGACTCAGTCATGACCTGGGGGTAAGAAAAAATGGAAGGCAGAGCAGAGGGAGAGTTTTTACTTTCCCACACTAGAAGGAAAGCTAAAATTTTGGTCAGAAAATTTTAGGTGACTTTTAAATACTGACTAACCATGACAGGAAAGGCAACTTACTGATGGAAGTTAGGAAGAATAGCAAACGTACGCATAGGAAATTTTAAATTACTTTTAGAGAGGGAGTGGGGAAGAGGCAGAGGGAGGGAGAGAGAATCTTAAGCAGGCTCCATGCCCAGTGTGGAGCCTGACTCAGAGTTCGATCTCACAACCTTGAGATCATGACCTGAGCAGAAGTCAAGAGTTGGACGCTTAAACAACTGAGCCACCCTGGTGCCTCAAAATTTTAATTTTTTTTTAACATTCAAAGGACCTGTGACCAGGTTTCCCATCAAACGAGGAGAGATGTTATATTTAGTTAAAATATGAATTATCATTTATTGAACATCTACTCAATGCCAGGCAATTGCTGAAAATTATACAAATTATTCCATTTAATTTTCACATTTTAATAAACGTGGTTATTATTACACATACTTCATATATGAGTCCTAGAGACGTTAGTGAGTTATCCAAGGTTCCCTGACTCCTTTGGACTTGCTTAAGAAAAACTGCTATTGTGTAAATCTGGTAATATGAAGTATATAGCACATACCAGATGCTAAACAGAAATTAGCTGTTGTTTTCTTGCTATTATTGTCAGTAGTATTATTGCTATTTACTTAACACTTCTAAGCCTTTTTTACCTCAGCCATAATATGAAAGGCAGTATAATACAAGTATGTCAAAGGTATTACATGAAACAACTCACTTAAAGTTTCCAGCATATAAAAGCCACTTAATAAATGTCAAAACCCCATAAATTTTCTCTTGAAGGATGCTTTTTATTTTTAAATAAGGCCAAATAAGGAAGTAGATATTCATTCTTCCAATTAGTTAGCAGCATGCCACTGGGTAATGAAGTTGACAGTTTCTCTTCAGAAAACAATGTTTGACTAAAAAATGATTTTAGTTTAAGTGCCCAGAATCAGGAGGCTGAGTTTAGGGCTGAAATACTCAGCACATACTACCAAGTTTCTGAGGTTCCTTTTTTTTTTTCTGCCCCATCTACTATTTCATATAGTTTAAATCACTAAGGACTTAAACAGATACTTCTTAGGTATTTGTGTATATCCCAAAGAAGTATTAGTTATAGTCCTATTAAAATAGTATAATTCATTCATTTGTGCCCCAGTTCAAACTTTTCATAGTTGAAGAAATGTTTATTGATAGCATGAAAGTTCTCAATAAATGTGTTCAATAAATGTTGGAGGCAAGAATGAATTAATGACTCATTTCCATTATTAGTAATTATTTTTATATCTTTAGATTTCTGCAGAGGAAGCTTCCTTTAAATTGGCTATATACTGATCTCTGCAAATTCATTTTAACAAAACACATCATGTTCCCCTGAGTATAAAAATACAAATGAATTAGTCTTTATTACACTTTATTTTTTTTAATTGTATTTACAATTGATTTTGGTACTTGGTGTGCTAACATTTAAGTGCAGCACACCTTCCTTACATGGCTTGTTCCTTGGTGCTTTCCTTCATTTAATATGCATTGTGATGAGTTTTGGCACTCCTCCTGCCTTTAAAGCATAAGACAGATTTTCAGTTTACAGATCTTGATGTTATTGGCTGACAGTAACCTCTGATTCTAAAAGGGAAAAAGATGACCAAGTAACTCTAGTATCCTAAAGAAAACTGACATTTTTTAATTTAAATTGTTAAATAAAAGCCAAGCTAGAAAGTACATTTTTTAGAGAGTGATTTCATGGGGGAAAAATATTGACTTGAGACCTTATCATTGAAAAGGTAGCTCAGGGAAAGAAAGTGAGAGGGCCAAGGAGGACAAACAAATGAAGAAAGGGTAAAGATTATGATTAGTTTGGGTCGTGATGAGGTATAAGAAGTAGCCTGTGATCTAAACACTGAAAACAGTTGAATTCAGAATGTAGAGAGGGCGGGAAGAAAGGCCCTTTGAGAATGTGTATCGAGGGGGAGGAGCTTCACAAAAAGCTTGGAAATCAATGAGCGTTGAATGAGGCAGAGCTGATGGGGCCTGTGACCTTATTGGGTTATACTCAGTGGGCTAAGGTGAGAGCAACACGGAGAAGATCGTAAGAGGAAAATGCTGATTAAGGGGTTTTGATAATATTTATAGCTGTTCTTCCAAAGAGAAATTCCTGTAAGTACTCAGATACATGGGCTGGAGATCTCATCTTTGTCTCAGTTTAGACCCTTTGGTATCATGCGCTCCAGTTATTACACCTGTAACAAGCATCCCCCACCACCAGGTGGCTACAGAGGCATGTCATGCTAAGGTCGTTTTCCAGTGTTTGGGACTCTGATGTGATAAAAGATTTTCCAAGTTACAACTTTAGAAATCTGATCATCTATTTAATGTCCCATTTCCTATCAAGACAACCTTTTAGAAAAATGTGAATTCAGCTCATCACTTCTTAATATTCATAAGTTTAGGGAATTGATTTCTATGTTAGATTCCCAAGGGAGGCACCAAAGCAAATGAAATAGAAGGAATAAATATGATTTGTTTCAAGTTTCTATGTACCCTACATTATAATCCATGACTTGTTTCCAGATAACTTTCTTTAGTGTTATTGCTATCCAACGTTGACTTCTGTCATTTAAAAATAATTGGCTTATTTCCCTCCCACAGTTGACTGATTGATATTCCCTATGGCAGAGTTATAGCTGTGAGAAATGATAGTCACTGAATTAGAGGAAGGCGAAAGGATGGTGAGGCTCTCTAAAGCCTTCAGGGGAAGGTCAGTGGCAATTTGGATAGTAGGAGTTGGCAGAATACAGCTCTAGCAGCTCTGCCTTCATTATGCTTTATGATATCATGTCCCAGAGAACATAAAGTTCTAAGTTTATTTTTTGGAAAAATTACATAAATCCAAGATCATTATGTTTGACTCTTCATATTAATAGGTAGTGCATTAAGTTTGCATTAGGATGAAAAATATCGTAACCTAGTTTTTAAAAAGCAAAACATTAGAATTAACATATCAAAATACCCCTGTCACAGAGAAAGGATGTTGTTTATTACTCTAAATTATTCAGAAGTTTCACACAATTTGCTGTAAAAGTTTGATTAACAGAAGAGTTCTAGAACCTGTAGCTGATGGTGATACACTGAACTGCGTCTTTTCTCCTTCTCTTTGTACCTTTGGACGTTATAATAAAGAATGAGTGGACTAAGGTGTCTGGATAATATCACTTGAATATTAGATTAATTTGCCAAAATGATTAGGAAGAACTATTATGGGATCAGCACTATGCCAGGAATTTGGGGAGTTGCAGATAACTATTGGCCAAGATCTCTGACCTCTCAGCTTGCTCATGATCTTCTTGGTGAGATGAGATTAATTAACATAAAACAAAAAACGAACAAAAAAAAGAGAATGTTACAAAGAGCAACAAGGATTATACAGGTACAAAGAGGGGAGAAATCAATGAAGCCTGTGTTTCAGAGGGAGAGCCTTCAGGAAGTGAGCTTATAAATTGGGCTGAATTGTATACATCGCTGTCATCATTATGTCTTCCATCTCATTATTTGTCTTTTTACACCCTATCCAGGCATCCACATAAGTCCCTTTGACATTCTAGGTATTCCACAAATACTTGCTGGCTGATCAATTAATTTTTTTCTTCATTTTTTGTTACTTTTTAAAAAAAATGAAGTATAATTAACATACAGCATTACACTAGTTTCAGAACATAATGATTCAGCAATTCTGTATGTTACTCAGTGCTCACCACAAGTGTAGTCATCATTGTTTTTTTGAGAAGGATATAGTAAAAGCAAGTAAAAGAGAGACATTTTAGTTTTCTGTCAAATATATAGTTACCTTGAGAAAAGTCTGTAATGACCATGGATCAAATACCCTCTCATTAGATCATAGCGCCAATCTGAAAGTAAAACTTACAGACCCGCTTTTTTAAGAGTGCTTACCCTCAACATTGAAGAACGAAGGTAAATATTTGAACACCTGTTGGATTCTGAAAACAATTTTAGTCCACTGGTCTGCATCAATTTGTCATGACTTATCACATTAAGATCTTATAAGGCCAGTAGTTAACTTTTCAGCAGAAATGTTTCTCTAATGCTTAGTATAGCCTAAAATTGATAAGACACTTAAGTAGTGTGAGTTTGCCCTCCCTTTAGGAGCAGTATTTAAATGATATCTATCTTGTGCCCAAAAAACCTGGGGTCTTTATATTAAAGAACTTTGGTTAGACATGCTCCTCTCAAATTTCAGTTGTCCATAAAAGCAAAAGGCATTAAAAGATATGGTTGCAATTCATGTTAGGCAAGTACATAATTTTAATGGGACATGGTTAAGCATAATTAGAATAGTGGCACATCACCGAAGATAGGGATAGAATGACAGCCATGAATAAAGTAAAAACTTTGACTAAATTTCTTGTAAGTGACTTGTCTCTACTACCACATTCCATTTTGATGATTACGCATATTGAAAGTGATATTATAATTTAGGATTAAGGCTGTTGCAATCATAATTACATATGAAACAATCACTCTGAGAAACAACTGCTTTTCAAAACTGTGGAATAATGAACATGTGTTTTTCTGAATGATGAATTAAATGGACCACAACTTCATAAATGGATGGTCTCTCAAAGGAAATGTAAACTATTAAAACCCATAATTAATAACCAGTTTGTCACATGGTATTTTTCCTCTTTTTGTATTTATGTTTACCAAGTAGTCTGCACATTCAAGAGAGTGTCTATATTTTAACGGATTAACCAACACTTTGGAAATATGTCTCCTTCACTGGAAAAGCAGAAACAAGTGCTAACTCATATTTTCCCCTTCAATTTGCCATTATTCTAGAATTTTAGGCAGGAAAATATGTTCTTTTATACATCACAGATAAGCCTATATATGTACTTTAATTTTTGGAGTGCACTTTTTTCTTACTCTTAAATAGAGTACTATTCTTTTGAATTGTTTTTTTTTTCTCCTCATTTTTTAAAACCCTTAGCTGAGAAGGGTCTAGAATATCACCTGTAGTTCTCATTTTACTGAGAAAGTTCTGGCATTTGATTCCATTCTGTTTCGAGTGTCTAGGAAAAGTTGTAAACCCCAACTTTGGTAATGGAACTTCTTCATCTAGGGAGGTCAGGCAAGAAAGAAATGGAACATTTCATTCATTGTATCAATAAAATTTAAAAAGTTTGAAAGAGCCAAGCATTCGAAGAATGTGAATCACCTAGATCTTTTATGCATTACTGGTGGAAGTATACATTTTTACAACTACTTGGGAAAAGAAGTTGGCATTGTCTTCTAAAGCTGAATATTCACAATGCATATAAGATGTGTTGTTTTAATTTTAGTTAATTAGTTAATTAATTATATCAATGCAGCCATGTTTGGTGAGATGATTTGCATACCAAGGGTTATAATTAATTCCATTCTATGCACTTGAAGCCAGACTGTTCTTAGAATTCCAGGGTGGCTGAGCACCCAAGTGGGCATCCTTTGGTAAGGCAGCATACCAGGCTAGGGCAAAACTAGAAGAGCTATAGAGAAAGACTTGTTTTGATAGGAACACTATACATTTAGAAAAGTGCATGGTTCATAGCCTTTTATCAATGGCTTTATGAAGCAAAACAAAACAAAAAAAGAAGTATGACTATTTCTTCATTTCTTCAGTGGCTGCTCAATGTGCAGATTTTTAGTCATAACCAAGAAAAAAATGGGAGACACATCAAATGGATAGTTTTCCGTTTTGTATATTTGGGAAAATGTGAGTTTCTTCTAGACACACAAGAAAGATGTGTCTTCACATAATTCAAGGATAATGAGCTACAAATTCTTGTCAGGAAAGTTGAAGCAATTTTAAATAGTCGTATTCAACATGTAAGCCAACATAAATAACTAGATACAAAGCAAGTTGGTTTTTGTAAGGGGAAATTATAAGACAGGTAGAAAAAATGTAGAATTATTAACTTAAAAAATTCCACGAATTTGTAACCACGTTCCTCGCAAATAGTAATTTGAAAGAGAAAGAGAATTGTCACTGGCGAGGTGGGAGATGTTTGGTTTTAACAATAGCTGTTACTTATTGAACATCTACTAATGTCAGGGACTAGACTGAACTCTGCAAGTTGTTTCTTCTAATTCTCACAACAGTCAGCTGTCAATAAACAAGTTATTATTGATCCTGTTTAACATAAAAGAAAACACAGGCCAAGAGGGCTTAAGTGAGTTTCTAAGGTTCCACAGCTCGTGAGTGAGAGTTGGGATTCTGAACCCAGATCTGCCTGATTCTAAACTCACATTTCCTTCCCCTAAAGCTAACCCATGTGTGTAGTAGCCATACTGAGTGAATGAAGAATGGATCCCGAGATGTTTTAAGTCTCATATCCACCCCCTCTTCCAAGCTGGTTCTTCTGAACAGAGCACGGGCTCCCAGCCCTAGCTCTATTGTCTACAGCACTGGCAAGTGACCCATTGGGCTTCTCCATGACCAATTGGGCATCGAGCAGTGCAAAAGCAAATCCCTCCACAAGCTGGGAGAGTCATGCTGTGGGCTACTCCTGCATGCTGGGGGGTACATATTTACTGTGTCCTACGGCCCTGCCTAGGAAAACTGAGGGGGCGGAGAGACAAATCAAGCAGCTCAGTACCTGCTACTACTGAATAAAGCTGACTATGTCCATATTAATAGAACTAAAAAATGTTATTGTTATTATATTACCATCACCATTATTATTAGCTGAGTAACTCTTAGCAATTTACATTAACCCCTCTTGGACTCAGTTTTCTAGTCCATAAAATAAGGTTGACACTACTGGAATGACCTAAGATTGCCATGGTGATTATATTACAAGATAAATTCATTTTAATACCCTGGCAAATTGTCCTTTAAGTGTTTGTAGGAGAGGAGAGATAAGTTTTTTTTCTCTTTGATGTGATTAAAGTGAGATTATAATTATCTTGCAGATACTGGCCCCAGCGTATTTTCTTTCTCCACATTTCTACTAGCTTCCTGACAACTAGCCTTCCCGGCCTCTTCATTCCCTGTGTATAACAGTCTGTTTAAACTAGAGCTGATAGAATCCCTCTTCCGTTATTTCTTGTAATTTGGATCTACATTCAAGATCCATTCCTGGTCCCTTTTTTCCTTCATAATACCTTTGAATACTCAAGTCCTCACAAATCTCTCCCCTCTACCACAGTTTAGTAATGACCAGTTTCCCATGTTTTGTATTCACTAATGTTATCTTATTAGCTAAGTTGTAAATTCTTTGAAAGCAAAGACTCTTTTCTCATACATCTTAGTACTTACAGAAGCACCTAGCCTAGTGCCTTACGAAAAGTAGAAGTTCAATAAATAATTACTGATGGATAAACTCTGTAAGTTACCTGCGAAATTAGTCATTAATTCTTATAACCAGAACTCAAAGAAACCTCTAGAAAATTGAATACCATCGTTTTAGAACCATTCAAAATGTAGCACTGTTTTATGTGGTAAATAAAATATAGACTGAAAACTCACTTAAAATCAAGAAAAGGGGATCCTTGGCTTTCTTAGTCAGTAGAACGTGCAACTCTTGATCTCGAGGTTGTGGGTTCAAGACCCATGTTGGACATGGAGCCTACTTAAAAAAATAATACATAAATAAAATAAAATAAAATCCAGAAAAGATTAGTTTGTGAGAGATAAATTCATGATAAGTTATTTACTGAAAACAATTATTTTGGAGGAAAACCTCACATTTTTTGTGTTGACATTATAGATGGTAAACTTGCCTTCCTAGGAAATGTCTTCAGGGCCCTCTGCCAGAAAGGACATTGGGCTCATAGGTCATAGCTATGTTCTGATATTAGGCCAACACTGTAAAAGAACGTACACAACTTGCAGCTCATTATATTACTGTTTTCAGACAATTGGGATGAAATGTATCAGTGAAAAATACACATTAAACTAAATAAATCCTCGTTGACTAAAATAAAAACCCAGTTTAAAAAAGGACACATTTTTCCTAATGATTGGCAAGGATACATTAGAAAGACTTTTTTATACAGTATATATTTTTTAATTATTGTTGTTTCACCTGTCCTCTTTACTGACACTATCGTTGTGGAAAAACAAGAATCAGACCGGCGAGAGATCAAGTGACACTCAGAGAAGTAGGAGAACTCGGATTTATTTTACGCCGGCGGACCCAGATGAGCTCGTACTCCACATTCTGGACCCCGGGCAATGAAGTTACAGGGCTTTTATAGGGGGCTGCAGGCAGTCAGGCTCCAAGGGCTATGCTGACTGCCGGTAGGTGGGTTTGAACTGGGGGAGTAGGGGCTGCTTTAGGCGGGAACAGTAGGGCAGGGAGCCTGTGGCGGGAAGTCTGTTTACAGAAGCGGAAATGGCTGGTTATCTCTTGCTCCCAGTAGGGCTTCTGGTTATCTCTAGCTTATTGTTAGTAACTTTCCATCTTCTGGGGCCTCCTGGCCTGGGCCTGCTCTGGGCAGTTTCCCTCTTTGCTATTGAACCAAGGATAAAAGAAAAGTGAACATCGAGTATGTGGGTGATATGAAATGGAAGTAGAAGATGGACCATGTGCCTTAGATAAACTTCCTTGACTTGAGGTTCCAGACATTGTTCTCTTTTTGAAATGAAAATAAATATCTTCTTCCTTAGAAATACGGCAAGACAGTGTTTAGATGACCTACTACCCTTGTGAACAAATGTGTTATACTGTAGGGTTGTAGTATTTTCCCCTTATTATTCTAATGCAGAATAAATGCCGGCTGAACATTCCCCTAACCCTCTCCAGCCATAGACACACATACTACACTGATAACAAGATGTGGGAAGACAGCTTTTAAACAGATTTTTAAAACTTAATTTCTTAAAATAATATAGTCTAGGGGCTTGTCTTAGAGGTCCATGTGGGTAGGTGAGAATCTGTCAACACAATGTCTGTTCTCAGCATTTTTCCTAAGGGCAACATGCTATTTTGTTTTCCCATGTAATTATTTTTGCTTGTCTTTTTTCTGCTTATGTACTTTAATTTCATTTAGAACTTTGAAGATGGAAAAGTATGACTGTTTAGATTCTCTTATAATATAAAACAGTCTTAGTGATAAAGACTATGAATTCTCTTTGATAAACATCTGCTTATAGCTGAATGAAGGGTTATTTAGCACAGAATGTGGTATTCAGCAAAAAAAGCAATTTATCTAAGAAATACTTCTTCCCTTGTTGCATTTACCCTCTTGCCAGCTTGGTGTATCTCTATTGCCTATTTGTCCTTTGTTACTGTCAAGACAGCAGATTTCTATCTGGAGCAGATGGTGTAACTGCCATTGTTCTAGTGCTTAAAATTCATTCTGCTGCAGGAAATTCTTATCATTAAACCTCTAATTTAGCAATATTAACAAATTGAAACTATGGACTGTTTTGTCCAGGATGTCTGGACTTTGTTAGACTTCTGAGCAAAAAAATATATATAGATAGATAGATAGATACAATTTTCATGAAAATTGTATCAAAAACTTATTTGATTATTTCTTGACAAATCAATGTGAAGCTTTATTTCATTAAGTTAATATATAATATGATGGTGGGTAAATGCTATAAGATGTTAGTTAGTCATTAGTTGTATAGGAGTTTACCACGGATTTTCCTTGTTTTCTTTACTACTATCTCCATAATTTATGCAAAAAGAAATTAAAAATCATATGTGTCTTGCTACTTTTTGAATAGAGTATTTAAATGTAAACCTATTTTTAAATTTCCAATTTGGCCCTTTTTGTCCATAGCTCCTACTAGCACCCCACCTCTCTTACCCCACCTAGAAAGCCATCAGATTTCATATTTCACCTTCAGGAAAGAATCAGAGAGAATGCCATTTTATTTTCACTCTCAGTCACATTTTCAAAATTGGAATGATTAAAATGAGACCAAAACAAGTTTTGCATTCAACTTTAGCTTTACAGCTTAAAAACGAAGGCAACAAATATTTTGTGCAAATATTCGTAATAACTTTTAAACAAATGACGTGTACAATCAAGTATTCAGTAAATAGAATTCTACAACATGTCATAAGTTTTCTGTGGTTCCTACTTTAGAAATAATTCCAGTCCATGTTATTGGGTAAATTGTAAGCGATATCCCATGGTTGGACATCTCTGTAATCACCAATGCAGTGACTCTAATTAATTGAACACATGTTGATCCAGTCAACTGTTGTTAGGGTGACCATACATTCCAGTCTGCTCAGGAGAGTCACAGTTTACACTTACTGAAAAAAATGTCAATAATACTTTCTTTGACTCTCAAAAGTGTCCCAGTTGGGATATTAAGTTAGATGCTTATTTTTACTCTCATGCACCCATATAAACCCAAGGAGTTACATGCTGACACATATAAAACAACTATAAGCAAACTTCCCTTACCCAGAGGAGCATGCAAACTTATTAATGACATAAGAGATACATATGAAACCATTGCAGAATAACCCATACATCTTTGAATTTAAATTCTAAATTTGTGGTACAAGTGGGAAGCACTGTGGGAATTCAGAGAAGAGATACGTGGATGTGGACTAGAGTAGTTAAGTTCTGCTCTAGGGCCTTGCAGGCATGAGGTCACGTGGACAAAGTTCTAGGGATGGTGATAATTAAAGCTCACGGTTGATCAGTCAACAGTGGAAATGACTGAATGAATACAAAGAAGGGTATGGTAGAAAAAATAATCAGTAAGGACTTAGAAATTCTGGTCTCTCGCCCTGGCTCTGCCACTGGCCAACTTCATGTTGTTGAGGAAATTACTTCTTCCCTTTGGCTTTAGCTCCTTCATCTGTAAAAAAGAGGGAGTAAACTGGATTCATTCAGCAGTTTTATTTATTGTGAGACTACTCTGGGCAAGGCACTTCACTAAGGACTATGTAAATGATCTCTAAATTTCCTTTCCTGCTCTAACTTCTGTGGCAATCACTTCCATCACCAGTGTTTCCAGCGATGTAGTTTTAGTCCGTTCAGGATCATTCACTTCTTTGTCAAAAAAGAACATTGCCTGCAGGTAAGTCAACCCCACCCAGCAAATATTTGTTACGTTGAGTTGACTGGAAACTTTTCCTAGCAAGTGTCCTTTATTTCCTCATTGGCTTAGAACCATGTTTTCATTCTCTGTGATAATGATGCAAGCCCAGAACATAGGAGACCCTTCAGGGAGAAGCTGCTAGGGCATGTTTTCTGAGCATGAAAACCGCCATTTATACTTCAGGTAACCGAGGCTACAACCCATTCAGCTGGGAAGCAGGGCTACTGAGCTCTGGTCTCCTTCATCACTTTTCACAACTGAGGCCTGTTTTCCTATCTCTCTATCATCCTGATCTCGGGGAGCTTGCTCTTGTTCCCCCATGTGAATCACCTAACAGGAGAGATCATGCTTTCTGGAGTGAAGTTGTAGCAACTGAACAAGGAACTCCACCAACTCAAAGAAGCTGAGATAAATCTTCTGTAAATCCAGCTGGTTCAAGGCTGCAGGCCCACATCCCTTGGCAGGTTTTCCTATTGCAGGGAGTGGGGAAAGTAGCCCTAAACCATCAGAATGGATTATACATCACCTTTGAATAATGCACACGGACACTCACTCCATTAACTAGAGAAGTTGGAGATAGATCTAATCTGTAAGGAATCTGAGAAGCAAGAGAAAATTGCTTTTGCTGGTCTAATATTTATTCTGTACTTTAGAATTGTGGTATGCTTAAAAGTAGTTATATGTATCAATAAAGAAGTCTGGTCTTCTTAATATAGTAGATACAAAATACAGGATCGAATATAAGTCATGTTTAAATTGATACTTAGTTCATTTACCTTTGTCACAACGTAAAACAGAGAAAGAATTTTTTTTTTTTTGGTAGAAGTGCCAAGATATATTTAAATCCAGCTGCAAGTCCACCTGACTAATGTTTGCTTTCAGTGTTGATAGTGATGGTCATGGTCATAGTGGCCGGGGATGAGATGGAGAAAAGTCAAGATTTTGTAAAGAAGTGTTGAATGAAAAGTAGGAGTAACAGAAAAAATCAGAGCTACAGTAGATTTTCGCTTGTAAGTGAGAGATGCAAGGAAACCAAATTATTGAAATTTAAAACCAAGGGTATTTATCTTCTCCTTATTGCACTTTTACACCCAGAGCGATTATCAATGTTGCCACAAGGGGTTTGCCCTTACTTTTCGTGTGGTTAGGCATGAGAAGGGAAACAAAGTCCTTTCCAGAAAAGTATTCTTAGTACCTTTCACTAATTAAAAAAAAAAAGTGAATTCCAAGTGCTAAGAAATTTCTACTAGTTTTCCACATAATCCCATTGAAATTTTCAAATTTACAGAGTGTATTTTTTTTTCAGAATTACATACTGCAGTACATTTAAATATGTAGATGTACTGAGGCAACTATATAAAGCATTAAATTAGAGATACGAACAGCTGAAAACTAACTTTGCAGAGCTCAAAGTAGAGTTGCAAGTAAATCATTGAGAATCTGTCTTTTCAAATATACTGCATGTGAATTTGAAATCAATCTATTTTATTCTGTCAGTCATATTAGACTCTTCTAACCCCTTCAATTGATAAAGCACTTAAATCTTGAAAACTTCTGACTAAAAGGGGGGGATAGGACAAGAAAATGTGAAAATCATATGGAATAATATGGAATCAATCAACAATGTGCTGAAATATTAACTTGCAGCTAGCTCTTAAGTGTATGTTTAAAATAAGGCCAAATGTGAAAGTAGATTATTTCTTTGGAAGACGGGTTCAATTATTTCAGGGTGTAGAAGCAAACACAGTTCAAATCTCAACCTCCTTTTTTGCTATGTGCGTGTGTGTGTGCACGCACGCGCACACGCACACGCCTGTAAATGCGCACACATGTGTTTAATCACTGTTCTGGCAAAATAAGAGCACGATCCAAATTCTAGGCCTTATTCCAAAACTTCTAAGATCGGAGACACCTTACAAGGTGTCACAAGGGGCCAGGTATAAGACAAGAGAAGGAAAATGAAGACGCTAGCTCACATTGATATCTGGAGGGGGTAACCAGCCCTAGGAAACACAAAGAAGCCAGACTTGGAGCAAGGAAAACTTGTTTTTAAAAAGGCAGCAGACAGGCTCCATTTTTTGCAGTTAAACAAAGGCAGGACTGGCTAAGGGACAGTGTATGTAAGAACAAAAAAGAGGCTGAACTGAGGCCAATGGGATGGTGGGTATTCCCTTTCTTCCTGATGAGATATGGAAATTTTCTGGAACAGAAAGAATAGTAAGAAGATAGATCTGCACCTATGGTGTTTCAGGACAACTTATTGAGCTCTGTAACAAAGTTATAGATTACTTTGTCTTTTAATGTAGAAAGAAATGACTGATTAAATGGAATGTTTCACTGATTTTCCTAAACAAACCTATTTATAGAATTTCAGAAACAAGGAATGCCTTCTCAGGTGAGCTAATGTGAACACATTCATTCCCCAAACCATTTATTGAGCAAGCTCAAGTTAACAGAGTAGCCTGAGAGTTCAACACAGTATAGAAATCCATAATATAAGGACAAAGACTGTCAGTTTTAATACTTTAAAATAGGGATTTGACAGCATGTGTTGCTATCTGTTTTTGAAATGAGGAGGCATGAGATGTTATATTCTTAGGGCCTTCGGGTTAGTAAACATACAGATTGAATATGTTGTAAATGGAATCCTCCTACTTTAAAAGTGATCATTTGTAATATGTTTTTGAGCATTATGTAAACTATCTTATTACATTACGTAATATGTCAACTGTTTGATTAATATAATATTAATATATAATATTCTAAGTGAAGAATGACTAGCCTTACCAATCTTTAATATTTCTGGTTTTGCTTTTACTTGAGCAGCTCCATAAGTGGATATTTATTTTGTGCATTATTTTTTATGAAAAGAACAATAAATGGCTTCTCTTGTTACAAAAGTAGTTATATAAATATTTTGATCAATTTTTACTGATTTCTGTTAATGGGATAGAACAATGTGAAATAAACATCTTAAATGCCATTTACTGATGATTAGATTGTAAATGGTAAGGTTCATTTACAAATTCTTTGAGGAATTTGAGTTTGAAAGGAAAACCACGAATATGGACTTCTTCACTAGGGGGCTCCCAGCCTTTTTCAGAAATTTGTATTCTGCCACAGGGTAAAGAATCCTGGTTTGTTCAAGTGATATTTTCAATCTAAAATCTAGGAGGCAGGTGCTCACTTGTCCTCCTCCATGCTTGGAAAATACAGGGAGGAGGCCATAGTGGCAACTGTCACCATGATTGATTTCGTTGGGATAGAAGATTGACCAGCTGGTTGTAATCAATGCATTGAGGACTCCCTCAGAACAGTGAACCTGTTACATTGAAACTCTGCAAGGGAGAACAAAACAGCAATGTTTTCAAACTTAAAGATTTTGAAATGCAAGATACTTTTCTCATGTCATCTCTTCTTCTACACAACACAACGTTTAAGCCATATGTTGTTCACAGAGTATAATATTGCAATGATAAATGTACATGCAACAGATGAAAGTAATGATAATGACTGAGAGTATTTTAGTTTTGTATTGAACTTTGTATAATGCTACTTGTACAGTTATAAGTAGATGTAAGAAGATCTGTATATGATCAGCATATTTTACAATCTTCCTGTCCTTGAATTTGAAGTGTCTTGCAGGTTAAGCTCAAGCCAGGGGAAAGATTGTCTTACAGAACTCTATGACTCTCAAAACTGAAGTGTAAATTGATGGTGGTATACCATAAGAGTAAAATAATAGTAATTATAAAGTAAATATAATTATAATTAAAATATAAATTTATCATTCATTTCTTTATTCAACAAATATTTATGTAATACCTAATATGTGCAAGGAATTTTCCACATATAATCTATTCTTAATGAAAATCATCTCAGCAAGCTAGTAATGGAGATAGTATTATCTTCATTGGCTGTTGGCCGTGCATCCCTGAACCATGGAAGGTAGGATTGGACGTCGTTCCTCTCTACATTTTTGCTTACTTGTTTTTTGCTTACGTGTAGTTTACACCTGCTTTGAATGAAAAGGTGCAACACAGTCCTATGATTAGGAATGATTACTGAGTAGGAATCGTCAAGGGAAGTTTCCTACATGACATGGACCCCTATCTAGAGTGAAGTACCCAGATGGGCCATTAGGAAGTGGAACATTAGAGACTTTGTTAAGCACATCCAATCATTTGCAAGACCACAGGTAGAATTTCATCCCCATTTTGGTTTTAGGACACTGCAAACACTCTGATCTCATTCTGCGCAGGAGGTGAGTTTTACAGCGTTTCCAGGCTATGCCAGGTCACAATGAAACTTGAGAGAAAATGTGTAACAGCTGCAGTTTTGATAACAAATTACACACATCTAAAAAATTACTGAAACTCATTTTGAATTTGATATTCAGTGCCATCACATAAACAGCTATTGGAGACTTAATGGATACCAGTCTCCATGTTAAATGCGTTGAAGACAGAAGCATATTCTGTGCATTCAAGCGCTTTACAGTCTGGGGATAGCGATCTCTGGGGTGCAAAGGGGTGACCCTTTGCAAAAGCAGGACTCTTCTACCTTGCCCATTTGAGTTATATCATCTTTTGATTTGTTTTTGCTTTTTGTTTCTTCTTGATCTTTAAATTCAAAAGATTTAAGTGTTCATTGGTAGATTTTCTACTTAAGCAGATGCTACCTGACTACATTGACATATAAAATTTACAAACGGACTCGGATATTTTCTCTTAACATGAAACTATTTTCTGCTTTCGCTGAGTCCTTGTATTTAAGAATACGAAATGAGGGCCCTTGTACTCTGTTGGAGACCCCTCTGATGCAGAGATCTTGATTAGTGTATTCTCATTTAAAGGTGAAGGACTAATTCTGTGAAATGCTGAGAGTGGTTTCCTGACTAGCTCTTATACTGAAGGGTTTTTTCCTAATTGATTAGCTTTTGAAATAAAAAAAGAATCATTTTCATTCCAGACTAAGCTAGATGCAAGTGGTCATCCATGTAAGATTAACAAGGGAAAAGTTAATTTTCTTTCCATAATTACTTTCAACGTTTTACTTTTTTCCTCAATAAAGTTCAAATTGTTCCTGAGAGCAGGGAAGTATGACTATATTTCCCAGCAGATGATAATGAGAAAAGATCATTGAAAAAGGATATTATGCCATTCCATTAGGATGTGGTCCTCATTCAGGCAGTGATAAAATAAACTGTGTTAATTTCTATACATCCTTGCAAATATCAAGTCTGCATTTTAATAGTTTAGTTCTCATTACTGTACCTTACATGAAAAAAGATGCAATTAAATCAGAGAAGAGGGAGCTAGTTGCTGTTATGACTAAGTTTTTTCATTAATACTATGTGATATCTATATCAAAACTTTTTAAAACCCTGAGCAAATGTCTTATTTTGAAACTCTTGTGGGAATATACAAGTTAGCATTTTATGCATAACATGGGTAGATGCCATTCAGAATAATAAGTGGGACATATTTTTTATGTATGGTTTTGTTTATGTTCTATGGATTTACTTATGTTTTTAATTGATTTTTGTGTTGTGTATAGGATTACTATATCAGAAGGATAACATTTTTTAGCTTTTGAGTTTCTTTAGAAAAGTGGATGGTGTTGTAATGTAGGGTATTTGACCATATTAGTTTTATGAAATTAGAAAAAAAACAATTCCACCCATCTTAATGAATATAGCAGATGTGTCAATCTTAAAAATAAAAGAGCCAGTTATTTTACCAGCAAAATGAGTCTATTTGGGAATAGCAGAGAAATTGCAATTCAGGACAGGCAAACTATAGCAAACCATAGGCAAGTCCAAAGAGACAAAAGAAAGGTTAGCTTTTTTTAGGTTGTAGGAGGAAGTTGGGGAGGGCTTTTTTATTTTTATTTTTTATTATTATTTAAATTCAATTTAGTTAACATATAGTATATCATTAGTTTCAGGGATAGAATTTAGTGATTCATCAGTTGCATATACCCAGTGCTTATTACATCAAGTGCCTTCCTTAATACCCATCACCCAGTTACCCTATCCCCGCACCCACCTCCCCTCCAGCAGCCCTCGGTTTGTTCTCTACAGTTAAGAATCTCCGGTGGTTTGCTTCCTCTCTGTTTTTATCTTATTTTATTTTTCCTTCCCTTCCCCTATGTTCATCTGTTTTGTTTCTTAAATTCCACATCTGAGTGAAATCATATGGTATTTGTGTTTCTCTGACTAACTTATTTCACTTAGAATAATACCCTCTAGTTCCATCCATGTCTTTGCAAAGGACAGGATTTCATTCTTTTTGATGGCTGGCTGAGTAATAATATATATATCTCACTTCTTTATCCATTCATCTGTCGATGGACAGATAGTTTGGCTATCATGGACATTGCTGCTATAAACATTGGGGTGCAGGTGCCCCTTTGAGTCACTGTTTTTTGTATTCTTTAGGTAAATACCTAGGAGTACAATTGCTGGGTCATAGGGTAGTTCTATTTTTAACTTTCTGAGGAAACTTCATACTGTTTTCCAGAGTGGCTGCACCAGTTTGCATTCACACCAACAGTGTAAGAGGCTTCCCCTTTCTGGGAATACAAATATAACAAATATAGCAATAACAAATATATATGTGTGTGTATATATGTACATCTACATACAAACATGTATACATGTATATCTCCTTTTAGATTATCAATAGATTTTTATAGTCATGTTCATATAGATCTTAAATGCTTTCTGTTAATATTATTTTCTGTTTTTTTTAATTGAGGTATAATTGCAAATTACCTTTTCCTAGAAAGATTTCTCGGATTGCTCATGAATTTTCAGTTCACTACTGACACACACGTTTCGTTTTTTTGTTAACAAATCTAGCACACTACAATGATTTAATCATTGACTCCCAACTTTTGCATATTACTCATCAATAGACGAGTAAATCAGAAAAAAAATTCAACAACGGATTTTGCAAAACAGAACCCATTTTGTAAGAAAATAGAAACTAGAAGACATGATTTAAAAAAAAAAGGAGAAACAATGTTATGATTAACGAGGTGGATGTGAAGTTCGTGATAACATTACTTTTGCTTCCTTTCTGGTCCATAATTTTGTTCTATAAGTGAGGTTTCTGGATGAACGAGGTTTTGCAGTTTACATAGCACCTCAAACATGTTTCAGTGTTCACATGAGTCCTAGAAGCTAGATTCCCGGGGGGCGCCTGGGTAGCGCAGTCGTTAGGCGTCTGCCTTCGGCTCAGGGCGTGATCCTGGCGTTCCGGGATAAAGTCCCACATCGGGCTCCTCGGCTGGGAGCCTGCTTCTTCCTCTCCCTCACCCCCTGCTGTGTTCCCTCTCTCGCTGGCTGTCTCTCTGTCACATAAATAAATTTAAAAAAAATCTTTAAAAAAAAAAGAAGCTAGGTTACCGATTTATGTCGTAGAAATGGATGGAGCAATATTGATCACTTGGTAGTCTCTGTTTTGTCTTTAATGTACAAGCTGGTGTTTTTATGCACACTTCTCACTGCTGTAATGCTTTGTTAGCCTTCCTATACTATTCGTTAACATCTTGAGTTTTTAAAAAGGAAAGTATGAACCACAGATAAGTTGGATGATTTAACCTAGATAGTACAAGGTGGGAGAGAGATTTTGAGCTTTGAGTTTCTGTCCTCTCTGCAAAACCAAAATTAATCAAGTTTAACAGGAGAATGCTCTCAAGTGTGAAAGAACTTTGCTAAGAAATTATGAAAGTACGAGTTAATTAGAATACAGAACTACTTACTTGGGCTGACAGTTACTAATTACATGTTCTCGAGCTGGCTTAATTTCAGGCAATTTGCTGTGAAACAAAACAAAAAAAGTTCCTAGTAGTTTTTAGTCTTGCAGAAAAAAACAATCCCTCAAAGCACCAACAGAGAAATAATTGCTCTATAAGGTATAAAGAAAGCAGATTTTAGATTTAAGTTTTTGGGCCAATGTTTTTGGAGGTTTATTCCCTTTGCTATATATTTCAAACTCCACTTAGAGTTAGTGATCAGTTTGGGAGCTTGTGTGCCTAAGTGAATAGCGGATTGTTCAAATATCACTAGTGCAGAGAAGTGTGAGTTTGCCTTGTTTTTGGCAATAGATACATTTCTAAGAAGTTGTGTATAACCGAACCTTTCCCAAGTGCGTCATATTTTAAGTGCGTGGTAAAGAACCTCATGAGCCTCCTAGATTCACGTTAGGGGGATTACTAGAACTACTACATGTTCCCCTATAATTTTTTCCCCTCTCACTTTAATCCGATTAGCATCTTATTCTTGCAAATTAGATATGTCACCCCTATTTAATGGTTTTTTAACTTGGCATATCCCCTTTTTATGGGCTCTAAAGGTTTTGGTACTTGAGCCTCTGTTAGTAAGAGTTACATGCTTCTGCTAATACAATAAGTACTGCTAGAAGCTTTGAGGTAATTACTTTCTCAGAATTGAAAGTATTAAAAATTGGTGGCAACATACGGTGGAAATAAATGAAAAGTGAGAGCACACTAAATAAGGTCTTAGTTCTCAATGCTGAATTTCTTAACTGCACTTAGTCCATAGTTGTGATGTTAAGTGGCTGAAAGCCTCTGGGTATGGGCTAGACATACAACGAGGAGATAGGCCAGTAGAAAATGGTGGCTCAAATAATCCCGAAAGTGGATTCTCTGTGGAAAGCATTTCCGGAAGAGAGAACCACAATACAGCAGTTTTCAGGAAGGGACTGTGGGTACCTGGAAGTCACAGGCACATGAAAACAGCCCACAAAGAAAGTGTAAGAAAAGGCAGTGCTTCCTCTGTTGTTTTGGTGACAGTAGTCCCTGTTCTATTGAATGCTGAAAAGCCACTTGAGGGTTACAAAAGAGAAGGAAGGAAGTACAAGGAAGCTCCAGAAGAAATAGAGGAAAAGAAATATAAGTATCTGGTAGGGAGAGGAATGGAAAATAGGAAAGAAAATAGATACATTAAGGTTCAGGTAGGGAAACAAGCTGCCTCAGTTGGAAACTGAGCGTAAAGGGCACACAGAGTCAAAGGGAGAACAAAAGAGAGAGTTCTAGGGGAATCTTGATGAACTAACTAAAATCAGACAACCAAGAGTAACACAGTTGAAAGCACATACATACACTGAGTGGAGTATAAGAATAAAAAAGACAGGATTGTAAAAATGGAAAGGGTTATGGTGATTTACGCAAATTCAGGGCAATAAATAAGATTTAACAGCAAAGAAAACATTTTTATGAAGAGGATCAGAATATGGACCATTTCTGAAAGACCTACAATCAAGCACTAGATATAGTTACCAAAACAAACGTAGAGGAGTTATTAAAAAGATAGGAAATCTGGGAGGGATGATGGATTATTAGGGATGAGATAGAAAACAGAAAAAGAGAAAATCAGTTTTGGGAATATTATGCACCACACAAGATGAGCTTGCCTCTTTTCTACAACCGAAATTTCTAAGGATTCTTATACTTGTTAAAAAAAGAATTCTAGAAAACAAAAAAGAATTTATGTATGTTGTTCATGTTTTCAGCATAACTGCGGTTCATCTTCAAATCATTAAGGAACTGTTAAAAACAAAACTGAGTAAATTTGAAGATCTAATAGGTTTTATTCAACAATTCATGAATCAGACAGCATCCCGTCTAGCAAATAGAACTCAGAGGAGCTGTACAAAATGAAAGGCTTTTATAGGCGGAAGTGGGCAGGAAAGGAAGTTTCTAACAAAGAGTGGATTGTTTCAGGCAAGGTCACCTTTCTTTGGGGATGGAAGGGGTCTATGGCAGATTACCTCGCTAGTGCTGTCCAGGTAATTCCAGACTGACTGGTTAAAGCTTACATTCCTGAAAGAGGCTTGAAACTGCAATGGGGTTAGGTATTAAAGTCTCAGTTTGGTGACATGGGCTTAGCCTGTGTGACTCCCTTTAGATCCCGTTGTCTCTCTTTAGTAATCCATAGCGCCTAATACACTTTCAAGCACATAGGAGATTTTATCAAATTCAGGTTTTTTCAATATCGTTTAAATGCTATGCAAGAAAATATTAACAACTGGGAACACATTTTGTCATCTTTGTCTACTGGCCAACAATTCAAACAGTAGTTTTTATTCTCGTGGGTTTTTCCTCTAAGATTAGTTTATTTTGATAATTCCTGACACAATCTGATACAGCAGTATTTCTGCTAGTACAGAGAAACGCAGTCAGTATTTATCCTACTGTTAATTACATTGTTCTCTGAAAGAACGCTTTGTTTTTTGTAGGTGAGGGAAGGGGTTTAGTGGGGAGAGAGAAGGGGGAGGGCTTCAGCAAGGCTTTTTGCTGTCGCTGTAGGGACCTGAGAAAAGCAAAAGTAGTCTTTAGTCCTTCCTCTCTCTGTTTTAAAGAATATCCATGCAGTATTACCTTTCAGTCAGTTCCTCATTGAAGGACCGGTGAGAAGTAGGAAAGTCGGTTTTATCCACATACAGAGTGGCTCCGTAATTTTGCATGGCTTCCTATGAAATGGAGATAGCACAGGCCTGACCTGTCAGTCTATTACGGCAGATCTAGAGACTGAGGACAAAACGGATGACATGGATCTCTAAGTTCACTAAATTTAATGTCAGTCATTACTCTATTGCAAAGTACCATATAAACAACTAAGGAATACTCACTAAACGGGGATGAAAGGAAAATCCTAAAGTCCAATTTGCAGATTGTTGACAAGGTGGAAGAGACCCCAGGTAGTACTCATTTGAATGTACTGAAAGGATTGAGAAATCACTGAGTACACCATGAAGGTTGGTTTTTTAGTTCATTGTGACACATCATTCCATGCTTAAAACCATTCAGTGAGTCCTTATCTCAACTCCTTCCCATGATTTACAGCACCTTAATGATTGGGTCCCAGGCTTTCCCTATTCCCCAGCCACAGTGGCTCACACCCACCTTAAGCCATTTGCACTTGACATTCTCTGAACACCATTCTCCCAGGACCTCAAATGACTAATCCTCCTCCTACAAGTCTGAGGTTATATGTCACTGCCTGAAACAGTTTAACCCTGACCACCCCATCCAAATACTCACCCCAACCTCTCATGCTGGTCTGTTTTATTTTTTACAGAAATATTACTATATGCAGTTATCTTATTTGTTCACTTCCTTATTAACTTTTTCCCTGCCCCCATATTCTAAACTCCATGGTAGCCAGGACCTTGTCTATCTTGTTCACAGCTGTATCCCAAGCAACCAGTTTGCATGTTTATTGAAATATGAATGATAAGTAATAAAAACAGACCTCAGCCAGCTAACCAGTTAAGTCTTGGGTCTAGTTCAGGGTGGTGGAATTGGATAATGATGTAGGAACTCTGGAAAAGATTTCAGAGAACAGATAAAAAGATGATCAAAGACTTAGAAAACAAGACCTATGAAAAGGAGAAAATGGTGATAAGTGTTTACAAGCGCTTTTGCATGCCTAAACTCCCCTAATCTTTTACTAATAAATATGCAAATTTGTTATTATTATCCCTCTATTATAGGCATTGAAATTTCGATACAGAGAATTTAACTGACTTGTCCAAAGTCACATAATTATAAGTCACAATTCACATTTGTCCAAAGTCACATAATTATAAGTCACAATTCATATTTTCTTAATCTCGTATCCAGTATTTTTTTTTCCATGGTACCACCTCTGGTTTAGTCTCCAGAGCAAAGAATTTAATTTGGATGCAATAAACAAAGACATTTCTTATTAGAGTTTATAAATTCTCATAAGAGATCTCCCAGGTTGTCCCCAAATACCTTTGGAATTCGTTTGGGATATTCGTCTGTCTGGTATGGTTTGGAAGTGGGGAGAAGGTATGGCTACAGAGTGGAGATGACTTAGACACAGTCTCTAAGATTCAATAGTCTTTTGACCAAGTTTTCAAATTTGAAAATGAATCATTTCAAATTTATTTCACATTTAAAATTTGACCAAACGCTACTGCCTTTTGAGCTTTATATCACAAGTGGATTTGGCTCTAGGATGTGCTCATTGCATGGGCTGTGTATATTTTTATTCAATACCCAGAGCGTGCAGTGTGAACATAATAGAGATTGAAAGACAGCCAGGAGGGTAAAATACAAATTCTTAAAGAGAAATGTTGTGCTTCACATAGATTTGTTAAACTCTCTAAGTTGTTTTTTGGGGGTTTGTTTGTTTGGTTGGTTGGTTGGTTTTTTTTACTAAATCTACTTCTGAACTGTTAATTCTACAACTTAGGTTCCAAACTCATAACTGGAATCTGCATATTGCTTCTACTTTTATAGTAGACTTGTTATTACTCTTTTATTTAGATTCAAAGTTTATTAAAATTCCATATGGATAGTCAAAGTTAGCTTTCAGTAACAGGAGCATTCTTTTAATAGAATTATAAAAACACATTTGGAAGAACATAATTATTATGATTTTTCATCATTTTATTAAAATCTCTTTTGCCAACACATTAGATGCTATTTACTGTTGATAAGTGAAATCTCTATAGTATCATTTTACCCCATGATAATATTGGTCAATGTATCATCTTATGATCAGCTAACTGGATGTTTCTTTAACCCACTTATTTAGAATTTTCTATAATTCTCAATATTTTTACAATGAGAATCTATTAGTTCAATAATTATAAATTGATCGTGTCCTTCAGTTAAAATAGGCAAAAAAACATTTTAGGGCATTAGAATAAATTAGTTTGATTTGAAGCTGTGTGATCTTTGCATAAAATTCCAAATATAAATTATACTTGCTCCAGTCCTGACTATATTCCTTATAATTAGAAAATTGTTTGATTATTCTTATTTTGGCCTCTCCTTCCTCATATTAGAAAGCAAAGCTGAACTTACCCATCTAACAGCAAAATGAATAGTTAGAATTACTTATTAAGAAACCTAGTTCAAAAACAAATTTTAAAAATGTTATAGGCCAAAGAAAAATAACCAAAGTACTTTTGAATAAACTTAGAATAGAGATGGAAAATGGGTTTCTAGGGAAAGAGGAATTTTAGTAAGTGCTGACTAGAAATATTGGGGCATTTTCTGTAATATCAAACTAGAAATTAGGCTTTAATAGTTTTTTTAGAATGTCAGAATATATTCAACACATTGTGTTTCTTCATGCCTGGCATATAGCAGGTCCTCAATAAGTATTTGTTGAAAGAATAAATGAACCAACAAGTCTTATTTGAGCACCTGTTATGTGGAGGAGAAAAAGCTACGACCCAGACAGAGTTTATGATCTAATATGGGAGAGAAGAAATATGAGGCGGATGCACAAGTGACCAAATGTGTGATAAGAATAAACGTGTCCTAAAAGATCAGAGGAAGGCCGGATCATTTTTCATCTGGGAAAGTTTTAGGGAGAAAAAGGGACTTGAGGGTCAGAGTTGGTAAAAAGAGAGCAAAATGATCTGTTCTAGAAATATAAGCAAATACATAAACATTACTAAATAATGTTATTATAAGACATTTAATAGACTAAGATCAACAAATGCTGGATTATCAGGAAATTTTTTAATGATCATCTACTGTTAAAAATTCCATTTGCCTTTTATAGTAATATAATATGACATAGTCTAGGTTCCTGAAAGCTTCTGTCTCTTGGCTTTTTTTCCCCTGTAATACATTACATACGTCAATCTAGTAAAGCATATCCAAAATATTTTAGCAATTTCTCTGTCAATTATTTTCTTCTTCAGGTAAAACTTCTAGCCTCAGTCGTTAGAAATTAATTTAAATCATTAGAATAGCAGTAGTTGTTTCTAGTATAAAAGCTTCTGTTTCTCTTCTTGAGAGGATTAAAGGCTTTAATTTTTTTTTTCTATTTTCTCTTAGGTCATATTTGTGAGAGGTAGCCGGTAATAGGAAAAGTTGATTTCATCAGGGTAGGGAGAGGTGTTAGGAGTAAAGCAAGCTTATTGCCCCACCCAGGAGATGTATGCCTATCATGTGAATGATATAAAGATCACTCTGATTCTAAACTGGTTGTGTGGCCCCTGTCATACACATTCCTCCTAACTCACTTTACCATTTATCAAACAGAATCTAGCTATGGCCATTTCCCCCCCCTTTTTTTCTTCTCCTGTTTCTTCTTGTTGTCCTTTCTTCTTTCTTAACTTTACAAGGATCATGCTCATCGTTCTATATTCAAATACTAACACATGGACTTGAATGGCATCCATATAAATGCTTGTTGAATAAATTAATAACCATCTGCTCTGGAAAAGTAAACTCATTTAAATATAGCGATCTAAGAAACACAGAATAAGATCAGTGTGATTCCTGAATGTTCATAACGCATACTATGATAAAATGCAAATGGCTTTTTATTTTATTAACCCTTGAAATATTTCTACTATAATTACTGCCCCCAATTCTCCCTAAGAGGGAGGGAAGCCTTAGGGCCTATCTGCCCCCCACCTTTTCAACACTTATTAGCTGCATAACCCTGAGCCAGTGAGTTAACATTCCTTTTACCTTCAGGTTTTCTCATGATAAAATGTGACTAAGAATTTTTATCTATCTGAAGACAGTACACTGAAAGAAAATCTATTGATCCAATTCATAATAGGTGAAAAGGTGAGTATAATTTTTAACAAAATTATGTGGAAAAATGCACGTGGACGTTTTTGCTCTTTATTTATCAATCAAAACTAATAAGTTACTGTAGCTAACTGCACATGAGAGTCCAAAACCCCCTAAATTAAAAATAATACAAATATATAAATAAATATACATAAATACGTATATATATATTTACTAACAGAGCTCATGACACCTATTTAGTAATGCTGATTAATACTATCATTTAAAGGTATGTAATTCATGAAATTTCTAAACACAAAGTAGGATAAAAAGTTTTGTTATACATGATCGCATCCCTAGATGTTGAATGACATAGTTTGAAGGATTAAAAGTTAGAGAATCATTACTAATAGCCACTTACCTTCAGTAGTTGTAGAATAGTTTTTATTGGTTAGCTCGCTCTTTTTTTTTCTTGAACTGAAAATGTACCCCGTATTCTTTTATTCACTCGATGAAGTAGTACCCTGTTTGGTACTGTGCTAGGAGCTGCAGATGTAGGAATCAGTAAGACACAAGCCTTCTCCTCAAAGAGAACAAATTGTATTGGTAGAAACAGACAAAGAAGCAGGCAATTAAAATATATTGCAAAGGCTGCAGCAGGAGTGAGCTCAGGCTCTCCTAATCCAGCC
Source organism: Ursus maritimus (assembly GCF_017311325.1). NCBI lineage: Eukaryota > Metazoa > Chordata > Mammalia > Carnivora > Ursidae > Ursus > Ursus maritimus. Next base: position 34,498,355 of record NW_024423319.1, on the reverse strand, counting down.
CCTAGTAGGGAGTCGATCAGGGAAGCCTTCCTAGAGGAGGTGGTATCAGTGTTGTACCTCTGCTGCCTTTCCAAGGGAGGTCGAAATGCAAATTATTTAAATATGCAATGTCTAAGTGAGAGATATAGTAGAATTTATTGTTTGATTACTTTGAGTTTTATACGATATGGAACTAAAAAACACATTTCTGGGACTAGAGGTAGAAATGAAAAGAAAAAGACTAAATAAGAGACAAAGATGCAATTTTCATGAACCTAGTAAGGAAGGAATAAGATATGATTAGAAATTAGATGTTCACTAGGAGAATTCCCTGACATTAAGAATTAGGAGGTTGAATGTAATCTGATAGGTGACAATGCTTAGGATTTTCCTTAGAGCGTGATGTAGTTATTTTTTTAAGTAACAACCAGGGCACACCTTTTGATTTGTGTGCATTAGGTTGTTTATAGTACTGAACATTGCTCTCAGGGCAAGTTGCCAATGCACTACTTCTTTATCTTTTTAATTTTTTTAAAGATTTATTTATTTGAGAGAGAGAGCACGTGTGAGCGAGCATGAGCGTGAGTGGAGGGAGGGGCAGAGGGAGAGAGAAAATCTTAAGCAGGTTTCATGCCCAGTGCAGAGCCCAATCCAGGGCTCAGTCTCACACCCCTGAGATCACAACCTGAGCCAAAACCAAGAGTCAGAGGCTCAAAGGCCTGCACCACCCAGGTGCCCCTGCACTACTTCGTTAGATGTGTTCAATAGTCTGGCAAACCAACTGTCCATTCTGTTCGCCAGAATGCGTTGATATGTCGTAATGGTTACTTTAAACATCTATTCTTTTTTGTAATAATATTTTTTTTATATTATGTTAGTCACCATACAGTACATCCCTGGTTTCTGATGTAAAGTTCGATGATTCATTAGTTGCGTATAACACCCAGTGCACCATGCAATATGTGCCCTCCTTACTACCCATCACCCGTCTATCCCATTCCCCCACCCCCCTCCCCTCTGAAGCCCTCAGTTTGTTTCCCAGAGTCCAGAGTCTCTCATGGTTCATTCCCCCTTCTGTTTACCCCCCCTTTCTTCTTCCCTTTCTTCTCCTACCGATCTTCCTACTTCTTTAAACATCTATTCTTAATTACACTCCTTTGATGTGTTCTCAACCCATAGTAGAGTATTGCTAACGAATTACATTTTCTTTTGTTATATATATATGCTCATTTCATAGTTATCAGTTACATTTTTTGTTGTTCCTCAAGTTCTTATGTATTTATGGCATATATCAACTGCATGTTCCTTTGCTATATTTTTATAAATAATTTCAAAACTACCTCATGAACTGACCCAAAAGATGTTAGTAAATGACTTGGCTCACTACAAATCCTGGAGGAGATATATGTCTATCTGCCATTTTAGGGGACTAATGAGGCTGGCTACACATTGTAGAATTCTACCTCTCAAATTCTTTTGACTCATTTGACTGGATTCTTTTGGAAGATACGGTACCTTCTCAAGTTTTAATTGTGCTAAAACTCTACCCATTTGAATTGACCTGTTAATTAAAGTTGTAAAAATAACTTGCTAAATCATGGCACATTTATTTTGACTATACCCATTCTGGCTTTCTTCCTATTTTCATTATCATTTCAAACATGCATTTAATTTTTGTTTACGTGGTAATTTCAGCCAACTTACCTTCATTTAGGTCACTTTGTACAAGAAAATGAATTATCTCATTGTTTCATCCATTCGATGGATTTCTGCTACTGCATATATACTTTTGAGTTGTCCCAGATCTCTTCTGAGATTCTTTATTATCTTTTCTGAACTTCTTTTTATCACAGAATCACCTAACATCTTTTTATATGCTCACTTCGCTGCTCTTAGATAATTTATTGTCTCACTCATTATTTAACCAGGGAAATTAAAAATGGGAATCGAGATGAAAAGATCAGTTTAATCTAATCTCCCAACTTCTAACTGTCCTTTCTGCCTTTATGCAGTGTATATACTTCCTAGAGTATCGCTTCAACATGAAAAAAAGAATTTTCATTTAATCATCCATCTATACATGTACTCATTTATCTTGTAACTATCATTAGCATATTACTTCACACACAGTTGGTTACAAATGAATGGATATATCCATTAGTTTCTTAATGCTATAAAAATTCCTATTTCCACCAACTCAATTCTCTTTTGCATTAACTCCCTATAGTCTAAAACAGGAGAGAGAGAGAGAATACATATCCAATATTGCACTTAAGAAGGGTTTTTTGCTAAGGTAGACGGATGTGTCAGGTAATGACAGGTAATTTTCTTTCTGGAATAGGTTTTATTTTGAGCAAAAGTTATATAAAAATATTCTACGTTTAGCAATTTGGAGAGAGTGGTGTACTGTGAGAGAGCATGGAAGCTCTGTGTCCTTTCCCCATACCTTGCCCTATGTACCTCTTCCGTCTGGCTGTCCCCGAGTTATACTCTTTTATAATAATAAATGTAGTTTAAAATATCTATGCTTTAAATCATCATCCATTTTCATAGACCTTACACAGATACATTCTCATGGAAGAAGAATAAATGTTTCTGAAGTCATTTTTAAATGTAGCCAAATTATATCAGCCCATATTGCTTGAAAGTCAACACACTGATAATTTCCTTTAATTTCAATTTTGGTCAAAAGACATCTTGATCTAGAAGAAGGCATTTGGAAAAAAAACAAAAAATTAAGTACACTGGTATCCTGTTAGACTTGGTAGGGAAAAGGTCTAACTTATCTCAAGAAATAAATATTACACAATAATAAAATAATAAATAATGTTTACAGTGAGAGTAGGTAGTCTTTTTTTTTTTTTAAAGATTTTTTTTTTAATTTATTTGACAGAGACAGCCAGCGAGAGAGGGAACACAAGCAGGGGGAGTGGGAGAGGAAGAAGCAGGCTCCCAGCGGAGGAGCCCGACGTGGGGCTCGATCCCAGAACACGGGGATCACGCCCTGAGCCAAAGGCAGACGCTTAACAACTGAGCTACCCAGGCTCCCCGAGAGTAGGTAGTCTTATCTCCAAAAATTAATTTTCAAGTTGTGATTATGAAATAATCTTACAAATAAATAGCTGCAGCTCAATGAAATTTAGAGGCATATATCTTCAACATAATTCAATTAGTTCCTATGTCTTTTGTCACACTTCTTGATTTTCAAGTTATTAATTTAAAATAAAAATATTTTCATGTTTCCCATAACCTGATTATTCTTCCTTTCTAAAATAATGATAAAATGGAACCAGAAAAAAATCATCTTCCCAAAAATATCCACTTGCATGGTATTTTATGTTTTTAAAGATTGTTGATGTTTTAGGGTATTTACCTAAATTACCTTTTATTTTTAATTGTTTGAATCTTATCTGAAAGGGTGATTATTTTCCTATTTGTTGGTAATCAATAGCAGGTTACATGTATAAAACCCATAAAAACTAGAATTTGAGCAAAACTTTTCCATTTTAGAAATAATTCATGCAAATTCAACAATGCACCCCCAAAATGCATTTTTATAACCTATGTGTAATATGGAAAGCATTTAGTGATACTAAGAAGTAACCAATTTTAATGAACAGAAGAAATCTGTTTTAATGTGATAAGTCAACTTTCTTAGAATACAGTTTGTCTAGAGTAGGCATGAATATGTTTCTATACGTCATGACCCATTTAATCATATTCCTCAGGGAAATTATTTTATTTCATTTTCATATTTTTAGAGTCGATAATTTCCATGATAAAACAGATTATTGGTAACTATAGTTAGAGAACTCTCGAAGAACAATCCAATACTTGGTTCTTTTTCTTTAGGTGCTTTCAGTAAAACTATTGACCCTTGCCAGTTCATTGATCATTTGGGAGGCAGTCAATCATGCCATGAAGACCTAATCCATCTAGAGTGAATACCAAGGTTCCCTGGCTTAAAACCTCTTGGTTACTGGCAAGGCCCTTGATTTAATCATCTTTGAATTCCCAATTTGTCGATTAGTATATAATAGTTTCTCATTAAATATTTACTGAATAAATTTAATTAGTTCCTTTCAGCAGGCATTTATAAGGGCACCTGTTATTGTCTTCTGTCTCTGAACTCCTACTACACTTCTTGTTTGTACTATTTGATTACAATTTTAGTACATACCTTATTTTCTTATGATTACTTCAGTTTAGAACTTTGTTTTGTTCATATGTAGCTTATCAACAGAATTAAATTACATGTTCCTTGCAGGCAGGAATCAGGTCACTTATTTCGTTTGTACCTTTCATAAAGCCAGCATAAAAACACCCAACAGATATTTTGTTGGTTAATTTGAACGGTATGGTGGAACATGAAAAAAATGCTACCGGGGCCCCGGGGTGGCTCAGTCAGTTAAGCCTCCGACTCTTGATTTCAGCTCAGGTCAGGTCATGATCTCAGGGTTGTGAGATTGAGCCCTGTGTCGGGCTCTGTGCTGAGCGTGGAGCCTGCTTAAGAGTCTCTATCTCTGCCTCTCCTTCTGCCCCTCCCCCTCATGCCTGCTCACACACCTGCGCACAGGCTCACTCTTACTCCCTCTCTCTCTCCCACATTGCCTTATAACATTCAACAAACCACTCCAAAAAGGAACGCATGTTTCAGGAGAAACGATCATTTATATGTATTAGGAAGTAAAATTTATTTTTACTCTAGAATGTCAGTAGTGCTGAAAACAAAGCTTGCGTGAAAAAAAAAAACTTGCATGAAGTAGTTTAACAGAACAAATTCGTACTGAGGGAAGTCTTCCATTCTTCAGTTTGCAGAATATACTTGTTTCTTAAATTTTTGGTCAGGTTTTCATTTGAAATTGACTTATGAATGATATCTATCGCCCAACTTCTTAATTTGTGGATAATATCTTGCTCTTCTGCACCTGTTTCCTTTCTGACTAACATTAAGTCTAGAAGGCAAAATGTGTGCTCTTGTTTGTCTTATTCTTATGGTGTAATGTTTCCTTTATTTGGTTATCAAAGAGGTTTCAATGATGTGAAAATAATACATTCAGTGTAGAGTTTTTCTGTGCATATTTCAATTACCCAATGCCAAGATTAGAGATTCAAAAAATAGGTTTTATACATTTAAACCCAGCAGGTTTAGAAAGTATGACTTCGTGGCACCTAAAATCTCCTAGGATCCCCAGCGCGAGACTCAGAAACAACAGAAAACTTTTACTTAATCTTTTCATTCTTTTCAAATCAGTAATTGACACTTTTCAGGAAATCTAATTATAAATAACTATTTCTCATACATCTGTCCACATTCTGCCCTCCTTATGCATCTAGTACTCTCAGATTTCTAAGCTGTTCAGGGACCACGACTGTAACGTCCAACTGTGGTTTTGTTCTTGACTTTTACTTAAGCCCCCCACGCAAACACGCTCTTCATTTCAATCTTACATTTCCTAGGTCTCATTCTTTTAAAGTTTAATTTGCGAATTAATCTACAATGCTTTATTAGTAGGCTCATTAGCCCTTTCAGATAAAATCTTGCTGCAAACTAGTTAACCACTTGAAAATGCTTAAACGTGTGCAGTGAATTTCTATGCATTGCCCAGTCAATAGATGGTTTCATTCTATGTTGATTTCCCTTTATTGGTAACTGTCTTCCTCTTTGGGCCTAAAACAAATGCTGAAGCACAATAGTGGCAGAGTTTTTCAATATTCTCTGGGAATCCAAGATGAAGAGACTGCCTTTTTGAAATAATGAGGCATCTAGTACCTCCCCTACTACTTCTTAATTTCGTATTTATCACACTTGTGATGGAGAATGTTGACGAGGGCTACAGAGTTATTGAATATTTTGCTTAATTTGGTTTACATGGGTATCATTACTATAAAATTACATGTTCCTTTCACTAGAATAAACAATAAAATCAGTAAGCCCTAAACTGCACTGGATGTGCTTTCATATGCAAATACTTTTACAACCTAGAATCAGCTTGAGGTGATATCTATCAATCTATCTATCCATTTATCTACCTATTAGCACACACACACCAACATGTAGATCATATATATCAAAACGGAAACTGTTCCCTTCATTTAGGACTTGAAATAATATCAGGACCTAAGATGAATAAATTATTTAAAAATAACTTTACAGATCTTCGCACACATAATATATCCCAGGGGTTTTATAATACAATGAAACACACTTTTTTCCCCCTAAATGACTATACAGATATATGCAGAAACCCTTATGCATTAAAAGGACCGATAACTTGAACTTATGATGTTAATAACCCACAAAGTCTAAAAAATAATGCTAATCTTGCCAGAAGGAGATCACACCTTATTTTTTCTTTTAATTGTCAATGAAGCAGACTATCTGTTCTGTACTGGGAATAAGTGAGGAAACACAGAATGTAGGAGAGAAAATCATCCTAAAATAAAATGTATATAATAGTATATTGCTTTTGAGTGAAGTATCTGCATAAGTAATAAGCAAATTATGATGCCTAATGTAAATGTCCCGAGTTTAGTAAGAGTGGCTAATCACATGAAAGAGTATTCAATTCTCTGTAACAAAGAAGTAAGTGTATGACTTAATTCTTGCCATATGTGCTAATCGTAGGTTTGCTCAGTTGAATCTATTCCACAGTCCTTGCCTTAGTCCTTTCACTGCTTTAGGTCCTGCCTTGCCAATTAGACCATAAGCTCTCCTATATGATCAACTGTCCCTTCTTATTCTTTTTGATTTATATCGCCTCTAGGACCTAGAACTGCACTGGATTCTTAATCAGTAGTCAATAATTGCCTGCAGAAGCTAACGAAATATTTAGCATATTTGTTCCAACAACATGGATAGTACTCTTTTACTGAGGAGAGGAGATAATAAAAAGGATGTTATGATAGTTAATATACATTGACCTGGATTTTTAAATGCAATGAAAGAAAATAAAATCTTGAAACTTAAATATGAAAATAGGTACATAGGATATTGTCTTAGTCTGTTTGGGCTGCTATTACAAAATACAGTAGACTGGGTGGCTTATCGACAACAGAAATTTTTTTATTAAGTTTTTTACTTTAATTCCAATATTGTTAACATACAGTGTCATATTAGTTTTGGGTGTACACTACAGTGATTCAACAATTGTACACATTACTCAGTGCTGGTCATGATAAGCATGCTCTTTAATCCCCATCATCTATTTCCCCCATCCCTCCGTGCCCGTTCCCTCTGATAACCATCAGTTTGTTCTCTAGAGTTAAGAGTCTATTTTTCACCTTGTCTCTTTTTTTCCCTTTGTTCATTTGTTCTGTTTCTTAAATTCCACATATGAGTAAAATCATATGGTATTTGTCCCTCTCTAACTTATTTTGCTTAGCGTTACACTCTCTAGCTCCATCCATGTTGTTGCAAATGGCAAGATTTCATTTTCCATGGCTTAATAATATTCCACTGTACATATACCATACACATATATACACACACACATACATACCACCTCTTCTTTATCCATTCAGTTATCGATAAACACTTGGGTTGCCTCCATAATTTGGCTATTGTAAATAATACTGCAATAAACATGGGGGTGCATATATCCCTTTGAATTAGTGTTTTTGTATTCTTCGGGTAAATACCTAATAGTGGGATTACTAAATCATAGAGTAATTTTTAATTTTTTGAGGAATGTCCATACTCTTCCACAGTGGCTGCCACCAGTTTGCATTCCTACCAACCGTGCACAAAGATTCCTTTTTCTCACATCTTTACCAACACTTGTTGTTTCTAACAGAAATTTATTTTTCAGTTCTGAAGGCTGGAAATCTGAGATCATGGTTCTAGCATGCTCAGGTGAGGGCCATCTTCTGGGTTGCAGAATTCTCATATCCAACTTGGAGAAAGGGACTAGGGAGACCTCTGGAGCTTCTTTTATAAAAGAACTAATCCCATTCATGAGGGCTCTAACCTCAGGACCTAATCTCTTCTCAAAGGCCCTACCTATTAATACCATTACAATGGGGCTTAGGACTCAAGATATGAATTTGAGGGGGGCACATTCAGGCCATAGCAAGTATGTAGTCACATTCTTCATGAAGCTTTGTGTGAAAATATGGCAAGAAGAGAATCATAAACAACTGACACTTATGCTTACAGTTTCAACCAAAACTCCCACACAACTCAACAAAACGGAACACATATTTTTTTAAAAAATCATTTCCATCTTCCTATGAATTTTTTTTTTTTTTTTTGGTTTGGTTTGGTTTTAGTTGATTGATTTTAAATGACGCTAAGATCTCTGACACAGCAGGGTTATCTTCCAAATTTAACCACCACTGAGTGAGGGAAAAGTGTTTCTAACAACCCTGTGTTTACTTTTAATTATTTATTTATACTAGGTTGGCCTTTCTCCAGAAGATAAGCAGGAGGGACAACAAATCAACTTACCTCAGATGTATTTTTACCAATTGAGCCAGAAAGATAGGCTGGATTTTTGTCTCAGCAGGTAGGAGTCTCTAGAAAGAGGTATCAGATAAGATCAAGAGGGGGCAAGGTGGGCAATCTACGAAGGTCCTAATACAAACGAATAGAAAAATCTCTGATTAAGCATGTTATGAAGGTTGACAGAAGTGAAGTTCCAGATGCATAGGAAGTTTATTTGAAAAGACCAGTCCTTTGCAGCAGGTAGAAATTGCAACAATTAGGCAGGTCATCCTATCAGTGAAGACTACAGATCTCTATTTCCATCTGACATACACCAATATGAATTTTGGGGGGGTCAGCAATAAGGTTTTTATTCTCCAGCCATAATCACTGTGGCTGCCGCTGACTGAAAATTGCCTCACTTTACCCAAGAGCTTCAAGCTATTTTGTAGTTTAAGTTGGAGTTTTCTACAACGTTGAAAAGTGTTCAGTTTTCTACTGGTGATTTTTTTGTAGTCTTTGGTTAATTTTCAAAGCAGTTTTATTAATTTAAATTTAAATACAATTTAAATATTTGTAAAATATTTAAATATTAATAAAAATTTAAGCGTAACTTAAAAATTTGGTTAGTTTTTGATATGCCTCTCTTCTTGGCACATATACCTTGTAGGAAACTAAAAGCTCCTTTCTTTTATCAGTATCCATGACACATTATTTTCTCCTTTCCTTAAGAGAGATTTTTCTTCTCAAAATGTATTCTTTATCTCTCTGAAATAACACTTGCCTCTCTTCCATTCTTATCATTGATAATCTAATTATATCTTGGACTACAAACTGTTCATAAAGAGATGTGTTCACTTGCTGCTGACAAAAGATTCATGGTGCTAGTAGAAAAAACAACATGTTCAATTAGCAATAAAATATAGTCAGGCAGGAGAAACATATTAGAAACCAGAAGATACAATGACCTAGTGGTCAAGCAGCAGATTGAAAACACAAATTACAATTGTGAGTTTTGAGGTTAATTCTGTTCTGAGCTTCCTCTCTTTATTCAGCTGTCTCTGCATAAAATAGAATAAGTAATGCTAATCAAGCTTCAGAGATACTTTTGAAGAATGTTGCAAAAAATAATAAAATGTAATAGTCAAAAGAATATTTCCTAGAGAAATTGAAATCAACGTCAACCTAAGACATAGCTTTTTTTAAAGTTCATTCAGAGAACAACCTTTCTTCCTATCAATTAGAAAGACAATCTTACTTCTCCTTACAATCATTTAATTTTATTGTATTATTATTGCCAAGGTGCCATATCAGATATGATGAGTAGAAAACTTCAATTCTAAGCAAAAAGTACATTTTAGGATTGTAATAACATTGAGAAGATTCAGGAGATGAGCTTTATGGGGTGCCTGTCTGGCTCAGTCAGTAGAGCACCTGACTCTTGACCTCAAGGCTGTGAGTTCAAGCCCCCTGTGGGGCATAGAGCTTACTTAAAAAACAAAATAAAACAAACAAAAAAAACGAATGGACTTGATTTTTAAGGTCATTTACATTAGAGCTTTCGTTCCTAACTCATACACATAACTGTTATTTTCTTTTGTGTAATCCATTATACAGTCAAATTAAAAGATGTTTTGAAAAGACTTTGAAACGATCTTAAATTTAATAAATAGCCATACTGGCACTAAAATGCAATAGGGAAATTATTTATGATAGAGCTTTATTTTAAAAGCATACTTTATATTTCAGAAAATGTACTATAACTAGGTTAACTTCCCTATACTTCTCCTGAATAAGCTTTTACTTTCTTTTTTTTTGTTAACTTAAAATGTTCCTTTAAAAAATGTTCCTTAGTAACTATAGTGGCGATATAGATAATAAAGCTACCTCACAATAGCTTTGCACTGCATTCACTTCATACTATGCTGTATAGCATTCTGTGGTCTATGGACTATTAGAATCACTTAACTCTTTTTTTAAGATAAACTTTAGTAATTTAGAGTTGACATATATTGAGGACCTTTAAGTAAAAAGTAAAAGAAAGGTGAGTGGCAAAAATTACTTTCTTTTAAGCATGGTGAAAATTATCACCTATATCTGCCCATGACTTGGAAGAGAGAGGACATACTAAAACTTCCATTTCATTGATACTGAAAGGCAATGTACACATATATCCACAATATGAACATACCTTAGATTTACTAAGCACAGTAAATAACGGAAGAGTTTTGATATAATAGACTCTCAAGGACAAGCCCTATGATTTTTCTTTCACGGCACTTCGTCCTTTGTAGAAGATACTGCCTTAATTTCTAAGGTGAGACTGTTAATGGGTTTATCCTCCTAGTACAGATGCCTGATCTGTGCTCCTTTAAGGTTAAAATCAGTTCTTTCAGCAAGAGCTTTACACAATGGCTTTGAAGATACTTTGAGAACATGTCTTAAGAATACCTCAAACTAATGACTAATCCTAATTCGGAATGACCTATACTCCAATCTTTCACACCTCACCCACGCAGTTTGGCTTTAACATTTTTATTTAGCTCTCAGGGATGCTGTGGGGAAAGCCAAAATTCTACAATTATTTAAACGATACGCACTTATGGATAGATTTAAATTTAAGATAGGTGGGCGCAGAATCTGAAAAGGCACAGGTAGGCGTAAAAATAGGTTTTTCAGTATGTTCCCCAATAAGTAAATTCTGTGCCATACAGTTCCTTCTTGCACATACTCTAAATCTGGTATCATTCTACCATGCCATTGCAATTTACATATCTTATAACCATCAAAACAGGACTATAATCGTAAAATGGATACCAAGAATGATTTTCTTTCCTATCATATTTCATAAAGATGCTCTTACATAACCCTTCTACACAGAGGATCTAAAACACAAAATGGAGGAGAGATTATATAGCCACAATATCTCCTTGGAATCATTTAGCTACTTCAAGTAGCATACTTTGGACCAAAAATTAACTTCTTCTTCAATGAAAACATAATACACATATATATGATAATTCAGGCCATTTTTAAAACAAGTGATTTTTGAAGGGTAGTGGTATTGCTGATGAACCATAAACAGATATTTTTTTTCAAATGATTTACAGATGTCAAAAGTGAAGATACATGTGTTATACAATACTATCTATGTTTTCCATGCTTACGTCAATTTTTGATATATAGAGGAGAATAGGACTAATTTGACTTTTTCACTCCATTTCCCATCAACAGTTTCTTTTAGAAAGTATATTTTAATAGGTAAGATGTCATCGTAAAAACTGATGAAAATGATAGCAATCATAGGGAAGTTATTAATCTTACAAATTAAGCCAAGAAATACATTCACACATAAATAATTTTCTGATAATAAATTAGAATTTTCTCAGCATGTGAAACATTACTTTAATTTGATGAGCAGGTTGGTACATTAGAGCTCTTTAATTGGAATAGAAGAACTGCATAAAGCCTAATTCTCTGGTGATTCATGTAATAGTACCCAGACCATTGCTAAGCCCCCTTTTCCTATTAATTAGAATTTTGACCATCAGATGAATTGTGAATCACTTAACTGAGCATAATAATCATCACAGGTAAGGGAGGATGAATCAGTCTATTGAATGAATTAAGCCTGTTACAATCAAGAACACCAATTTCAACTCTGCCCATTCAATACTTGCCAAACAAAATTAGGTGTTTTCCTCTTTAAAGTTTTCTTTGAAGAGAAAAAAGTAAATGGTGACTTTGCCATAACAATAGTAGCATTTCTAGACCATTCTACCCTAAAAACTATAAATCAGTTGAACCTCTGAGCTACAAAATTTTTCCGTGTGGCTTTCATTACTTTCCTAGGTACTGGGAACCCTGTCCAACAGTGCTTCAGAGAGACGGAATTTACTTTTGAATAGTACTGAAAGAGATATAGTAACGACTATTTGATTCATACATGCATTCCTATCTTTTAAGCCCTGAGTCGAAAGAATATTGCCGTGTAATAAAGTAGGAGTGTTTTGCACTGATAACAGCTCACATTCATTGAACATTTCCTGTGTGTTCAGCATTATTCCAAGAGTATTACATACATTTTTCACTGTCCTACAACAAACCTGTATGATAAGTATTGTTAATATCCCCATTGAAAAGGTGAGGAAAGAATCAGGTTAAATAACTAGCCCAAGATCACACAACATGTACATGGCAAAGCTGAAACAACTCCTTTAGCAATTTACTCCATCGAATTTTCTATTTTTATGCTCAGAAAATCATTTTTTGTGTTTGGTCTTTATTAACTATGTAAATATCACGTTGACCTTTGCCCCAAAAGCATGCGTATTTACCTTAAAATAAGCAGTTAGGCAGGTGTACAGTTAAAAAAAATTGGTTTTTTCTTCTGCTCAGCCTAGCGTGCTGTAACACATCTTATGCTGTTTACTAATCTAATAGCATGGGGTCACTGTGTATAATGACTATATATTGACCCAAACTGAAATTTGTGCAATACATTAAATTTCTCATTAAATATATTAATTTGTGGCAGAGAGATGATTAAATACCCCTGCAAGCAAACCAATAGACTGGTATTATGAGCAAGCCATGTGTTTGCTTCAAGGCAGTTTGCCTTAATAAAATGTATTCGGTAGCAAAATACTCTTCTTTTTCACAAAAGTAGTCTGTTTTTACCATTAATTCATGAGTTTAACTGGAGAACAGACCTGAGTAAAGAATGGACTTAAAATTCATTCCTATTTAAAGTTACTGGATATATTCAGTGGATCATCTATTCTTGATTTTATAAATACACATGGCGGCATGCCATGTAAACCATGAATGGGCCTCATCATCAGATGTATGTCGTTTCTCTGTTCTTGTGAAACAACATTTTTGGTCAATGATTTTAATTAGGATGTACCTAATATCTTTTCACTTTGCAAAACGGTTTCTGTAGAGGTCTTAACACACTGTAGGGGAAATCAAACTGAAACTAACATTTAAATTTTCATGTATGCCCATTGGTATACACAGAAGGAACATATCCTAGAATGCTTACTTTACTAAGACTTATGGATGACTTTTGACGAATTTTAGCAATCTCCGATAAATTTAAATGAAAATCTAAAATCTAACTAAAATGACAAAAACAATTACATGTAAACATAGTTATACACTTTCTTTTCAGATCCCAAATGCCTGATCTCCAAATTACATAAAGTTATTATTATCTTTTTTAAAGATTTTATTTATTTATTTGACAGAGAGAGAGATAGCCAGGGAGAGAGCAAACACAAGTAGGGGGAGTGGGAGAGGAAGAAGCAGGCTCCCAGCAGAGCAGGGAGCCTGATGTGGGGCTCGATCCCAGAACGCCGGGATCACGCCCTGAGCCGAAGGCAGACGCTTAACGACTGAGCCACCCAGGCGCCCCTACATAAAGTTATTATTAATCTCAATAAGAAATAACTAAAATTAGCACTTTGCTATGTTACTTGTAGCTTGCTCTTTTTAATCAATAGACTGAAAATTCAGAAGATTTGGGTTTGCAGCATTTAGACTGCTTTGGATTTGACATTTGCTTTAACTTTTAATTCAATTATTTTTACATTTCCATCATGATTTACATTGCACAACAATATGGTGTTTATTTCTTTGATTGTTAATTTGAGCTATGATGGCTTAAAACATATGTAATATTCCTTAATGTGTAAATCTTTTAAAATACCATAAAACTTTCAAAATATTTCTTTGATTATTAGAAGTATTATACTGTAGTCATTGACATAATTGATGTGGACCATATATTTAAGAAGTTGGCATACACAGTAATGGGCTCAGTCATTAACATTATTCACAGCTGGCAGTTCACTGGAAAGTAAAAATGAAATATTCAGATACAATTACCATGTCTTCTTTAAAAATATGGATAGTCGTATTCACTTGCAACATACTTGAGAATGAGTTTAATATGTACATGTCATAGAAAATGAACAATGACATTATCCAAACATTTATCTTCTCCTTTGTAAATTACAGAAATGAAAAAGGTCACTAATGAATTACATAAATATGTACCCAAAATGTCAGGATTCTGTTAGATATAAGCACACAAGAAATAAGAAAAAATAAAACCACCAGGAACATTTACCTTCATGAGACAGAAGTGTTACATTGGAAAAGTAGAATAACTTGGACTACAAAATTCAAGTTTTTTTGAAATGTGGTTTAAAATAATATTTCACAGGGCACCTGGGTGGCTCAGTGAGTTGAGCACCTGACTCTTGATTTCGGCTCAGGTCATGATCTCAGGGCTATGAGATCAAGCCCAAGTCAGGGGTCCATGCTCAGCAGGGTGTCTGCTTGAGATTCTCCCTCTCCTTCTGTCCCTCTGCCCACTTGTGCACACACACTTACTCACTCTCTCTCTAAAAATAACAAATAAATGTTTAAATAAACAAAATAAAATAGTATTTCACATCCATTAAAATGGATTTAATTCCATTTTATGTCCTGGATTAAATAAATTCATATGTAAGCATTCACTTATGCAAAATAATTTTTAAAAGGAATATGCTAGCTATATGACCTTGGACAATTTACTTATCTTTCCTGTAAAATGGAATATAAAATGGGAATAACATCTTTGATGTAACAATTAAATGAAATAATGTAATTACATATATAGTTTAAAATAGCTACAGCTAACATCCACCTTAAGAATATCCACAACATGTAAAAATGCATACAGACAACCAAGACTTCAAATTAAGGCATGTATGCTTATTTTGTGGATTTTCAAAAATGAGTTTGGAAAATATAGCACCCATATATACCCCATATATATAAAGTTAATATCCAGAAATTGTGAATCTTGGGCTATGTCACCATTTTGCTTTTCTTCACTAGATTATTTGCTCTATGTTTCCTGCTTTAAATTTTCACTGTTAAATAAAGCATGCATAGCTATGAAGGAAGGTTATCTTACTTTAACTGTAAGAAGACTAATATGGATCAGGAGGCTTATCTGATTGCATCCTTAAAATCAGCAGGATTAAGTTAAAATGCTGTTTCCCATGCATAACTAGACTTAAATATCCTATCCTTCTCCATCAGTGAGCTAGGTTTTCTCAGGGCAAAAGCTGTTCCTTAGCTGTCAGGTACACAAACTTGAAAACTATATTAACTCTTAAGGTTGCCAAAGGACTATGGTTGGCTTGAAGTAATAACTCACTGAATCTCACTTTAGTGACCTGAATTAATTAGAAATTAACTTCAGTTTGGGATGAACCTTACATTGAATAATAAAAGCCAAGAAAACAAAAACATTAAGAAATTAACTTTCACCAAATTATTGAAATTTTTAAATTTTAAACATCATTTGTATCTTGCTTTTTATGTTCCTATGATTGTTTTCAATGGATTTGATGGAAAAGATGTGGATTGAGAAATTTCACATATATGATATAAACTAAACAAATAAGACTAAGAAATCCTAGTTTGTTATGATTCAACTTTTCCTTCTAGTAAACTCAAAAAAGCCTCTTGGTCACTGCCCCTTCTTAAAATTTCCACCCTCAGTGAAGGTAATGCAAATAAACTCAGAAAAGAAGAAAGACATTCATCATTTGACATTTGATATGAAAGCACATTTGCCACTGCTTGCTTCAAGGCCATGTTTGGTGAGTCTTTGGCCTCCCAGCTTGAATGGACAGTAGAGGAAAGAGCTCTGTTCTCAACAATTGTGTTTTTCCAGAGACAGTGCCTGAGGGCAGTTCAGGGGCACCTTTTAACACATGAACAAGTGTCCAGCCTCTACAATCACAGCCCAGCAAAGAGCTGTATAGCATATCTTTCCACCTATTTCATAGTCTACTTTTCCAGTATATTTGTACTCAGAAAATCGTCATCAGGAAAAGAATGAGTGACAGATGGTTCATTGTATCCAGTGTCTGAAGCTGTGTTTCTATGGCAACATTTAGAATGTGAAACACTCCAAGGGCTACCATTTCTCATGTTAAACAACAAACTTCTTTAGGGAAACTGCTGAACTCATAATAATGATTTTAAAAGGGGGAGACATTTTCAAAAATAAATAAATAAAAGAGTGAGACATTTTCAAGAATTTTTTTTCTTTCCAAATCTGCGGTAAGCAGGAAGGAAGAAAAGGGACAATGTATCTTCTGGCACCTCTTTTCTTTACCTGCTTCCCCACCTCAGAGAGTTTTCTCATTGTGTTTCTGCCCATATTTTCCCAAATCATAGATCTAAAAATTTGAAATTATTTATTAGTGATACATAATAAAGACTGATCGATGCCCTTACGTCAGAATACTACAGTGCAATAAGAAATACTTTATATTGCATAGTGTCTTAACCTTAAAGAAATGACAATGTCTATTAATTCATTTAAGTCTGTCAATTATTATTCCAAAAATATAGGACAGTTATTATATCCACTCAACAGATGGGGACTTAAGTTATGAGGGAGTATCTTGCCTAAAGTCAAATGTCTATTAAAAGCAATAGTGGGGGCACGTGGTGGCTCAGTCAGTTAAGCGTCAGACTCTTGATCTCAGCTCAGGTCTTATCTCAGGGTCATGCGTTCAAGCCCCGCATTGGCGCATTGGGCTCCACACTGGCTGTGGAGCTTACTTCACACACAAAAAAAAACAAAAAACAAAACAAAACAAAAAAATAAAATGCTGGTTTTAGAAACCCTGCTTCCTGACTTTAAACTGTGCTGTCTACCAGACAGTTTTCTATTTTTTTAAATTTTTTTAATTTATTTTTATTTATTTTTATTTTATTTTTTTAAATGATTTTTTATTATATTGTGTTAGTCGCCATACAGTACATCCCCAGATTCTGATGTAAAGTTCGATGCTTCATTAGTTGCGTATAACACCCAGTGCACCATGCAATACGTGCCCTCCTTACTACCCATCACGGGTCTATCCCATTCCCCCACCCCCTCCCTTCTGAGGCCCTCAGTTTGTTTCTCACAGTCCATAGTCTTTCATGTTTCATTCCCCCTTCTGATTACACCCACTTTCTTTATCCCTTTCTTCCCCTACCGAACATCCTAGTTCTTATGTTCCATAGATGAGAGAAATCATATGATAGTTGTCTTTCTCTGCTTGACTTATTTCACTTAGCATTATCTCCTCCAGTGCCGTCCATGTTGCAGCAAATGTTGAGAATTCGTTCTTTCTGATAGCTGAGTAATATTCCATTGTATATATGGACCACGGCTTCTTAATCCATTCATCTGTTGAAGGGCATCTCCGCTCCTTCCACGATTTAGCTATTGTGGACAATGCTGCTATGAACATTGGGGGACTGGTTAAATGCTTTTTGTTTTCTAACTTCAACACATAATTGTACATCCTTCTCAAATGCACAAATCTCCTGTTCTGCTTTTATTCAAAGATCTAATCAGTCATTCACATCAATGGAAGAATCTCAAGGGATACCTAAGAGGTAACCAATCAATGTACAGAGGCTCAAGGTTTGAAGGGACTCTATGGAATGACAGTCTAATTTTCTTAATGTGTTGTACTTAGTCTAACACATGCTTGTTGAAAGGGTATTTACGTTTCTCTCCTTGACAGTTCCAAATTAGGGACCTCTGGCATTTACATTATTCCTTTTTTATCCTTGGGGCTTGTTGTAATACAGTGAAGTATAATGACTCATCACATAAAATGTGATGGCCTTGAAATAGTTGTTTTAGCTTCCTGAGGTGCCGGCACAGAATTAGTTTAAGCCCTGACGCTCTTCATCATTTTACTGAAGAAAAATCCAAACAGCAGTTGCCAAAAAGCGTGAGGAGTTATTGTATTGTTGAGAATTATTTTAAAGTTTTTAAGGGTATTTGATAACCATGTGTAAATTTGAGTAGGTAAATATCAACCTTGAGAATCATTTATTGCCTGCTCGTAAGTTTGTCTACAGGCGCCAATAACACACAAGGAAGAAAAACACAGAAATGAAATTGACTAATGTAGTAAAATCGACTAAGCCAAAAGGCTCCTCTCCAACATTCAGAATTCTCTTTAATCTTCTGATACTAATCGCCTTTGATTGTCATGCCATTATTCCATGCTGAAAATAGAAATATGTTCTTGCTTCAGCTTCCTAGAGGAAGTAGAAAAGACCCACTTTGAAGAGGAAATGAAAAAGATCATTTATGCTGCAGAATGTTTCCATTTTTATGCATATTGGAAAATTCATTGCTAAGAAACCATTTGGAAAGAAACAAGTCATTGTAATCTGCAGAATTATAACTTTCAAATTGCAATATAGATTTTTCTTTCATAAGTATTACTAACTTAAAGAATAATGAGAAGTTTTTAAATAGGGAATGTGTGAAAATCACTTTTCTAAAAAAAAGGGCTTAATAATTTATTACTGCTACAATGCAGTTTTTGTCTGTTTGCTTTCTTGTTTTTTACTTTAAGATCAGAATGAATATGCTCCACACAAAGTATTTTTTTAATCCTTAGAAAACCATCAGGAGACTGCTCTGAAATTATCTGCTTTTGAGCTACAAACAAGTCAGATAACAGGTGGCCTGGTGGGTGAGTGAAATTTAAGGCTACAAGAAGAGGGAGATTGCTTACTTGAAATCCTCCCAGTTCAGTGTGTGAACTCCTTAATTTAATTCAAATCCTGAGTAATTTGTATTTGTTTTCCTCTCTGTAGGAATAAAGTAGGAGTCATAAAAGTGCCTGACATTTCAAGAAATGAGATCATGATTGTATTGGATGTGTCTGTGCTTGTGTGTGTTTGCAGACCCAGTGCTGAAGGGGAAATGAGAAGGAGGCTGTGGGATTTGTGTGAAGGGCTAAAGAGTTTGGACTTTATTCTGTGGTCAATACAGATTTCTTGAGCTGACGGATAACATGATCAAGGTCTCATATAGGAAGTAAGCTATGGTGACAATGCCGAGAAGAAGAATTGAGGAAGGAAGAGTCCAGAGGCAAGGAGAAACTGTAGGAGACTGTTGAAAGTTCTAGACAAGTCGATGAGGGGCATAGGTGGAAAAGGAACGACAGACTCAGAAATATTTTGATGAGCTGATGTGTAAGCAAATTATCTTTGAAAAACTACCAGTGTATAAAATCTCAGTGAAGCGACTATAGTTTTGTCTTCTCCTGGAGGGCAAACCTCACTTACGGTATAAGGAAATGTCTAGCTCTAGAGAATAATGAAGTACAGTTGACCCTTGAGTAACATGGGCTTGAACTGCTGGCTCCTCTTATATTGGATCTTTTTGATAAAAACAGTACAGTACTGTAAATGTATTTTCTCTTCCTTATGATTTTATTAATAACGTTTTCTTTCTCAGCTTGCTTTATTGTAAGAAGACAGTATAGCAATAAGATATAACATACAAAGTATATATTAACTGACTAAGTTATTGGTAAGGCATCTAGTCAACAGTAGGCCATTAGTAGTTAAGTTTCCAGGGAGTCAAAGTTATCTGTGGATTTTCAACGATGTTGGAGGAGAGGTTTGGCTTCTCCTAATCCCCACATTGTTCAGGCCAACTGTAGTTACTGGTATTTTAACCATAGCTGCAATGAAACAGTGTACTGGACAGAGTTTAAAATGGTATTTTTAGTCACCAGCTTCGTAATTACAAAATAGGGCCTTGTATTTTAAAAAAACTCCATAAGACTTAGAGATTTCCAAAATTGAAGAGCTCAGAAGGACATCCTTGTTAATAATAGAAGTCTCGCGGCTTTTATGGTGGGTAGACAATCTTGAGTACTTGGCAATAAGGGAGAAAAAAATGATAAGTATAAGCAGGCTAAACTTTTTATAGTGTAGCCATCTGCCTTCTTTTTTATATTAAGTGAGGGAGGAGAGAGAGAGAGAGAAAGGAGAGATGGGGCAAAGGAGGAGAGAGAAATCTAAGCAGGCTGCATGCCCTGTGCAGAGCCCAATGTGGGGCTCGATCTCATGGCCCGAGTCCAAGACCTGAGCTGAAATCGGGAATCGATGCTTAATCAAATGAGCCACCCAGGCACCTCCTTTATCTGCCTTCTAAAATAGAACATAAGCGCGCTCAATCCCATGTACCTGAGATTAGGAAAAAATAGAAAATACTACTATGTCCCTTTCTGATATTACAACTTTTCCTTTTTTAAGATTTGCCAAATTATCGAAATGATCCTCTAGGCTATGGATAAAAGAACAAGTGACCTAAAGCACTCTCATTTGTTTCTGTTTTCTGGAGTTCCTATGACATATAAGGACATTCAGTACTGCTTTGAAACAATGCCATTTTACAACATAAAATTACTTTTGAAATCGGAAGCTCTGGCCACTGTCCTCTCCCTTTCTTCTGTGCTTTGAATTATTTTTGGACCCCAGCAAAAGTGAGGTAAATAGACCCTGTGTATAGATTATGAGCAGAATGATTCTTCTTTTGAACATGTAGCAAGTATTAGGTTGATCAGACAGAATGTGCTTGAGAAGGTCTTCATATTTGGCTGCACACACACACACCTGCACACACACACACGCAAGACTGATGCAAAACAGACTTAAATTTAAAGGATCAAACTAACCCCCTCAAATCCTGTCTACCCTCTCACCTGTATTCTTATTTCTATGTTCTTAACTCAAACTGGAAGAAAAGTCATAGGCAAAGAAGCTTTCTCAAAATGCGGGTGCTGATTTGGTAGTGAGGATGAGAACAAAGAGAGAAAAGCGAAGCTTTAGTGCTACGGTGGTATTGAAGGTTAGCATGGGAATCATTCTGGGGAATGAAGAAAGCCTTGATACAAATTCCTGAATAGAAAGATGGCATTGCCTTTGCTCTGTTCCGTCCTGTATCAAATTCTAGTGATCATCTCCCAACGTTCAAATGAGATGATGCATGTGAAGGTGTTTACAAACTGTAAAAGCACCATAGACTCGGGGAATATTATGCGTTTAGTCTCGGTGACAACATTTCAAAAGATAAGGAATTTTCATGTCTCTTACCCAGATTTAGTTTCTCGGCACCACCCACACATCACTTGGAAAATGTTAGCCTTAAGATGTTTCATTTTTAGTATGTAACTACTTAGAAGAGAGCCATGAGTGTAGCTAATAAAATGTTCTTGCTGCCAAAGTAATCCTGACAATCAAGAAGGGGCTTAATTTCACCCACAAAAAAGATGTCTCCTTAAGCTTCCACAAGAGTTTTCTAAAGAAAAAATAACTGAAATATAAATTTAAAAGGCAGAAATATAAAATGTTGAATTATGTGAATCTGCTAAACCACAAATTGGGAAAACATGTTTAGACTCTTAGTGAAATGATGGTGTGAACAAGTGCGAGCGGAACCCCTTCTGTGGGGATAGGCTTGATGATTTACCTCTTTTCCTCATTCTATACCAATATTGCACTTGTTATAGGTCCCATCTGTTCCTGTGTGTATGCTGGCCAATCCGTGGCAATCTGAAAGAACATTAAGCGTTACAGAGTTTTTTTAAAGTGAATGTGAATTTAGAGATTATCAGTGAGAAAATCATACCCATCTAGAATGTAAGCTGCATGAAATTAGAAGCCATTTTATACTTACAGCTGTATTCCTAAACCTAAGAGCTTTTACATAATGCATAATTGATGTTTATAGAAGAGAAAATTCAGCTCTCAAAGATTGAGGCTTGCCCAAGTTCACAAAACATTTGCCCAAATGCTGAGTCTTCCTCCCTAGCCTAGTGCTTTGCCCACCATGCCACATTAAGCTTCCTTAAGGATCTGATGTCATCTCCAAATGAGTTAAATTTAGGTTGTAGAGTAATGTTTTATTGGTTATTAATGTATAAGTCACACTAAATTCACGACTCTTGAATCTGATTATACTACTTTAAAATTACAATTTGGCGAATTACGAACTATACGTTTTTCACTTAGTTTACAGTTGGACAATATTTGATTACAATTTCTCTACTTAAATTTGGAATCATGGGAAAGACAAATAAGTAAGTGACCAAAATAACAAAAGGATCTTGTCGTCCTCTGTGAAGAGGCAGTTATTAATTACCAGATATAAAACCACTTCTAATATGCAGAAGTTTCTTAATTATCTTGCCAAGTACAAAAGCAAAAGAAGAAATCTCTAGAAAGAAAATTATGCATAAGTTTAGTCGATGGTGTATTCTGTGAAGATTAAGAGCATTTAATTAAAGGGAGCTGCATATACAAAAATACACGTGCAAGATACTCTTTGTTTAAAGGAACCTTTAGCGAGGTGCCTGGGTGGCTCAGTTGGTTAAGGTCTGCCTTCAGCTCAGGTCATGATCCCAGGTTCTGGGATCAAAAGCGCTGAAGCTCAGCTCCTGCTTGTGCTCTCTCTTTCTATCAAATAAATAGATAAAATCTTTTTAAAAAATTATCTTTGGTGGTAACAAAAGTATTGTATTTTCCCTGTATCCTCTTTGTGCCATAGTTTTGATTTCACACTCAACAGTTGTCACAATAAAAAGGCTGTATTTTCTACTGATAAAAATATTGTATTGTGGCTCATGGTTGTTTGACATTTAATTTAGACGTTGGAAGGAAAGTAACATAGTAGACTGGTTAACATTGGTGACAGCCACATGAAAACCTCATTTTGTCTGGTTATCAGCTTTGTGCTCCACCCACGAAACTATTTCAATATTGAATGCCTTTCCGAGTATCTTTCTTTCTTATATTAAAGTTAAATGTATTATGCCTAAAGGTATCCTCTTCTAGCTCCCTGAGCAAATTGAGGACAGTTAGTCATTTATTCTAAGTGAGATTACTGTTTTTATTTAGATATCATTATTAAATCACCCCCTTGGTCACTGCCAGCCTTAGTAATAATAATTATAATTAACATCTCTCTTGGTTAGTGACTGGTGATTCTGAAATGTCTTTATTTCTCCATCAATTCTGAATGACAGCCTTGCTGGATAAAGGATCCTTGGCTGCATGTTTTTCTCTGAAAGAGCTTTAAATATGCTCCCCCAACCCTTTCTCTCATTCCAGGTCTGTGTAGACAGGTCTGACGTAATTCTGATGCCTTTGCCTTGGTATGTGAGAAATTTCTTTGCCCTGGCCGCTTTCAATACTGTATCCTTGGATCTAATATTTGCGAAATGCACTATGACATGACGTGGCGTAGGTTTGTCGTGGTTGAGCTTGGGAGGGGTCCTCTCTGCCTCTTGGACACGAATGTTTGTTTCCCTTGCTAGATTAGGGAAGTTTTCAGCTACAATTTGTTCAAATATCTCTTCTAGACCTCTGGTTTTCTCCACCCCCTCGGGGATGTCAATGATTCTGACATTGGATCGTTTCATTGAGTCAGTAATCTCCTGTAACCTACATTCAGGGGCGTGGATTTTTTTAGGACCAGCTTCTATTTTTGTTTTTTCCTCTCTTAACCCATCCTGCAATTCACTAATACGTTCCTCTGCTTCGGTGACACTGGCCGTCAGAGCCTCTAGTTTTGCCTGCATTTGGCTCATAGAATTTTTAATTTCTGTCAGATTCGCTCTCATTTCTGTCCTTAGGGATTCTATATTCTCAGTAATGGTGGGGGGTTCTCCTTCTTGTCATTCTGATGAGGAGAGGTTGCGGGGTTGTCCAGAGCCCAAATTATCGACTGGGTCCCAGGCCGTGCCCCTTGTTTTATAGGGATCTTAGGGATGTGGGCTTCTTCTTTAAAGATTGTATTTATTTATTTATGTGGCAGAGAGCCAACCAGCAAGAGAGGGAACAGAAGCAGGGGAGTGGGAGAGGAAGAAGCAGGCTCCCAGCGGAGGAGCCTGATGAGGGACTTCTTTCCGGAACACCGGGATCACGCCCTAAGCCAGAGACAGGCGCTCAATGACTGCGCCACCCAGGCTCCCGGGTTGTGGGCTTCTTGATTTTTCAGCCTGCCTTCTGGGGAGGGGCCTGCCGAGCCGATACTCAGGCAACCCTGTTTGGGTAGAGTCTCCGGGTCCCCTGCGAGGGGGGATGCGGATGGGCACGCTGTGAGCCGGTATTTCCAGTCTTTTGTTTTCTGACGGCTTTCCCTGGCGGTCGGCTATGCCTATTCTGAGAGTCAGAGCAGCAGAGGCTGCATTTTCACAGAACAGAGGGATCGTGGACTGTTCTCCACTGATATTCTGGCCACTTTAATTCTGTTTCTGTTGGTGCTGCTCAACCCTGCGGTGTCCCAGGATGTGCGCCCCACACCCGGCGTCCCTGCCCTCACTTCCAGGGCCGGCGAGTCTCTGTCCTTTGTGTTTCTAACGCCGCCAGCCGCCAGCCACCCCCGCGCGCTCCTGGTCTCAGTCTATTTCCGGTGAGCGCACCGGGATTCCGGTGTTCCGCGAGATGCCTGGTGGCGCGCGCACCCGGCTCACGGTCTCAGTCTGCTGTTTTGCGGGTGCCGTCCGCGAACTCCACCCGCTCCCCCGTGCAAGTGGCTGCCGCCTCCCCGCGGCCCATTTCTAATGCCGCCAGCCACCAGCCGCCCCCGCGCTCCCCTGAGCTCCCAGTCTCAGTCTATGCCCGGTGAACACACTGGGATTCCGGAGTTCTGCAAGAAGCCTGGTGGCGTGCGCTCCTGGCTCAGGGTCTCAGTCTGCTGTTTCGTGGGTGCCGTCTGCGAGTCCGCCCGCTCCCCCGTGCAGGTGGCCCACCAGCCGCCAGCCGCCCCGCGGGCGCTCCGGGAGCTCCCAGTCTCAATCTGGATCCAGTGAGCGCACCGGGATTCCGGTGTTCCGCGAGATGCCTGGTGGCGCGTTCCCCGGCTCATGGTCTCAGTCCACTCTCTCGCGGGTGCCGTCCCTCCCGCTCCCCCGTGCAGGTGGCTACCGCTTCCCGGCGCCCGAACGCAGCGGCTCCCTCCCCCTTCCGTTTATCTTTCAGTATCTGTGCGCGGTTTCACGGCTCCCGCTTCGTACCTCAATACTCAGCGCTGGAGATGTTCATTTGTAGAGATCCAGATGCATCTTCCTGCGCCTCAGGCTGATTCCGTGGTTGTTTAGGCTGGTCTGGTACCTATCCAGCTCAACTGGGGGGATCGGCTGAAAAAGGGATCCCCTACTCCTCCGCCATCTTAACTCCTCCCCCTACCAGACAGTTTTCTTGATACTGTGTTTATTACTATTGTCTAAGAAGGTGACGGATCTTAGGTCTTATTTCACAATTTCATACTCTGTTCACAATGGACCCTGAATGCAAAATCACATTTATCTAAACTCCAAAGGAATATGGAACTATAGTTAGTTTGATAACAGCTAAATATAGGAGGGACCATGCCAGTTGCTTCCTTTTGATTCTACATTGTGTCTACAAAACAAGCAAACTAGAGGCTTTGTAAATATTACATTAACATTTTCCTCAACATAGATGTATTATAATCTAGTGGTATAATTATGAGAAAAGCTTGCATATTCGGCAGCAAATGTTCTGCATTATTTAATACATCTGTGGTTAGCCAGGTGAAAAGGTTGCATGTATGTGCTCTAGGTACAAACATATTCCTTGTTATAAATATTAGACAAAATAACCCCAACACATTTTGACTTTGGTTAATTGGAACAGTGTGGCAATAGGAGTTCTGGTTAAATGCTTTTTGTTTTCTTAACTTCAACACATAATTGTACATCCTTCTCAAATGCACAAATCTCCTGTTCTGCTTTTATTCAAAGATCTAATCAGTCATTCACATCAATGGAAGAATCTCAAGGGATACCTAAGAGGTAACCAATCAATGTACAGAGGCTCAAGAGTTGAAAGGGACCTATGGAATGACAGTCTAATTTTTTCTTAATGTGTTGTACTTAGTCTAACACATGCTTGTTGAAAGGGTATTTTACGTTCTCTCCTTGACAGTTCCAAATTAGGGACCTCTGGCATTTACATTATTCCTTTTATTTCCTTGGGGCTTGTTGTAATACAGTGAAATAATGACTCATCACATAAAATGTGATGGCCTTGAAATAGTTGTTTTAGCTTCCTGAGGTGCCGGGCACAGAATTAGTTTAAGCCCTGACGTCTTCATCATTTTACTGAAGAAAAATCCAAACAGCAGTTGCCAAAAAGCGTGAGGAGTTATTGTATTGTTGAGAGATTATTTTAAAGTTTTTAAGGGGTATTTGATAACCATGTGTAATATTGAGTAGGTAAATATCAACCTTGAGAATCATTTGCCTGCAATCGTAAGTTTTGTCTACAGGCGCCTAACACATAAAGGAAGAAAAACACAGAAATGAAATTGACTAATGTAGCAAAATGACTAAGCCAAAAGGCTCCCTCTCCAACATTCAGAATTCTCTTTAATCTTCTGATATAATCACCTTTGATTGTCCATAGCCATTATTCCATGCTGAAAATAGAAATATGTTCTGCTTCAGCTTCCTGAGGTAAGAAAAGACCCACTTTTGAAGAGGAAAATGAAAAGATCATTTATGCTGCAGAATGTTTCCATTTTTATGCATATTGGAAAATTCATTGCTAAGAAACCATTTGGAAAGAAACAAGTCATTGTAATCTGCAGGAATTATAACTTTCAAATTGCAATATAGATTTTTTTCTTTCATAAGTATTTACTAACTCTTGAAAGAATAATGAGAGTTTTTAAATAGGAATGTGGAAAATCACTTTTCTAAAAAAAAGGGCTTAATAATTTATTACTGCCCTACAATACTGGTTTTTTGTCTGTTTGCTTTCTTGTTTTTTTACTTTAAGATCAGAATGAATATGCTCCACACAAAGTATTTTTTTAATCCTTAGAAAACCATCAGGAGACTGCTCTGAAATTATCTGCTTTTGAGCTACAAACAAGTCAGATAACAGGTGGCCTGAGTGGGTGAGTGAAATTTAAGGGCTACAAGAAGAGGGAGATTTGCTTACTTGAAATCCTCCTCCAGTTCAGTGTGTGAACTCCTTAATTTAATTCAAATCCTGAGTAATTTGTATTTGTTTTCCTCTCTGTAGGAATAAAGGCGTAGAGTCATAAAAGTGCCTGACAGTTTCAAGAAATAGATCATGATTCGTATTGGATGTGTCTGTGCTTGTTGTGTGTTTGCAGGGCCAGTGCTGAAGGGGGAAATGAGAAGGAGGCTGTGGGAATTGTGTGAAGGGCTAAAGAGTTTGGACTTTATTCTGTGGTCAATACAGATTTCTTGAGCTGACGGATAACATGATCAGGTCTCATATAGGAAGTAAGCTATGGTGACAATGCCGAGAAGAATTGGAGGAAGGAAGAGTCCAGAGGCAAGGAGAAACTGTGGAGACTGTTGGAAAGTTCTAGACAAGTCGATGAGGGCATAGGTGGAAAGGAACAGACAGACTCAGAAATATTTTGATGAGCTGATGTGTAAGCTTAAATTATCTGGAAAAACTACCAGTGTATAACATCTCAGTGAAGGACTAATAGTTTTTGTCTTCTCCTTGGAGGGCAAACCTCACTTACTATAAGGAAATGTTCAGCTCTAGAGAATAATGAAGTACAGTTGACCCTTGAGTAACATGGGCTTGAACTGCTGGCTCCTCTTATATGCGGATCTTTTTTGATAAAAACAGTACAGTACTGTAAATGTATTTTCTCTTCCTTATGATTTTATTAATAACGTTTTCTTTTCTCTAGCTTGCTTTATTGTAAGAAGACAGTATACAATACATATAACATACAAAGTATATATTAACTGACTAAGTTATTGGTAAGGCATCTAGTCAACAGTAGGCCATTAGTAGTTAAGTTTTCAGGGAGTCAAAAGTTATCTGTGGATTTTCAACGATGTTGGAGGAGAGAGGTTTGGCTTCTCTAATCCCCACATTGTTCAAGGGCCAACTGTAGTTACTGGTATTTTAACCATGGCACAATGAAACAGTGTACTGGACAGAGTTTAAAATGGTATTTTTTAGTCACCAGCTTCGTAATTACAAAATAGGGCCTTGTATTTTAAAACTCCATAAGACTTAGAGATTTCCAAAATTGAAGAGCTCAGAAGGACATCCCTTGTTAATAATAAGTCACAACGGCTTTTATGGTGGGTAGACAATCTTGAGTACTTGGCAATAAGGGAGAAAAAAATGATAAGTATAAGCAGGCTAAACTTTTTGTAAGTATTATCTGCCTTCTTTTTATATTAAGTGAGGGAGGGAGAGAGAGAGAGAAGGGGGAGAGATGGGGCAAAAGGAGAGGGAGAGAGAATCCTAAGCAGGCTGCATGCCCAATGCAGAGCCCAATGTGGGGCTCGATCTCATGACCCCGAGATCAAGACCTGAGCTGAAATCGGGAGTCTGATGCTTAATCAAATGAGCCACCCAGGCACCTCTATTATCTGCCTTCTAAAACAGAACATAAGCGCGCTCAATCCCATGTACCTGAGATTAGGAAAAAATGAAAATACTACTATGTCCCTTTCTGATATTACAACTTTTCCTTTTTAAGATTTGCCAAATTATCGAAATGATCCTCTAGGCTATGGATAAAAGAACAAGTGACCTAAAGCACTCTCATTTGTTTCTGTTTTCTGGAGTTCCTATGACATATAAGGACATTCAGTACTGCTTTGAAACAATGCCATTTTACAACATAAAATTACTTTTGAAATCGGAAACTCTGGCCACTGTCCTCTCCTTTCTTCTGTGCTTTGAATTATTTTTGGACCCCAGCAAAAATTGAGGTAAATAGACCCTGTGTATAGATTATGAGCAGAATGATTCTTCTTTTGAACATGTAGCAAGTATTAAAGGTTGATCAGACAGAATGTGCTTGAGAAGATATTTGAGGTCTTCATATTTGGCTGCACACACACACACCTGCACACACACACACATAAAGACTGATGCAAAACAGACTTAAATTTAAAGGATCAAACTAACCCCCTCAAATCCTGTCTACCCTCTCACCTGTATTCTTATTTCTATGTTCTTAACTCAAACTGGAAGAAAAGTCATAGGCAAAAGCACAAAATGCGGGTGCTGATTTGGTAGTGAGGATGAGAACAAGAGAGAGAAAACGAAGCTTTAGTGCTACGGTGGTATTGAAGGTTAGCCGCCAGATCATTCTGGGGAATGAAGAAAGCCTTGATACAAATTCCTGAATAGAAAGATGGCATTGCCTTTGCTCTGTTCCGTCCTGTATCAAATTCTAGTGATCATCTCCCAACGTTCAAATGAGATGATGCATGTGAAGATGTTTACAAACTGTAAAGCACCATAGACTCGGGGAATATTGTACGTTTGAGTCTCGGTGACAACATTTCAAAAGATAAGGGAATTTTCATGTCTCTTACCCAGATTTAGTTTCTCGGCTACCCACACATCACTTGGAAAATGTTAGCCTTAAGATGTTTCATTTTTAGTATGTAACTACTTAGAAGAGCCATGAGTGTAGCTAATAAAATGTTCTTGCTGCCAAAGTAATCTGACAATCAGAAGGGCTTAATTTCACCCACAAAAAGATGTCTCCTTAAACTTCCACAAGAGTTTTCTAAAGAAAAAATAACTGAAATATAAATTTAAAAAGGCAGAAATATAAAATGTTGGGTAAACGAATCTGCTAAACCACAAATTGGGAAAACATATTTAGACTCTTAGTGAAATGATGGTGTGAACAAGTACGAACGGAACCCCTTCTGTGGGGATGGGCTTGATGATTTACCTCTTTTCCTCATTCTATACTTAATGTGCACTTGTTATAGGTCCCATCTGTTCCTGTGTGTAATGCTGGCCAATCCGTGGCAATCTGAAAGAACATTAGCGTTACAGAGTTTTTAAAGTGAATGTGAATTTAGAGATTATCCAGTGAGAAAATCATACCCATCTAGAATGTAAGCTGCATGAAATTAGAAGCCATTTTATACTTACAGCTGTATTCCTAAACCTAAGAGCTTTTACATAATGCATAATTGATGTTTATAGAAGAGAAAATTCAGCTCTCAAAAGATTGAGGCTTGCCCAAGTTCACAAAACATTTGCCCAAATGCTAGGTCTTCACTCCTAGCCTAGTGCTTTGCCCACCATGCCACATTAAGCTTCCTTAAGGATCTGATGTCATCTCCAAATGAGTTAAATTTAGGTTGTAGAGTAATGTTTTATTGGTTATTAATGTATAAGTCACACTAAATTCACGACTCTTGAATCTGATTATACTACTTGCAAATTACAATTTGGCGAATTACGAACTATACGTTTTTCACTTAGTTTTACAGTTGGACAATATTTGATTACAATTTCTCTACTTAAATTTGGAATCATGGGAAAGACAAATAGAAGTAAGTGACCAAAATAACAAAAAGGATCTTGTCGTCCTCTGTGAAGAGGCAGTTATTAATTACCAGATATAAAACCACTTCTAATATGCAAGAAGTTTCTTAATTATCTTGCCAAGTACAAAAGCAAAAGAAAGAAATCTCTAGAAGAAAATTATGCATAAGATTAGTCGATGAATTGTATTCTGTGAAGATTAAGAGCATTTAATTAAGGGAGCTGCATATACAAAAATACACGTACAGATACTCTTTGTTTAAAGGAACCTTTAGCGAGGTGCCTGGGTGGCTCAGTTGGTTAAGTGTCTGCCTTCAGCTCAGGTCATGATCCCAGAGTTCTGGGATCAAGCGCTGGGCTCAGCTCCCCCTGCTTGTGCTCTCTCTTTCTATCAAATAAATAGATAAAATCTTTTTTAAAAAATTATCTTTGGTGGTAACAAAAGTATTGTATTTTCCTGTATCCTCTTTGTGCCATAGTTTTGATTTCACACTCAACAGTTGTCACAATAAAAGGCTGCCATTGCCTCTACTGATAAAAATATTGTATTGTGGCTCATGGTTGTTTGACATTTAATTTAGACGTTGGAAGGGAAAGTAACATAGTAGACTGGTTAACATTGGTGACAGCCACATGAAAACCTCATTTTGTCTGGTTATCAGCTTTGTGCTCCACCCACGAAACCTATTTCAATATTGAATGCCTTTCAGTATCTTTCTTTCTTATATTAAAGTTAAATGTATTATGCCTAAAAGGTATCCTCTTCTAGCTCCCCTGAGCAAATTGAGGACAGTTAGTCATTTTATTCTAAGTGAGATTACTGTTTTTATTTAGATATCATTATTAAATCACCCCCTTGGTCACTGCCAGCCTTAGTAATAATAATTATAATTAACATCTCTCTTTTTTTATTATGTTAGTCACCATGTAGTACATCCTTAGTTTTTGAGGTAGTGTTCCATGATTCATTGTTTGCGTATAATACCCAGTGCTCCTTGCAATACGTGCCCTCCTTAATACCCATCACCTGGCTAACCCATCCCCCTACCCCCTCCCATCTGAAACCCTCAGTTTGTTTCCTGGAATCCATAGTCTCTCATGGTTCATCTCACCCTCTGATTTCCCCCCTTCGTTTTTCCCTTCCTTCCACTAATGTCCTCCATTCTATTCCTTATGTTCCTCATATAAGTGAAACCATATGATAATTGTCTTTCTCTGCTTGACTTATTTCACTTAGCATAATCCCCTCCAGTTCCATCCGTATCGATGAAAATGATGGATATTCATCCTTTCTGATGGCTGAGTAATATTCCATTGTATAAATGAACCACATCTTCTTTATCCAAACATCTGTTGATGGGCATCTTAGCTCCTTCCACAGTTGGGCTATGGTGGACATTGCTGCTATGAACATTGGGGTGCCTGTGCCCCTTCTTTTCACTACATCTTATAATTAACATCTCTTGAATGCTTACTAGGTGCTAACTACTTACAGGATTTCATGTTTCCCACAACTCTTGAAAGCAGATATTATCTCTCTTTTAAAGAGGAGAGAACTCCTCTCAAACTTTTGAATAAAGTGATCACCTTTGATTATGTTTTCCCTGCTTTGTCTTTTACTTCTCAGGTTGATGTGAAAAGCACTCTTCTACAAAATCTCAGGTATTTTAGGTATCTATTCCCAAGAGGTAATCATGATAGTCAGCTCTCTTCCTTCTGTAGTGTAAACCCATGCTGAAGGGACTCCCCCTAAGGTTCCTGTAACCTGTTAGAATATACTAGAGCTCTCTACTGTCAAAACATGTTCCTCCTGCATGTCTGCTTTTTTTTTTTTTTTCTGCATGTGCTTTCTGTTAGCTGTGTTCCCCTTTCCATAAACATGAGGCTCCCGGTTAGCAATGTCACAAGAGAAGCTAAGAAAATGCATTCAATAAAAATGGGATATGGGACACATGGATTCCTTATTTTAATTTTTGAGGAGTTTTTCCATCTTTAGTATCTGAAGACTTTAAGATTTCCTTTTAGTTAAGTTTTGCCACCCATAAAAATTCAGTTGTTTAGGATGCATACATTCCATTAATATATAATTACATTCAGAGAAAGAATTTAAAGATTAGGGAATTCATTTCACAGGCTAACACTTATTTTTTCAATAGAACAAGAAATGAATAGCTAGAACCATGAAGAAGTGTATGTTCAAAGCATTAATGAAAGAAAGATAAATGAATACCTTTAAAATGCTATGATTGAGGTTGAACTGGTATAGATTGGAATTTGCCATTTTTCTCTCAATGATAACTTTTGAGATGGATTTTTAAAGTGAGTAGTACTATTTTAAGTAGAAACTGAATCTTTTATAAAACTGGACTACTTAGTATCTATAATTAGTGGGTGGTAACACATTTATATTGAAATTTCTAGATGACATTTCCATATGTAAATGTGCTTTTTGTATTGTTTAATATGCTGCTCTTTTTAGAATTTCAAAGTTCAGAGAAATGAGGGTGCCTTAGAAATGAGATTTATTTTTTGTTCTCTTAAAAGGATATTTCATTAGGTTTCTGCTACTTATTAAGTTTTATAGTAAGAGCTGCTAACATCTTCATTGACATAAACCTTTTCTTTTTTGCCTACCCAGAAAAAAAAAAAAAAGAAATCAGCAATTCACTTAGAGATAAGGTCTAGCTGTCTCTCCCTCTCCCCCTCCCTCCCTCCCAGTTCCTTCACACCTTCCCACTACTTTTTCCTCATGGCTCTGAAACCCTATAAAATACCTGTTATAGTAGGCTTCATCCTATTTATATACCTAGTTTATATACCTAGTTATAATAGACTTCTTTTTAAGCTTCGTTTTTAAAAAAGAAGTGAAACAGTCTATTGCATATCACTAATTTGAAAATGAATAATATGCCCTTGCTTCGTTCAAAGGTTTCCATTAATTTAACACTATTTAAATATAAATAGAAGCTCCTTTGTCTGCCAAATTGGACAACAGGCAACAGGCAAGCAGAGCTGGCTCCTTATCTTGCTGCTATAAAATCACAGTATACGGTTGTAATTATTATGGTCATAAGATAAACAGATGAAGCATGACACAGATGTCACAACTTCATGTCACTCTTGGAAAAGTGATGAAACACTTCTGTGTTTGAAAGAGAGGTTGAGTTTTTAACTATCTGCAATCTGTCAGTGGTTGCTACATACACAAAAGATTAATGTTCTCTCTGTGATTTTCTTTATGTTGAAATACATATGTTGAAATACAAATGATGACTCTAATAGATTGACGCTAGAGAGAGAACTTTATGCTACTGTTCAAGCATGCTAGTTTATCATTTAGCCATACAAACCAAATACTTTCATACACAAAACGTCCCTGAATGTCGTATTTGCACTTCTAAATCTTTTATTCCTAGTAAATATAACCCAGAGTTTCATTGAAATATTGGGTGGGTGAGGCAGGAGGCACTCATCATCCATCAAACTTGTACATTGGCGAAGAAAAATAAGCCTTAAGAATCTGTGACGAGGGCGCCTGGGAGGCTCAGTTGGTTAAGCATCTGCCTTTGGCTCAGGTCATGATCCCAGTGTCTTGGGATGGAGCCCCACATGGGGCTCCTCACTTAGTGGGGAGTCTGCTTCTCATTCTCCCTCTGCCCCTTTCCCCCACTCGTGCACGCTCTCTCTCTCTTTCTTGCTCTCTCTCACAAATAAACAAATAAAATCATTGAAAAAAAAAGAATCCGAAACAATGGTGACCTAGTAAAAGAATCACTATATTCAGAATGCTTGACTTCTGAGAATTATATGGTTTTTACCCTTAAAAAATTGTTAGGAGAGTTATCTTTTGAGATATCAATATTTTCTGTATGAGTTGATCCAATAGCTAATGTACATTCCTTTCCCTGAAAAAAATGACCCTTGGCAGCAGTGAATATACTTAATTAATATAAATTATATTTTTATGACATAAGCAAGCAGCTTTATACTGAAAACCCTTTAAGATAGTCTATATCAGGGGAGCCTGGGTGGCTCAGTCGGTTAAGCGGCTGCCTTCAGTTTAAGTCATGAGCTCAGGATCCTGGGATGAAGCCCCACGAGGGGGGGTGGTCCCTGCTCAACAGGGAGCCTGCTTCTCCCTCTTCCCCTGCCCTTCCCCCCACACATTCTCTCTCAAAATCTTAAAAAAAAAAAAAAGATAGTCTATATCAGCAGACTAAATAGGCTACTTGGTTATTATTAATTATTCACCAACTTAGTATTTTTGCATTTTTGCATAGTTTTATCCTAGAATTTCACTGAAGTATTCTAAGATACTTTGTATCATGACCACTTCTCACTTTTTGTAAAATGGTTTGCTTACCAAGACTGCAGAATGAAATAAGATGACATTATTCACTGGTCTTAAGGAAAGATACTGTTCTAAGAACTTTTGGCCAAGCGTTAAATGTAGTTGAACAAGAGTCCAAAGATTATCCTTACTTAAAAAGAGGCATTTAGAACAAAACAGAGGATCATAGGAGAAGGGAGGGAAAAATAACATAAGACGAAATCAGAGGAGACAAACCATAAGAGACTCTTAACTATAGGAAACAAACTGAGAGTTGCGGAAGAGAGGGGTTAGGAGGTGGGGTAACTGGGTGATGGGCATTAAGGAGGGCACTTGATGTAATGAGCACTGGGTATCCTATGCAACTGATGAATCACTAAACTCTACCTCTGAAGTTAATAATACACTATATGTTAATTAATTGAATTTAAATTTAAAAAAGAAGCATTTAGTATACTAAATTTAAATATGCTTTATAAATAAAAAGTATGCTTTGGAATGTGCTTTCATTTTCCTTCTCCAAAGCCAGGTGTGTAATAACAGGTGTGTAAAAACATCTCTTATTTCAGTCTTGAAATCTGTAAAAATTTACTGGTATTATTTAAAGCTATTACTTTTATTTAATAGTAACTCTGGTTCTCTTGGTGATTTCTTGGAGGGAAGAGACATGTTTCCAGAGAAAAACAGATAATTTTTACTTTCATGAGACTATTTTTTAAATACTAATGTACACTAAGTACAGAAGCATTTTTGGCATATAAAGTATTGCAGATTCTTCACAAAATATCAAATTTATGAAAATGGGAACGGTAGTGGGAGGATTGTATTTTTCCTCTCTAGTATACTTTAAAAATATATCTTCATAGGAAAAGGACTAAAACAAGGTATCTTCTTAAAAATAATCATGATATAGGGACGCCTGAGTGGCTCAGTTGGTTAGGTGACTGACTCTTGATTTCAGCTTAGGCCACAATCTCAGGGTTGTGAGATCAAGGCCCGAGTTGCATCAGGCTGAGTGTGAAGCCTGCTTAAGAGTTGCTCTCTCCCTCTCCCTCACCACCTGCCTCTCCCTCCCGTGCTCTCTCCCTCTCCCACCCCACCCCATCTCTAAAATAAATAAATAAATAAATTATGCTATTTTGAATTTAATGGAATCAGATCTTTTATTCTTTTTTTTTAAGTAAACTGTACGCCCAACATGGGGATTGAACTCATGACCCCAAGATCAAGAGTTGCATGCTCCACCAACTGAACCAGCCATGTTCCCCACTACTGTAAAACTTCTATTTTTAAGTCCAGACAGGTGAAAAGTTTATTTAAATATTTGAATAGATACGGTAGATTGAGAGACTAAAATCTTTCAACTAATAATGAGATGTAGTTTGAGGCACTGGAAAGAAAACCAGAAGAATGGAATTTGTGTACTGCAATCAAAACATTTTAGTAACCTAAAATTTGATGGGTATTTTTTTTCAAAAGTCTATATTCATGTTTTTTAAATTATTGTTTTAT
The DNA here is from genome assembly GCF_017311325.1 of Ursus maritimus. Taxonomy (NCBI): domain Eukaryota; kingdom Metazoa; phylum Chordata; class Mammalia; order Carnivora; family Ursidae; genus Ursus; species Ursus maritimus. The sequence goes on along the minus strand of NW_024423319.1, from coordinate 34,461,885 downwards.
TAATTTATACCACTTATACTATGAATACCATTAATTTGTATTATTAATAATGTATTAGTGAACCAGTTAACAACAGCTATAAGACTGATTAATATTTAAACTTTTATTAATAGTTTTTAAATGCCCAGGACTAATTAAATCTTCTTGTCCCACAAAGGCAATGTTTAATTATCTTGACTATACAGCTTATAAGCAAGATCTTACTAGAGTGTTCTTGTTTCACTTTTTGAGTAGTACCTTGGTGGTTTACTTTAAAAAACCATGAGGTGAATTCAACATAGTTTTTTCTCTGTTAATCATGAACAACATGGAGACTCTTTAAATGAAACTGTGCCTTTGAATTGGTAACATTTCATTAGATCATATGAATTCTCAATTCATCAATGAACTATTAACCTACTATTGGAACTTACATAATTTTCATTATTACTGTGTGTGTTTACATGTGCTGATACAGCTTTCAGGAGTTGAATTCTTTGCCTAAAGCAAATAAAACCGAAATGACAGGAACCCCCCTACCAGGGGTATGGTCAATTCCTGGATTGTCTGTCAGATGCCTTCTGAGTGCCATGCGTTTATTTGAGACAGGTTATAACGGTAGATTATCATAGATTCTTAAGACTTTAAGACTTTAGAAGGGGAAAGAATCTAGTCCAATTGTTTTATTTTACAGAAGCAAAAAAAAAAAAAAACCCACAGGATCTGATTAAGTGTTTCTACCTAGCCTCTACTTTTTTCCAATTAAATATGTTACTATTCAAGTCAGTGAAGTTTAACAATTATCAAGCTTTCAATAAGAGGCAGTTGATATAGAGCAAATCCTTTCAAAATCAATAATATAAATTAAGGTCATTTTGGTAACTCTCATGACAGCCCTTCCCTGTTAGCATTCACCACTTAATCAAAATATTTTATTATTCTCAGGCATAATTAAAACACATCTTTCATAAAAATAATTTTGTTATCTAAAACTTTTGGCCATATTAGGGTATGAGAAGCCTTTAGCAGAAGGAAGAATTTTTAGCTACTATACTTCACAGCATGTTCCAGAAATAATTCTCCACGGGTTCCACATTCCACAAAGCTCTTCTACCATGGCCAAATAGAAAGAGAAATAAGAAATGTAGGCACTTTGATGCTACTGAATGCAAACAGATTTTGGAACTAGTTTTCCTCCGATCAGAAAGTACTTTGTACTCTTCCTTGGAAAGCTATTTCCAGTGGTAACTCTTGCTGATTTATTGTTAGAGTACCCATCTTCCTTTGAGGCTCAAGTTCCGGTGAGAATGTTTTAGAGACTTATTTCTGAGAGGGCCGTAGGTCACCAGGGGAAGGGAGAGGTTGTTATTCCTAATTAACGTCTTGTGAATTATCTTAAAATACAATTTTGAAAAAGTGTCCACATTTTAAAATATTTCCTTTAATTTGGAGAGTAGGCAAACGTAGAAAGGAAGGAAAAATTAACACATGTTACTTCCATCCAGTATATTTATATTTTTTATTAAAATAAATTTTGAAAATTTAAAGATCATAAAAAACAGAATATGACACATATCAGGTAACATAACTGTAAAATAAATCAAATACACATTGTATAATTTTATTACATATACCTTTGCCTTCAATAAAAATAACAATAATTTTATAATATAATGTTTCAAATCAGAACAAAATGCATTAAATTAAAAACCTTGTGAATTTCATTTTGTTCTCTTTTTGAAAGAAGAGTGAGAAAATTTTTTTGATTATTTTAATATTTGATATATCTTATATAGTTGTGAAGTTCTTCTTTTTTTTTAAAGATTTTATTTATTTATTTATTTGACAGAGAGAGAGAGCATGCGCACAAGCAGGGGAGTGGCAGGCAGAGTGTGAGGGAGAAGCAGGCTCCCCGCTGAGCAGGGAGCCTGATGAGGGGCCGGATCCCAGGACCCAGGGATCATGACCTGAGCTGAAGGCAGATGTGAAGCTTTTCTTAGTATAAATAAAATTTTTATGTAAAGTCTGTGACTGAAACATCATTTTGAAAATTGCAGCCATAGTGAAATTCACAGCATTGCCTTTATTATGCTGAGATTCAGAAGAGGTTTGGTGAATTAAAAAGATTATTCCTCGGGGCACCTGGGTGGCTCAGTTGGTTGAGCAGCCGGCTCTTGATTTCAGCTCAGAAGATCTTGGTGTAGTGAGATCCAGTCCCCTGTCAGGCTCCATGCTCAGCAGGGAGTCTGCTTGAGGTTTCTCTCTCTCCCTCTGCCCTTCCTCTACCCCCCACCCCCTGCTTGTACTCACTCACTCTCTCTCTCAAATAAATAAATCTTTAATAACAACAACAAAAAGATTATTCCTCTCATTTACACCAGTTATATTTTCTTCCAGTAAGTCCTTAAAACTTGCTTTTGGGAAATGTCATGTAGAGTAACTTGGTATGCATTAGAAGAGATCAAGTCAAAATACAGATGAAAAACAGTATTCTGAAAATTTACCTTTGTTTTAAAAGAGCAAGATTTTCCGTGGCAAATGTTTGACATTACTCAATGGTACCTTGCCGTACAGATTTACCCTCTAGGGTGTGAGTGTGATCCAAGAAGGGTCTACTTAATCTGGAGAGAAAATTCACTTTGACAATAACACTGTGTCAATCTGGTTATACTTTATTTAATGTTACATGAGTTTGGCTTCCAGAATGACAGGAAATAAGGACATAGGAATACATTTTCATACTTACTTTATCTATGTATTCATTTGTTTTTTAAGATTTTATTTTAAGCAATCTCTACACCTAACATGGGGATTGAACTCACAACCCTGAAATCAAGAGTCATACACTATACCGCCTAATCTAGCCAAGGGTCCCCATTTTCTCACTTTAAATTAACAAATAAATAGGTTTTTGTTTGACAAATCAGACTCAATGGAATTTGTTAACACAATTTGGCCAGGGCCTTAAGGAGAAAGGGAAAACTGGGAACACTTGCATGGCTGCGGGGTTCTCCACTACCATTTCTGTGTGACTGCAAAGACAGCATCATTTCCCTCAAATGGACGTGTAATACATCATTTGTAATACATCAATACCTTAGATGTATTATAAATACAAAGCATTAGACCATAAACTCTTATTTATTATAATTTTACTACAATACTAGTTTTGATATTAGTCGGTAACTTCATAATTTGAGTAGAACCACAAAATGGTAGATTAAGTTTGGTTTGTAATACAGTAATTTTTTTTAAGTAAAACTAAGTTTGCAGTTATTGCCGGGAACATTTCCCATCATTTGTAAGATAACTCCTCTCATTTTTAAAAAAAGTTCAGTATTTATAAAAGGTATCAATTTGACAGCTCTGGAGACACACTTCTTTTTTTTTTTATTCAAATAATAGGAACAGCGACACTGCAACTTTCTGCGTAATTTCCAACTAAAGCATCTGTGGTGTCTATCACTATTTTGAAAAGTCTGTTTCTTGGGCAAGGAATTATTTTGGTCAACACATCTTAGTATGTGTTGCCCCAGAAAGGCAGCTTCTTTTTCCTCAGAGCACTAAATATGGTCGTGATACTTCTTGACTTTTGTGAGGGATGAATACTTGCTTTCCAATTTGCTCCCCAGCCATTTCCTCCTCTACAACTGAGGGCAAGAATTATATATCTGAACATGTGGATGTTCCTAGCAGAGTGCCTGGTATTCAATCCATGATAGCTTTCCTTTCCTTGTTCTCTTTTCCCCTCCTGAATATACTGAAAAGAAACTAAAATTAGCACTACGGAGATTTCGATTGCCTGTTTTCCATCTGCTTCAATACCTTCAAGATGTTTTTCTTTTTTCTGTATTATTTTCTTCAGATCTAACACACAAAAAAATCTATAAAAAATAGCATACAATGAAAGACCTTTCACTGAAAGACTACGTTATAGGAAATAACTCACAAATAACAATAGATGAACCAAAAAGGAGTCCTTTACTCCCTACTGAGCAAATTAGCAACTAAATAGTCAATCATTGATGCTGGGATAATAGAACAAGCACTCTCTTGTATATTATTTGATGGTTAGCTCAAGATGAACATGATAAAAATAGAACTCAGTTAATACAGATTAAAAACAATAAGCCTTCAATGTTTTACTTATTCTCTGTAATGAAAACATTAATGCTTTAGCACAGTAGCAGAAAAAATGTTGAGAATGATTTAATAGGTGTATTGTGTTATGAAAAACATATGGCCCACACCCTAGACCAAGACCCCTACTGACACTACACTACATCCTATTTATAGACAGGGGTTGGCTAATTAAACAGGTATCCCTCCAATGGGTATCACTATGCTTATATTAACCTCACAGTCATTTTTTTAAAAGATTTTATTTATTTATTTAACACACAGAGAGAGATAGAGAATGAGAGAGACAGCCATTGAGAGAGGGAACACAGGCAGGGGTAGTGGGAGAGGAAGAAGCAGGCTCCCGGCGGAGCATGGAGCCCAATGTGGGGCTTGATCCCAGGACCCTGGGATCATGCCCTGAGCCAAAGGCAGACGCTTAACGACTGAGCCACCCAGGAGCCCCCTCACAGTCATATTAAAAACAATAATAATCTTAATTTCTCTCGTTCTCATTTCTCAGGACAACCCTATGAGATTGACACTAGTACTAACTCCACATTATAGGAGAGGAAATCGAAGCTCAAAGTTCTACTTCGTAGAAAAAGGTCACACAGTGAGAAAGAAAGGAATGTTCTTTAACAGAAATACTAGAACGTTTCTCTCTTTGGTTCCCTTCGAAATTTTTTACTTAGTAGTGAAATACTAATTTGTGGAAATCAATGGCAAACAAGGGTGTGTGAGCTAGAAATGAGCATCTGTTCTTCAGTCTTATATATAGGACTGCGGTAACATAAAAATCACACTAGCCAATGCCTGACACTAAACTTCAGGAATGACAAAACAATAGTGTTGATTTAGCCTACTTAACGCTGAAATTAGTCTGACTTGGCTTTGTCACATACTATTGAGAAATGCGATTTAGAAAGGATTTCTGGGTAAAGCCAAAGCTTATTGTTGATCATATAACCTTTTGCTTTTTTGTCAGCTATCTTTGGAGAGGCAAGTTTTTAAACAATTTGAAATTTCTTTTTTTTGTTTTCTTTGTCTTACATGCCTCCTTAATTCTGTATAAATTCTTGACAAATCTCAACTATTCGATAGTTTCTTCATCAAACAGATATTTACTGAATTCCTACTATAAGCCAAGTCCTGTCCTCAGGAATTTAATGTAAAATATCTACATTGATCGTCAGAGACATGGTTTATATTCACTTGATCAATTATATTTGGTATTTTTGCATGTTCAAAACAAATTGCTTTCAAATATATTGATACAAATAAATAGGCTGTTTCATAAAATATGTTTCTCGCAGACGGCTACTGTTTGTGAAAAAAAAAATCTATATACCTTGTTGATATAATCACTGCTAGCTTAGAACTCTTGAAACCTTACGACAGAAAATGTATCAACAAAACAATGTTGAGGCTTTATTTTCCTGTTAAGGGAACAATCTGAATCTTCCCTAAAAGAGAAATATTACATGCTTCCTAAATTATTATCTTTATTTTCACACAAAAAATAAATCCTTCAAGAGAAGAAACTATCAATCTTTCAGTCTTCGTCTCTTTAATGTAAGAAGAAATGAACCAGAAATCAAGCAATTTGGGATTCCATTGTTGGTTCTACAGGCAGTGACATGGTCTAGGTAGACAAGTAGGAAGCTGGAAGAGAAAGCCTTGGGCAGAAGTGGCAAATCAGTGGCAAATAATCAAATTATTTCCCATATGGTGCCAGAGGTCAAGAGCTTATTAAGTGTTTGAGAACTAAGAAATCAAAGTTGTCCTTAGAGACCAAAGGCATCTGTAGTCCCAATTTATACAAATGTCTTCAAACTGGAAAAAGCAGGTGGAGTTAAAGAATCTAAGGCATTGATGGTTAGAGCAAATCCGATTCTTGGCCATTCAATAATAGTAGAATTGGATGGGAGCAAACTGACTCCAACATTCAACAAAAGTAAGAGTCCAGTATCCCCAAATGTTAGCTTGGAAAAGAAAACAGGGCTGTGAGCCTGATGGTTTGCTTTCTGATTCCTAGGCAGTGGGGAGCCTAAAATCATTTTTTCCAGACCAAATAGAGCAAAGGAAAAGTGACAGAAATTTGATCAGAAATGTAAAGACCCATATGATGGAATTAAAGATTTTAAGTAGTCATACTTGGAGTTATAGTTTATACCCCCCAACAGATTTTACAAATGTAATCCTGATGAGTGCTTTTATACCATAACATCTTTCCTGCTGCAATTTACTACATTTCATTTACTGTATGTTCACACTCTATTCTTTGACTATTACGCCAGCTACTTTCAAGTTGATTTAAATGGATAGCCCTATGGAATTTTGGGATTGGATGGGTCTGTATTTTGAACAAATACCCATTGAAGTTTTAGATTTTGATATTCATTATATGTGATTTCACTTATATATAAGCCTTCATCTCTTGAGATGGAATAATGTGAAATCTATTAATGCATAACAGGAGATGCATTTTTTAAAATATTGTAAAGGATACGGGTGCCTTGGTGGTTCAGTCGTTAAGTGTCTGCCTTCAGCTCAGGGCGTGATCCCAAAGTCCTGGGATCGAGCCCCACATCAGGCTCCTCTGCTGGGAGCCTGCTTCTTCCTCTCCCACTCCCCCTGCTTGTGTTCCCTCTCTCGCTGGCTGTCTCTCTCTGTCAAATAAATAAATAAAATCTTTAAAAAATATATATTGTAAAGGGTAATGTTTTTTATACTTCAGAATTATTTACTTTGAGTATTAGATAATTCTAGAAAAAAAACCATTTCACTCCTCTCTAAAATTTTGGTAAGTTACAGGTTATATATTTTATTTCAAGATTATAATTTTAATATTCATCAGACACCATTACTGAACGCTATTATTTTTTAGCCAAGAATAAAGTAGAGCATTTTAGAAATATTTATGTCTACCTACTCATTTCATTATAAGACTTCAAGTAATTCACTGTCTATTATAAAACAATTAGTGAGTTCCATAGTCAGCTAGATAGAAAGTGTCAGTTCTTATGAGCATTTCCAGAGGGGATAAACATGCTTAGCTTTTTCTTTTCAAAAATTAAGTAGCTTTAACTTATTACATATAGTTAAAAGATTTAAAAATTTAATGTAAGGTCTTTTCTATGTATATACAGTTCTTTCCTACAGGTGTGTGGTTTGGGTATCGTTACAGTCTTTAAACTGCTTGCCTCTGCTTTTTCCACCTGTTGCTATATGGGATGTCTTCATATGCCATACGCATTCAGTAAAACTTCTCTCAATGCTAAAATAGCTTTCTAAGTGTGAAATAATGTTGGTATTATAAGAATAAATGTTGGGGGCGCCTAGTGGCTCAGTCAGTTAAGCATCTGCCTTCTGCTCAGGTCATGATCCCAGAGTCCTAGGACTGAGCCACATGTCGGGCTCCCTGCTCAGCGGGGAGTCTGCTTCTCCCT
>NW_024423319.1:34420940-34454325 GCF_017311325.1 Ursus maritimus | reverse complement strand
GCTGAGCAGGGAGCCCTATGTGGAGCTGGATCCCAGGACCCCAAGATCATGACCTGAGCCGAAGGCAGACTCTTAACTGAGCCACCCAGGTGCCCCAAATAAATAAAATCTTTTAAAAAATTAAAAAATAAAAGTAAGTGTTATGACAAAAGATCATCAGCAGGAATGCTGCATAGAAGATCAATTTGAAAACTTAATTAGCAAACCAAACATTATTAGCCCATCCCCACTGCAAAATTCACAATTCGCTTTTTTTTGGAAAGCCAATGGCTTACAGAAAACTTATTTGACTAATATTTCTTGAGCGCCTACACCATAGAAAGCACTGCCTTGAGACTACGGAACATTAACATAATACAAGGGACAATATGTAAAGAACCATGTGAGTGGAGCTATGTGAAAGGGCTAGAAGAGTTCAGAGGTAGGAGAGATGGTTTCTTGCTGTCAAGAATCACAGAAGTAGAAAGCACTCCGTTTTTATGTTTTTATAGATAAATAATACAATATTCCCTCAACTTTGAAATTAAAAACAAGAATATAAATTCTTTGGTATATATGCCAAATAAGGAAAAAAGAATGCTTCAGTATTTCATTTTTGTCAGGCTAGATGGAGGAATAAAAAAAAGATAGGTGAAAAATAACTGACAGAGGCAAGAGACACACAAGAGGAGTAAAGGAAGTATGCAGAGACAGTGAGAAACTGGCACACATTGCGACCCAAATCTGATTCCTTTCTCTGTCAATTATTGGCTGTGTGGCCTTGGGTAAGACTCGTAACCTCTCTGAGACTCAATTTCTTCATCTGAAAACAAATGTAATACCAATCTCAAAGAGTTCTTTGTGAGGGTCGAATGTAAAGCATATCACACAAAGCAGAATATAAATAAACAAAGTTATTATTAAAACAGTAGACTTCTGTGAAGAAATACCATTTACATGATCATTTAAATTATTACTGCTAAAAATAGTTCATACATCTAGTTAAAATGGGGCTATCATAGGTACCAACACCCTGAATGGGGGGTTACGTGTTTATGCTGTGCTACTGCACCTGTCCCAACTCCCAGTTTGCCCAGAGTTCTGTTATAGCATTTGCCACCCTGTATTGTACTTCATCTAATTATATATCCCTCTCAGCCAACTGTGAGGTCCTCAAAGGATAAGGATGCTGTTTTAATCATCTGGCATATATGACAGACATTTAACTGTTTGGGGACTTAAAAAAATTCACATTTGTTAAAGAACCCACTTATAAGTTGGCGTTATTACAGCTACATTTAAAATAGGCTAACATAAGTTAGTCTACTCTGCATGTTCAGTTGCACATCAAAACATCGTTTTTCCGCTTTGAATTCAAACAAACCTAAATTAGAACCCTGATCACTTACTTAATCCTTCAATACCCTGTTCCTTTGTCTATAAATTGGTATAATGGCACTTTTACTCAAAAACTGCGAGAGAGGCTGTAATAGGATAATAAATATTAAGCACTTGGCACATAAAATAAATTTGCTTGTTTCCTTTCCTTTCATTTTTAATCTCCCTACTACAAAGTACTCTTTTCAATTTCAAAATTCTCAATTTATGCAAATTTTAAAAAGATTTTATTTATTTATTTAAGAGAGAGAGAATGAGCTGGGGGAGGGGCAGAAGGAAAGGGAGAAGCAGACTTCCCTCTGAGCAGGGAGCCTGACATGGGGCTCAGTTCCGGGACCCTGAGATCATGATCCAAGCCGAAGTCAGACGCTCAACTGACTGAGCCCCCCAGGGGCCCTCAATTTCTGTAATTCTCTGTAGAATATTGAAGATTTCCAATGCTGATGGCTGTGAAAAATCTATTTTAATTTAACCCATTTAATATCCACTTAAGAACAGTGAAATAACCTGACTACTGGAAAAAACACATGAAGGAAATAAAGTCGTTTCCATAATATGGTGGAATCATGAATCACAGCAACTTCCAAAGATAAACGGTGGTGTAAGATCCCTGGAGACCATGACAGCTTGAGGGGACTTTGTTGTCTCTGCTTAAAATTAACTGGTAAAAAAAGTGAAGTTTATTGAAGGTACTACCACAATAGCAAGATATCAACTCCTTTCAGTTTTTATATCTGTAATCAAGACGGAGTTTGTTCTTACAACAGCTAAGTCACTGTTATCCAAAACAAGGGGATGGGGTCCTACCTCACTCACAGCACTGTCATAATTGATCAACTTAACATATTAGAATTCAGATGTGGGGCACCTGGCTGGCTTGGTCCATACAGCATGTGACTCTGGATCTTGGAATCCACAGAGCATAGTAAACTCTATGCCTAACCATGTTAGGCATAGCACTTACTTTAAAAAAAATCCAATTCAGGGGCGCCTGGGTGGCTCAGTTGTTAAACGTCTGCCTTCGGCTCCGGGTGTGATCCCAGGGTTCTGGGATCGAGCCCCTCATCAGGCTCCCTGCTCCACTGGGAGCCTGCTTCTTCCTCTCCCACTCCCCCTGCTTGTGTTCCCTCTCTCGCTGGCTGTCTCTCTCTTTGTCAAATAAATAAATAAAATCTTTAAAAAAAATAGAATTCAGATGAAAATATACCTCACAGGGTTTAATTTGGAATAATAACCTAATTGAAACTTCAGTTACTATCCATTGCAAACGGCCTTCAGGTTGTTGAACGCGATACTGACATTATAATTAGAAACATAAATTTGAAGAAATAAAGTGCTCTAAAGGCTAAAGTTTTGTTCTGTGTTCTAAAATAAATGATTTTACTTGGGTGAGAAAGCTTCGGTGATATGATTGGCTGCTAGATCTCTCCACGTTGTCAAAGATAATCAAGAGTTCAGTGTATTGGCCATTGTGTTTTGAAATACCAGGAGGCTAACAGAATGTTGCATTTGATCTGGTGTTAAAGAATGTGGAGAGTAAAATGGCAGCATTTGAAGAGAATTAGAGGCATATGTAATAGGAGTCATGAAAGAGAGGCATAGCCACATTGAGAACTATAAAATAGCGTAGGATGACTAGTGTAAGACCTCTATGTAGAATGTCCCAGCATTTCCTGCCTCTTAAAAGATGATCACGGAAAAATGATTACAAAGAGACGGTTGGTATGTGTGAAATACGTATCCACGAATACAGAAACCTGAAATCTCTTGCTAAAGAATTACTACTTTAGAAAAGGAAGATTAAGTCATTGGCCAGGTATAGCTAGACTAGCGTTTCACAACCTCGCCACTATGGACATTTTAGGCCAAATACTTTGTCGTGGGGGTGGGGGGTGTCCTATGCATTGCAGCTTGTTTTGCAGTATTCTTAGCTTTTATCCACTAGAGGCCAGTAGCAACACTCTTTCAATTGTGAGAATTGAAAATGACTCTGGACATTACCGAATGTCTCCTGAGGGGCAAAATAGCTCCCATTTGAAAACTACTGAGTCAGACCCTAAGTATTTCAGCAGGAGTGTAGGAGAAATTTAGAAAAGGAAGGACAATCACTAGACCCAAAGGATACCTGCAAAATAAATGCTAGAACAGAAATTATTACCTAATCTAGAGATATGCAACTCTCCCATATTCAAGACAACTTCCATGAGATTATATAAAACATCTCTGTTGGACTGGCTTGATCTTCCTTCTTGAGGAAAACAGCTGCTTTTGGTGTCTGTGAGTAATAAAGAAAAACAGAAGCCAGCAAGGCCAGCGAATTTCCATTCATTCTAGCCCCGAGTTAAGTCTCTTGTCAGTGCCAACCTGACTCTCATAAGGGTGGAAGTGCCAGAAGAAATTGGAATAAATTCATCAAAATATTCAGTTATAATTCGACAAACTAAAATTTTTGAGTGCTGTGGTTATTCACTGTTATCAATTAGCCTTTTTCCCCAGCAGTGAGATATTAAGATGAATTTTTGAGGTTGGCAGTGAGGGTAGAAGTTCTTACCATTAAAAATAAAATCAAGGAGAAAAAGAACCATAATGAGAACACATTATTCTTTTGTACAGTTTCCAGTGCCTTATGTCTGAAGCTTAGTCATTTTTTCTACCTATGAAAAAATAGGCAAATATTAGTATGAACAAGCAAAATGCTAATAAAGAAGAAAATTGTTATTTTGTGTCAAAACATGATTGTAATTAGCAATCAAATTTTGCTCCTTTTTTTTTTCTGGAAGTTTTAATAAGGAGTATCTTTGGCTCTTTCTGGCTCAGATTTTGGAATCGCCCCACCTACCTTTTCCTTGGCAAACTCAGGTTGCTCACCTAAAGAAAAAAATAAGTTAATTAATGAAATTGTTTATTTTCCCTCACTTCTGAAAACGTGAAGAAGAATTCATTTTATTCTATAATTTTTTTCTTGGCTTCCATTTATTAGCAGTTTCCACATGGTGAAATCCAGGTATTTTACATATAATTTTTTATTATTGTGAACACCCAAAATTAATTCCATCTGCTTGGCCTTTATCAAACCATGGATTGTATGTGTTCCAAGCCCTGTTCCTTTTACTGCACAACTAAATATTCATTGGACTGTTTAAGGTTAGAAATGTCCAACAAAAAACGTACAGACAAATCAGAGGGACATATTGTTTCTCACTGAACACAATTTTGCGTGCTTAACCACCTCATCTATTCTGCTTTTCATAAACCTTGTCTAGCCCAGTCATTTTTAATTTGTTTTTATCCTGTTTTCATTCCTCTTAGGCTATCTCTCAAATTAGTCACTTTAGAAATCATAGCCAACTCAAGATGATTTATAAGAAATACACAGATTGGAAATAATGTAGGCAGCAAGGTGATTAATTTGTGGATGTAATAATTTGCTACTTCTTGAAAGAATTCATTTTCTCAACAAATGTAGTTTTCTTTCTGAATCACTTTTGATCCAACTCAACATATCTTTCTTGCAGTTTTTTACCAAGTGTCTAAACTTTCCCATCATAAAATAAAATCACAGTTATTGGGATTGTACATTCTACTTTGGCAAATTTTTATTTTTATAATAAATTGTCTTCTGTATAGCTGGAGTATTTATTTTGGATACTGAATAAACAAAATTTCTCTTAGCCATACAATTAAATCTTTAGATACATGTATATAATGTATATTTTCATATTTTTGCATTATCTCAATATTTATGAAATCCTAAACATTCCCCAAAATGTCTCATGTGTAAGTGATAGTCTCTTTCCCATGGACTTTTGAGTGAGCCTGGAAAGACTGCTGTAATGTTTTTATGATGAAATCAGGAGCATATTTGATGTTTATAAAATGCTCAAGATTTCAACTCCGAGTCCAGATTAGAGGTATATTTTGGATTTTCCTCCAAGATATAATTTAAGAGCTCTCTCCCTAATAAAATAGTGGTTGACCCCTAACACTGTTCCTAAACAAGGTTACTAGAACCTCACTTGGGCTACAAAAATGTGTCTGCTTTGCAGAATAATTCAAACATATATATCATATTAACTCTGATATCAACATTAACTAGTAGGAGACACTTTTGTAAGCATACAAATAAACATTATCAGAGCAAACATTTCTTACTTCACACAAAAATTATTTTTAAAAAGTTTTATGTGCTTCATACGAAATTAATATCCAGTAATAATCACATTTAATACTTTTTTCCCCTTGAACAGCTTCCTGGAAAGTAATGCATTCAAAAAATATCTGTGATTTATGTTCATTATTACATGTTTTCCAATAAATTCGTGTATTCAATTGACTGCAGGTTTAATTTTAAGTCATTAAGAGAATTTTCTTTACAAAGGACTAACGTTTTGTAGGACCAAATTAAAAAAATACAATCATTTAACTGCATGGTTTCTAAGAAGTAATTTTATATCTCTGAATATCAAGTCCTTACATTATTTGCAAAGCCTTACTGGGTGACAGATTTGGAGTTGAGGAATGATCTTAGGTTGTTCTTGACCCTCTGTTTTGTTTCAACCAACAAGTCTTGTACAAATTGTCCCCTTCCATTGGATATTTTGAGAAACAGGTGCTTTGTCTATTATTTCATTTACTTTCCCAGTCCTGTTCTAATTTCCTTAGCCATGATAAATTACGTATTTTGAATTCAGCACATCTTCTTGGCAGCTATCCAGTGATATCCTCCCCTCAGGCTGTTTGCCCTGAATATATTCAACATGAACTCCTCTGATCTGTGTTTTCGGGAGGCACTCAAAAAGCTCTTAATTCATGTAGAAAATAATTCATCTCAGTGAGTGAATTGTGATCTTTGCTATGAATTTTTCTTACAAGATTGTGAACCCCTTCTTGATAAAGACTGTGCTTTATATGTTGGTTCCCAGAAGTCTGCCGTTATGTGCTTGGCACATGGTGAATAGCTTGTTGGCATGGACATTTTTGTGAATAATTTGTCTCTGGTACAAAATTATATTAAGAATTGGTATTTGGGCTTTTTAAAAAGATTTTATTTATTTATTTGAGAAAGCGAGAGTGAGAGAGAGAGAGTATGGGCATGGGGAGGGAAAGAGGGAGAAGCAGACTCCCTGCTGAGTAGGGAGCCCAACGAAGGGCTTGATCCCAGGACCGTGGGACATGACCTGAGCTGAAGGCAGACGCTTAACCAACTGAACCACCCAGGTGCCCCAAGAATTGGTATTTGTAATTTGGAAATGGCTCATGAATGAAGTTATTTTCCAGCTTTTTATTTTTGGAAAAATTAGGGATTATCTGTATTTTATATATTGGGCAAATTAAGGCACTTGTCAGGTAATACTCTGTAGAAGGATAACATCACTTTTATTCAATCAGTGCTTCATTGGACTGAATGCTAGCACAGTATTCTTCTCTAAGTATATTTTTAAACTGCTTCTAGTAACATTATGATCTTTGAAAATCAGCCTTTGAGAAATGTTCCTGGAAAACATGAGCAGAAAGTATTAGACATTGCTATCTGTTTGTTTTTGAGAGTACTATTTTATTTATCTGAGTAATATTAGAACAAACTTAGTTTCTTAAGCCTACGTAAAGTTGGCATTCTAATACAATGCCAGGATTCTTTACCAAACTTGTGTCTGTTCGATCATGTATTTGAATAAGAATGTAGTTCAAATACTTGCACTTGAGCTTCAGGTTATTCAATATGTCACCAGCTAATTTAATCTTATCAAGGTGATTTGTATTAATACAATCATCAGTAATTCTGAGTAAGAACAATGCAGCTTCCAGAACTCATTTGTTACTAATATTTGGATTTCACATTCTTAAGCAATATGATAGAATAAAAATAAGTACTCAACAGAGTCTCTTCCTGAAAGATTGCCCATACATTTGGCGAGAATTCAGGAGATCAGACACACTCTCTCTCCCAAGTCATAATCATGATTTTTAATAAAGAATACATGTCTAATATGGGGGATAAAGAGATGGGATGGTTATAATTTTGTGTGATAACATATAGTATTCCTAGTATCCAAGAACATTTTAGTAGTACTATTACTACTAGTCAGATTATTCTGTATTCATTCCTACAGTGTGTTTAAAACCAACATTGTCTATCTTCTTTGATTATGTTATCCCATCCTTGTGAGAAAAGTTGGCTGAAATAGAAGATAAAAAGCAAAGCAAAACAAAGAGAAAACTCATAAAAAATGCAGAAAGAATCTCCCAAAATCTAAAGAAATTAGATAAGAGTTGATTTTTGAAATATTATCCCATGTCATCAGCAAATTTCATACCATGACATACTTCTTTTGACTCTCCTTGTAGTTTTTGATGTGATAGCCATAAAACTCAATCTGGAGGGGCACCTAGGTGGCTCAGTTGGTTAAGCATCCAAGTCTTGATCTCAGCTCAGGTCTTGATCTTAGGATCATGAGTTCAAGCCCCATTTTGGGCTCCACACTGGGCGTGGAGCCTACTTAAAAAAAAAAAAAAAACTACAACAATCTGGAAAGTGACCTTGAATGTGCAACCACAAAGGTTCAGTGAGAAAATCACTGTTAAATAACTTGCAGGAATCTTCAAATTCCTGCTATCAGCACTAGACATCACTGTCCTCCATAACTGTAGTTACATTCAGGTAGAACCAGAGTGAGTTTTTTTTTTCAGAGTAAGATTTTAAAGACTCCAAGCACTGAAAAGATTGTGGTGCTTTCCCGTATGACACTTAGAGCACCAGCAAGTGAAAATAAAGATTTTAAACTAACAAGGCAACATAACTTAAGAATATTTTAATAGGGGTGCCTGGGTGGCACAGTGGTTAAGCGCCTGCCTTCGGCTCAGGGCGTGATCTTGGCGTTATGGGATCGAGCCCCACATCAGGCTCCTCTGCTATGAGCCTGCTTCTTTCTCTCCCACTCCCCCTACTTGTGTTCCCTCTCTCGCTGGCTGTCTCTATCTCTGTCAAATAAATAAATAAAATCTTTTAAAAAAAAGAGAATATTTTAATAAATCTATTAAATGATGCATAAACTCAGTACAGAGACAAAATATTCCTTTACCTAAGACCTTAAGGCTTCTGGCAGAGGGTTTTGATATTATACATTCAGACTCCTTAGGTGAGATTAGGATTGGGAGACTTAAAATATGTTCGTTTGTGTGTGAGTAGGGACAAGAGACAACAGAAAGCTCCCTGAATTTCCTAATGTTGAATATCTGCTTTTCCTCAAAATCACCTGCAGTCTCATGTTTGTTTCCCTTTACCTTCACAATTCATGGTAATGAACACAGAAAAGTCATTTTAAAATATTATATTATTATAATTCCTAGCACCATGATCTTTATTCAGTGAAATATTTTGAAGAGCTGTGAAGTTTTTAATAGCAGAATTATAAACATTAATTTAAATCTTTTCCCATTCAGTAATAAACACTAGCAGTGAACCACCAGTGCTATGCAAATAGTAGCTACAGTGAACAAATAATTCCTATGAGGTTTTGTAAGCTTTTCACTCAGTTAATTGAACAATAGAGTTATGTGCTCACTCTGACTCCCCAAACTCAGTAGGAGAGTTAATATGAGGTCATTTCTCTTGAACATTGCAAATATGAAGTGCCATATAAATGCATCACGATAATATAAACAATGACTTGCGTTGAAGCTTAATGTCATACTTCCCATTTAATTATATCTTAAGACTTGATTTAGCAAAATTTCCTCTTTTCATTAACAGCAGGAATCACATAGTCACACTAGGAAACAAATGAGTGTCACTAATGAAACAGTTTTGTGCAAGTAGCATGAATCAGTTCTTCAAAGTCATATAAATGAACATGCTTTATGCAGTAATAGGATTATATAGACATTAGTCCCTTCTCCAACCTTAAGACCACGCCCTAAGCACACTAGAAAAAATGAAAATGCACCCATTCTCAAAAGGCTGAGATAAAATTTAATTTACCGGTGCCTCTTGCAAACTACAACAGTCAATTTGCCCATCATCCCTTGCATTATAGTGACTTTTAGGCTCTACTGGTATCTGCTTCGCCTTTGTTCTTTTCTTCTCTACTTGGAAAGAAAATCTGTATCTCATCTACAGCACTTACAAAGACCATGTTTCAAATTTACTGAGAAACCGATAAGTATTTGCAGAATAAGAAGAGAAGTTTTTTTAAAGGGGGGGGTCTTAGAAGTCTTGGTATGCTACTGAAAATCATGAAATTAAGTATAGCATTTACTTATACCATTTGGCTGTGGGAAATGGTATTAGGAACTCTGGAAACAATGTTTTTCTTCAGCCAAGCAAGTCCACAAAGATGGATAGTAATAGAAGTTACAGGAGTCAACTGACTGAAAGTACGTGGCTACTTTTCATTTATCTTCAGCCCCGGTTGAAATGGTTGTATGTTCATTCTTTTGGACGCTGTGAAGGATTTACAACACACAATGAAAGAGATTTGATGATTATTGACACAACTATATAATGTTGATGATACTTCATCTTTTTCCTATGTCCTTTGAGTATTAACTCTGTGAGCCTAGCATCTGCCCTCTTATTATATAAACCCTAAAGAGAAGAAAATTAATGTCTTGTTCATAGTAGCTGCTTATTGATGGCTTTCTATGAGGTTTCACTGCAGGTAAAGGATTTAAAAACTTAATAATCCTGCTAGTTCTTTGAGCAGTCTAGAGTACAGGCAATATATAAAGTTTGATGGCATTCTCCTGGGAAGCCGTCATCTCTTTGCTTTTCCTCACATTTAAGATTTTAATTGCCACAGTGTTTCAATAACAATTACGACCTATTCAGAAATTTTCTTTTCATGATCTGACAGCTCTGAGTTTTAATTTCTGAAAGCCTTTCCTTAAGTAGCTTGTATTTGTTACCCCAGATCTCAGGGGAATTTCAATCTGTGCCATCGAGGATCAAGTTCGCATTTACTTGCTCCGGATCCATCAGTGTTTTACCTCATTCTGTATATTGAGCAAGCAGAGCTTTTCAGTGTTTCCATTCCCTTTTGTGCCACAAATCTAGCAATGTACTGACTCAGTCACTTGACTTATTAGCCTGCATTGATCCAAATAAAGTGTCTTCTGCTTTTTTGGCATAAATTTAATTCAATTCCTATTCATGCTTGTTCAAATCCAATAAAGCTTTGCTATTAAGATGGATGTGGCAATGGGCAACTTCTAATTTCTTCCCACAGTTCTTTTTTTTTTTTTTTAAGATTTTATTTATTTATGTGACAGAGACACAGCCAGCGAGAGAGGGAACACAGCAGGGGAAGTGGGAGAGGAAGAGGCAGGCTCCCAGCAGAGGAGCCCAAAGTGGGACTCGATCCCGGAACGCCAGGATCACGCCCTGAGCTGAAGGCAGATGCTTAACGACTGTGCTACCCAGGCGCCCCTCTTCCCACAGTTCTTTATCCATCAGAGCATATCTTTAGGAAATGTTGAGCCTGATTCTTTCATTTCTATCTAGGGGAATGCTAGAAAAAGTAAATTCAATAAATTAAGGTATAAACATTTAAATGGGTGTGAACCCATTTTTCTCTGCTAGGGAAGAAATAATTTTGTGTCACAGAGAGAATAAACATTCACCTGCTACATCCTGCAGGTGGATTCCTCACCTCTTTTCTCATCTAGCCATTTTTCTGAGATGTTCATGCCATCATCCTCACTTTTTAAGTTTCTACATATTTCACAATCATTCCTACTCCTCACACTTTGATCCTTACTTGCTCACATCTCTGCCATTACAATAATTCAGGAATTTTCATATACTTCACACTAACTGTGTTGATTAACTGTATTAGCTTCTTTTTAAAAAGATTGTATTTATTTATTTTAGGAGGGGAAGGGCAGAAGGAGAGGAAGAGAGAGAATCTCAAGCAGACTCCCCACTGAGCATGGAGCCCAATGCCCTGCTCGATCTCATGACCCTGAGATCATGACCTGAGCTGAAATCAAGAGTTGGACACTTAACCAACTGAGCCACCCAGGCATCCCAGCTATATTAGTTTCTATTGCTGTGTAACAAATTACCAAGAACTGTGGCTTAAAACAACACCCATTTATTAGCTCACAGTTCTGTAGGTCAGAAGTCCAGGGTCTTCACCTGGATTCTCTGCTTAAGATCTCAGAAGGCTGATGTAGTGTGTCTGCTGGGCCAAGGTTTTATCTGTGGACTCTGGAGAAGAATCTGCTTCCATGTTCTTTGAGGTTGTTGGTAGAATTCAGTTCCTTATGGTCGTAGGACTGACGTCCCTGTTTTCTTGCTGGCTGTCAACTGGGGGCTGCTTTCTGCTCATAGGGGGAGCCCATGTTTTTTTGTTTTGGGTTTTTTTTTTTTTTTTTGCATGGCTCCCTCCATCTTCAAAGTCAGCAGCTGCATTTAGAATCCTTCTTTATGCTTCAATTCCCTTTGACACCCTCTTCACTTACAAGCCAGAGAAAATTTTCTACTTTTAATTGCTAATGAGATGAGATTAGGTCTGCCTGTATAATCTCTTTTGCCATATAAAGCAACAAACTCATGGGAGTAATATCTCATATTTACATGCCTTGGTCACACAGGAAAAGGGATTATGCAAGGGTGAGGGTCATTAGGCTCATTCTCAGAATTTAAAGTGCCTTTAAAAAATTTTTGATCAATATTGACAGCATTGAAATACACTGTAGTATGAAACTCACAACAAACACACACACACAATGCTTCACAAAAAAGCATTTATTCTTACCGTGCATAATAAACGATGCTATTTTCTATTCTCTTCTACGTGATAAAAACTAAAAATTACTTTAACCTACTACATTTAGAACAACCCCTCCTTTTTTACCATATTGGGAAAGGCAGCCATTTTTGTTTCCTTTCTTAGGAACTCATTTGTAATTTTGGCAGTCTGCAAAATTGATCTATCCAAATTGAGATGAGATGACATGTGACGTGAATTATCTGTTATTTTTAATACTAACTTATCCTGTTCTTCATTTTACATTAGTGTCCTTGCCATGTGCACATAGATATACTTTTCATATAAAGAAAGAGGCTCCAGAATTCAATGTGTACTCACGTAGACTTTTGCATCTAGGTGGTTCTGTGTAAAAACCACCAATATAAATGACCTTTTCTTTTTAGTAGTTATTGTGGAAGTCACTAGATGGCAGCTCTAAAATGTGTGTTGCCCAAAATGAAAGATGCCCACTGCCCACAGAAGGAGGTCTTATTTATTAAGTACTAGAATTGTACCTCAGACATTCTATGGAATCTTGAGATTGCCCAACAATAAAGCAAGCATTAATGTGTCACGGTTTAATGTCCTCAGTTTTCTTTTAGAAACATTTATAATAGATATATTTTGCTTTAAGCTATGACTTTTTAACACACTCATCATACAACTCTGGCACTCTAAGTGCCTTTGGATCCTGTAGACTTGAGACTGAAATACAATTTGATTCCAATAACCTTATAGCCTGATGAAAAATTGGCATAGCATGCATCTTTCAGATTCCAGTTAATTTTTACTTCTTAAAGAAGTCCTGTTTGATCAACCTATCTAAATTAAACTCTCTCATAGAACCCTATCTTTTCTCTTAGCACCAGTCACAACTTCCAGCAATATGGAATTGGTGTGATTATTCATATAAGGTCTGTTACCTGCCATAGACTTTCTTCTTTGTACAAAAAAATGATCATGTCTATTTTGCCTGTCACCATGTCACCAGCACCTAGCACAGAGCCTGACATATAGAAGGCCTTCAGTTGAGACTTATCAATACATTAATGATGAATATGAGTATGGATTCTTTCCTTTTTTCCTCATCAAGTGTTTTTTGTGAGAGACCTTCCTAACACTTAGGTACATGTGAGTTTTTTTTCAGGGACAACCAAGGCTAAAGTGAATCCCGTTTACTGTCATTCCAAAAAGAAGGCTACCACTTATAGGTATAGTTTCGAAGTCCACCTCTAGATAACTTTTTAATGAAAAGGATGATTTGGAAAACCTTTCCATTCCTATGATTATCATGGAGGAAGAGAAGAAACACCAAGCTGCTAGCCAATGTTTTCTTTCTTGCAAATGCATTTCCTGTGATCCATCTGATTTTGTGACTGCCAGTTCCCTCATTAACATCAAAGTTTGCTGCAACAGATATTGCCCTATTACATTTCTTATGATTCAATTATGAATTTCTTGGCAAAGAAAGCATGAGTCTTTCAGACTTGAAACAATATAAAATATGAGCATAATAAACGTATTTCTTCATTTCACTCTAGCAGTTTATACTGGCAGGTGCTTTTGTACCCATTCATATTATTTTTCTTTTATAATAGCATAACTAATATAATGAAGCATTGAATTATTCCTTGAAATGGAATATAAATTATGCCTTCGTATAAATAGAACTGAAGTGCTACTCTAAATCATTATGAATAGATGTGAAGGTCTGTGATTCTACCTGCCCTTATCAATAAAAAAGCATTCTATCATATTCTCAAGGTTGGTGGACATAATACACCTTCCCTAATTCACTGGCTCTTTGTTTTATCATTGTTGTGTTATTTGAATAACAAATGCCCTACTAAAATAGAAACTGGAGAACATTTTGCTGATGGGTTTTGAATCAATATAAAGATTCTAAATGGATTGGACATGCTCATTTTTTCCTCACCTGCTTGTCCTGACAGTTCTGAGCTTAAAAGTGAAAATAAAACACACAGTTGACTCTTTTGCACTCATTTCAAGATTAAAGAGCAAAAAAAAATTATGATCTATAAATTTTGGTTTGCATAAATATACTCTCCAGTTGGCTTCATCCTCTTTATAGTAGGCTGGATTAGAGTACCATCTTAAGCTGAAATCTATAGCTTTTGGCAATCCAGACCAGAAAAAGGTAGTAAACAAAAAATCACATATAATTGACATATAATTTTATGAAATAAAAATATTAGATGGTAATAAATTGAAATGTAATCAATCAGCCTTTTAAAAGTAATTATTTTAAGATTTGTTCAGGCTGTTTTCTCTAGAGTTTATTAAAAACAACTAAACAAAATAAAAAATACTTTAATTACTATTGTATATAAAGAGCAAATACAAACTATCAATGACTACCAACCAGCGACCCCAGTTTAACTCAGAAAAAGCCTCTAAGAACTCTCTATCCTCAACACTTTAACTCCAAAAGCTCAAGAGCTATTTTTGAGTGCCTACCATGTATGTGTCTGCTTAAAAATGATGAAGTGATAGGGATTTCTTAAAGGAATTTTTACTCAAAGCACCGTTACAGACATTAAGATTAAAAACAAGTATCATATTTATAAATATGTGTAAATAGTGCATTGTTTCTGTGGGACCATAAAACCTAAAGATGTAATCCTGTTAAAAACCTACAGAAAGGGAGGCTTGGGTGGCTCACTCGGTTGGGCACCGACTCTTGATTTTCGATGGGGTCATGATCTCAGCATTGTGGGATCAAGCCCCCCGTGGGGCTCCACGCTGGGCATGGAGCCTGCTTGGGATTCTCTGTCTCCCTCTCCCTCTGTCCCTTCCTCATTCTTTAAAAGAAAAAAAAATCCTGCAGAAAAAGCCCATCAATTTTGAAAGCATGTGCTTCTATAGTAAACCATCATGATTGTTTGGATACCACTTTTCTCTCTTTTTTTAAGATTTTATATATTTATTTGAGAAAGAGAGAGAGAGAGAACAAGCAGGGGGAGCGGCAGGCAGAGGGAGAGGAAGAAGCAGGCTTCTCGCTGAGCACAGAGCCCAATGCAGGGCTCGATCCCAGGACCCTGAGATCATGACTTGAACTGAAGGCAGACACTTAACTGCCTGAGCCCCCAGGTGCCCCTGGTTACCACTTTTTTCTTGACTAGATTGCCAAACACTATCGATTTTACCATCCTGAGATGGTACTATAATCCAACCTATTATAAAGAGAATACAGCTGACAGGAGAGTGTATTTATGCTGAACCTGCTGCTAAAGAGCTATTTATAAGAAATAACTTCTCCTTTTGACAAACCATTCATTTCCACTCTGCAGTTCGTGACTTCAGTGAGTGACTTTATTTCTTTCCCTACACGTGTAAATTCTGAATGTTTGGATATCCTCCTCATTTGAATCACATGGAAACCCTACAAATTTCAATTCTAGCCTGATGCAAAACAGTCTTTCCGATTTCAACTTTGCCCCTTTTTCCAAGGTAAGACTATTTAGATACATGTATTATAACCATTTCTGACTGATTTGCCTCTCGATCTTTGAAGACAAATTTAAATCTAGAGAAAATAAATTTTTAGTGTGAGTTATTTCATTAAGAATATATTTTATTAGAATTGCATATTAGGAAAGTAATCAATGTGAACTAAAATAGCTTGGTAACTAATCATGTTACTCCGAACATAATTTTAAAATAATCAGATAATTTCATTGACTAATTTGAGAAAATGCATTTACTCATTAAACCAACATACCTCTTAATTTTAATATCTGCCAGTCATTTATCTTTTCACAGAGCAATTTCACATTTATCAGCTTTTTGGCCTCAACTAGATTAAACAAAGGCACAGAAGGATTGAGTGAGTTGCCCAAAGATAAGAAGTAAAAGTTGGACTCATCTTTCCATCTCTGTATCCCAAAATTCTGTGCTCATTCAAATGCACCATACTTATGTCTTCCTCTAATAACAATTAAAGTCAGCTTATCCCTGTACTGTATGCATTTGCTCCTAAAACTTCAGACACATAATGTTCTCAAAAAGTGAGTTGCCTGACTCAAAAATTTTTAGTATTATTCAGTGTCATATATAATGGACCAAAGACTTTCTATGGGTACTTAACTATGTGACCTAGACAGAGAAGGCATTATTTGGCAGACTCAACTATAATTGAATACTTCATTTCTTCAAAGGAGTCTCTGCTTTCAAAGCAACTGGCGCAGTGAAACAGTTTTAGCAAGATCAAAGGCAGTGTCATCTGTGAATCACTTGGGTTAATCCTGGTGAGCCAAAGCTAAAAGCTATGTCCCCTTGCTATTTAAAGCCTCCCTAGTGGAGTTTTGCTTTGCCTACAATTGCGTCGCTTATGTCAAATTCACAAACGGCATTAAAATAATAATCTAAGACTATTCATTGGTGGGATTACTTCCAGACTCTTGTCTGAATACATAAACTAGTATGTTTCCCAACAGAAAAAAAAAAATTGCCTTCTTTACATTTTTGCTCTAGTCATGGAAGTGTTAATTGTGTCTAAAAATCACTTTGTTCCCCTGCTATTGTTTTGGGTAAATTACACGATCAAGAAAGCAACTGTGAGATTTAACAAAGTTTTGCATAAACAACTTATGTTTGAGAATAGTCCTGCCAGCATACCCCTGCCAGAGTTAGTCGCTGGAACAGGATGTGCATACCACAACCATGTGGGACTTCCAGACTAGGAATTAATACAGATTTGAGAACAACAGTTTTCTTTCCCTTTCTTCCTTCTGTTTCCTCCCCCTCTCTTTGTTTCCCTCCCCCTTCTTTCTTTCCTTCTCTTCTTCCTCTCCTTCCTCCGTTCCTTTTTTATTCCTGCCTTTAGCCTGACATCTTTTTTTGGAATACTTGAAGAGCCAGGTGTTAAGGAATGCATTCCAAAGGAACATTCGACTGCATTTAATTTTGTAGTCTATGACATTTCTTTTGTCTCTTTCACTTAACGGGAGGGCGTGAGACATCAGTTATGCATAAACTAGTGAGACTTTATCATCTGTGACTCTTAGAGGCCCATTGCTCTCCATAAGGCTCAGCATCAAAGGACCGGAAAGAGAATAGATTTGCTTCTAATCTTGACACTGATGACAATTAACAGAAGGACACTGGACAGGTCATTTATCTCTTCTGGATCAGCTTCCTTAACTCTCAAGACAGGAAGTTGGGTGGTCTTCAAGTGGCCCCTTCCAACACCTTCCCTGAGAGTATACTTATTAGGCACAGAGACTGACAATTTAAAGAATTGTATAGTTTCTTACAGAAATCAAAGAGCTACTGTAAGGGTTAGTGGTATAGACTGAATGAGTGTAGACACTAGAGTGAATAATTCTGAAATTGAATCCTGCTCTACCACTTACTAACTGTATTTGGCATTTTAACATATCAATTTATTTTTTAATCTGCTATTGCACTGTTGCCATGGTAATGATTAAAGGAGACAAAGTATATAAATTATTTCCCACAGTGTTTGACATGCAATAATAAATACATGAAAACAATTATTATGCCTCCCCTTCTTATATTCTTTTCATATTGAGAAATTTCTACAGGGATTACCCAATCAAGAAGATTCTTTATTCTTTTACTTATCTTAGGGTGACAGATGGTGACTTAGAGAGTAACACTTCCCAGGGCATACCACAATAACAGATTCAGCGCCATGAACTTTATAAAGTCTTATATTAACAGCTTCTCTACTGCCGGATGCAAAGTATCTTGCCAAAAGGTATGTGGGAAGCTGATGAATAAGTTTCCACAAATATTGGCATGAGCTGGGTACTTGTTTCATGAATGTAACTTCTCAGTTTTTGGCAAGTTAATTGCAATGACCATTTAGAATAATTTCTGGCTTTCTCTGAGTAGCAGGTGTTTTGTGGTCTGTAGAGGTTTTCAAACCTATATAGATATGTCATAATAAGATCAGCTGTGGAGACACTATATTGCTAACACTTCTATCTTTGGCTTTCATTGTTTTTAGCTGCTTCTCTCTACAGATGGTTTTAATTTGGACCAAAATATTTGAGTAAGTTAAAATAAGATTTTAAAATTCAAGGAATCCTTCCTACAATACAAGCAATGCAGTAACAACAGATTTTATTTCAGAACCCCAATACCAGCAGATGGTGGGAAGAAATTAAGTTTGAGTAGAGAATGGTAGTGAATATATAATTACAAATATGCTGGCAACCTTAAGGATCAAGGTAATTTGGCAAAAGTAGCTTGCATAACCTCTATTCCTTTACCTATAGAAGAGATGAGTAAAATCTTGAAAACACTTAAAAATTATAGATTTATTTTACCATAAATTCTCAATTAAGAGATAATTAATAATCAGTAGAAAGAACAAGGATGTAACCTCTACATGGGCAGGGGGCTTTGCTTCATTTACTGGGGGGGGGGGGGTTTTTTCCCTACGCCTCTTGGTTCTTTAGCTGTTCTAATAACCAAATTAACATAAGACAAATGAACAGGGGGAAAACAAGTTTAATTTGATAGGTCTGGGTGCCCCAAAGATATGAGCCCACTGGCAGGCAGTTGAGGGTCATGTGCAGTCTTGAGCTAAGGAGAAGGGGGTTGGGGTTTAGGACTTCAAAGTGGAGGAAGACAATTCACAAGGGGATGGGAGGAACAAATGACTGGTAAACAAATGTTTGCCTACCATGTGGAAAAGTCTTTCTGGTGTACACAAAAAACTGATCTTTGGTGATAGCTGTCTTCCTGGTACAGGCTCCCTATCTAAATTTTTTTAGACAGTTAAGTGGAGATAAAAAGCTCATCTTGAGTCTGTTGAGCCTTGATTGCCTTCAGCTCAAAATAATCCACATGCCAAAGTGGTGTATTTGGAGGTGGCCTGCCCTGAACCCTGTCAATCCCAAGTGGCTACAATACTGTTAAGCACATAGTAGGCATTAGATAAGTGAGTTGAATAAATGAACAATGTCTTGATGAACACATAAACTCTTTGCCTATATTGTCTTCCTAAATGTGCTTTTTAAAAAAATCCCCAAAATATTCTTTTAGAATCTTGAACTTGCAATTTTCTAGGAAAAACTGCTTAACCTCTTTGAACCTAACAATTTCTTTTTCTCTTAAAATGAGTTTTGAAACTTAAATTAGGCGAAACTAATTATCACAGTGCCTAGCACCTAGTAGGTGGTCATTAAATGTTTGTGGATTTTGTTTTATTAGCATATTACCTGCACTTTGAGAAAAATAAGGCCCTATAACTTTAATCTAGACATTGTTGTTTATAAAATAAGAAAGTAGGACTTCTTGGGACAGTTTTTCTAATTTATTTTTTTTTTTAAATATTTTTTTTAAACTTTACTTATTTGAGAGAGAGCAAGAAAGTGAGAGCACTGAGGGAGGGGGAGAGGGAGAAGCAGACTCCCACATTGGGAGCCCCAATCTGGGGCTCTATCTCAGGACCCTGAGATCATGACCTGAGCTAAAAGCAGACGCTTAACTGACTGAGCCATCCAGGTGCCCTTGGGGACGGTTTTTTAAATGTAATAATAGAAGAAACAGTACCCCCTATGATTTATTACTTAAAGAAAAACAAATGTTCATGTTGAGGCATATTATGTATTTTTGTTAAACAAATGCATGATTTAGTCAGTATCATATGCAGTTTGGAAAAGTAAAACATTATTTAAATGCCATTTCTGTGATGTCGTAAAATACCAAGTCCCTGAAATGAGAGAAAAGAATAAAATACTCTTGTTAAACCTATTTCCCAGCATAATTTAGAAGTTCTATAAAATCAAATGCAAGGCAAAGGTGGCACACCGTATCTCAGTGGTTATTTGCACCAAGCACATTTTCCTTTAGAAAGTTGATGAGTGAACAGAAGTTTCCAATAAGAAATGAATACATTTTAATTAATGTAAATTTCCAATATATTTAGTCACTGATATTGAAAAGTATGTCCGGTCATGCATGATGGAACCAATTTTGAATTTACAGCTACTAGAAAAATTCATACCAATTTAAATACTATAATATGCATACTGCGTGTGTAGCTGTCAGAAAACCTTATTTACAGCCACCTTCCTCTCACTGGTCATGTTGTTGCCCTGTAAGATTGTTTTCTTTAAAGATTTTATTTTTAAGTCATCTCTACCCCCACCGTGGGACTCAAACTCACAACCCTAGGATCAAGAGTCACATGCACCACCAACTGAGCCAGCCAGGCCGCCCACTGCCCTGCAAGATTTTGAAGACCTTTGCCAAATTAGAGCTATTCCTTATATTTAATGAATCACCATTATTTCACCCCCTTGAAAGCTTAGATAAGAGAGCTCAAGTTGTTACAAGCTGTTGTTAAGTGTGGAGGGTGGTACTGATGGAAAGACTTTAATGGACTGGTGTTGGAAATGGGGTTTACCTAAAAACTACTTTTCTCAGAA
The DNA here is from genome assembly GCF_017311325.1 of Ursus maritimus. Lineage (NCBI taxonomy): Eukaryota > Metazoa > Chordata > Mammalia > Carnivora > Ursidae > Ursus > Ursus maritimus. Next base: position 34,433,771 of record NW_024423319.1, on the reverse strand, counting down.
TGCATTATTGTAACACCCACTGGAAAGAAAGTCATGAAAGAACAAAGACACCTATATAATTTTATAGTATCTAGAAAGATTAGTTTCTTCTAGGGAAAATACATCATCCTCATCATTTTAGCAGATGGTTAAAATAATTTTTTGCATTTTGATTTTGTTTTTAACAACTGGATTGGGATCACATGAAGATGCTAAAAATAAAAACTGGATTTGGTCATAAAATAATGAAGACAGCCATCTTTGAGAAAAGTAAATATTTTTCATGCCATGTAACCTGAGAACATATCTCATTTGTAGTTATACTTTCCTTTGAAAAATTTTCAACCGTATGTAGTCGTAGAGACAACAGTACAATGATCCTTTATATGCCCATTACCCAGATTTAATCATTGTTAAGATTTTGCAACACTTGATTGATCTATCCCATTATTTTTCTCTCCCCCTCTCTTTGTTGAAATATTTTCAAGTATTTTGCGTTACTTCAGTATGCATTTCTAAAATTGTTGGTATTTCTTACATAACCATGTTGCAATTACCACACTTAACAATTTTAAGAATAATCCCTTGATACTATCTAATATTCCAGTCCGTATTCACATTTTCTCTATTGTCTCAGAAATACCTTTTTAATTTCTTTCTTTCTTCTTTCTTTCTTTCTTTCTTTCTTTCTTTCTTTCTTTCTTTCTTTTTTAGAGAGGGAGAGAGAGAGAGTGGAAGCATGAGTAGGGGGAGGGGAAGAGGGAGAGGGAAAGAGAGAATCCCAAGAAGGCTCCACGCCCGGTGCAGAGCCCGACATGGTGCTCAATCCCACAACCCCGAGATCATGACCTGAGCTGAAATCAAGAGTCGGGTGCTCAACCAACTGAGCTGCCCAGGTGCCCCTGTTGGTTTTCTTAAGTTTACTTTAACTTTGGGTAAAACTGTAGAATAACATGTTGATATTTTAGCAAAATTGCCTGCTGTTGGTCTATATTATGGTATGAGTCTATGTGATAGAAAATTATTTCTCTATTGCACACAAGTGGGTGGAACTATCGTGACTGCCTATGTATAATCTTTCAGTGAAATGTGAAAAACAGTTTTTGCTGTAAGGAAGCATCTGCTATTTCACCAATGACTTTTTTCCAAATTTGCAGTGATCTATATTCTGTAGATTTTTAATATTAGGGAAGTTAATTTTCCTGCTTGGGTTATACAAATGAAAATATTCGTCTACTCAAAAGGGCTTTGCCTCATCATGAAATGATTTGAGTTTATGAAATGATGGTGCTTTGGAGGATGATAATAATAAGATGTTTATTTTATAGCACTTTTCTTTTCATTCCCCACTTCCCAATACACACACGCTTTGAAATCCTGAACCAAAGGATTTGAAGATTTATGTTGGTTTGAACTTCCTGACAGATTTTATTTTGTAAGTTGAGTTGCACAGGAGATACTCTGGGAGGGTAATTAGCAGAATTCTTCACGCATCTAGTTAGAAAAAAAAAGGTGAAAACATTACATGTCATTTGTGGTCTGATATTTTAGCTTTAATATCACTGAGAGGAGTTATAAAATAGGCAGATCTGTTTCTCTAAATATTGACACCATCTGGTATAAAGTTCACAGAACTGGTGCAAGAAACAGTATTTTCAAAGTTGTCAAACTGAAGTCCTATTTTTCTCCATAAATAAACAAAAAGGAAGAAGAGTACACAAAACAGTAAACAGGTATCAGCTGAGCATTAAATCTCTAAAGCAGAAGTCAGCTTCGATAGCCACGAATCTGGCCATTACTTCTTGAACTTCACTTTTCTATGTTCTAGGCATAAGATTTTTTAAAATCAGAAAGTTACAATTAAAAACTTTTGTGCTAAATTTATTGTGAGTCTGCGTAGTCTCTTAACTCTTGAAGATGAGACACGCATTTCGGATTCATTTAAGGAAGTACAAAGAAGAAATGGGACAGAATGCGTGCACGTAAATTTGTAGGACACGCCAACTGCATTATATATTTGAGAGAGTGAGTGAGAGCAAGCATAAGCAGGGAGAGGGGCAAAAGGGGAGGGTTGAAGCATCCTGTTTGTAAAATAGCATAAAACAATGTCAAGCTTTCATGAAAAACAACTTGACTCTCAGCATTTCAGAGCCAGGAGAGAGAGAGATTATCTATTACAACACCGTCATGCTATGGATGAAAAAATGAGGCCCAAATTGGTCCAGCGGCTTATCCTAAGTCCTACATCAAACAATCCAGTCAGGGCTAGAACCTATGTGTCCAGCCTCCAGCCCACTCTTCTGTGTTGTACTATATATATTTAACGTTCAAGGTACTAAATGATACTAGAAAGAATTCTATATTTTATAAATTGTTACTAATACAATTAATTTTGATTTTGACTCAATTATCTGTATTTGTGGTCAATTTTAATTTCACGTTATTAACCTGCGATTTATAAGTCTTGCTGTATTTTGGTGATTTATAGGCACTGTGTAATAAGTTATAAAGTACAAGTAGGACTCGCTTTTTTTTTTTTTTTGATGGGACAGGAGAACCATGAATAGACTGATTTTTCCACTCCAAAGTGGATTTTTGTTTGTTTTTCTCCCTTTATCTAGGTGATCCTGGAGCTGTGAAATGAAGAGCTGTTGGAAAGATGAGGAGTTAAGAGTTCATTCGGCTGTCCAGATGTATCCAAGTACCCCGTTATTTGGCAATAAATACATCTGGGCAACTGATTGAACTTTTCGCTTTTCACGACTCTGCTGGAACCTCTACAGCCAGAAGAAGGGCCTGCTCTATGGGCAAAAGTCTGTGATCTCTTAACCTAATGAAATAGAAAGTGGGAGTGGCTTATAGGGGAGGAGACACTAATGTAAATGTAAGTGGAAACACATTTTACTTTGCAGGAACTTGAATTTTACGTAGCTCAGCAGAAGATGAAGAGGTGCTCCCCGCTCCCTGCCCCACTCTGGTTTGCAAAATTAAAATCAAACCAACATAAAATTTTGAACTGTTCGTTCCCATCAGAGACATTCATTATGTGCTTAACATACCACTATAAAAGAACTATATTTTTTATTGTGATTGAGAATAACCAGCAAATGCTGGCTAATATTATTACCGTGACATATATATATTTATATATATATTTAATATATACAAAAATATTAAAAAATATATATGTATACATACATACATATATATTTAAAGACAAAGGGTCAAGGATCTCCATTGCGTTATTTCATTTTATCCATAACAATGCTTACTGTCTGGAATTATCTTACTTATTTAAATGCTTACTGTCTGTATCTCCTGCTAGAATGTAAGCTCCGTGAGAGCAGGGACCTTGTCTAGCTTGTTTGCTACCACACGAAGACGCTGTTATACAGAGTTTTCAGTCCTGTCAATCAGGTCTCCAAAACAGATTTACCATATGGTTTGCTCTGTGAGCTCTGCTGTTTCAAAACCTTCAGTTTACTCTGTTATGTGGCTACTTATGCTGAGAATATTCAGGGATAGTTCTGCTACCACCTATGGAGAAAGCAACTTCAAATACTAGGCATTCTGCCCACCAAGACAGATCCTCTCAATGTCTGTTACTATTAGCACGGAAAAATTTTGGTAGCTATTTTAACTCTTTAAACTTAGAAGCGGTTCTGTTGTTAAAGTATTATTTTAGGTAAATGGAATAGGTGTAGCTGGGAAAAACTTAGGACCTCGTATACTGTAGATTTCAGGAGTTAACTATCTTGTTAAGTCTCACTAAATTTAACAGTAATCACTCTTATAAAATATGTAAAACACAAGCAGAAGCATTTAGTAAATACAAATAAGGGGAAATATTTCATGTTTCATGTTAATTCCAAGTACAAGAGGAACAGTTAAATTTCTTTAAACAACCACTGACATTATCTCAAGCGGGGGGGGGGGGAGGGAAGAAAATGACACTAGACCTGCATTCAAATAGAATAAATCACCTTATTACCAGTTCTAATGACATGTCCAGGAGAGACCCAGAGTCTTGTCCAGTGAATGCCCCCTTGCCCTTCACTTTCAAAAGTGTCTCGGTCTGGAGGGGAAATTTTAAAATCACCCAACATATATAATTGCATATTCAGAACTGTTAGATTTCCCTGTGGCACATAATGAGGAAGTCTCCAGTTTAGGGTCTGGATCACTGCATTGTCGGACAAGTCAAAGAAAAGATGCAGTGAGCAAGTTGCTAGTATTACATTATCCTGTAATATAGATCTGTACTCGACTTAGTAAGAAACTGATCATTTCCATTGAAGTCTCTTAGCTCGAAGCTTTTTGCCTAATCTATGATTTTCTGGGAAGCAGATTGCTAAACATTGGGAGGTTATGAAATTGCCTCTTCTGGAGATTGTTCCAGAGAACATCAATTATCGCATTTCTTGAAGTGGCTTAAGTATAGACCTGTCTGAAGGCAAAGGACTGAGTTATTTGATCACTCATAATTTTTCAGCCGTAGGAGTGTCATGAATTCATAATTGTGGAATAAATTAAGACGTTACACTTGAGGATAGAAGATTTGGATTCATTTAACATGAAGTTAGATACATTTCTAAATTAGCTTAACAAGCTTGAATATCCTATGTCGACTGGTGGAAGAGCAGTCTTTAATTGCATTGATTATAATTGGATAACATAATAACTTTTTATTAAAATTGTAAATAGCTATTATATGATTTAACTAGAGTTGGCAAAGGTGAATTTTTAGTATGACAATTATATGCTTTATTAGAAAATCCCCACAGTGCCTTTGAAGTTAAAAGGAAAATTCCTACAATATTCATTAGTTCTAAGGATAGTATTTGAATTAAAAGATTTCCCCCCAAAATGTTGTAAATCTGTGCCACATTAACATAGTCTTCTGAGGAGAAATCTAAACATCTGTGACTAATTCACTTTTGATCTAGTATCTGCTGAAAGCCCAGTGGCTATAGTAACCAGAGGGATAAGTTTTGAGTTACGAGTCCATAATTTCTGAACAACGGAAACCGTCAAAAATTAAACCTCTGCATTTCTTATGAATTATAAAATTTTTAAGTGCTTTATTATAAAAAGCCAGACAAGAATGATCTCAGTTGACTGTCTCTTCTATAATTTTTAAAACATTCAGTGTCAGATTTAATCTCTTCAGCATGAGAGAAAGTAATCTGCTTCATCACTGTCGTCAGCTCATGGGATTTCCAGAAATCTAATGTAAACTATGTTTTTTAATGGGATAACCTATTACTTCCAAATTTTGTTGAAGCATCGGGTAGAAACACTGGCACTTTCTTACTATTTTTATCAGTATTATGTTTGACCAGGTCTGGAAAAGAATGACTAGGAAACAGTTTGAGGACAGGAAACATGATTGAAACATGACCAATCTTTCTTCCGTGTCAAAGGGGAGGAAAGGTGATAGTAAAAACGAATCATAAATGGTTAGCTTTTGAAGATGCAAGGAAATGTCCAGGATTTTTGATAAAGTCATAGATTTCTGTCCTCTCCAAATACAATTTAGAAAAAAAAAAAAAACCGCNCTTTCTCATTTGTAGGATCTTTTCACTTCACACCTTAAATCTCAAGTCTCTCCCTCTCCCTGCCCTTCCACCAATCAAGTACCCAGCACTTGGCTAAAGAATGTGGGAGTTACATGGAAAGGACATTTATATGGCTCCTCCTCTCAAAACTTGTCTTTAGCACACATTTAGCACGTATTTGCCTCTGCTGCTTTGGACAAAACCCTTTGAACGTATTCTCTTTCCTCACCAACCACCTCCTCTCATTGGCTGGTCCTTCTCTCCCCCTTCATCCAATTACATTCTCGATCCTTTCTACATGACTTTTTTGAAATGGTGCTAAGGTCCACTGGCAAAGTTCTTTTGGACAAATCGCACAGTGTGACTCTGTTCCTTCTGAAAATAGACTCCCTTCACATTTTCCTTTTTGCCTATTCTTTCCATTTCTATTTGCTGCCCTTCTTTATTTTTCCTGTTCTCCAATTCAATATCTACTCTCTACTGATTTAACAATTGATTCTTAAACCTAATCCCCAACTATGACTTTACTAGAGTCCAAAGTGGTGGGTTTAATTTGTTGTTTGCATCTCCCAATACAGAGCCACGTGGAAGTTCTTTCATAAGCTAAATTTAAAATGTGTAAGACCGAGATAACAAGCAAAATTGATTTCCCTTTCTCATCTTTGCAGTCTTTCACAAATGAATTGAATATAAACTATACTTTGTAGAGATGGCCATAGATCTCTCACCACTTGGAGGGCAAATGGGCATGGAAAACTAGGTATCCCTTAAGGAAAGCCCAGCACCGGGTTTCCAAGTGAACCATCAAATTATTGTCCAATGAATGCAGGAAGTATAGCATCACTAAATTCATGCCCAGACAAAACTCTTAAAACGCCACCAAGAAGAAGTTAAAATAGAGGCTGTGTGCCGAAGAAATCTTACACAGGTCCCCATTACAGTCATACTTCTATTTAGAGCTAAAGAGGCATCACACCAATTAGCTCTGGAATTAACAAATTTCCAAGTCTAGCCTGAGGCCACGTGGAAAGAGTCAAAAGTAGTTTTTGCTCTTTTTAATTCATACCAGCTTTCTTCCCCACAGAGGTTTTACTTTTTTTGTTGTTGTTGTTATTGTTATTTCAACTTCCATGACGGTTATTGATAATGACGTATTTCTGAGTGATACTGATTTTGATAGTTTAAAATTAATTTCTGAATATACATTGGGAACCCTATTTTGACTCAACTGTCCTCAAATTTTCACACTATTTTTGATAATATATGCTATATGATATATGGCATATGTTGACATTGGAGCATAGATTTCATAAGCATCAATTAAATATAATGCTCAGCATATGAGTCTTGTTTAACTAAAATCGTACTATTGAGAACGATACGAAAACTACTATTTGTCCCCCTTTTTGCCTTAGCAAATGTAGTTACTGTTACTGATGTCTGAAGATTTTGCAGAGTGTTAGAGAGAACATAAACAGTTTGTGATTTGTGTTGCAGAAATAAGAGATTAGTCTGAATATGTATTTATGGATCTTGAACTTATTTCTGTGATTTAACCTGTGATTTTCTCTTCATGCTTGATATAGTAAATTGATTTCAGGTTAATCAATCTTTTTCTGTACATAAAATCATATATATTTATATATATAATATATATACACACTCACACATAAATGTGCATATATATTCTTATAATACTTTGACATTGTTACATGACCAAACATAGTTTCTTTTTTTTTTTTTAAAGATTTTATTTATTTATTTGACAGGGAGAGAGACAGCCAGTGAGAGAGGGAACACAAGCAGGGGGAGTGGGAGAGGAAGAAGCAGGCTCATAGCGGAGGAGCCTGATGTGGGGCTCGATCCCAGAACTCCGGGATCACGCCCTGAGCCGAAGGCAGACGCTTAACTGCTGTGCCACCCAGGCGCCCCCAAACATAGTTTCTATGAGAACCATATAAATTCTCATTTAAAATGAATCACTCTATCAGTTATCCCACCGGTGATATTTTTTCTTAATTTTATAAAACACAACTCTTCCCAAATTTGAGTACTTGAATTCCCAGGTATTCTTTTTCTGTCCAACAACGAGAATTCCATTATGAAAGATTGGCAAGTCTGAGCGGTTTGCAGATCAGAGTGTTTAATTAGTGTTTTTTTGTTATGGTTTTTTGTTTGTTCCTTTTAACTTATCTTATCCAAGGTTTTAAGAGGTTTTGTAGAAGTACTCACAGGACATTTCTCATTGCAAAATACCATCACAGTGACTTAGCCCTTTGGGGAAACATGTAATGTAGCAGTACTTACTTTACATAATTTATATATAATTTATTCCTGTCTATCACTTCCTATGTCTAAGCTTTTACCACCAATCAAGGGGCATTTTCTATCAGGTTTAGTCAACTTTCAAAAAATGCAAATTTGAATAGTATAGAAAGATACTATTTTGCCCTCAAGGCATTTTAGTTAATAAGTTGAAGATCTATATACATAATATACTTTTGTGATTATTACTTATCTCCTCAATTAACAAAATTGGAACTTAGAAAAATAAATATTTCTTGTTTAATTTTCCTGTTTATATTTCACAGGAAAATATACATGTAAAAAAGATGACAACACAGATTAATTTTTAAAGAAATACAGTATTTTGAGTACCAATAATGGGATTCCACCATGGCTGAGAAAATAGAAAATATAATGTTTAATGAGATAATTACCATATCAAGCTATAGCAAACACAATTTCAATTGGTTTGTTATAATATACTGGAATGAAGCATACTTTACTTTGAAACTTTTAAGTTATATTAATTTTTAGACACTTGAAAAGTAAAAATTAAAAACAATTTTTATATTTTAATATTGGGGAAAAAGAAGGATTTTGATCTTTGTTGAGGGCTAAGAAGCAAAATAAGACCTTTTTGTCTTTCTGTACCATTTTTTTTTTCTGTCACTTATTTCCAGACCTCCCAGGAAGAGGGATTTATGCATTGTCTGGAAGGCATTTTATGGGATAAAAATAGTCTGACTAATGATCTTGGAATGTCACTCTATCTCTCCCATAGAATATTTTTTTTCTGGATACTGGAGGCCATACTTTATGCATTATTGTAGTGAAAGGGATGGTTTTGAGGTAGATTTCTGTGTAGGTAACACTGATAGAACTCACAAGTGAGAGGCGGGGAACAAGAAGAGAGAATAAATTAAATTCATAGCTTGAATGACTAGAATAATAGTACTATTAATGAGATGGGAAACAGGGAGGTGCAATTTCTTCCAATAAAATTTTATTTCCGAACTTCTAAAAGCAACTAAAAAACACTAGAAGAGATTATCAACAAATTTTTATTACATTCCTTGAAAATATTTTCACATTAGACAGAACGGATCATTTTTCAATGTTATTCCACATTCTCAAGCTATTCAAGTCTCTCTTTCTCCCCCTCCCCCACCGCAACTACATTTTTCTCATTGACAGCCCACTGCGTGCAAACCTAACATCACAATCCTGACTCTTGTAAGAGCCTGCGATCCCAGAATTCAGTTAGATGTTTGGTGTGGGAAGAGAGTATAACCAAAATCCTAAAACTGAAGATATAGGACACCAAGAATAGAGAACAGAGAGGTTTACTCATTCTGTTCCCAGTTAGGAATCTCCAGGCAGAAAAAAAAAAAAAAGAAGGGTTTCTATGTTAATCACTAGAATTCACACTGAGTATTCATTCAATGTCAATGTAAAGACTGATAGTGACACGTGCCACTCTGTAAAGATGTTACTGCCACAAAGGAGTGCACCAGAGATTCTCAGCAAATTTGCAACCAGTCTACTCCTGGCCAACATGTTAGCATACGGAATATAGTGAGTGCTAAGTGGTAAATGATCGGGTATAGAAATATTTGGTGGGGTTTTGCAATGCAACAAATAACTCCTTGAAAAATAGCCTATAGAAGTGGAAGGTATTCATTCTGAAATTCTTTGATAAGTTGTTTGGAGAGTTTTCATGTTTCCTTCTTAACCTTTAAGATGCATTGTCACCTCTTAATCAATAAAAGAAATTAAGGTTTTTGTTTTCATCATCTTGTGCAACTGACCTTTTGTTTGCATTTTTAGCATTATTCCATGTGCCCTGACTATAACATATTATCTATTGGATACTAACAAGCTGGTACATAGGGTGATTCCTGTATTTAATATAGTAAACCTGATCAGCTTATTTATTTTGGTATAAACTTGGTGCTGCCCTCTGGAGAATATTGTTGGTTAATGCAAAAGTATAAATAAAGCTAAGTAAATGCAGATTGCTTCACTTTGAAGAAAATACATTAGAAATGTTGTACAAAATATGTTCACTTAATAGAAATACTTACAACTTACTTCAGTTTTCCATGTTCTTATAAGATGAAACCTTTGTATTTTATACATGCTACTTAATTATTACATCACAAACTTTCCCCAAATGGTTTGTTAATTAAGAAGCATATATTCTTAATTTCTTTCCCAGAACACTGATTTGAAGCTATGTGTACTCTAGGAAGAGAAGTTTTAATAGAAGCCCCAAATGAATAAAGTGTGTACAAGAAATTTTAGAAAAACTAAGAAAAAGAAAAGAAAAAAAAACTATGATGATTGTATATTGGTAAATAAATGAAAAAGATATTCTCTGCCATTTTTTATCACTTACATGATATAACATCCTTGCCTGTTTGCTAAACTTTGTACTGATTATTTATCAATAAATATACTTAAGTTTATTTAATTGGCTGTTATGCAAGTTATTTGGACTTTTAACTAATTTTCTTTTTCTTTTTTTTTCTCTCTCCCCAGAAAGGATGGAATTATGAATCCAATCTGTTAAATTTCCTCTTCTCAATTTTACACTTTGGTTGCTTAACACCGAAGCAATCATGGTGAACCTGAGGAAAGCGGTGCATTCGTTCCTGTAAGGATGTTATTACTTATTATTTTTTAAAGATAACTTTTTTATGGTAGCTTGCTCAAAAATGTTAGAGGTTTTTCTATGATCGTTCAGCTATGTTTGCCTCAATTTGCACAAATGACTTGCAGCCCACAGACTAATATCATGGATGTTCCTTGTGCAAAAATAAATGAAAAAAAAAAAAACCCAATGACTTAGACTTCAATTAAACAGAACTGCTCATGTATTCAAATAAATAATATGGCAATAATATCTTAAATTCAAAAATAATTCCAATGTTCGCGGCTGCTTTCTCTATGGTTAAAATGTAGAAATGAGAGAGGTTCTTTCTTTTTCCTTCCTGCATGAACTAAACAGCTTAGAGGATAAAATGTCTTTATAAGTTTCTGGTTTTATAAAGAATAGTTGAGGTTGCAAAAGAATGGGTCAGAAGTCAGGGAGTAAAGGTTGGGTGATGTAGCTAGACAGAGGAAGACAATGCCATCTTCAGAAGTCTTGATACCATGACCCAGTAGTTCAGGTCATTAGAATGTCATATAAAGGAGATAAGAATTGGATTGAAGTACTGAACAATTCTAAATGTAATCTAATCCAGGTGTATCTTTTTTTTAACTTAATACAATGTTGGGTTCATTTCTTCCAAATCCACTCTTCAAGGAATGGGGCATGGAAAAAAGATGCGGGCTCTGTAAATTCTGATCAGTTACAGTTGAGAAGTCTTGAATCCCCTTGCTCCTACAGTCCCCTCTATGATTCCTGTAAAAGTGCTCCCCCAGGAAAAGGTTTACAGAGTAATATAGATATAAAGTACATCAACACTGCATCCTCCACACTATGCAATATGTTCCACTATGGCCCATGTTGGATGTCATCGTACATTGTGGTGATGGTAATCTCAGTGATGTGTGATTCCAAGAGAACAACAATAGACAGGAAAAGGAAAGGATGAAGGACAGTGATAAAGAAGGGAAGGGGTGCCTGGGTTGTGCAGTCAGTTAAGTGACAGACTCTTGATTTTGGTTCAGATCATGATCTCAGAGTCATGGGACACAGCCCTGCATCGGATGGATGGTAATCCACCTCTTCTAAAAACGCCCATTGTCATATGCCATGCAAAAACACAGTACATTTAAAACGTATAGACTTTTGAATCAAAATATCATCTTGTTTATCTACTAAGAATATAAAATTATATACTCATTAAACAGTTAGTAGCAATGAATAAATTGGTTGCATTGTTTGGAGAGAAATTATAGTTTTTGTGTACGTATTTTATGAGACTTCTGTGGGCTTAATAACAATTAACTTAAGCTTTAGGATCAAGACCTAAATTATTATTCTTTTATAAGAGGACTGTATATATTTCACTGAGCATGTAAATATTAGAAGTTAGGTTTAATTATAATATAGCCAATTCTTGATTACAAAACTATGGAAAATAGGATTGAACTTTAATAAAAATTATAATACTGTGTGCATAGTAGCACCCAATAAGAATTTATTAAATTTAATTGAGTTGAAATAAGGAAACTGAAGTAAATACTCTTTCAGGATCTTCCCATTAACATTACTTTGTAATTCACAATAGGTATACTTAGATTCTCTAAGCTTCCTCAGTAATTTAATATTTGTCTCATGGACTCTTTCATGAAAATTAAAAATATATCTGGCCAACAGAAGTAGGCAAGATAACCACTTGAAGAGTTTCTCTACCCACAATGAGACACTCATATTTTAAAACTGATAATTGTCCAATAGTATTTCATGTGTTTTTTAGATACAGTTTTATTCTGCATTCCTCTATCATTTCTAAAGATTTTTAAAATTTATTTATTTATTAGAGAGAGAGAGCACAAGTGGTGGAGAGGGGCAGAGGAGAGGGAGCCCAACATAGAACTTGATCCCAGGACCCTGAGATCATGACCCGAGCCAAAGGCAGACACTTAACCAAATAAGCCACCCAGGCACCCCTCTGTCATTTTTAGAGAAATATGAAAGGACTTTGATGTTTTCACAACTTGTTTAGAAAATTGCAGTTGGGTGCATATTCTGTTAGGACCTTATTCTCTAGGCTTCAAGATGAATATATTTGTGGTTCTATAACTGACAATTGAAGATGCAACATCTTACTATGAGCATAAACTCTTGCGGGACTACCTGAGATAATCATCAGCTAATTTAAACTAGAAGTTTGTTTCATGGAACACTACATCAAAAACTAAGGATATACTGTTTGGTGACTAACATAGCATAATAAAAAATTTTTATTTAAAAAAAAAGAATGAAGATAAGAAATAATGGACTGATGTCTATAAATGACAAAAGGCTATATTAAAGAAGTCATTAACTTTATTT
>NW_024423319.1:34411971-34420924 GCF_017311325.1 Ursus maritimus | reverse complement strand
AAATACATGTTTATACAATGACTGACATTTACACATACCTTACCTCCAGACCTGGGTGGTATCAGATAAGTGTGCACATACATAAGACTTCATCAGCCTATGGTCCGAAGGTTACTGCGCTTGAAGAAGTCATTAACTTTATATACTGAACTGTTACTGATGATATTTTAATAAAAGTTGCTCTTGAAGTAAAAAATAAATAAATAATTAAAAAATAAACTAGAAGTTTTTTGAAATGCCAGAAGGACACGTTTTTCTTCAGATAAGCCAGAAAAGACCCAGATTTAAAATTACTGTCTGAGTCTCGTTTTGCATAAATAGGCATCTTATTAAAATAAAATCAGGATTTAAATTCATCACCAATTGTGAAATACATGAGTTGGGGTATAGTTACCATAAACTACTTCTGTTTAACTTTGAAAGCAAAAAGAAGGTAAGCCCCAATATTTACTTAGGGCCTATCATGATAAAGGTACAATTTTCAGGACTTTATATATATCATTTAGTTTTCCCAACAATCACATGATAGAGATCATCCTTGTTGTACAGAAGAAGAAATTGGTGCTCTAAGAGGTTAAGTGACTGGTCAAAAAATCATTGAGGTCATGAAGTTAGGAAATTGACCACATGCCTAATGCAACTAATAGTGACAGAATAATCAAAGTTGAGGGCAAATAACTTGCTTCTATTTATCTGGTCCTTTATTTTAAGAATTTCTACTCACATCAATCAGATTACTTATGATACAGATTTTTCTAAACATATATTATTTCAGCTTATTTTTTATGTTCCAGGAAATAGGATTTACTGATTATTTGATACAAGAATTTACTGATTATTTGATAAAAATTACCATGTATATCACTCTCTGCATGTTGCTTAGAATGTCAGGTAGCTTTGACTAATAAGGAAGTTATTTTAAGAAAAATGTCAAAAATATTAGTTTTCTATCCTTTGTAGAAGGAGAAAGTCAAAATATTTTCATGATTTCTTCATTATCTTAAAAAACATGGAAGTAATATACTTTTATATTAAGTATACTTTTATACTTTATATATAATAATATACTTAATATACCAAGATTTTAAGAGATATAATTTTTAAATACTACAGAAAATTATTGCAGTATTTTACTTGAATTTTAAAATGCTAATAGTTTTTCTTTTTCTTTTTTTTTTAATGATTTTTTATTATATTATGTTAGTCACCATATAGTACATCCCCGGTTTCCGATGTAAGACTCGATGATTCATTAGTTGCGTATAACACCCAGTGCTCCATGCAATACGTGCCCTCCTTACTACCCATTACCAGTCTATCCCATTCCCCCACCCCCCTCCCCTCTGAGGCCCTCAGTTTGTTTCTCAGAGTCCATAGTCTCTCATGCTTCATTCCCCCTTCTGATTACCCCCCTTTCTTTATCCCTTTCTTCCCCTACTGATCATCCTAGTTCTTATGTTCCATAGATGAGAGAAATCATATGATAGTTGTCTTTCTCTGCTTGACTTATTTCACTTAGCATTATCTCCTCCAGTGCCGTCCATGTTGCAGCAAATGTTGAGAATTCGTTCTTTCTGATAGCTGAGTAATATTCCATTGTATATATGGACCACAACTTCTTAATCCAGTCATCTGTTGAAGGGCATCTCAGCTCCTTCCACGATTTAGCTATTGTGGACATTGCTGCTATGAACATTGGGGTAATGCTAATAGTTTTTCAAGCCAAGCATTCCAGCTTAAGTTTAGAAAGTGTGGTGTGTGTGCATGACATGTGCATAATATTATAGATACGATATCATTACAATAATCATAATCATCCAGTTTTACTACAGTAAATTTCTCTGATGATTGGTAATAAATGATGAGCTAATCAAATCACATATGTATTTTCCCTGTATAGAGAAAACATTGTTATTTGAAAGAAAAAGTGAATAAGATAATGAAATAAAAGCATTTACATGAAGAACTCAGACTCTGAATGTTAGTCATGTGTTCCAGAAAGACCCTTACTTCAACAGTCTTGCAAAAAAAAAAAATTATTCAACACGTATTTATACAAGTAGAGAAAATTTCCTCCTCTATAAATAATAACAAGGTTTCACAACCACTACATATAGTGTAGTTGCTGCTTACTATTTATAGAATAACTATTACTGAACATAGAATACACACAAAAACAGTCGTTTTCAAATAATAATCTCTGCTTTTAAGCAGGAAATATTGAATATGCTTGTCCTTCTTATCTATTTTATTAATGAAAATAAATGTTAGTTTTAGTAGATACTTGAGGAACACACACTTTGAGAGGACACTTAATATATGTAACCTGAATAAATCTCCTACCACCACTGGGGAAGATGATTTGGGATGTACAAAACATAGCCACGTCCACTTCTCCTACATTGTTTGCCACCTGGCCTGACATTCTTATTAGTAGAGTCGACAAAAGTACCATCCTGAGAAATGCACAGTTTAAATGACTTAAGAGATTCTGTATCCAGCACAGGAAAAGCAGCAAACCCATAGGAATTAATCATCACCACAAATCAATCATTTTCTAGCCTAGAACAGGGCCCAGAAAACATAGGACAGAAATGAGCAGAGTGTCAGATAGAAGGAAAATTTATAGCACAGATATTAATATGTATGGATCAGCCTAAAGTCATTCTGCAGCTGTGAGAAGGTAAAAAGAGTTCTAGAAAGAAATGAATATGAACTATGGCCACAACCCTCTGTGCCTCTTCTAACATCTTGCCTGAATTTTGTCTGATGACAAGTTATTCCTTCTTAGCTTCAGATTAACGGTCCAATTTTCTTGTCCAGGTACTGGATATTTAAAAGAAAATCTTTCATTCTATTCTCAGTTGTCTCAGAAGATATCTAGAGGAAATTAATATTGAAAAAATATAAAAATAGACCATTACAGCAAAACAAACAATATGCGGTTTCATATTGCTTGTATAGAGTAACAGTTGAAAATACAGGCTTTGAAATCAGTGGGACCTGAATATGGACCCTGCCCCTGCCACTTATTGGCTGTGCTGCCTTGAGAAATTTACTTAACCTCTCTGAACCTCCGACTCCTCATTTGCATAATGGACATAAACCAATACTGACTTCATGAGGTTGTTATGTGTGATCAAATGAGATTTTATATATATATATAATTTTATAATATAATTTTTAATTATATACATATTTTTCCATAAACAAGGGCCTGACTTATAATATTCCTTGGATAGAAAGAAGAAATACCGAGATTTTAATTAAGGGAGTAGAAATGATGATGATGATGGTGATGGTGATAAGGGTGGCTGAAGGAAAAGCAATTGTTTTATATAAGAAATGTACTGGGTATAAGCAATATAATATGTATCTGATTATTTTTTTTTCTTAATTTTCAGTGTGCACCTAATTGGCCTACTGGTTTGGCAATGCGATATTTCTGTGAGCCCTGTTGCAGCTCTAGTAACTGACATTTTCAATACCTCCGATGGTGGACGCTTCAAATTCCCAGACGGGGTACAAAACTGGCCAGCACTTTCAATCGTCATCATAATAATCTTGACAATAGGTGGCAACATTCTCGTTATCATGGCAGTAAGCTTGGAAAAGAAACTGCACAATGCCACCAATTACTTCTTAATGTCCCTAGCCATTGCTGATATGCTAGTGGGACTACTTGTCATGCCACTGTCTCTGCTTGCAATCCTTTATGGTAAGTACGATTTTATTAGTTTTTTAATCTCAGATTATATCCTAAATTTGTGTCAGGTATCATCTTAAACACTCATACAGTTAATCATTTTACTAATATCATTTGGAAAATGAAGAAAAATGCAAATTGTGTGACAGAAGAATTGGATGTGTATATCATATTTATTAAATAAATCAGTAGCAGAATCTTCAAAAAACAAAATTTTATAATATATTAAAATCATACACAAATAATCTATTGCTCAGTCTCACTTATAAACAATGACAGTTGCCTTAATGTATACAATGGGACAGTGACAGAAACATGTTCTCACCCCTATATTCTGGGCGGTACACATACGTAGAAGGAAAGAAGGAAAAAGAGACTCATCATCTTTAATAAATACATTTTCAATAATCTTTTTAAACATTGGCAAACTAAGTGCTTGGCAAATAGTAAGCACTCAGTAACAGCTATTCTTCTTTATGGAGCTTACAATTTATGTTTTTACAAGGTGATGGGGATAACAAATTAATTAATAATTATATAAGTGCAAGGTCACATTATCACAATAAAATTCAGGCATTCAAAGTTTTCATAATATTGATTTTAGAGAGGTTTTTCATTTTTCTTTTCATATTCTGCCATCCCTTTACCCCATTCATTTCAGATTTTATTTTTTTATTCAAGTGTAATTAACATACAGTGTTATATTAGTTTCAGATGTACAATATAATGATTCCAGCAATTTTATATATTTCTCAGTGCTCATCAAGATAATAGTACTCTTACTCCCCTTCATCTATTTTAGCCATCGCTCGAACCACCTCCCCTCTGGCAAATACCAGCTTATTCTCTGTATTTGAGTCTGTTTGGTTTTGTTTTTTTTTTTTAATGATTTTTTATTATATTATGTTAGTCACCATACAGTACATCCCCGGTTTCCGATGTAAAGTTCGATGATTCATTAGTTGCGTATAACACCCAGTGCACCATGCAATATGTGCCCTCCTTACTACCCATCACCGGTCTATCCCATTCCCCCACCCCCCTCCCCTCTGAGGCCCTCAGTTTGTTTCTCATAGTCCATAGTCTCTCATGTTTCATTCCCTCTTCTGATTACCCCCCCTTTCTTTACCCCTTTCTTCTGTTTGGGTTTTTTTTTGTCTCTTTTTTTCTTCATTTATTTGTTTTGTTTCTTACATTCCACATATGAGTGACATCATATGGTATTTGACTTTCTCGGACTTCAATTAAAGTTATATTCTCTAGGTCCACTGATATTGTTGCAAATTTCAAGATTTCATTCTTTTCCATGGCTAATATTCCATAGTGTGGAATATATATATTTTTTTCTTTTTTTATTCATCTATCAATGGGCACTTGGGTTTCTTCCATATCTTGGCTAGTGTAAATAATGCTGCAATAAACATAAGGATGTATATATGTTTTCGATTTAGTGTTTTCATTTTCTCTGGATAAATACCCAGTAGTGGAATTACTGAATCATATGATAATTCTATTTTTAATTTTAAACATAAAGAAAAATCCTCAGGGATTTCAGGTAAAAATAAGGAAAAATTTACAAGACTAAGAGAATTAGACTGACTTCACAATTAACAAAAATAAAGCAAAGTAATGGAGCAATATTTTTCAAAAAGTTAACCAATTGTAGGAGATTCTTTCAAAGGCAAATCTACAAAGGAAGAAAACGGATCACTAGTTTCAAGGGGTTTAAGGTGAGAGGATGACTGAAAAGGAGTATTTATTTTGGTATATGTTGATATGGTGGTGGTTTTATATATATATATGTAAACTATATATATAATGTAAATATATATATATAAATTCTTAAAACTTGAAAAGTTATAAATTCTAGTGTGCAGTTTTAAAAGGGTGAATTTTACAGTATGTTAAGTATACTTTAAATTAAAAAGTAGAAAAACACACTCAAAGTTTCAAATGAAGATTTTTACATCCAGACATGCTAGCCATGAAGGCTATAAAAAGTTGAAATTTATTTTAAAGTCAGAGAATTCTGAACCCATAAGCCCTTCTTAAGAAATTAAATAGTGGATGAGATTCAACTAACAAAGGAATGATTGGGAAAATTTCATCCAAAAAACTGATGATGAGCATTTAATATGGGTAATTTTAGATCTAAGACAAAAATAAAAGTGGTATAAAGATAGAAGAATACTGTTATATGTTATATAACATCTATTATGTGTTATAAGCTCTAAAAAATTAGCAAAAATGTAACTAAAGTTAGGAATCGAATAGAAAGGGAAAGAGGAAGAGGAAAGTAAAATAATTTTATTGATTTTTCTATCAACAAAAGGAGGAGTTAAATGGTACCATAAAAAAATGGCAAACCAGAAAGTAATAAATTTAATAAGAAAACAGTGGTTTAAGGGCATTAAACATGATATAAATAAAGCATGATATAAATGTGATATTAAAATTAACCACTAAAACAAAAAACAAACCTTCCAAAATCCCAAAAGAAATATAATTAACGAAAGAGCAAAAACATCCTTAGAGGAAGAAACACAAGAAAATATAACATTATGGGGCGCCTGGGTGGCACAGAGGTTAAGCGTCTGCCTTCGGCTCAGGGCGTGATCCTGGCGTTGTGGGATCGAGCCCCACATCAGGCTCCTCTGCTATGAGCCTGCTTCTTCCTCTCCCACTCCCCCTGATTGTGTTCCCTCTCTCGCTGGCTGTCTCTCTCTCTGTCAAATGAATAAAATCTTTAAAAAAACAAAAAAAAAGAAAATATAACATTATGCCCTCAACGTTATACCATGATGTAATATGACAGAGGAAAACAAACATACTAGTAATAGCCAGTAAACTTGAATGAACCTAAAACATGACTTAAAATGAAAGAATTTTAATTTGGCTTAAAAAGGAAAGCCCAACTATATCCTGCACACAAAAGAAACCCTTAAAACCCAGTGATTCATAATGGCTAAAAGTAAAGGGATGAGCAAAAGTGCACCAAATAAATGGAATTGTGATTTAATGTCTAACAAAGTAAATTTCAAATGAAAACAGCAGCAAGAGTAAAAAGGAAGGATGTTTATTTATGATAAAAGCCACAATTAACAACAAAGATTTAGTGGTTAAGAATATCTATGACACCGATAGCACAGCAATGCCCTTTATAAAGCAAAAATGAAAGAACATGGGAGGACACGTTTATGAATACATTCTACTAATGGGAGATTTTTACACATCATACTCAGTATAAGAAAGATTGGGCAAAAAAACAAAAGGATATAGATCTTAGGGAGGTGTGTTGAGGTTCATACTCTAATCGAAGAGAATATAGCTTATTTGTAAGTGCATGTGGAACATGCACAGAAATTAATAAAATACTAGGCCATGAAGAAAACATTAGAAAAGTAAAAATATTATCCAAAGTGCTTTCTGATAAGAAGGCAATAATATTAGAAAAATTAACAACAAAAGTTTAAAGGCCATCTCATCTTGAAGTTCTAACAAATTTTTAAAACAACCCTTGAAGGGCACATGTCAGAATGGCCAGAATCAAAAAACAAACAAAAACAAGAAGTAACAAGTGTTGGTGAGGATGTGGAAAAAAAAGGAACCTTCATGTACTGTTGGTGGGAATATAAATTGGTACAACCACTGTGTAAACCAGTATGGAGGTTTCTAAAACAATTAAAAATAGAAATATCATACGAGCCAATAATTCCACTACTGGGCATTTATTGAAAGAAAACAAAAACACTTAATTCAAAAAGATACATATACTCCTATGTTTACTGCAGCATTATTTACAATAGCCGAGATGTGGAAGCGTATATGTTCTTCTAAGTTAATCTACCAGTTAGTTCAATTCCAATAAAAATGACAAGATTTAAAAAAATTTTTAGAAGTATATTGTCACAAAAACATTTAACACAAGAGCTACCCTCTTAACAAATTTTTAAGTGTACAATACGTTATTATTGACTACAGGTATAATGATGTAGAGCAGATATCTAGAGCTTATTCATTTTATTTAACTGAAACTTTGTACCTGTTGATAAGTCTCCATTTTCCCTTCCCTCAGTCTCCTGAAACCACCATTCTACTCTTTGATTCTATGAATTTGACTACTTTAGATACCTCATATATGAGTGGAATCATGCAGTATTTGTGTTTCTGTGACTGGTTTTTTTTCACTTAGCATAATGTCCTCCATGTTCATCCGTGTTGTCACATATGGCAGATTTTTCTTTTTTTAAGGCTAAATAGTATTCCATTTTATGTAGAAAAATATATAAAATATATTATGTATTAAATATATATATATATTACATTTTCTTTTTTCATCTGTTGATGGACATTCAGGTTGTTTCCATATCTTGGCTACTGTAAACAGTGCTGCAATGAACATAGGAGTGCTAATATTTCTTCAAGATCCTGATTTCAATTCTTTTGGATAATATCCAGAAGTGGGATTGCTATATTATATGACAGTTCTATTTTTAATTTTTGAGGATCCTTCATAGTGTTTTCCACAGCAGCTGCACCATCTTATATTCCCACCAAGAGTGTGCAATAGTTCCCTTTTCTCCACATCCTTACCAACACTTGCTATTTCTTATCTTTTTGATTAACTACTCTGACAGGGTGAGGTGATACCTCATTTTGGTTTTGATCTGCATTTCTCTGATGATGGGTTGATGTTGAGCATCTTTTCACATGCATATTATCCTTTTGTATATCATATTTGGTGAAATGTCTATTCAAGTGCTTTGCCCATTTTTCAATTGGATTATTACAGTTTTTTTACTTGAGTTGTAAGAGTTCCTTATATATTTTGGAGATTAACCCTTTATCAGATATATGAGTTGCAAATTTTTTCTCCATCCCCCTTCATAGGTTGCCTTTTCATTCTGTGAAGGTTTCTTTTGCTGTGTAGAAGCTTTTTTTAAAATTATTTATTTTATTGTTGCAATGCTTTTGGTGTAATATCCATAAAATCGTTGCCAAGACCGATGTCATGAAGATTTTCCCCTATGCTTTCTTCTGAGATTTTTATAGTTTCAGGTCTTATGTTTGAGTCTTTTGGATGCTTATCCTACAAGAAGCTTTTTTATGAAGTTAGATAAGTTGATATTAAAGTTCATTTACAAAACTAAACATTCAAGGATAGCTTGAAAAAACTCAAGGTGAAAAGCTATGCAAGAGGACTAGCACTAGGAAATTTTTAACATATTATAAAGTTTTTATCATTTA
>NW_024423319.1:34389682-34411961 GCF_017311325.1 Ursus maritimus | reverse complement strand
ATTTAAAGTATATCATTGAACCATAGATAGACGAACAAGCAGAGTATAGTAGAAAATCTGAACTAGACCCTAGTACAAACGGATATGTAATACATGATAAAAGCATCATTCCAAATCACTGGGAAATGCTGTTGGCTAACAATATAGCCATTTGGAAAAAGATAAAATTTGATTTTGCCACATGCCAAGTATGAAAACAAACTCTAAATGGATCAGAAATCTAATTTTAAAAAATGAAACCACACAAGTACTAGAAGAAAAGAAAGGTGAATTTATCTATAACTAAGTTATATGGAAAGGATTTTTAACTATGACTCAAGATTTAGATGTGGTAAAGTAAAAGATTGATATCTTTGTGTAAGAATAATAATAATAATTTTTTGTCTTTTTATTTATTTAAAAAAATTTTTTTATTATATTATGTTAGTCACCATACAGTACATTCCTGGTTTCTGATGTAAAGTTCGATGATTCATTAGTTGCGTATAACACCCAGTGCACCATGCAATACGTGCCCTCCTTACTACCCATCACCAGTCTATCCCATTCCCCCACCTCCCTCCCCTCTGAAGCCCTCAGTTTGTTTCTCAGAGTCCATAGTCTCTCATGCTTCATTCCCTCTTCTGATTACCCCCCCTTTCTTTATCCCTTTCTTCCCCTACCGATCTTCCTAGTTCTTATGTTCCATAGATGATAGAAATCATATAATAATTGTCTTTCTCTGCTTGAAAAAAAAATAATTAAAAAGCACCATTAACAAAGCCCCAAAGCAAACAACAAACTCGGAGAAAATATTTGCAATGCATATCACAGATAAAGGGGTAATATCCCTAATATATAAAGACTTTTTAAAAACTGAGGTAAAAAGATCCAGCACTCAATAGGATCCAAAAAATAATGAGCTAAAGATATGAGTAGGCTATTTGTGAATTTTTTACATATTTTAAAACATTGTGAATTTTGAATTCTATATACACAGTGATATATACAGTCCTTAAATATATGACAGTGTTTAATTCTGATCATTGTAAGAGAAATGCAAAATAAATGACACTGTGATACCATTTTTTACTTATCAGATTGGCAAATTTATTTTATTTCCTTTTACTCATTATTTTTTAATTTATTTTTTAATTCAAGTTTATTTAACATACAGTGTTATGCTAATATCAGGTGTACAATATAATGATTCAACAATTCTATACGTTACTTGGTGCTCATCACAATGTATACTGTTAATCCCCTTTATCTATTTCAACCATCCCCTCTCCCATATCCCCTCTGTTAACCACCAATTTGTTCTCTATATTTAAATATCTGTCCTTTTTATTTGTCTCTTTTTTCTTTACTCATTTGTTTTGTTTCTTAAATTCCACATATGAGTGAAATCAAATGGTATTATTCATCTTTCTCTGATTGACTTATTTCACTTAGTATCATACCCTCTAGATCCACTCATGTTGTTGTAAATACAAATTGGCAAAATTTTAAAGCTTAATGTGGCACTGCTGCAAGGCTATGGGACATAGGCATTCTCATATATTAATGGTGGGAATGCCAGTTGGTACAGTAATTATAGAGGGGAATTTGGCAATACTGAACAAAATTACATATGCATGTATATTTTAGCCCAGCAAATCACCCTCTAAAAATTTCCCTGGATAATAAACCTCTGATAAAACAAAAATATGTACATATAAGGTCATTCATATGAGCATTGTCTGTCATTGCAACATATTTGAAACAACCTATGTACCCAGACAAAAGAGATTAATTGAATGTACTATAGAATGTCCACATGATGGAGTACCATGAAACTATTAGCAGGAATAAGAAAGTTCTCTACTAATATGGAGTGATTTCCAACATATATTATGTGAAAAAAGCAAAATGCAGAAGAGGAGATAGGACATACTATCTATGTAAGAAAACAGACAAATACAAAAATATACACATATCTTCTTATTTTCGTAAAAAATAAATACAGAATGGTTAAATGAGAAACTAATAATGAGATTTATTACCTTCAGGGGTAAGGTAGACACTGGAAAGACAGGTTGGGTATGGAGAATTATACTCTGAATACACATCTTAGATAATTTTGATTTCAGAAACTGTGCTAATGTTTCATATATTTAAAAAATGAAGATTGGGAGAAAACTCTAAAATGGATTATGAACAGAGTCAAATGAACTTAACTCTATTTGAAATGAATAACATAACCACACTGAGTAGAGAGTACAAAAATAACCCTAACCTGTATAACTTTAAAGTGCAATTTTTGTCCTATATACACAATGGAAAACTAAAGAAAAATGTAAACGAATGAATTATAGTATTAGGTTTTATTTTACCAGAAGTACACAATGGCAATTCTGAAACTAATTCCTCTGTATTCTGGGATAGGATAAGTGTACAAGTATAGTGAAGATAATAGAAACCAAATTTCTCACTGTTGCATAAAGTTGAAAACCTGGAAGGGGGAAACAAGTAATGAATCCTGTGGTGTTGGATTAATTTTCACGATATCCGTTTGAATACATGGAGAAAATAGACACTAATAATAATAGTAGTAATGATAGATATAGAAATAGAAATCAATATTTGTGAATATGTGTGTACTTAGAATTATTTTCTATTTTCTATTTCTGTCCATTAAGAGGGCCTAAAAGCAACAACACACGAGTAGCAGCAAGCACATATGGGAATAGACATTCCTTGGAGAAATGAGGCCCAGGACAAGAATATTATAACAAGACTGGAACATTTTTTGAGCTAGAAAATAAGGAAGTGCTCAAAGAATAATGGGACTGTATTTTTAAAAAAGCACAGAAGCTAGCTTGACGGGGCCCCCTCATCAAATCTGGGAACATTTGAACATTAAAATGAATAATAAGAGTTCTGATGCCAACAAAATTAGAGTAAGCCCACTAAAGACTCCCTCTTTTGCTGGATTCATGTAATAATTCTGGAAAAAAAATTTCAAAAGCAACTGCCTAAGGACTCAGAAAAATAAACAGAAGCAGCCAGATTGGGAGGGAAATCAAAACTTAGAACTGTAACCTGTATGGGGAGTGAGGTTTTCATTTTTTTTTCTCCTTCTTCTCTCTAGCACCTTTGCCCCAAGGCGGGCACCCTGTCACATAGCTCCATGGTGATAGTATAGGAGTGGCTGGCAAATAAGTCCCTGAAGCCAAATGTCAGTGAAATCTCCCCCCTCCCTTTTTCATGCGCTGACTTTGCCAGAGGGATGGCTCTAGTCAGATAGCTGTCCTTCTGTGGTGTGAGCACTAAAATTTTGAAGAGACCCTTTCTTTTTTGGCCAGTGGACCAGAAAAAAATAGGCCTCTGTAGGCCAGAGAGTATGGGAAGGAAATCTCATGGAGGGGAGAGCAGAATAAAAGTTTCCCTAATTCGGTTGGAACCTGCACAAGTGCCAGTCTCAATCCTTAGCTCCACATGAACAGGACAGACCCTCAAGAAAGCATAGAAAATCTATAGAAAATTGAACTGATTTAAACAGCCATCCAAGTCTAGGACCATGCCCTGAGTGGCATGTGTGTGGGACAGACTCAAAGCACCACAGGCAAAGGTTTGGTAAACGAAAGATATTGAATCCATGACCCACAGATGTGAACACTAAGTCTGAACCTAATTAGTTTGATTACCTAGTAAACAAACAAGTAAACACAATCAGCATTCTTGAGAGGATTCTAACAGGACCCAGGGTCCACAAAATATAATATTCAAAATGTCCACGATGCAACACAAAATGACTTGACATGAAAAATACCCAGGAAATACTAAAAAATTTTAAAAGAAATGACCATCAACATATGCCAACCCGCAAATTACGTAGGTGTTGGAAATATCAGACAAAGCCTTTAAAATAACTGCTGTAACAATACTCCATGTAGTAATAAATAGAAGTAAATGGAAATATGGAAGTTCTTAATAAAGAAAAAGGAACAATGAAAAAGAAGAAACTGTAAAAAATTGAATATTTTATGACAGGAAAATCCAATATCCAATTTTTTTTAAATCACAGGATAGGTTCAATAACAGAATAGAGATGACAGAGGGAAGAGTCAGGGAACTTGAAGATGAATTAATACAAATCATCCAAATTAAAGAGTAGAGAGAAAGACTGAAGAAAAATGAACAAGGCCTCAAGAACCTATGGGACTCTGAAACTGTAGAATATTTGTGTCACTAAAGTCTTCCAAGTGGAGGAGAAAAAGATTGGTACAGGAAAAAAATTAAACAAAAAAATAACCAATTATTTTCTAAATTTTATGAAAGATGCAAATTTAGAGATTTGAGAATTTCATCAAACCTCAAAGAAAACTACACCAGCACATCATAATTAAATTGCTAAATACCAGCAATAAAAAAGAATGTTCTATTGATAGATAACACACAAAATATGAATAAACCCTAAACAATTCAGCTGAGTAAAAAGAGTCACACAAAAAAAGAGTACATACTCCATAAGTCCATTTATATAAAATTCTAGAAAACGCAAACCAATCTACAGTGGCAGAAAAAAAGACCAGTGGTTGCTAGGGACCAATGGGAATGGAGTGGACAGATGAAAATGATTATTAAATGGCATAAGGAAAATTGGAGGCATAATGAATATGTCTGTTATCTTGATAGTAGTGATTATTGCACAAGTGCGTGTGTGTGTGTGTGAAAGCATATCAAAGTGTGCATTTAAATATGTACAGTTTTTCATTTGTCAATTATATCTCAAAGCTGTTAAAAATTGTAAGAAGCAAGTAAAGTAGTGCTTAGGGGAAGATTTATGGCATTAAATACTTATTTTAGAAAAATAAGAATGGTCTCAAAACAGTCATCTAAGCTTCCATTTGAAGAAACTAAGAAATGAAGAGCAAATTAAATTCAAAGCAAACAGAAGGAAGGAATTCACAAAGTTCAGAGCAGAAATCAGAAAGATTAAAAATTGGAAAGTAACAGAGAAAAACAAGTGAAACCCAAAGCTGTTTCTTTTACAAGATTCATGAAAATGATAAGCCCCTAGCCAGACTGATAAATTAAAAAAAGAGAGAGAGAAGTCAAATTACCAGTATCAGTTATGAAAGAGGAGCATCACTGCAGAATTTACAGACATTAAAATACAGTAACAGAATATTATGAAAAACTTTATGCCTATCAATTCAACAACTTACATGAAATAGACTGGTTCAGAATCTGTAACATTTACTCTGGTATTGCTCAAATAATTTCTTCTTTTCTGACTTTCTTTTTCCATCCTGTTTTCCTATCATTGCAAGTACATTTTTTTAAAAAAAGATTTTATTTATTTATTTGAGAGAGAGAGAGAGCCAGAGAGAGCATGAGCGAGGAGAGGCAGAAGCAGCCCCTCACCAGCAGGGAGCCCGATGCGGGGCTCGATCCCAGGACCCTGGAATCATGACCTGAGCCGAAGGCAGACACTTAACTGACTGAGCCACCCAAGCACCCCTGCACGTGCATTTGAGGTGTCATCTTTATTTGGTTCTATTTTCCACTATTTTTAAGAAATTAGAATATATATATCTAAGATCTGTGTAGACAAATCAATTATATAAAGGTATGTTGTTTGGCTTGCCAATACTGTCTAGAGGTGAGTCTATGAAAGTTGCAGAGCATATAATTAGTTGTTTGTATCTTTGTAGGAAGCTGCAGTAATCACAGCTAATATTTGTTGAGTATTTTCTATGAGCCAGGCACTGTTTTAAGCACTTTACATGTATTAAATCATTTAATTTCCACAAACCATATGACTCAGATACTGTTACCATCCAAATTTACATATGATGGAACAGAGGGACAGGATTATTACATAACTCACAAAATGTTACGTAGTTAGGGTATTATAGAGTAGGGATTTAAACTGAGGCTGTCTGACTTTAGAGTCTCTGTTCCTAAACACTGCAATAGATAACAGAGAGGATATAGCGCCCCTTTGTCAAAGAGGCAAGAGTAAGAGGGACAAATCCAAGTAAATATCTTCAAAGGAAAGTGGCAGACATGATATAAAAGCACCAACGTGCCCAGTTGTAGTCATGCAGCAAAATATAGACACACCAGATCAGGAGGTAATAAGACTAGGGATGTTTGAAATGATGAAACAAACTAGAGCTGAGGGAGGATCGCTCAGGAAGACAGCGCAGAGATGGTGACACTGGCCGAATATTAAGTACAAAGTTGAGTATATTATGTCAGGGACTTAACAGCTGTGGCAACTTTCATTCTCACAAAAATCTGATTTTATAGTTACAGAAATGGAAGATCATTCAACGGCCATTTTTTAAACACCTATTATGTGCCAAGCACTCATCTCGACTCTGTGGCTAGTGCGCAAAACAATAACAAAAACTTTCCATCTTGAAGGTTCAGGAGCCTAACTAAAGTTTGGTCAAGAAAAGACTCTTTGTCACCTCATGCCACTTACATATTCCTCGCTTAGGCTCTGACTTCCCCAAGGTCACATGGCTGGACTACTAGACTCTAATATCCATTTCATTTTTCATTACATCATTCTGACACTCACAGATGACTTTAAAACACTAGGACAGTTTTGCTTTATTCTGCTTGGGAGGGTGCATATAAATTGAATTCGAGGAAAATTTGAAGTCAAGTTGTTCCCAAGAACATCAAGACAGTTGGCCTGCTGGTTTTTAAAAGTGCATCAAGGTATTGGCAGAAATTAAGGTGGTTCTGCGAATTGGTTCAGTGCTTTAAATGTTCATTTGATGTCCAAGGCCTCTGGTTGTCATTGAAGTATTTAGTTCACAATATGCTTCAAAATGATTGTTCTTTTTTTTTTTTAATATATATTTATTTGAGAGAAAGAGAGAAAGAGAGCAAGCGATGGGGAGAGATGGGGAGAGGGAGAGGAAGAGAGAGAATTTGAAGCAGACTCCCTGCTGAGCACGGGGCGGGGTGGATCAATCTCAGGACCCCGAGATCACAACCCATAACCCGAACCAAAATTGAAAGTCCGACGCTTAACCGACCGAGCCACCCAGGTGCCCCCCAAATGATTATTTTCCCATAAATATGTAAAGCGGGTTTTTTTGGACTGGTGAACTTCTACAATGACCTCATATCTCCAGTTAAAATGTATTGTTATTGCTATAAATTTCTTCCTCCCTCAAAACCTCTGCTCACTGCAAACCTCTGGAAAGATCTGCTATGGTAATAGGTAGGATTTGGCCCTTCAAGTCTGGATACAAAAAGCGATGTAATTCATAGGGTGTAATTAAATAATGCACGTGCACACTCCCAAGTTCAGGCACGCATGTTCCCAGCTTCCCATTTCTCTCCAACTAGTTTTTCATTCCATTCTCACTTGGACTCTACTTTTATTTTTAAAAATGGAACTACTTGCAAAGGGACTAAGCACATGAAACTTAAGAGATGTTAAATGGAGACCTGGGAACAGACACCGAAATGTTCAAATTGCCAATGCAAGTGAGCACACGCTATTAAATTTGATGAAGTTCAGTCACGTTTCAGTGCAATGATACAGAAACTCTCAGGCTTTAGATGTTTAAGCCAGGAATCATTCAGAATGAAATGCAGCAATTAAATCAGAACTTTTCAGATTTAGTGTCTTAGACACTACATATTTATTTTAGCACAGCAAAGCTGTGCATAAATGAGAAAAAAATATTCAAATGTATTTGAAAGTTCGTTATGTAGTTTGTAAAAGTCTCAGTATCTCTTATGCTATAAACTGCTGTTTTACTTAAAGGATGATTATTTTCCTCCTCCCATTATAGGCTTCCCCCAGATCCCCTCCCAAGCCACCTAGCAATGTTCTCTAGGTAACTTTTAATTCCCTCAAAAGAATGCATCATGCCCTCTGGGCTACTGCGCCAGAATTTTAAGGCTCATGATACAGAACTGATTGACTAATGCAATATGCCTAAGAACAGCATAAACACACAGCAGTTGACAATTATGAGTTAAGTGCTATTTCTGCATGTAGACTGTCAAAATGCTTGAGGGGCATAGTGTTTAAATCACAAGCACTCATATCTATTCCTCACTCATCAGAATCCAACTTCAGGTGTCCCCATCCTCTGTTACCAGCCTAGGACATCCTTTGGGGGGGGGGCACTGGCAGTTTAATTGCTCAACTCTTTCGCACACATTCAACTCTCATAACCCAAGAAATCATTCCAAATTATCTCTAAGTTCCATCACAGCAATAAGATAGTCTAGATTCCTCTTTAAAAAAAAAACACTTGCATTACTATGTAATATTTAATAACATAATAATTTTAAAAATACATGGTTCAGGGATAAGATGGAGCAGACTCACTTTTCCCGGCTACTCTCTTCTAAATACAACTGAATACCCTGTAAAGAATTTGACAATTATAAAAGGGTGCTAAAAGCACAGAGAAACTAGGGAACTCCACACTTGAAGAATGACATGGCAGTGACTTTCCTGGGGTTTCTTTTTATCTCGCATATATCCTACTCTTGGATACTGGAGAGGATTGCAACTCAGGATCTTCAACAGGCATGGACAAATGAACAAAGCAAAACAAGGACTTAGCAAGTAGTCCCATACCCAGTGTGGCAGGGCAGGTTCATCTACCCACAGCAGAGGAAACAGTGGAAACTGGGTGCAAGACTAAAGCTTTTCCCCTAAGATTAGGAACAAGGAAAGGATTTCTGCTCTTAGGACAGTTACACAACATAGTACTGTAAGTTCTAGCCACTATGATAAGACAGTAAAAGAAAGGCATATAAATTAGAAAGAGAGCAGTAAAACTGTTCCCATTTCCAGATGTCATGGTTATCTGTGTAGAAAATCCCAAAGAGTCTGCAAATAAAACTCCTAGAATGAATAAATGAGTTGAGCAAGGTTACAGAATACAAGATCGACACACAAAAGTCAATTACATTTTCAAACAACAAACACGTGGAAACTGAAATTAAAATTCAATATCATTTATGATTCTTAATAGAAAATAAAATGCTCAGGTCCAAATGTACTAAAAACATGTACTGAATTTGTACGCCTAATGTTACAAAGTGCTGATGAAAGAAATCAAAGACCTAAACAAGTCAGGAGACATACCCTGTTCAGAGACTGGAAGATTCAACATAGGAGGGATGCCACATATTCCTGTATTAGTTTCTCAGCGCTGCCATAACAAAGCACCACAGACTGGGTGGCTAACACAACAGAAATGTATTTCCTCATAGTTGTCGAGGCTAAAAGTCAGAGGTCAGGGGTCAGCACGGTTGGTTTCCTCTGAGGCCTCTCTCCTTGGTTTGCAGATGGCTGCTTTGTAGCTGCATCCTCACCCAGCTGGGCCTTGCATTGTCTGTGTTGAAATTCCCTCTTCTTAGGGACACCAGTCATATTGGATGAAAGCCCATCCTAACCTAATGACCTTACTTCATTATCATTTTAAAGACTGTCTCTCTAAATACAGTCACCTTCAGAGCCACTTCAGAGGACTTCAACATGTAAATTGTTGGGGGGGCACAATTCAACCTATAATACTTCTCAAACTGATCTATTGTTTTATAGATTTAAGGCAATTCCTATCAAAATCCCAGCAAGAGGTTTGAGACATACACAAGCTTATTGCAAAATTTATATGAAAGGCCACAAGCAGGTTCCCCAATAGTCAAAACTATCTTTAAAAAGAAGGATCAAGGGGAAGGAATCACTCTACTTCATATCAAGTTTTACAAAATAGCAGTAGGAATCAGGACAATGTTGTATGCCCAGATGAACAGATATATAGACCAATGGAATAGAATATAGAATCCAGAAATAGACCCACCTAAATGTGTCTGGTTAATTTTGACAAAGGTGCAAGAGAAATTCAATGGAAGAACAAGTGGTGAGAAAGAAATTGGTCATCCACAGGTTAGAAAAACACAAACCTTGATCTAAACTTAATGCCTTATAAAAAATTAGCTCAAAACAGATCACAAACTTAAAGGTAAAATGTAAAACTATAAAACTTTTAGAAAATAAAAGTATAGATAATCCGGATCTGAGGGCTAGGTAGAGTTCTAGAATTTGACAGCAAAAGCACAGCCCATAAAGAAAAATGCATAAATTGGACTTCGAAATTAAAAACTTTGGTCCTGCCAAACACCCCTTTAAGAGAATGAAAAAGACAAGATACAGGATAGGAAAATATTTGTAAACTATATACCAAACAAAGGAATAAAATGTAATCATTTCCCATGGCTGCTGTAAGAAATCTCACAACTGGTAACTTAAAATGACAGAAATTTATTCTCACAGTTCTGGGGCCAGAAGTCTGAAATCAGTATTGTTAGGCTGAAATCTGGGTATCTTCAGGGTTATGATGCCTCTGGAGGCTATAGGTAAATATCCATCCATTCTTTGCCTTTGTCAGATTTGGCTCCTGGCATTCCTTGGCTTGTGGCTACATCAGTCCAATCTCTGACTCCATGGTCACATCACCTTCTTCTCTTTATGAAATCTCCTTCTGCTTCCCTTTTATAAAGATACATGTGATTACATTTAGGGTTTACCCAGATAATTCAGAATTATCTCTCCATCTCAAGATCCTTAATTTAATTACATCTGCAAAGACCCCTTTTTATTGCCTTATGAAATACCATTCACAGTTTCCATTCACAGGAGTAGGATGTGGATATCTTTTAGGAGGTCATTTTCAGCCATGTACAGCTAGCATTTAGAACATACAAGGTTTTCTCAAATCTCAACAGGAAAAAAAAAATCACAACCCATTTACAAATGGGCAAAAGACACGAAGAGACATTTTACCATGAAGAATATATGGATGGCAAATAAGCACCTGAAAAGATGTTCAACATTATCAGCCATTAGGAAAATGCAAATTAAAACCACAATGAGTTACTGCTACACTCCCATCAGAATGGCAAAAATTAAAAAAAAAAATGACGAAGGTAAATGCTACCAAGGATTCAGAGAAATTGGATTGCTCGTACATTGTTGGTGAAAATACAAAATGGTACAGACACTTGGAAAATAGTTTGGCAATTTCTTGAAATCCTCAACAGGCAACTATCTATACTATCCAGCAGTTGGTCTCCTGGACATTTATCGCAGAGAAATGAAGACATATGTTTATTAAAAAAAAAAAAAAACAACCCATACACTGGTGTTTATAGCAGCTTTATTCATAATAGCAACAAATTGGAAACAACATTCAATGGGTGAATGGTTAAATAAACTGTGGTATATCCTTACCATGAAATACTACTCAGCAATGAAAAGGAATGACTATTGATTCACACAACTTAGATGATTCTCCAGAGAATTATTCTGAGGGACAAATACCAATCCCACATAATCACATGCCATATGCTTCTATCTATATAGCATTCTTTACATGACAAATTATAAAAAGAGAGAAGAGATTAATGGCTTCCAGGGTTTAAAGGAGAAAAGAAGGGGGAAACGGGGAGGAAAGAGGCTGTGCTTACAAAAGGAGAAACAGGAGGAATCCATGTAGTGGTGGAAATGTCCTGTATCCTAACTATGTCAGTGCCAATATCCTGGGGGTGATATCTTCCTATTGTTTTGCAAGATGTTATAATTAGAGGAAATGGGGTAAAGGACACTAGCAATCTCTCTGCCTTATTTCTCACAAGTACCTGCATGTGAATTTACGATTATCTCCAAATAAAAAGTTCAAATCAAAAATGTATGTGTAAGGCATAAATAAGTTTTGAAGCATCCTAGACTCACTCTATACTAAGACATGGAACTCCCTATCTCTCGGAAGACCTTGATCCCTCTACTGAGGAATAATATAAGTAAAATGTAAAAATACATAAATATGGATGCATCATATTTAAAATATAAATACAGGCTTCAGAAAGTGGATATCTGTGTACAAAATTGCTTCTATTTTAGAAATTACATACTTCCGTAAAGACAATATTTACTACTAAAGTAACAAAAAATTAAAAAATCAATTGGATTAAATTGTCTTTGGCATCCTAGATTAATGCAGGTATCAATTGAATCATAAACTGAAAAATATATGTACTCTAGTGTTAATATTATACAAGTTATTGGAGTCCTACAGCACCATTTAGCCCCAAATCTATATTCCAGTCACCTCTCAGATATTTTCAGTACAATATGAATTTTTTCTACCACCATTTTAGCTGTAGTTTCATAATTTTCAAAACCATAACAAAAGAAAACAAACAAAAAACCATGAGAACCCTGAAGTGAATAAGGTCAAGTCTTTACCTTTCTTTTGTAAATTCTCCTGTTACTGCACAAGTACCCAAGTTGTTCAGGTGAATAAGACACAGTTGCCTACAAACTCAACTTGACATTGCATGGTGATGGCACTCAAAAAATCTACCTGATGAAAGGTAAAATCTCTCAATATTTGTATTCACCGGCAGAAATTTCTTTTTCCTCACCTGTTTAAAATCACGAATATTTTGGTATCAAATAGTTGAGATGTGTCTAGTCAAAATTTTGCTAATAGAATTACTTTATAGTCTACAATTTCAATTTACAATCATGATTTTATTAGTTCTCAGAAAACAATAGCCAGCCGAAACATTCCTGTTAACATGAATTAGAAAACCAATTGCCCTTGCCCTCCCTATTTCCTGCCAGCCTGACAAGATTCCTGCAAATAAGCAGATGAGTATTCCCAACATTGTAAGGTTAGGAGGAAGAAGCACTTAGAAAGCATACTTGCGCGTGCACACGCGCGCACACACACACGCACGCACACAGACACAAACAATAAACATTTGCCCAGCCAAGTATGATGTGATCTTATGCCTCTTTTCCTGCAAATAGATTTGCTACATACAGTTTTAAGAATACTGATTATTTCTTTTTTTAAAAAAGAATACTGATTATTTATATAAACCTATTATTTACTTACATAAATTATAACTATTTATTCAAATCAATACATAAAATTGAATATTACCACATTTATTCTGTTCTGGTAAAGATATTATGATATCCCAGTTTATTTCAGTTATTAAAAATCAGTATTCAATAACCTCAGGAGAAAATAAAAGCTAACAATGATAATGAACATGAAACTTAAGGGTGTTTTGTTATCAAAGTGCTTTTAAGTACCTATTAGGTCTTTCCAAAATAGATGCTTTTTCTAAGATTTTCAAGTACATAAAACTTTCTCCATCACATACAGCCACCCTCAAACAGAAGAAACAATGAATTGTTACCAGAACAGATTAATGTTCAGTTAACAAGTAAATGAACAGTGGAGGAAAAGGAACACATTCAGTCAAAATCAATACTGATACAGAGGTAAATATTACATTTAGACACAAGTATATGGACTTCTTCACCCATATTAAAAATTCCACAAAAGTGTGCAAAATATTTATTGAATCTTCTATTGCAACTATCTTCCCCCTTCTTTTTTTCTGACAAGAACACTTTGATCTTTAATGTATAGGACTATATTATATTCTTTATTAAAGAACCAAAATGAATAATTTTTAACACTAACATAATAGTGGCAATTTCCTCCCATGCTCTTGCACAAACAAAAAAAACTTTTTCTTCTCAAAATTTTCGTCTCCAGTTTTGCAAGAATTAAAAATACTCATGGTCAGGCTTACAGATATTTACCATTTCCAAATTTGAAGAAATCAGTTCCCAACTCCCTAAAGACTACAGCTCAAATTAAATATATCTTTAAGTATATCCTTTAAAATCTTAAATGAATTAAATTTTATTTCAAAACTCAACCTAAATACAGACCTTGCAAGTTTAAAGATTTTTATTTATTTGAGAGGGAGCGGGGTGGTGGCAGAGGGAGAGGGAGAAGCAGGCTCCCTGATGAGCAGGGAGCCCAATGTGGGCCTCAATTCCAGGACCCTGAGATCATGACCTGAGCCAAAGGCAGATGCTTAACTGACTGAGGCACCCAGGTGCCCCAAGACCTTGCAAGTTTAAACCGATCCTTTCCCTTGGTTTTCTTTGCTATGTTTCCAAATATCTAAGTCATATTTAAGCTTACACAGGGCCCCTCAGACTAATGGTCCCCAATTTATCAACTACAACTCCTTGGATTGTTTTTGGACTTTTAGTGCTTTGTACAAACTCATTGCTAAGTGAAACAAAGTCACGCTGTCTGACACCTTGCCTGCTCTGGGGTCTGATCCATCTTTCTCACACTTCAGAGAGTAACAACTTCTCAGCACACGTTACTGCAACTTGGAAATTGCCACCTTATCCCCAACCACCACCATGGTTCTCCTCAATGGAGTTCTCCCACCTCATTACCATTTACTCACATCCAGTGGGCATCAATTCGATATCATTCATTCATTAGTTTTAACCACTCACTATGCATTAGGCACCATGCTAAATACTGGGGATACAGCGGGAAAAGAAAAGAGACACGAGTTTATGGAAATTACAGTCTAGTTGGTGAGAAAGAGGCAGAAGAGCAGCAAAGAGCATCTTCATTTCTTCATTTCGGAAACTGAGTCATTCATAAGGCACAGATCCTTTTGGAGTAAGGATAAGGGAATGATTGGGGAAAATACCCTTCCCAGGAATAAGCCAAAAGCCATAGGCAAAAAGAAAATTTTAACTGTTGAAACCACACACTTACAAATCTACATAACTTTGCAGGATTAAACTGCAATTTATTATTATTATTTTTAATTATTATAAATTTCTACAGAGTTTTGGAATGGATGTCCTCCAAAAGAAGAGTCTTCCTGACAAGTTTTTATAGCTTTTCTCTTGGGTAATTTTCTCTTACCAACATGTGGGGATGCCATATGAGAGTGATTTCTCTTTCAAAGCCATTGGATTAATTTATGCAAGTATGGGTAGTCCATTCTTGAATTTCTGATTCTCTATGGAGACATTATCACATAATATCTGCCACTGAGAACTCATGATGCTTTCATATACATTATTTAGTTTACCACAATGGAACTATACCAACTGAAGTCCTCTTTCTGATAGCCATGATTTCTTTCCAGACAACATATTTATCATTCATTTGCAAGTCTGCAACCAATCTAGTCTTCCAGGGGATTTAGGGAGCAGAGGTTCCCCCTTCACCACTGGCATGCATATCATGCAAACATCTGTGTACAAAAGTAGCTTCTAGGTCATTTGTTAAGCAAATGCATGATCTATTTTAGTAGCTTTTCTTTTCATTTAGAGAAAATACTTTTAGAAATTGAAAACGACACAATTTATACACAAGCATATTAATGGACTAAAGCAAGTAAACATCAGTATAATTGTTTTAAGATTTTAAAAATTCCTTATAGTGTCTTTCTAAAGTAGGGCTAGTTGTAATAATTACCTAAATACTCTATCTGTATCCTTTGAGAAGGTTAAGTGTATTGAGTTTGGTCATCTGTTCGCTTGAGTCAAGAAATCTATTGATCAGAAATAAGTCTGGTAGCTAAAATTCCTGTGGAAGTTCTAAAAGGGCTTATCAAAATATACCATAGGATTGTCTCTATACAAAGGAAATTAATGAGCTTTTTAAGTATGTTAATGGGAATTTGAAAGGATTTGAAGACTAGAAGTAGAGAGAACAAAAGTTGTTGACTAGTAACTCCATAAAGTACAAGAGTACAATCACCACATTTCATCTTCACATTTTATGATAAATATTATTAATTGAGAACATATTATTTCCTAGGCATTCTACAAGGAATTTTGTATGTATTAACTCATGTGATCCTCACAAAATAATATCCATGATTTGTTTTTTTCATGGGTTAACATGAAAACACTAATGTTCAGCCAAACTAATCTTTAGCTTCTTTCCTACAAAATTAGTACATATACATATTTATATATATAATATAATTTTTATATATCTATATCTGTATATATAGGTATCTATATATATAAAGATGCTAAAGGTTCTTTGGAATTTACTCCATTAAAAT
Source organism: Ursus maritimus (assembly GCF_017311325.1). Lineage (NCBI taxonomy): Eukaryota > Metazoa > Chordata > Mammalia > Carnivora > Ursidae > Ursus > Ursus maritimus. The sequence continues at coordinate 34,396,013 of NW_024423319.1, read as the reverse complement.
GGAACATATGCTTATAAACTAAGTCTTCCTCCATTTTATCATTTTATCTTCATTTCTTTTGAAGAATTCCTTAAATTCTAACTCCCTTTTGGTAGAGACTTACACCTTTTAGTAAAGGATAGATTTTGTCCAACCCAGACTCTAGAAATACATTTGGAAAAGAAAGTTAGGGATATATCTGGGAATCATAGATCCACCCTCATATTTTCCACTGTCATCCTGGGGATTTTCAGGGATTCCATCAAAACTCCTTCAGTGGAGTCCCAAGTTGTCCTAAATATTTTGGAAAAGCTATAGTTTGAAGGAATAAACATGAGATAAATAGAATCTCTCTGATGTCTTTGCATTGGTTAACAAATAACAAAACAGTCTGATGTATATAAAATAGCTCCAAAATTTGTATACCCAGAGCTCATTCTCAAAATGAATCAATTTTCTTATTTGTGTAACTGTGATACACATTCCTAGATAAATGATATATTAAGTTCTATGATACTGATACTCAGTGTTCACCCAAACCAGAGCTGATGAACTGGCAGCCCTTTATCTAACTTCTGCCTGCATGTGAGTTTTGTTTTTGCCTACCCAGTGATTTTAAAACTTTGTAAACGAATGCCTTTCAGTAGTGTGTAGGTTCCCTCTTTGCTGTGTTTTCTGTTACTCCCCATTTTCTTACACCTAGCTGTCTTAGTCATATTGCCTACCTGTCCCTAAAAGCACTGAAGTTTGATAGGCCTCCCAGTTTATGAGCACAAGAGAGACAATCTTGACATCAATATCCTAAAGTCTCTGGCTTGCTATCCCCATGAGCTTACAAAGTTACTCCAGTCCCCTAGAAAAATACACACTTTCTCTCCAAGTATTTCTAGAAGTCCCTAGAAATTGCTCACATGTAATCAGGAATAAATCAATCTGCATCATGCACTGCTGCAGCTGTTCTGGCCTTTCATCAAGCACGTATGTATCCACCATTACCTGCCACCATTCACTGTATCTGCTGATCATCCATCATCTCCCACTGAGCATTCATCATCCTCCACTGGGCATCCATCATCTGCCACTGGGTATCCATCATCATTTGCTGGGCATCTGCTGAGTACCGCCATGTCTGTTGGGCATCCACAATCTCCCACCAGGCATTGTGGTCTCTGCTGATGCTCTGCCATTTCACCACCATGAGAATGCTGCTTACCTGTCTTGGGTGCTGTTACCTGGTGCTGCCAAACGTACAAACCCTCAAGATACCACATGGTACTGCAGTTGCTTCCGTCTTTATTGTACACAGTGTTCCTTGCGAAAATTGGGAAAATATCCCTCCATAATTGTGGAATGCTTTGTTATCCAAACATGGAAAAAACAATGCTTGTCCCTGCCCCCTTCACAAAATCTCTCTGTAAAACAGCTTTCTTGGTTTTTTTGTTTGTTTTGGGTTTTTTGGGGGGGGAGTTTTTTTAACTTATTGTTGTCTCCCCAGGGTTAACACACTCTATAGGGCTGATTTAGAGTTTATTTACTGATGCCTTAAGTCCTGTTCTCAGGCATCCACACAAAAACTTTCCTCTGAAAGGCTAAGAGATATCCTTGCCAGTCTTGTGTACTTGTATACATAGCATTTACCTCTGTATCTGGCATTTCTTTAATGAATAAATGAATAATTCATGAGGTTAGATACAGAGGATTTCCTGCCCCCTCACATCTAGACCTATGAATCTTTACCTTTTTGTTCAAATATATTCTAATATCTCCTTTTCCTCTTCAAATACACATAATCATCTTATTGTAGGCTCTTTACCCTGTGGTAAAAAAATTCTTTACCAGGTAAGTTTCAATTCGGAGTGTAAAAAGGAACAATGGCACTCAGTATATTTACGGAAAATTACAGTGACATATATTAAAGAATCCAGAAGTTCTGGTTCTTGTTCGTATCTCTAGCTTCTGCTATCTCTAGTTATTCTTTGCACTTTATTTTTCTTCTTTCTTCCTTAGACATATACAACTTTTCCAGATTAATTACGGCTTTAATTCTCTAATAAATTCACAAAATAAATTCAAAATATAATTTCAGTTGACATTCCAATGCTACTTGTAAGAGTCTTTTGACTATAGGCATAGAGCCAGCACTGTCTAAATAATAGCAACTAACACCTAACTGAATGCTTGTTTGGCGCCAGGTCCTGATGGTAAGGAGGAGGATGATAATAATTATAATAGCTAGCTTTAATTGAGCACTATCTGGGAGGATAAACTTTCCTCCATCCTCTTAGTTTAGTACTGGGGTCCTGCAAATTAAATTGGTAAAAGGCAGATTAACAAGAGAGCTTATTACTAATGTATATGAAGACCTTCATAGAAAAGAAGTAAAGACCCAAAGAAATGGTTAGACCTGAGGCTTATGAACCATCTTAACAAAGAGCAATAAATTACAGAGAAGTGACAAGACAAAAGAAAAGGGCTTTGAGCTTCTTGGGGTGGTAAATTGTGGGAAGGTAAATATATGGGGAAAACTAATGGACAATAAGGGTTATTTTTAATAAGGCTTGTTATGCAGATTTAACTTTGTGCAATCCTGGGGATAAGTATGTTTCCAGTGATTAAGAGTAATTCTCTTCTTGGTACCAGGGTTGGGGGACCTTAAAAAAGGGAAATTTAGAGAGCTTTTTCTGCATCTACGGTTTCTCAGTTGCTTTCAGCTCAAAATAATTCTTATGCCAAAATGCCCCATTTTGGGGTGGCATACTCTGATCCTTCGGCTCTTACTCTATGTCTATTACCTCATTTACTACTCATAACCAACATGTAGGTAGAATTTTACTTTTCCTCCACTTTAAAGATGAGGAAAACTGAAGCATACCATTTTACCTGATTTTAGGGGTATATAAGACTAATACCGTTTTCATTTCGATTGCTGATATGAAGGACCCCACTTCCCCAGCTACTCAGACTAGTATTTCTGCCACTGATCCCTGGAAATGTGGAGCATGCTATGTTCCTGAAGACTTCAACCAAATGCTGATTCATGTTTCCTACCTTGATATGGCTCTAAAGACATAAGAAGCATAAGTAAAAAAAATAATCTCTTGTAGATCCAGGAGTAATTTCTCCAAGCTCTACAGTGATAGTAATAGTTAATAGTTACTCTACATTCTACATGGTCCCAGCTAATAGACACTCTCTTAGAACCATAGCTTAGCTCAAAATCATTTCACTTCAGCGCATTTCAGACTCTAAATGCCCTCTCAGACACATAGTTCGAAAGCCCACGTTTCAATGCTTTTGCTGCCATGTGATTAGAAAATAGAATTAAGGAGAAGTGAGGGAGGGGCAGAATGTATCTTCAAATAGTAGAAACATTTTCATGCTCATATAGCTTCAAAAGGTGAGAGCCAGATAAATGGTAAAAGATTAAGAAGGAAGCAGATTAGGGTTCTATAAAATGGTCTTTATTGATGAGAAGCTCTATCTTTCAAGGAGAGGAACCACTCCATTACTGAAGGTTATACAAGGAATTTCTGCTTTGAGTAGGAGGTTGAACTAGATATTTTCTAGGTTTTCTTCTGTTTTAAGATTCTATAATTAAGTTTCCAACTGATGTCACTGAACAAGTTACTTGGAGTCTGAAATTATCATTATGGAGGTAGAAGTACAGCGCTCCTGTGAATGATAGGGAGATGAAAAGAAGAATTGCTATTTCATGCAACAGGGTTACATCTCACACACGCTTTTATGTGCCTATGATTGTGATAATCAATTTGATCAGTCCCACTAAGAGACCCTGGATGAAAAACCTACTAATTAATTAGATATTATTTTAATAACTCAGAAGACATTTTATCTCTTATTGCCATCTAAGTGAACATATAAGAAAATTTGCTTAGAATGAATGGACTATGTATCCATAACCCTCACTCTTAAACATTATGAGATGACGGAGAATAGCCTACTTAGCCTTTATCTCAAAGGGCAGTAATTCAATTTTGAAAGCTGCCTTTCATATGCTAAATAGAATCTCTTACAACTATGAATCTTAATTGTTCTCATTTATCTCTATATACTTCCAACACAATGCTTGAACTGTGTAGTATCTGGGTTTTTGGAATAATTGTTAAAAGTTGATTTTTTTTCTTTTCCTCCTTAGTCAACTTTCCATATTCGGTGAGTGCTAAAATTTGTTTTGTGTTTCAAATAAAAGATCAAAAATCTAAAATCTTTGCACTCTAATTGTTCCGCATTCAAAATATAGCACAGACAAGGTGCTTGCACATTGTTCACATAACACTAAGTCCCCAAAACACACTTTGTGGATTTTTTCCATGACTAAGGACATTGTTTCTTTTTAAAAGAAGAATATCAAGACAACCAAGGTTGAATGAGATTTTTTTTTACACTGTGGATTTTCTCACTGAGAAATAGTTAATAAAATAGGTCGTGGAGATAGAATTTTAATTACTTGTTTATCTCTATTTTTAGAACTGAATTACCTGTTAAGAGCTATTTGAGGGTCTTTATGGAAGTGTATACAATTACAAAGTAGCCAGCTGTTGTAGATTCTTTATTTCTACTTTCTATGTATTTGTGGGATCACAGCATCTGTGGATTTTAACCCTATTCAGAATGAAGCAAAAAAGAAAGTATTCTGAATTAGTACTTAGAGTACACATAGGATAACGGTCAGACCATCTTCTGTAGAGCAAAAGCTTTTCTTATTCTAGACCAAGATCATTTTTAGAACCTGAAAGAATTACACTAGCCAATAAAAAACATACAGTATTTTCTCCTCAAAATTATGTAGAAAAAAACCTTGAGGGGGAGCTAAAAGAAAGGCATTTAATATTTACTAAGCACTTACTTATTTTTCTATTTTACTTCAACTCCATCTCATACATTCTCGGTTTAATATCTCCTTCATATTCATAGGGAGAAAGAACTTTTCTGGGTTTCCTATTTTAGGAACAAGTACAGAGGAGGAAGCTAAACGTGCTATTAAACTAATAGCTAAAGCTGACTTTCAATGTATTTAATTTTACATGGAAAACATTCAGAATAGAGATAATGAAAAGTACCTTCCATATGTTCTTTGAAGTATTTCTCCTGATGGGGGAGACTGAAGTCTCATTTTCATTTCCTCAAAAACCTGATTCCAATCTCTGTATATACATGAGTTTCACCAGTGGGTGGGACATATAAACCATTGTAATCAACCCTCGTGTTCTCTAAAAGGGCAACTGGAGTAAGAAATAACGATAGCAAACTATTTCCACTAAACATGATCTTTTGCTTAGCTAAGTAACAATAAAAAGAAAATTGTTTCATAGAAAAACTATATTAAAGCTAAATATTAATGTTAATCATATACATATTTGAATTTTGTATTTTCATGTCCTTAGCTCCAATTCTGACTAAAAAATACTGTGTTTTGGCTAGATGTTTTTAATCAAATGACTCTTAAATAATGCCATACTAATATTGTGACTTTGGGAAAATCAAATGATAGCCCTCAGAATTAGAGTCTCCTTTATGAATGACTAGCTTTTACTGTGTACCTATCATGATAAGTATTTTAACCTACATTATCCCACTTAGCATCTACTTTATAGGTATTCGTAAATATTAAAGACTGAAATTGAAAATATTTAGTAGACTTTAAGTCTCAATACAATTTTAAGATATTTTTAGTATTGCATTGAACCAAACCTCTGGCCACAATTAAATAGATATGCATAAGAAAATTAAAACCGTCTACTTTCACCTCTACTAAAACAAATGTTCTGGAAGTATTTTCTTGATTTTAATATTATAATATAATATATATCTTTTTCTTGGTTTAATTATACTGAAGTAAGGTCTTGTAGTTTAAGTAGAGTGGGAAAGTTAAATGACTACTTCCCCCAAATTTATTTTATTTAAAAATATAAAAACAATTTTTGAAGACCACCATTTCGTAAGTAACTTTTTAAGCATGCAAGACTATGACAAATTACTGAATTAACTTTTACTGTGGCTCATTCACCTAAAAGTTTCATTTTAAGAAAATCTAATTAAAATAGTTATATAAATAACCAAATGAAAGAGGGAAAATGTGGTGAGGAAATCTAAGACTGTACTTAATTCTGATGTAAAATAGTGTGACAATGTGATTAAGATCTGCCTAGTTTTTACTGTGAAATAAACAAAGAATCTCAGGGGCCCCTGGGTGGTTCAGTTGGGTAAGCGACTGCCTTCGGCGCAGGTCATGATCCTGAAGTCCTGGGATTAAGACCTGTATTGGGCTCCCAGCTCCCTCTGACCCTCTCCCCTTGCATGCTCTCTCTCTCTCTCTCTCTCTCTCTCTCTC
>NW_024423319.1:34376922-34389672 GCF_017311325.1 Ursus maritimus | reverse complement strand
CTCTCTCTCTCTCTCTCTCTCTCTCTCTCTCAAATAAATAAATAAAATCTTTAAAAAAATTTTTAAACAAAGAATCTCAAAAGATACTGCACATGCCATTATATAACACTTGGAGCCCTCCCTCATGTCTTGCCTTTTTTTTTCAAACGTGTTAGGATTACTTGGGAAAAAAAGACAATTTCACAGTACACAAAGGTGATAGTTAATAGGAAGAATAAAAGTACAGAGAGGAAAAATAGTAAGACAACAAAGGTAAATCTCGGCTTACCTTACTTCTTACCTATTGACTTTTTTAATTCATGACTATTAGGTCAGAATCATGGGCTTACAGAAATGACTACATGCTATAAAACAATAACAATAACAAAAATAAGACTGATTATAGTGATAGCTATGATATATATTTGGAACCAGCTATACACCAAACACGTTATTCAAATCTTAGGACTTAATCTAATAAAATGACATAAGGTGGGTGCTATTATTTACTTACACAGATAAGGAAACCTAAGTTCAGGTTGTACAGGGAGGAAGGATGGATCTAACCTCAAATCCTATATACTCTTTCCTGTCCACTTTGCTGTGTCACACAAACAATAGCAGTTTCTCTAATTTAGTATTTCTACTTATATCGTTCATCAAAACCTTAGAACAATCCTTCATTACAGGTGTTATTATCCCTACTTAACAAATCTGGCAGGAAAAAACAATGCGTATGTGTTGGCTTGAAAAAATATACTAAAAAGTAAAAATTATACAAGAGGTTTAAACATTTTTTTCCTTAAAGAAGGACCCAACCCCCTCATATATACCTCATAAAGAATGACATATTTGGAAACAAATTCAAAGTCACTGTTTTTCTGCACAATTTCCTACCACCATCACAATATATTTCTGAATTTTGAAAGACCAACTACTGCTACTCACAGAAAGCTCTTAATAATTTTTTACCTTTGTCAACTAGAGATGATAGAGATATTTTCTACTGTACCATTTAAAGTCCTTTTTTGATTTTTTTATCTTTAAATTTTTTTAAATTAATCAATTAATTTATTTGTCAGAGAGAGTAGAAAGTGAGCACAAGCAGGGGAAGCAGCAGGCAGAGGGAGAAGCCCAATGCAGGACTTGAACCCAGGACCCTGGGAACATGAACTGAGCTGAAGGCAGACACTTAACTGACTGAGCCACCCAGGCAACCCTCTTTGTTGATTTTTTTACTGTTTTTAGGAACTTTTTTAGTGGTGGCTCTGGGGCTTACAATATACATCTTTTTATTTTCATTCTTTTTTAAAAATTAAAATACATTTTATAGACCATAAAATTCACCCCTTTTAAGTATAAAATATGGTGGGTTTTAGTATATTCATGAAGTCAAGCAATCATCATTATCTAATTCCAGAATATTTTCATCACCCCCCAAAAAAACCCATACATATTAGCAGTCACTCCCTATAATGTGCACCTTAACTTAAAATAATCAAGATTTATGGCACTCCTGGGTGGCTCAGTCGGTTAAGCATCTGCCTTGGGCTCAGATAATGATCCCAGGTCCTGGGATCGAGATCCTCATCTAGCTCCCTGCTTGGCGGGAAGCTTGCTTCTCCCTCTCCCCCACTTGTGCTCTCTCTCTAGCTCTCTCTCTCTCTCTCAAATAAATAAAATCTTTAAAAATATTATCAAGATTTATATTAAATTTCAAGTGTATAGAAATTTTGCTCCAGTGTAATTTCCTTCCTTCCTTCCCCCTCCTTTGTGCTATTATTGTCATGCAAATTACATCTTTCTACATTATAACATATCAAAATAGTTTTGCATTATTGTTTCTGTAGTTGTCTTTTAAACCATTTAAGTGTTTTAATACATACAGATTCAAGTTACCATTTAGCCTTTCATTTTAGCTGAAGGATTCCCTTTAGTAGTTATTGTAGGTCAAGTATGCTGATGACGAGTTCTGTTTTTGTTTATCTACAAACGTCTTTACCTCTTTTTCATATTTGAAGGACAGTTTTACCGAATATAGAATTCTCTGTTGACTGTCTTTGAATTACACATGTCATCCCAATGCCTTTTGGCCTTTGTGGTTTCTGATGAGAAGTCAGCTATTAAACTTTTTTGAGTCATCCCATATGTGTCAAGTTATTTATCTCATGCTACATTCATAATTTGCTTCTTGTCTTTCAACTGTTTGACTACGAAGTGTCTTGTAATCCTTCACAAAATGTATCCTAATTGGTGTTCCTTGAGCTTTTTAGGTCAAAATTAATGTTTCCCATCAAACTTGGGAATCAAATTTGGAAAAATTTCAGCCATTGTTTCTTCAAACTTTTTCTGCCTCTTTTTCTTTCTCCTCTCTTTTAAGGACTCAAGTTATGCATATATTTGATAGTGTTCCACAGACTCTGTTCATTTTTCTTTATTTTTTTTCTTTCTGTTCTTCAGACTAGATAATCTCTTTTGACCGATCTTCAGGTTCATTGATTCTGATTCTGCCTGCAGAATTCCTCTGTTAAGCCCATCTAATGGATTTATCATTTCAATTATTGTATTTTTCAACTCTGGAATTTCTATTTGTTTTTACTTTTTAATTTTGGATGAATTTTTATCTCTTAATTGATTTTACCTATTCAGTGAAATATTATCATAGTTTCCTCTAGTTCCTGAAATATAGTCTCCTTTACTTCTTTAAACATATTTTCATAGCTGATTTAAACTCTTTGTCTAATCAATCAAACATCTGAGCCTCCTCCAGGACACGAGAAAGTGACTTTTAGCTCTGTCTATGGGCCATAATTTCCTGTTTCTTTGTATCTTGTATTTTTCTTGTTGAAAACTGGACATTTTAAATAATAGATTGTAACACCTTCAGAGTCAGATCCCTCTACTCTCACTGTTTGTTGTTGACGTTTGGTGGGGTTTTTTTTCCTTACTCCTGCTTGCTTTAGTGACTTTCCTTTTTTTTTTTAAAGATTTTATTTATTCATTTGAGAGAGAGAGAGAGACAGCCAGCGAGAGAGGGAACACAGGCAGGGGGAGTGGGAGAGGAAGAAGCAGGCTCCCAGCGGAGGAGCCTGATGTGGGGCTCGATCCCAGAACGCCGGGATCACGCCCTGAGCCGAAGGCAGACGCTTAACGACTGCGCCACCCAAGCACCCCTTAATGACTTTCCTAAATTAATTCTGTAGATTCTGTATTTCTGCCATGTGTAGCTGCTATTTCCTCTGGTAGCTTTTTCCTTTGATTCTTGTTTTTATTTTTAAGCCTCGCTTCTTAGAAGTTACCCCTGGATCAGCATAGTTTGTAATTAGCCAACAATTGGTTAAAATATTTCATTAACTGCTTTAAGCCAGGTATTGTTCCACCTTTGATTTTTGTGTGAGGTTGCATCTTCAGATTTGGGAGAGTTTACATGTTGGTCTTAGCTTTTACTTCTTATTTGAGCAGGGCAGCAAGGACAGCAAGAGTTGAATTATTGGGGTCCTCTCTGGGCTTTTTTAGGCATGTGCAGGGGCATGCATATGTGCAGCTTTTTAGATTTCCCGGAATACGCTGGAGGTTTTTAAAATCCCTTATATTGGTCTTATTCCTATTACCGAGGTATTCCTTCTAAATTTTTAACCAGGTTTTGTTGTTCCAATGAATTCATAGCCTTAAGAAATTGCAGTGTTACTGAGTCTAACTTACTGCTATTGTTTCAGTAATACCCTATGAATAAGACTTCTTCTGAGGACCTGAACTCAGAGTCATGTCAAATAGCCACAATGCTCTGGGAATAGGGTATTTCAAGAAAACTACTCTAAAGACAGTGCTGTGGGGATGGAGCTTCATATGGAGCCAAAGGCAGATGCTTAACGACTGAGCCTCCCAAGCGCCCCCCTGGTTTCTATTTTCATGTTTGCCACTAACTGTGTAATCTAGATGAAGCCACTTAGCTTTGAGCCTCCTTTCCCTGATTTGTAGAATGAGAAGATTGTCTTAGATTCTCTAAAATTGCTTTTATCTCAAAAACGGGATTATTCTAAGGCCTTTCTTAGGTAGATATGTGCAATAAACAGAGATTGTCTTCAATGACTGAGCCTACCCTCTTTGTTTTCCTTACTCTGAAAATCAGGTATCCAAGAACTTCCTTTTTCCCTCTCCCATCATAACTTGTTTTATGGAAAGCCTCTAAACCAAAATTAAAGACAGATATAGACTATATTAACAAGAAATAAATATTACCCTTTCTTCCCACTCAAACTTCAAAATAAAGCAGGATCACTGTAACAGGTTTTACTTGTTTTTTGTAATAAGAGACAGTTTCATAAGTGAAACTACCACAAAAAAAAAAAAAAAGCTATGAGGGAGTTGAAGCAAAATTGTGTAGTGTGATTGAAAATAGCCATGTATAATTTCTAAAAGTTAAATCCTGGTGTAGTCTTTGTCAAATTGGCGCACGGGCACTTAAATTATCTCAAAATGGAGACAATTTTGTAGTTATCATAGAATCATAGCCTTTTCAACAACAAAGGTTATGTTTGTCAATGTGCTCTTGGGATACTAATCTGATCTTTCAGAGATCACTTATGCTGAATATTATAGGTGCATTCCAAAAATTGCAATTACATATTCACGTGTGTTTTTTAGCCAAATCAGATAACTGAAACCACAGAATTCATCCAGGGACTGGAATTAAACATTTTCCTTTATTAACTGACTAAGTAAATCAAATAATTGCCCAAATGTCTTTCACTTTGTACATTTAATTTTATAGCTATCATATTTGATTTCTGTATCCCTTCTAAAATATATATCTAAATGAAATTAAAGCCTTTATTTTATCCAGAAGCTGCTGCATCCCACTTAACCCTGGGCTCAAATTCCTCTATCTCTAACACTTTAAGAAGCTCTTATGGGGGGCACCTGGGTAGCGCAGTCATTAAGCGTCTGCCTTTGGCTCAGGGCGTGATCCCGGCATTCTGGGATCAAGCCCCACATCGGGCTCCTCCGCTGGGAGCCTGCTTCTTCCTCTCCCACTCCCCCTGCTTGTGTTCCCTCTCTCGCTGGCTGTCTCTCTGCCACATAAATAAGTAAAATCTTAAAAAAAATAAAATAAAATAAGCTCTTATGGGCCCAGCAACAACCAGTTAGCCACCAGGATGGAGAGTTCTAACAATGATCAAAGAAAACAAAGGTCATAATTAAACTATTATAACTCAGGTGCCAAACCACAATGAATATAAAACACATTGATTATCTGCTCTTTTTCAGCACTGAAAAGACAAAACACAGTGGGATATACAAATGTGTTAATCCCAATCTCTGCCTACAAGAGTTTATAATATAATTATATGTACACATGTGTGTTTGTATGTGTTGGTGGGAAGCAGAAATTTGTATAAAGAGATAATGAACAATGTGGGGTTATGTGCTAATGATGCAATAATGTATTGAACACAATACATAGTTCAGAAGTTCAGTAGAGGGACACGTCTCCATGATCAGCTGGTAAGAAAAGGGTTCACAATGGCAGCATTTAAATGACTATCATAAAGCAGATAGCATTTTCCCAGCTACTAAATTGCTTCATAAATAGTCCTTTTCATACTTTCTTTTTTTTTTAAGATTTTATTTATTTATTCGACAGAGATAGAGACAGCCAGCAAGAGAGGGAACACAAGCAGGGGGAGTGGGAGAGGGAGAAGCAGGCTCCCAGCGGAGGAGCCTGATGTGGGGCTTGATCCCATAATGCCGGCATCACACCCTGAGCCGAAGGCAGACGCTCAACCGCTGTGCCACCCAGGCACCCCCATACTTTCTAAATATACTCAAAGGCAACTCAACTTTGAGGAAAAATAGAGAAACTCAGTTTAATTATACATATACTTTCAGGATTGCATCCTTTTACTAATAGTTTAATAAAAATACAACAGCTTCTATCTCTGTAACTTTGAGAGATATATTTTTATCACATTTCTATCTAATACTTGTGGAGGACAAATAGATATATTTTAAAATGTCATGACAAATACTATGAAGCAGAACATGATGGCAAAGACGTTATGATAAAAACTTACTAAGATATTGATAAAAATTTTACCTCAATTACTATCTGCCATGTTAAAAATGGCATTAAAACATAAATAAAATGACCGTGAATAAAATGAGCATACATGTACAACTGCCCTTACAAGGGCTTCTGCTAGTCCCTATAATTAAAAAGTGTTAAGATTAGGCACTATATTGGGGTACCTGGGTGGCTCAGTTGGTTAAGCGACTGCCTTCGACTCAAGTCATGATCCCAGGGTCCTGGGTTCAAGCCCCGCATTGGCCTCTTTGCTCAGCCAGAAGCCTGTTTCTCCCTCTGCCTCTGCCACTCCCCGTACTTGTGCTCTCCAGCTCTCTCTCTGTCAAATAAATAAAAATAAATCTTTAAAAAAAAAAGATTAGGTACTATAAAGTTAAATTATCTCCATATTTTTTCTGAAAATTTTCTTGATTGCCCTTCTCAGCATTCATACTTCATTTACTTCTAGTCCAGTTAACTTTATGTTCATGTCTTAAAACATGCCTCATTCTGAATAGTTCATAAGGTCTAAGGGGAAATGGCCTTGGAAGACACCGTCTAGGATCATGTATCAATATTTCAGGTCACCAAATATTTATTGAAAGTTCACTCTGTATCAGGCCTCATACTTGGCATTAGGAATATAGAGGTGAATAAACAGGGCCCTAGCCCCCAAGGAACTTACTCGCTTTTAAAAAAATACTTGAATAATTTAAATGTTACTAGTCTAACATTTTCTAATTATTGTCACTAGGTAAAATTACTAATTTTCAGCATCAGCCTTGAATAATTTCTGGAGAAATTCAAAATCAGCAATGACTAAATTCAGTGACTCTGACTAAGGGTAACTAATGGAGAGCTGAGATATCTATTTCTAATTAAAATCCTTGGGACAAATAATGGTTTTGTAACATCCCTTAGGAAAATAAGATGAAATGTAGAAATGTATAAAGCCTATGTTTACGTGACAACAAATGTTTGGCAGCAAATAACGTACTGCATCATTTCTGGGTAGTACTGTTGATGTAAGAATTAGTATCACTCCTTTTCCAAAGAGGCTTTTTAGTAATGCTAGTGGAATGTATTGGAGGTGCCATGTCAGTCCATCTATCAATGCATACGTCAATAAGCATGAAATACCACTAAATCCCAGTGATATTTTTTGAGGTGTTATAGTGCTGTAGAATGTGGGCTTTGGTATCAGATGAACATGGATTTAAATCTTTACATTACCATCTTCTCACCTTGAGCAAATCACTTTTTATTTCTAAATAACAATTTATTCATCTAAAAAACAGAAATAAATATCTAACTGATGTGGCATTGAGGGTTTGAGGTCATGTGTAAAGAATATCTGGCACTTAGTATGTGTGGGATATCTTAATATTATTAATAAAATTACTCTTAGGAATTTATTTCATGCAATACGTACCCTCCTTAATACCCAAACAATGACCCATGGAACACTACATCAAAAACTAATCATGTACTGTATGGTGACTAACATAATTTTTAAAAAAGGAACTTATTTCAGTAGAATGTTATTTTGAAAGCCCTAAATAAAAGTGATCAGGAAAATTATATTTAAGTTCACATGTCAGAAACTTCTGACAATGTGTCCCAAATGAAGGAGAGTTTAGTAAAATGAGATCAAAGAACAGGAAAAAAAAGAATACAATATCTCATAAGTCAACTTACAAATAGTCAGCTTCTAGCCTTGTGAATAATATTTGATTAGTGTTTTTATATGCCATATATATACTTTTTAAAAAAGATTTTATTTATTTATTTGACAGAGAGAGACAGCCAGCGAGAGAGGGAACACAATCAGGGGGAGTGGGAGAGGAAGAAGCAGGTTCCCAGTGGAGGAGCCTGATGTGGGGCTCGATCCCAGAACTCTGGGATCACGCCCTGAGCCAAAGGCAGACGCTTAACTACTGCACCACTCAGGCGCCCCAATATGCCATATATATACTTTTGTTGCCATTTCCATGCTTTAAAAAAGTTTGTGTCTGTCATTACGAAAACAGAGCTACCTAGATGAAGTGTCCTATATGAGAGGTAGTAACTGGCACTTTGGGACCTAGATGGAGAAGTGTGCTGTGTAGAAAGGAATCTTTGCTATCCCAGGTCAGAGATGGAAAACTTTAAGCTCCAGGAAAATACTCCAGTTCTCATCCTGATTCTCTTTCTTTACTATCTTTTTGGACTTTGCATAAAAAAAGAAACAGAGAATAAAATATATATAGGGCCAAATGAGAAAAGAGAATAGTAAAAGTTTTGTGTATAAATCTTACATCCTCAGTGATGGACAGACCAACCTCCCTGGGATTCCGTTTCAGAAGACATTTGGCAAAAGATCAAATTGCCTCTTGTTGCAGCCTCATTTTTCAGTTGTCTGCATAGGGCTTTAAGGTAATAAAGGGTGCCTAGACCTGAATCCAGTTCAGTTCAGTGGATAACTTACAAGGACAGAGGAAACATATAGTAAAGGTGTGTTATTTTGGGTCAAAGACTGTAGTTGATATCTTAAATATTTAACTCAATCATACACAGTGTTTCAATTTATCCTCGAAGAACCTTGTAAAGTAGAGAAAACAGGTAATTTTCTTGAGTTTTCAGAAGGGAAACTAAATTCCAAAGTGGATATACACAGAGCAGAGAGCAGATACTAAAACAAGTCTT
Organism: Ursus maritimus; assembly: GCF_017311325.1. Taxonomy (NCBI): domain Eukaryota; kingdom Metazoa; phylum Chordata; class Mammalia; order Carnivora; family Ursidae; genus Ursus; species Ursus maritimus. The sequence continues at coordinate 34,380,944 of NW_024423319.1, read as the reverse complement.
TTTCCTCCCTTCCCTACACTCATTAGAACCATAGAATATTTTTTCTTCTGTGCCCTGTAGATTGGAAGCAGGTTAAGCACCTGTTAACAGGATTGATGTTTTACACATAAAATCCCTAATATAGCTTCTTATCCTAAGTAAGAATCTTTTAAACTCAAGCAGGATAACGGCTGCTCATGGACAGTGGGGCCCTGAGCTCATTCAGATTCACATTACCACTACTCTGGAAGGCCACTGGGGGAATGGTTAGAGCCAAAGGCTAGCAGGTATTTCAAATAACTCTACACTTTAATGAAAATCTCTCTAGTTCTAAGCCTGGTTTCCCTTTGTTAGATGTCAACTTTTTGTAAGGGAATTGGAGGCATGAGGTACAGGACAGAATTTTATAGGTTTACTCAGCAATGAGTTCTGTTTTCTGAAATATGACAGATGAGGCTTTTTGGAACAACACCACCAAAAAAGCATAATCGATGTGTGTGTGTGTGTGTGTGTGTGTGTGTGTGTGTATGTGTGTGTATGTGTGTGTGTACACATATCAAAGAACTGACAAGATAGTAAGGAATTATGAAGGCAAAATTCTAGTCAAGGTTGGAACCCAGATATAGGGTCAGGATTGAAGCACCTTTTGCCCTACAGATACTGGCTAAATAGGGGAGTTTGAAAGTATGCAGACAGGAACACAAACAGATCATCCTCAATTTAAGTTGGCAGCCTACAGAACTGTAAACCCTGATGGGAGAGTAAACACTCTCACCCCTATGGTTTGTAAGGAAAAGTGCCTTGGAGCTGCCTTGGAGAGGGAAACTGTTTTTGATCATTTTGAACCACAAGCCAGAACACACAGTGATTTGCAGTGGTCAGAAAAGTTGAAGCTATAAATTTCTTGAGAAGAGTCTTGGAATATAGTGCCCAATGCATCAATTAAAAAAACAGTGCAAACAATGCAATTGACAAAAAGATAAAATTGAAGAAGTACTTCACAAAAGAAATCCAAATGAGTTTGAGTACCTTTACATACGCAGTGTTCAAACTTATTAGTAATCGGAAATTAAAACAACAGCTAAATACCAATAAATAGTCACTAGATCATCAGAAATTAAAGTGTGATAATACTTGCGTTGGCAAACATGTGGAACAACAGAAACTCATACACTGTGGTGGGAATGAATGTAAACTGATACAACTATTGAAAAATAATACAGCATTATATAGCAATATTAGAAAAGTGTGTGCCCTATAATCCAGAACTTTCAATGTTGAGTATACATCCAGAGAATGGCTTACAATTAAGCACCGGCATATGTGTAAAAGAATAATTTGTAGCAGTATTGCTTGTAATTACCCCAAACTGGAAGCAATTAAATTATAAAAGAAACAGTAAAATGGATACTGAAATTGCTGCCTTTAGTAATAAAATCCAATATCATACAGATAAGAAAGCTAAGGCACAGAAAGATACAATGGTTTACCCAAAATCACACATATTTTAAGTGACAGAAGTGAGATTTGCCTCCAAGCCACCAAACCCTAAAGTCTTTAGGTATTATATGGCACTTCTTCTCATAAATTTGTTCTATAGGAAATGGATGACACTAGGTTAAATTACATGAAATTGACCTTTTTGTAAGGCAAAAGAATTGAATACTAGCAAATTCATATGGTTCAACCTCACAGTTCTCTTAAGTTCTGAACCTAGTTGGTCTGAAATCACCTTACACAGTGTAGCATCCTATTTCTCCCTAGTTTTCTCACTCAAAATGACTTTCTATACTGTCTTTTATTGGTGAAAAAAGTTTCCTCTGCTCTTTTCCTCTAAAAGCCATCATTGCTAAAGAGCCTTGGTTACTTTTTTAATATCGTTTTCATTTTATTAAGTGACTGTGGCAAAAAAAACAACAAAAAAACAACAAAACAAAAAACAAAACAAAAACAACAAAAACAAAACAGTCTGATTATTTCAGGGAATGGAAATGATGAAAGCAATTACAACTGTCGACATCGGCCAAGATGTCTTTGGCATGCATTTGTACTAGTCACCCATTTCTGGGCAACAGAGTGTTCCCAAATTTAAAAACCCATAAGAATCTTTTTCTGGAAGAGTGAACCAGAGAGGGAGGGAGAAAGTGAAAGCAAGTGAGATCTCTGGAGATTTTTTTTTTTTTTTTTTTTTTTTTGTTGCCTCCTATTTCTGTCTCTAAGCCAGACAATCCACTTGCAGTTCTCCCTACCCTCCCTCTCTCTCCATATTCGGCTCCACTCCCTCACCCCTGGCACCTACCCCTCCCTTCGTGGTAGGAAGCCCCCCAAACCAACAATGCCGATCGATCGGAGGGAAACAAATAAAACAAATACACTGGTTCAGACAAGCAGTTGATAAAACTTTGCAAAAAAGAAACAAAAAAGGAGAAACTAACCAACCTCAACCAACCAGCCCCCGAGCCACCCGGGGGCGCCCTCCTACATCCTGTCGCACAGACACACACGAAAGGAAGTGCGACGGAGCCAGAGATCAGGAGCCACCGTCGTCCACAGCCAGGGGAGCAGGAAATGCCGACGCCGGCCCCCACAGATATGGAAACGGTAGTCAACACCAGGAGCGACCCCCAGGATGAGATGCCCAGCTTTCAGGACAGCCAGGTCTTCCAGGTACTGCCCGAGCCAGGCCCGCCGCCCAGTGCCCAGTACCTGCCACAGACGCCCCGCCAACGGGGCCCAGTCAGCACGCTGGCAGAAATGGCGGCTGTCGGCCAGGGCAGCCTTAGTGGCTCCAGTGGTGACAAGCAACAGCAGTCCCCGCAACCACAGCCGCAGCCGCAGCCACCGCCACAGCCACCGCAGCCGCAGACGCCGCCGCAGCCACCACAGCCGCCTCCTCAGGCGCAGCCGCCTCCTCAGGCGCAGCCGCCACCACAGCTGCCGCTGCCGCCGCCGCAGCAGCAACAGCAGCACATCAATTGCGTGGTGTGCGGAGACAAGTCAAGCGGCAAGCACTACGGCCAGTTCACGTGCGAGGGCTGCAAGAGCTTCTTCAAGCGCAGTCTGGGGAAGAGCCTGAACTTCAAATGTCATGCCAACCAAGACTGCCGCATTGACCTGCACCACCGCAAACACTGTCAGTACTGCCGCTTCAAAAAGTGCATCGACGTGGGTATGAAAAGAGCCGCAGTGTACAAGAACAGGATACCGCCCGCCCAGCCAACCCATGGGCAGTTAGTGCTGAGCAACGGGGAATCCCTCAACTTGCACTCTAACCTGTCTGGATATGTTTCTCTGCTGCTCGGCGCCGAGCCCTATACCCTGTTCGGGTCAGGCAGCCAGCGCATGCAGCCCAACGAACTCTTGACCCTCGAGAAGGTTGGCGAACAGGCTGCCCGGCTGCTCTTCAGCGCCGTTGAATGGGCCCGGAACATCCCCTTCTTCCCTGACCTGTCCATCAATGACCAAGTGGCTCTGCTTCGCCTCACCTGGTGTGACCTGTTCATGCTCAACTGGGCACAGTGCTCCATGCCCCTCCATGTCATCCCGTTCCTGGCTGCCACCAGCTTACACATGTCACCAGCATCCTCCAACGAGGTGGCCATCTTTATGGACCACCTACAGATTTTCCAAGAGCAAATGGGGAAGTTCAAAGCTCTGCACGTCGACCCCTCCGAATACAGCTGCCTCAAAGCCATTGCCCTGTTCACTTCAGATGCCGTTGGTCTCTCTAATGTAGTCAATGTGGAAAGCTTTCAGGAAAGGTCCCAGTGTGCTTTGGAGCAATACGTTAGGAGACAGTACTCCACCCAACCAATGCGATTTGGAAAGCTTTTGCTTCGCCTCCCTTCCCTCCGCGCAGTCTCCTCCTCAGTGATAGAGCAATTATTTTTCACCCATTTGGTAGGTAAAACCTCCATCAAAGCCCTCATTCAGGATATGCTACTGTCAGACAACAGTGGTAACTAGCCGTATATGGCAATTCAAAAAATAAATCAAAATAAGAAGGGGGACTGAAACAGAGAGAGAGAAAAGGCGAGAGACTG
>NW_024423319.1:34358571-34376912 GCF_017311325.1 Ursus maritimus | reverse complement strand
TTTTTTTTTTTTTTTTTTTTTTTTTTGCCTCCTATTTCTGTCTCTAAGCCAGACAATCCACTTGCAGTTCTCCCTACCCTCCCTCTCTCTCCATATTCGGCTCCACTCCCTCACCCCTGGCACCTACCCCTCCCTTCGTGGTAGGAAGCCCCCCAAACCAACAATGCCGATCGATCGGAGGGAAACAAATAAAACAAATACACTGGTTCAGACAAGCAGTTGATAAAACTTTGCAAAAAAGAAACAAAAAAGGAGAAACTAACCAACCTCAACCAACCAGCCCCCGAGCCACCCGGGGGCGCCCTCCTACATCCTGTCGCACAGACACACACGAAAGGAAGTGCGACGGAGCCAGAGATCAGGAGCCACCGTCGTCCACAGCCAGGGGAGCAGGAAATGCCGACGCCGGCCCCCACAGATATGGAAACGGTAGTCAACACCAGGAGCGACCCCCAGGATGAGATGCCCAGCTTTCAGGACAGCCAGGTCTTCCAGGTACTGCCCGAGCCAGGCCCGCCGCCCAGTGCCCAGTACCTGCCACAGACGCCCCGCCAACGGGGCCCAGTCAGCACGCTGGCAGAAATGGCGGCTGTCGGCCAGGGCAGCCTTAGTGGCTCCAGTGGTGACAAGCAACAGCAGTCCCCGCAACCACAGCCGCAGCCGCAGCCACCGCCACAGCCACCGCAGCCGCAGACGCCGCCGCAGCCACCACAGCCGCCTCCTCAGGCGCAGCCGCCTCCTCAGGCGCAGCCGCCACCACAGCTGCCGCTGCCGCCGCCGCAGCAGCAACAGCAGCACATCAATTGCGTGGTGTGCGGAGACAAGTCAAGCGGCAAGCACTACGGCCAGTTCACGTGCGAGGGCTGCAAGAGCTTCTTCAAGCGCAGTCTGGGGAAGAGCCTGAACTTCAAATGTCATGCCAACCAAGACTGCCGCATTGACCTGCACCACCGCAAACACTGTCAGTACTGCCGCTTCAAAAAGTGCATCGACGTGGGTATGAAAAGAGCCGCAGTGTACAAGAACAGGATACCGCCCGCCCAGCCAACCCATGGGCAGTTAGTGCTGAGCAACGGGGAATCCCTCAACTTGCACTCTAACCTGTCTGGATATGTTTCTCTGCTGCTCGGCGCCGAGCCCTATACCCTGTTCGGGTCAGGCAGCCAGCGCATGCAGCCCAACGAACTCTTGACCCTCGAGAAGGTTGGCGAACAGGCTGCCCGGCTGCTCTTCAGCGCCGTTGAATGGGCCCGGAACATCCCCTTCTTCCCTGACCTGTCCATCAATGACCAAGTGGCTCTGCTTCGCCTCACCTGGTGTGACCTGTTCATGCTCAACTGGGCACAGTGCTCCATGCCCCTCCATGTCATCCCGTTCCTGGCTGCCACCAGCTTACACATGTCACCAGCATCCTCCAACGAGGTGGCCATCTTTATGGACCACCTACAGATTTTCCAAGAGCAAATGGGGAAGTTCAAAGCTCTGCACGTCGACCCCTCCGAATACAGCTGCCTCAAAGCCATTGCCCTGTTCACTTCAGATGCCGTTGGTCTCTCTAATGTAGTCAATGTGGAAAGCTTTCAGGAAAGGTCCCAGTGTGCTTTGGAGCAATACGTTAGGAGACAGTACTCCACCCAACCAATGCGATTTGGAAAGCTTTTGCTTCGCCTCCCTTCCCTCCGCGCAGTCTCCTCCTCAGTGATAGAGCAATTATTTTTCACCCATTTGGTAGGTAAAACCTCCATCAAAGCCCTCATTCAGGATATGCTACTGTCAGACAACAGTGGTAACTAGCCGTATATGGCAATTCAAAAAATAAATCAAAATAAGAAGGGGGACTGAAACAGAGAGAGAGAAAAGGCGAGAGACTGGTTTGTTTGCTTGAATTCCTTCTGTTAAAGGATATATGTTACAAGTTTGCTATAAGAAGAGAGGGAAAGAATTTAATGGACTGTGAGTTAAAAAAAAAAAAAAGACTGTTTACAGAATACAAAAAAAAAATAAAACCACAAAAACAAAAAAAAAAACAAAAACAAAACAAACAAAAAAAAACTGTGTGGGACAGAACAGCCTGCTACCTATTTTTGTATAAAAAGGAAATTAGTCTTTACCTTTTTTTTTTGGTAAATTTTTGAAAAATGTTGCTAAAAGTACGTATAAGGAGATTGGAAGAAAACTAGTAGAATGGAGAAAGTAAGTCTTTTTTTTTTTCCAAATTATTAACTGTCCTTTGTCTGTGTACCTCTAGCTGTTCTTTTCTGTACTGTTCTAGTTCCAAGCCAGTTTATTCTCTAGTTCTATAATAAGTTTTGATATAATCTCGGCTTCTTAAATGCTGTGTATCCTTAAAATATATGTTCTGCAAGAATTAAAACTGAGTCCATGAAAATATCTTAGGAAGACATAAAACTTTAAAAGGCACTTCAAAGACAATGGAAACACACTTCTAAGTGGTATCCAAAAATTTTAAGTGAAATTGAGCACTCTAATTTGAGAACTGGAGGAATCACTTACAACACTTAGCTTCCCTTACCCCTGCCTCTCCCCTCAAAAGACACCATGACTAACGTAGATTTTTAATAGTTTAAAGAATGAACTGTGGGGTTTATTGGCAGCAAGGAATGTGTCCAAGACACATGCTGTAGTTTTGAATAAAAAGTTAACTTTTGTCGTTTGAATTGAGTCCCACTTAGTTCTTGAATTGTTATGAAAAGACTGCATTTGTGTATTTGGAAATCCTTTCAATTATAATTGTTGGCATTATCGCCTTTTTAAAAAATGCGATTGAAATCTGCATGACAAAATAACCCCGTTGGCACTTACAGGTAACACGATTGATTCAGTGTCTTAGAGTTTACAGTTTGTTTTTAAATGAAGGGTTTTTTCTTAAGTGCAATATTTCAGTATACTGTAAAAGTTAGAGTAACCGAACTATTTGGTCAAGTGTTATATTCCAAGGAAAATTGAAAGTACTCAGAAATTAAAGTATTATTTATTTGATGTCTTAAAAAATAATCTTTTTCTGAGCCACCCTAACCCCAAATGAGAGTAAACGATCTACCCTTGGCCTGGTCCCCCAGAGGGCTCCATACCACACAAACCCACCAATTTCAAAAGAGCCTTCCAAAATTTCATGGAAGCAGATAAGTAGACACAATGCATCAATTTATATATGCAGAGAAATTTCTCTCAGGATTGTATTTTAGGATTTTAAGAAGGTAGATGAGAGGGGAGGATGACAAGCAAGTCATGAACAATTGGGTCACAAAAATCTCTATGATTCCACAGGTCAGAAATAGCTACCTGTTGGTATGGGGGAAAAAAGAATCAAAAGTTTACAGATGCTTGAGAGAAATCGTCTTAAGTATAAGAGATTGGATTAAGTTAAATAACCTGGAAAAAGAAAGTTATAAAATGGCCATGTAATTTTGATCTAAAAGGTGTACCTTTCTCTAATTTCTCAAAGCTAGAGTTTTCCTTCCATGCAGAAACACACATACCAAAGCTAAATTTTTAAAATTGAAATATAACTGAGATACAACATGATGTTAGTTGTGTGTACGACGTAACAATCCCACATCCTCCCCAACACTTGTTATTTTTTGTCTTTTTGATAATAGCTATTTTGACAATTAGGGTGGTGATATCTCACTGTAGTTTTGAGACATATTCATATTTCCCTGATAAGGAGTGATGTTGAGCATCCTTTCATGTGCCTGTTGCCATCTGGATGCTTCTGTGGGAAAATGTCTATTCAGATCCTCTGCATAGTTTAAGTCCGATTTCTTGGGGTTTTGTTGTTGTTGTTGTTGGGTTATAGGAATCCTTTAAATATTTTGGAAATTAACTCCTTAATGGACATATGATTTCAAAATATCTTTTCCCATTCAGTACATTGCTTTTTTATTTTGTCGATGGTTTCTTATCCTGTTCAGAGGCTTTTCAGTTTAATGCAGTGTCATTTGTTTATTTTTGCTTTTGTTGCCATCACTTCTATAGTCAGATCCAAAATGATAGCCCTTAGACCAATGTCCAGGAACTTACCACCTCCGTTTTCTTCTAGGAGTTTTATAGTTTCTGGTCTTACATTCAAGTTTTTAATCCATTTTGAGTTCATTTCCTCTCCATTTGTTTGTTTCAATGTGCAAATATTTGTTTATTGGTTTTCACAAATGTATTATGGTAATATAAGATGTGAACAATGTGAAAAACTGAATGGGAAGATATGATAACTATTATTTTTGCAACTTTTCTGTATATCTGAAGTTATTCCAAAAATAAAGTTCTTTAAAATCTGTATATAAGTGTGTATTCTTCCTTTCTGTATCTTCTTATTATATTCCACTAGGGGCGCCTGGGTGGCTCAGTTGGTTAAGCATCCAACTCCTGATTTCATCTAGGATGTTGAGATCGAGCCCCATATAGGCTCCATGCTCAGGGCAGAGTTGGCTTGAAGATTCCCTCTCTCCCTCTCCTTCTGCCCCTCACCCTTCTGGTGTGCTCACTCTCTCTCTCTCCTTCATACATACATAAATAAATAAATGAATGAATAAATGAATAAATTAATCAATTCATTCATTCATTCATTCATTCATTCCATATTCCACTAGCTTATTTGTATTTCTAGGTGAGTACTATTCTGTTTTGAAGTATAACATTCATACAGTGAAGTGCAAAAAACTTAATTGTATAGATCAGCAAGTTTTTTTAGATCAGTAATTTTTTAACACACATATATACACACACTGTGGTAACCAGCATCCAGACTGAAATATACAGTTACTGGCAACCAAAGTTTCTCTTGCCACAATCCAATCAATAAGCAGCACCATGCCCCAAGAGATAATCACTATTTTCACTTCTCTCACAATAGCTAAATACCTGTTCTTGAACTTCGTATAAATGGAATCACACAGTATTTTGTTTTGTTTGTTCATTTATTTTGTTTTTTAAGTTCCACATATAAGTGAAATCATATGGTATTTGTCTTTCTCTGATGTATTTCACTTAGCATAATCTAGGCTCATTCATGTTGTGGCAAATGGAACATTTTAATTCTTTTCTATGGTTGAGTAATATTCTTGTGTGTGTGTGTGTGTGTGTCACATCTTCTTATCCATGATATCATAGGGTACTTGCCTTTCTAAGTTTGGCTTACTTCAGTTATAGCGCCCTCTAGATTCATCCATGTTGTATTTGTGGTTTTTCCAGTTTTCTTCTTGTAATTGATTTCTAGTTTTATACCATTGTCGTTGAAAAAGACGCTTGATATGATTTTAGTCTTCTTAAATTTATTAAGACTTGTTTTGTGGCCTAACATGTGATGTATCTTGAAGAATGTTCCATGTGCGCTTGAAAAGAATGTGTGTTCTGCTGCTTTTTAGTGGAATATTATATATATATATACATATATATATATATATATATATTTGGTCTAATATGTAATTTAAGGCTTATGTTTACATAGTAATTTTCTGTCTGGATGATCTATCCACTGATGTAAGTGGGGTATTAAAGTCCCCTACTATTATCATATTACTGTCAGTTTCTCTCCCTCTATGTCTATTAGTCATTGTTCTATGTATTTAGGTCCTTCTATGTTGGGTGCATAAATATTTAAAAATCTTATAACTTCTTGGTGGATTGACGCCCTTATCAGTATGTAGTGTCTTTTGTTATGTCCTTTTTTTTAAAAGCCTATTTTGTCTGATATCAGTATAGGTACCCTTAATTTCTGTTGGGTTCTGTTGGCATGACACCTCTTTTTCTGTCCCTTCACTTTCAGTCTGTGTGTGTCCTTACATGTGAAGTGAGTCTCTTATAGGCAGCATATAGATGGATCTTGTGTTTTGTGTTTTTTTAATCCATTCATCCACTATGTTTTTGATTGGAGAACTTAATCCATTGAAATTTAAAGTAATTATTGATAGGTATGTACTTATTACAATTCTGTTCATTGTTTTCTGGCTGTTTTGTGGTTCCTCTCTGTTCCTTTCTTCTCTTGCTCTCTTTTCTTCTGGTTTGATGACTTTCTATAGTGTTATGCTTAGATTCCTTTCTCATTATCTTTTGTGTATCTACTATGGATTTTTGCTTTGTGGTTACCATAAGGCTCATATATAACAGTCTAGATATTTAACCATCTATTTTAGCTGATCGCAAGCTAAGGTTGAATGCATCCTAGAACTCTACATTTTTTCTCTCCCCACATGTTTTATGTTTTCAAAGTCATATTTAGCACCTAGTTTCAGCCTGATTAAAAGCTAGACCCTCCGACAGCAGCTTTTAAGATATGCAAATATGCATAAGGTGATGTCTCCTTAATGACAGGTGCAAAACTGGGGGCTCCAGATTAGTATGTGAGCTCCTTTCTGGGAGGTATCAGTGAGCTGTAATGAGGCTAAGTGAGAACTCAAAGATGGTTTCCCCCAGCCTACATTCCCTAAGAGCATTTCTGTAGCCTTTAGATGTGTGGTAAGCCTGGAGCCTGCCCCTCAGACTGGAGCTCCAGATCAAGTAGATAGTCCTTTTTCATGGGGAGACTGGGGGTATGTTTCAGTCTGCTGTCTGTGCAGTGCCTTTGGGGTGGTAGCTGCAGATAACAGTCTTTCCATTTGTTCCAAAACTATAGGGCCCTACTGGAGTCAGGCATTCAAGCGGCATCCCTTGTGTGGGCTGTACACGCCAGACAGCTTTGGAAGGACTGCAGCGGAGCGGTGCACAGGGGTGGGGCAAGCCCCCTGGCCAGTTTTTTTGAGAGGAGGCTGTCCAGTGCTGCCTGAGGGTGGTGCTTTTGCTAGCTGGCTTAGGCAGGGCCCTAGGGAGTACCATCAGGGCTAGCAAGGTACAGGGAGAGTGAAAAAATGGCCTCTGCTAACATCTCTGTTCCTGTAGAGAGTTCCAGTAGGCTTGCCCCTCCAGCAGACACTTCAAGACTAGCAAGTGAATCTTCTTTACATATGGTCTCATTGCTTTTCAGACTGCTGCTTCTGCACTGGGTCCCAGGTGAATGAGTCTGCATACAAGTCCTCTAAGAGTGGAGTCTCTTGTTTCCTACAGCCCCATGGCTTTTATTTTTATTTTTTTTTTTTAAGATTTTATTTTTGGGGCACCTGGGTGACGCAGTCGTTAAGCGTCTGCCTTTGGCTCAGGGCGGGATCCCGGCATTCTGGGATCAAGCCCCACAACAGGCTCCTCCACTGGGAGCCTGCTTCTTCCTCTCCCACTCCCCCTGCTTGTGTTCCCTCTCTCGTTGCCTGTTTCTCTCTCTGTCAAATAAATAAATAAAAATCTTTTTAAAAAAAAGATTTTATTTTTTTATTTGAGAGAAAGAGAGAGAAAGCAGGAGTGAGGGGAGGAGCAGAGGGAGAAACAGACTCACTGCTGAGCAGGGAGCCCCACACAGGGCTTGATCCCAAGACCCTGTGATCATGACCTGAGCTGAAGGCAGACACTTAAGTGACTGAGCCACCCAGGCAGCCCAGCACCATGGCTTTTAAAATCAGGAATTTTTGGAGCTCATCTCTCTGGTGTAGGTCTCAAGGGTTGGGGTGCCTGATGTGGGGCACAAATCCCTAAATCCTTGGGGAGAATTTCTCTATTTGTGAGATCCCTCCCAACTATGCTTGCGACACCACGGGTAGGGCCTTTGGTGAGACTGCATCTCTGCCTCTCTTACCCACCTTGATGTGGCCTTTGGATCCTCTGTTGTGGAGCAGCTCGTTCAGGTCCTTCTTGGGCCTTTTTCAGAGGGAGTTTTTCCATATGCAGCTGTAGACTTGTCATATCCGTGGAAGGAGGTGCATTCACGATTTTCCTATGGCACCATCTTAAACGGCCTCTCAAAGCTAAAATTTAAATACCCAAAACATCCCCTAGAATATGGAAGAAATTGATTTTTCTATATATTTCGTGTTTAGATAAGAGTTTGGAGGATGAGAATATTAATAAAACTAGGAGAAAACTAAGTAATTCCCTATCCCCGCCCCTCCGTTCCCTTGCCCCCACCTTCAGACTAATCGTAAATCTTTATTAATCATATAATTTTCAGATTCTAATGACGTCTTATGCTTTATCAATATAAATACTTCCTAATTCAGATGACATGAGGTACAGATAGGACAAAGTCAGGGACATTTTTGGGGAAGTTGCTATTATATCTCAAATTCAAGTTTTCATATTGCCACTTTAACTTATGTCTGGGGAGGAAATGATTTATTAATGTCAGTCTTCTCAAAGTACACTTGCCATGGTCTATTCTTAGAAGAATCATTAGAAAAATTACAGTTCTTAAGAAAACTGAGAACTTCCTCTTAGCGACATGTTCTCAAGAAGAAAATTATTTGCTTCAGACTTTTGGCCCAGGGAAAGTTTTGTGGGAAAGATTCTGAAACAGCTTAATTACCCTTTTATGGTAATTAAAATGGAAAACTACTTAAGATTCTAACTGTGCCACAGAATTCCAAATGTTTTAGTGTAGTTGTTATTTTGTTACTGTACGAGAGACTTAACAATTCATGCTTCATCATATTTTACACTTCCAAGGACCAAATATCCCACCGTTTCTCATTAACTGGAGGAATACACACCACACAATGTTGCCTCGTATCCTCCCAGCAATGCAGCTTCTCACTGGAAATTAAAGCCTTTAAAAATGTCATTAATTCTTTTCCAGTTGATTCCTAAAAGGGTGCTAACCTGTTACAGGCCTCTCTCAGCGAGAAAATAATTATCAGTAATTATAATTTACCAATGATCTTAATTAGAAGTTATCTTAAGTGATAAGATTTTTAAAAATGCCGGAGCGCCTGGGTGGCACAGCGGTTGAGCGTCTGCCTTCGGCTCAGGGCGTGATCCCAGGGTCCTGGGATCGAGCCCCGCATCAGGCTCCTCTGCTGTGAGCCTGCTTCTTCCTCTCCCACTCCCCCTGCTTGTGTTCCCTCTCTCGCTGGCTGTCTCTCTCTGTCAAATATATATATATAAAAAAAAAAACCTTCAAGATGATCCAACACCACTGATATTTAAAAAAAAAAAATGCCAAGGAACCTCTCAAAATTTAAAAAGTGAGCTTTGAGGTGAGAAATTACACACCACGGAGGCCACGAAAGTGGAAGATATGCTAACACACCCCCAGCCAAGGACAATATTGATAAGAGAGAAAGGAAGAACCTCTTCTCTTGTGTTTCGTTAGGAGTTTGGAGGCTGAGGAAGTGGCTCAGATATACTCCAGACTCCTCACCTTTATTTGGTTGATAATAGTACATACCTCATATGATTTAAAGACTAACCAATATAATAAATAAAGCACCTAGAAGAGTGCCTGGCACATAGTAACCAGCACGTATTGCCTACTACTATTATAAAATAATATGTTCAGTATTCTAAGGATTTTGTTTTCTATCAAGTTTTCACATTTATCTACAGGCCCTTAAAGTGTCTTTTGAACATGCTGAGTTATGTCTGTGCCTCCAAGTACTTATATTTTGACTAAAATATTTTGCATAAAATAAATTGCTTTGTTTATTCTTTTTTTTTAAAGATTTTATTTATTTATTTGACAGAGAGAGAGACAGCCAGCGAGAGTGGGAACACAAGCAGGGGGAGTGGGAGAGGAAGAAGCAGGCTCATAGCGGAGGAGCCTGACGTGGGGCTCGATCCCATAACGCTGGGATCACGCCCTAAGCCGAAGGCAGACGCTTAACCGCTGTGCCACCCAGGTGCCCCCCCTGCTTTGTTTATTCTTAATAGACAATAAGTGATTGAGTGGTCTGTGAGGGACATTACTGCATTCTTTTTGTTCTTTAGTTATGTTAGAACCTAAAAAAAAAATCTGTATAATCTATATATTACATGTAGTTAGTGTGTCCCATTCTTCAAGATATCTAGGAACAAAGATCCCACTGTCCTTTTTCAGGATAATCAAAGACCTGAGGTATTCAAGAAATTTCAGAAGAGTTCTAAATGTGAATATTTAGTTCTATGTCCTTCCAAAGCCTTATTCCTCCTACCCATTCTGTTGTCTTAATAATGAGCTTGAAATGCAATTGCTTTCCTACCATATGGATATGTTTAGTGGTATGGAGCTCCATAAGTATCGAATTAAATGTGTAAAGGAAATAAAGTCCAAAAGTACCATTACATTGAAATGTTTTACAAAAAGAAAAATTTTCCAAATCCCAGCCAATGAACCACTTAGGTTTGGCAACATTTGTGTTGATCCAGTTCATTATAGAAAAACTAATTTTCTATTTTATGAGAACTTATTGTAATAGGATATAAGATAGATGGATAGATGATTAGATAGATAGATAGATAGATAGATAGATAATCAATAGATAACAGATATTTCACTTATAGAAATTCCTTTTGTAACTTAAATTGAAAAATAAGCACTCAAGAAAATATACAAGTATATTAGAGATACAGAGTAGAAAATGATTAGTCCCTTCCCTTTCTCCCATTTAGAACATAGCACTGCTTACCTTCCCACCAATATATTAAATAGACTCTGCCCCTTATTCTGTGTGCATTTATATGAATTGCATGAAGCTTTAATCACAAAAAAGAGTATTTTGTACGTTTCTTCTCAATTACAAGTTTTACTATGGAACCAATATAATATAAATACTTTTGATCAAGATTATTCACTTCATCACTGAAATGTTTGGAAATTTTAAAATAAGCAAACCAAATGTTAAATATCATTTTCTAGCAGTAGCAGTAAAAGGAAATTGTCGAGAACATTTTGAATTCTGAACAGATGTGGCTTTTCTGACCATGACAATGAACAGCACCATGAGCACATCAACCAAACCCCTAAATGGGATGGCATATTATATAATAATAATTCAATCACATTACAGATGTGATCATACGGTTGGCAGAAAAATTAAGTGGCCAAACACATTCCTCAATGTCCTATTGCATTAATCTGGACATGCTCATGAATACTTATAGATGGATATATGCCTCAGTGTGGGAATGCATACTGAACGCAAAACGTATGCACATGAACACAACAAGAATTAACACAGCCCACAAAAATTTTCTCAGCCCCTTCTTTAATCCACGAAAAGTCACACTAGAATCACTTCAAGAAGAGCTAATCCACTGAATTTGTCTCAGGGAGGGAGAGTATGGGGTAGAAGAAACAAACGAATTCTTCCTCTCTTCTCAGGAAACATTGAAAAACTTCTCTCCCACCGCAAAGTTTGTAACAATTTCACGTCTAACAACAATTTCACGTCTAAATAATAAAAAGAAAAGTGGGAAAACTTGAGCCAGCTTCTCTCCAGTATTTGTCACTTTGAGATAGATGGTAAATTCATTCATTCATTCATTCGAATATTTACTGATTATCTATACTGGGTGTTGGGTTTACAGTGGTAAACAAAACTGGCATTATCCTTACCTTTAAGGAGTTTATAATCTTGTAAAGAATCCCAGACAGTAGGCGCACAAGCAGACAAATAAACAGAGACAGTGGGTGCGAATAAATACTTACAAAGTGGGGAAAAGATTTTGGAGACTGGAGTTTACCAGTTCATATTTTTCATACTTAAACTGGGCCTGTGGCTTTTAGATGGTCATTCTCATTCATCGTAGCCACAATTCTTGGAATGTGACCATCTGCCTCAGAATTACCCGGTATTTGAAGGTGCATTTTACAAGCTCTCCAGGTGATTATGATGTACCGCAAAATTCAAGACTCGCTGTTCTATATGATGATCTTTCTTTTAGGAAGATAGTTTCTAAGGTCCACCCATCGTTATCCAGACATATGACAGCAACAGCACGATTTTCTGAGTCATTCTGCTTTATGATCTTCTTGACCAAAGTTTCATACAGAAATGTATTCATCGAAGCCAGTGCAGGGGGAAAGTAAAAACTTGCACAATCTTTTTAACAAAATTATTATTTAACAGTGAGGCTTTTAGGAAGATATTGATATTTAACCTCTCTAACTTTCTAAGCTACACATCACTGGCTTGTCACTGTCCCTTCATTCATCAATGTCCGTAGGACAAACAACTTTTGTTTCTCATCTTTTATTGAACATATAACATAAACGTTCAACAACAATTTGTAAAAACAAGAGGTAAGAAAGTCAAATATTACCTTGCCACCATAAATCTCTGTCACTTGTACTGCAATATATTTGTTCCTCTCTTATTATCTGTGCATACATGTGTCTTAGATGACTAAGACCATATCATAAGTAGGATTTTATGTTCTGATTTTTTTTAAAGATTTTATTTATTTATATGACAGAGAGAGACAGCCAGCGAGAGAGGGAACACAAGCAGGGGGAGTGGGAGAGGAAGAAGCAGGCTCCCAGAGGAGGAGCCTGATGTGGGGCTTGATCCCGGAACGCCGGGATCACGCCCTGAGCCGAAGGCAGATGCTTAACGACTGCGCTACCCAGGCGCCCCAATGTTCTGATTTTTTTGACTTGACTTTATTTTGATTTGATTTGTGAACATAGGCTTATTGTTTTATTTTGGTGATAAGTCATTGTGTTCAATGACCTCTGACTGGTCCACAAAAAGACATAAAGTAAATATTCAAAAGTCTTTTCCCAGTGAATTTATGTTTACCACCGTACTTCAAATAACCGGCAGAAAAAATTAACATTCTGAAAAACTAGAAATTGAAATAAGGAAAATAGGAAGAATATGTGGACCTTGATGGGCTCCCTATAGTGTGACAGAGCTGCAAAAGAGTTTAGAAATCATATCAGGCAATGTCTGCACACTTTACTAGAAGTTGGCTGGCAAGCTACAGAGTCTGTCATGAGCTAGTTTGATCATTAACGGTTTATTCAGGGGACAAAAAGGAATATACATAAAATTTTCATTTCTATACTGATGCATGTATTTATTTAAATGACTATGGTGTTTATAAATTATTTTGAATATCATCTTTCCATGTATGTGGTCTCAAGATTTCTTTCCCCTGCTGGCTCTCCTTTAGAGGTGGAAGGGGTTCTGGAAATCAGGATGGTTTCTCTTCAGCTCTCAGTTTCTTCCCTGATTGTTCACTAGGATTTATCCTATTGTGGCTCCATTTTTCAAGATCTTGAGTGCCTAGGAGCAGGGGTTGGCCCACTCCGTATGAGCTGGATGGTAGAAAGGGCAAGTGACTCCAGTGTTAAGTGACGACCCTAGACCATCCTATTTTCCTGTCCTCTTGCCAGGCCCCATCCTACAGTTTGTCAGTGATTGAGACTTGGGGCTCTTTCCATCTGCCATCAGAGACAATCAGATCAAATGCAAATCAAATGCTCTGGATCTTCTGGGACAGGTCTGATTATATCTAATTCTGTCATTTTGAAAAGGACAATTAACTCTTGATAGAAAAAGTTGCTATATAAGTCTATAGTCTTCAAATAATCAAAGAATGATCTTTTCATTACATGCATCAACATTCCCAATTTCCTATAGGAGGAAATTATTATGGATTTTTATAGTTATCTTTCTCTTCTAGTGATCAGCTACAAAGTATGGCATAAGACAGTACAAGATTAAAAGCCAGGAGATCTGGGTTCTAGGTCTGACTATACTACTGAGTGATGCATAAACACAGGCAAATCAGTAAAAAACCCTCTAGACTTTTTTGAAAGTTTCTACTTAAATTCCAGTTAGTTAATATGTCGTGTAATACTGGTTTCAGGTGTAGAATTTAGTGATTCATCACTTATATGTAACACCCAGTGCTCATCACAACAAGTGCCCTCCTTAATACCCATCACCCATTAGACTTTTTTTTCATTTGCTTATTTATCTATCCATTCATTCATTCAAACAACACATAATAAGTACCTACTTTGCATCAGGCACTCTTCTCATCGCTGTGACTAAAACAGTGAAAATAACAGACATGAAGCTTATATTCATGGGAGGAGATACACAAAAAATAAATGAATAAAATATAAAGTTAGATGGTAATAAGTGCTGTGAAGTGAAGTAAAATGGTGAGAGGGAGTAGGGAGTATCTGTGTGTGTGTGTGTGTGTGTGTGTGTGTGTGTGTGTGTATACACATGCACAATGCTTTGTTAATGATGCCTGTACAAGATTATTTGATGGTGTTAGATTTTAGTGTTTGGTTTCTGTCTGTGACTATTTCAATCTATGCTTTAGTCCTTTCTTCCGAAATGAGAAAACAACATGAACTTAGCAAAAGCTTAAGGCAGACTCACTGATTGTATCAAACCCCAAAATTACATAACCAAAATGCCTGCCCCTTATTCCTAGATGTGTACGTTGTGGTTTATGTACAAGGCAAATGATAATAGAGGCAAACAATAATAAACACCTGCCATGTTCGTACTAATTTGCGGCTGTCTCTTTTAAGCAGCAGAACCTAATCAGGTTATATTTGAAAGACGTGCCCTTCTTCAATTTATTGTCTAGGTTAGCCACACCTCTTTGAAATGAAAGAGGCTATTCCCACCCCATATCAAACAGACTTACTCACCCAGGAATCAACAATCCTTGCTCAGACTGGAGAAATCTTCCTGTGTGTTGTGCTGATAGAGAGCTCTCACTTCTCAGTTAAGAACGCTGGGAGTCAGAATTGTAGGATTTCAATGCCTCAGAGATCATGCTGTTGTTGTTTCTTTCTCTCCAGTTTTCCTCTCAAGATGAAATGTACTTTCTAGCTTATAGAGAGCAACTTGGATACCTCTACAGGAAGATCTTAATATATTTATTTACAATAAGGGAATTCTGGTTAGTAGTAGGCAGCTATAAACACATGGGAGATGCAATAAGTGCTAGAGATCTGATTAGCTCATTTTTACCACTATAAAAATTCCAATTTGCATAAAGCTTAAGTGTAAGTTCTACAAAAACCACAGGAAACTTCTTGGATTTGTAGAAGAAATATATCTTCTTCAAACAACTTAGAACAAATGAAACAACTTCGAACAAATAATTTAGAACAAATAAACAACTTAGAACAAACAACTTAGAAGAACATGCATCCAGACAATCTTATACTCTCCTCTGTGCCTTCCTAAGACTAAATGTTCTTGGCTTGTTCCCTTCTGTGCCCACTCTTCACCACCCCATGATGGTATACAAGAATGAAAAGTACTGTAACCTGAGGATGGAATCGCCCCCTGTCTCACTTAGGATTATGTCTTCAGTTAATTGTACCTGCTCACTCAGATGAATGTTCCAACAAAATGTGTCTTTCATCTGGTGACAGTCCACATTAAATTGGGAGAATGTTCATTGTACTTGGAAATACCCCTACGAAAAATGTGAGTTGTCTCTAGAACAATTCATACTAGTAAGGTAAGTTTCACTGAATCTGGCTCTAATATCTATCTTCTATTTCCATGGAAGAAATAAATTCCTTCTATATCTTTGCAAATCTGCAGGCAGAAAAGTGTTGTGATGAAATAGCCCATCTGGAAGGAAGGCTCTATTATTGATGCAAAAGCCAAAATGAGTTGACTTCCTTTAGCTTACTTTTATTATTATCTTTTTCCTGAGTACGACTTGTTGCAATTTATAAGACTTCAGTTAAGCAAGTTATTTTTAAAAATTTGCTGTTTTGGTAAGACCAATATGTTGTCACTTTAAATCCATCTGGTAATTTTTTGGTCTCCCTCTATCTTGAATTTTGATGCCTCTAAGGACTATTTGCAGATTTATCAAAAACAGAATAGTATTATTTCAGCTCTGGCCGAGAATTCTGAAGGCCTCTGCTATTCATCTCTTCCCTAAATCCAAATACACATACTCTTCCCTTACCTCTATGGGTCTCTTCATTCTTTGTTAAATGTTTCAGAAGATGGGGATAAGAATTAAATATCAAAAAAGGATAATAAAAACAGAAAAATAGAGAAATCAAGGGTTGGCAATTCTAAAAACAGTGACAACATCATAGATTAAAAATTGGAAATTCTGTAATGTAAGCATACTACTTAATGCTCTTACATATTAAAAACCTTTAAATTTGAAAAGCAATTTTGCCTATGGCATCTCATTTAAGTATTATTTGTACCAATAAATGAATGCTGTGACCCTACAAATTGGGTATAATTAGCTTCATTTTATTTTTAGAGAAAGAGAGAGTGTCGGGGGGAGGGACAGTGGGAGAGGGAGAGAGAAAATCTTAAGCAGGCTCCACGCCCGTCATGGAGCCCAACATGGGGCTTTATCTCAAGACCCTGAGATCATGACCTGAGCTGAAATCAAGAGTCAGATGCTCAACCCACTAAGCCATGCAGGTGCCCCTAATTAACTTCATTTTTAAAGTGAAGAAAATGAGGATCAGAGAGATTTAAGAACTATCGTAGCTCAGGAGTGGTATAATTTAGATTAGAGCCCAGCTCTGTCCGACTCCAGAGCTTCAAGCCCTTTATACCAGTATTGCAAAGAGGTAGATAGTGACACAGTGACACAAACAGGTAGATAGTGGAAGTAGTATCGTTCTTCTCAGATATCAGGTATGGTGATGAATTGAGTACAACACCTGCAACCAAGTGTTCCTTTTTTCTTTCCATTCCATTTCTTTCTTTCCATTCCACTGCTTATGATAGTAAAACGAGTCATTGTTAACACGGGAAGCAGAAATCCTGTGTCACCCTTGACCCTGTTCTCTTTCCATTATACCGTTCTTTCTTGCCACATTGTGGCCCTCTTAGCTCCAATTCACCTGTAGTTGGCCTAATGTAAATTCTGGTGAATACCTTCTAATATAATTTTATTATAATTTTTAATAGAGTTTCCTAATTATTTTATTATTTTATTTTTTGTATTTTTTAAAATTTAAAATTGAAACTCTACCTCTGAAACTAAGAATACATTATATATTATATTAATTAATTAATGTCATATTAATTAATTAGTTTCCTAATTATTAAGAGTTCAGTTTCCCGAATTGGGCAACACTGCACTTTGAGTTTCTAACCTAAGCTACTGTGTATATAAATTAAACATCCATGGACACAAAAGTGCCCATAGATTTTTACTTCTTGCCCTTAAGTGAATTAAAGAATAAATTAATCGTTGTGCTATTGGGATTAAGTAGGGTTAGTGGCTATAAAAGAGCACATTGTTCCCTAAATGTTCTCATTTGAAAAGTTGGCAATATGTATTAATCAAGCTAAATACTCCTAGTCAGACTGGAATGAGATTGTTCTCACGAATTAGAGCACCTGGCTGCAGCACAGAACAGTATATATGAAAAAGGATCATTCCTGGGATATGGGGACAGAACCACCATCAGGGAACTGGGACAAGCAATGTGCCACTGGGACACAATAGCAAAATTAACTTTGCTCTTGTCGCCTATACCAAGTGTTGTGGTATGCATGTGCTAAACAGTGGTCTTAGAAAAGCATATATTGGAAATGGTTAGCCAAATTTTGGTAAGATTATTTGCTTCTTTCATATGATTTTGCACAGATCTGAGAGTTATTCTTGCTGTAGATTAATAATATTCGTGTAAACATTGCCCTGTTAATATAATTTCAATGAGACTGAAAGAATGATTTGGACATATCTATATTCTTCCGATAATTAGGAAGACAACAATTAGTTTACACCCAGGGTCTGAGAGCCAGAAAAGACCTTAAAATTCAAATACCTCAGCTTCTTCATTTTACAGACTTGGAAACTAAGGTTCAGTGAGCTTAACTGATTACTTTAATAACACAAAGTTACGTAGTATGAGAGCCAGAAGTGGAGTTTATATCCAGGGTCTGACCAGACTGCACTCCTTTAAAACTAAGGCCCAATTCTGCCAGGAACTGATTAATCTTACCAAATCACAGTGCTTAGGGTTTTAATGTCAGGAAATGACCTAATTCTTTACTTTTCCTAATATGTGTGTATTTCAACATGGAGCTTTGATGACTAAAGGCTTCAGTTCCATTTAATAATTTTTAAATGGGAATGTGAACGGAAGGATACATAACCTTAGATCTTGACTGATGTGTCAGGCCAGCAGTACGTTGCCTACACAAAATGAAATTTCAAATGGTGCTTATATTCTTTAGATTACAATTAAGTAAAAACCTATCATATTTTCCACACAAAGATAAATATGGTGTTAGTTATCACATAAAATCACTACTTAACTATAATATACTGTTGTTGGTCATAGTAAAGACAAAGTATTAGCACTGAAAAAAAAATCTGTTTCACTCTGTACAAATCTACCTTATGCTTCCAAACTCCTAAAACATGAAGAAACATCTGCTGTGAGTTAAGCAGTTAATTATTATATAAAGTATTTTGATAGTTATTTCCATAAACAGTCCACAGCATGTAGTGATATATGATGTAATATAATATAATATAATATAATATAATATAATATAATA
>NW_024423319.1:34356489-34358561 GCF_017311325.1 Ursus maritimus | reverse complement strand
TAATATAATATAATATAATATAATATAATATAATATAATACAAATTTCCCCCACAAAAGGAGAACATTGCTCAAATCCTCAGTACTATATAACACTGAATTAATTATATTTAAAATTATTCTAAATTGCAGTGTTATCTATACAGCTTAAATTTTACGTAAACTTTGACTACACCAGTTTCTTAGTATTTCCTTGCTGTTAAAAACACCACAGAGTGAGAGAGTGAGGAGCACGAGTATCCTATTATCCTTATTCTTCTCCCCTTCAAATGTTCAGGCACAAGTGACACAGAAATATAAGACATAATCCTTACCCTTGATATTTATAGAAAGAGATAAAAAAAAAAAACACCCAATGCAGAGCAGTTTAGATTAAGTGACAAATATACAGTAAGTGTCATGTGAGGTGAGAGAGGACAGCCAAGGATTAATGGTCAGGGAGGAACTCATTGAGACAATACCAAGCTCAAATGGCATTTTCTTGAGGCTCAAAGGGGCTGTTAATGAATGTTAAGGGTACAAAACTTTGGTTTTAATGTGCTAATTTCTTCATCAATATGGTATTCTTTAGATATGCAGTCTCTGCCACAGATTACTAATGTCGAATGCCACTCAGAATGATAAAATAACAATGAGATCAGGTGACGGGCATTAAGGAGGGCACGTGATGGAATGAGAAACTGAGGAATCGCTGAACTCTACCTCTTAAACTAGTAACACACTACATGTTAATTAATTGAACATGAATAAAATAAAACTTAAAAAATAACAATGAGGGGCGCCTGGGTGGCTCAGTCGATTGATGGAGAATATAAGCCTTATCATTTACTTCTTTGATATTTTTTGGCTAATTATATATATATACATATATATATGTGTGTGTATATATATATACATATATATATATATTTTTTTGCTGTCTTTATTTTACTAACATATTATGCTAAAGGGCAAATAAGCATCCCAGACATCAGTAGCTGGTAAGAAGCTGAAATGTTCTACGTGTTACTGCAACATTTACATAAAAATAGATGTTACTAGCAGAACTTTACAGTGTAGTTGTGGCCTTTGTGACCGACAGAGACCAATCTGGCTAGAAATTAATCCAGAATATTATCAATTACATACTACATTCTGGCCCATTCCATAGGAGCAAGTTTTTTAAAAAGATTTATTTATTTATTAGAGAGAGAGGTGGAGGGACAGAGAGAGGGAGAGAGAGAATCCCAAGCAGACTCCCTGCTCAACAGGGAGCCTGACATGGGGCTCAATCTCACAACTCCCCGAGATCATGATATGAGAGGAAATGAAGAGTCTAACACTCACCCAAATGAGCCACCCAGGCACCCAAGGAGCAAGTTTTTATAGGAGTTTATTTAGCCCTCGTCACTGAAGTAACTCACGTCTCACTGTTAGATATGATCCCATAGACCCTTCAGTGTGCATGTGTCAGCTCATATTAGTCACGGAGGGACTCGAGGCAATCTAGCAAGCAGTGGGGAAGGCAAGGCAGCAGTGAAAGAACTTAGAGAGCCCATATTAGATAATAGAGAGTATTCTGCAGTCTTTGTTAGGCAATGGGGAAGAGCAGACCTACACATTAACACAACTACCAAGGCCACATTTACAATTTTTTTTTCCTCACGTGTTATTTTTGGTGTATTTTTTCTCTGACTTTTCTATGTTGCCTAAGCATACAGCATTAACTAACTCATAAGCATTTGAAGATACCTGTCTAGATCATAGTAGAGATTTCACTCAGAATCATACGTATTCTCATAATTTTCATCACCAATGCATCCAAGAAAACGGAAGCACTAATTTACATGGAAGCAAAGGATAGAAAGGAATGCAAGGTCATTTCCTACTATAGATGTTGTACCCAGATGTAGTAAATTGAGTTCCAATCATGAGTAGGATTTCTGCACTGCTTTTGACAAATCAGGTGACATATTTGCCTCCCCACTATCAAGGCATACTTCATTTAGGTTTGCCTAATTTTATGAGTCAGTTCCTACCAAGTTGAACATTGACTCCCTGATGGAATTCGAGCATTTGAGCACAGTTATAACC
>NW_024423319.1:34347201-34356479 GCF_017311325.1 Ursus maritimus | reverse complement strand
TAATATAATATAATATAATATAATATAATATAATATAATACAAATTTCCCCCACAAAAGGAGAACATTGCTCAAATCCTCAGTACTATATAACACTGAATTAATTATATTTAAAATTATTCTAAATTGCAGTGTTATCTATACAGCTTAAATTTTACGTAAACTTTGACTACACCAGTTTCTTAGTATTTCCTTGCTGTTAAAAACACCACAGAGTGAGAGAGTGAGGAGCACGAGTATCCTATTATCCTTATTCTTCTCCCCTTCAAATGTTCAGGCACAAGTGACACAGAAATATAAGACATAATCCTTACCCTTGATATTTATAGAAAGAGATAAAAAAAAAAAACACCCAATGCAGAGCAGTTTAGATTAAGTGACAAATATACAGTAAGTGTCATGTGAGGTGAGAGAGGACAGCCAAGGATTAATGGTCAGGGAGGAACTCATTGAGACAATACCAAGCTCAAATGGCATTTTCTTGAGGCTCAAAGGGGCTGTTAATGAATGTTAAGGGTACAAAACTTTGGTTTTAATGTGCTAATTTCTTCATCAATATGGTATTCTTTAGATATGCAGTCTCTGCCACAGATTACTAATGTCGAATGCCACTCAGAATGATAAAATAACAATGAGATCAGGTGACGGGCATTAAGGAGGGCACGTGATGGAATGAGAAACTGAGGAATCGCTGAACTCTACCTCTTAAACTAGTAACACACTACATGTTAATTAATTGAACATGAATAAAATAAAACTTAAAAAATAACAATGAGGGGCGCCTGGGTGGCTCAGTCGATTGATGGAGAATATAAGCCTTATCATTTACTTCTTTGATATTTTTTGGCTAATTATATATATATACATATATATATGTGTGTGTATATATATATACATATATATATATATTTTTTTGCTGTCTTTATTTTACTAACATATTATGCTAAAGGGCAAATAAGCATCCCAGACATCAGTAGCTGGTAAGAAGCTGAAATGTTCTACGTGTTACTGCAACATTTACATAAAAATAGATGTTACTAGCAGAACTTTACAGTGTAGTTGTGGCCTTTGTGACCGACAGAGACCAATCTGGCTAGAAATTAATCCAGAATATTATCAATTACATACTACATTCTGGCCCATTCCATAGGAGCAAGTTTTTTAAAAAGATTTATTTATTTATTAGAGAGAGAGGTGGAGGGACAGAGAGAGGGAGAGAGAGAATCCCAAGCAGACTCCCTGCTCAACAGGGAGCCTGACATGGGGCTCAATCTCACAACTCCCCGAGATCATGATATGAGAGGAAATGAAGAGTCTAACACTCACCCAAATGAGCCACCCAGGCACCCAAGGAGCAAGTTTTTATAGGAGTTTATTTAGCCCTCGTCACTGAAGTAACTCACGTCTCACTGTTAGATATGATCCCATAGACCCTTCAGTGTGCATGTGTCAGCTCATATTAGTCACGGAGGGACTCGAGGCAATCTAGCAAGCAGTGGGGAAGGCAAGGCAGCAGTGAAAGAACTTAGAGAGCCCATATTAGATAATAGAGAGTATTCTGCAGTCTTTGTTAGGCAATGGGGAAGAGCAGACCTACACATTAACACAACTACCAAGGCCACATTTACAATTTTTTTTTCCTCACGTGTTATTTTTGGTGTATTTTTTCTCTGACTTTTCTATGTTGCCTAAGCATACAGCATTAACTAACTCATAAGCATTTGAAGATACCTGTCTAGATCATAGTAGAGATTTCACTCAGAATCATACGTATTCTCATAATTTTCATCACCAATGCATCCAAGAAAACGGAAGCACTAATTTACATGGAAGCAAAGGATAGAAAGGAATGCAAGGTCATTTCCTACTATAGATGTTGTACCCAGATGTAGTAAATTGAGTTCCAATCATGAGTAGGATTTCTGCACTGCTTTTGACAAATCAGGTGACATATTTGCCTCCCCACTATCAAGGCATACTTCATTTAGGTTTGCCTAATTTTATGAGTCAGTTCCTACCAAGTTGAACATTGACTCCCTGATGGAATTCGAGCATTTGAGCACAGTTATAACCACTTTGACAAGTTCTAACTGTATGAAGAACTTTGTCAGGAGACCAGATTGAATATACATGTGTGTGTAATATTTATTTATTCAAATGAATCATCATAAGTTTAAAAGACCACTGCAGTTTTGCTAAACTGGGACACATTTTCAAGCCATTAAGAGTCTTTGATGAAAGTAGTAGTACAATGAGGTAAAGGGTCAACAAAGAATTCCCCCTCTTTCAAAAACGTCCATTTATGAAACTTCTTGCACCATGTTCCTGAGAGAGCTACCTAATAAATTATTTTAAGTTGAGGCATTGAAATATTGGAATCAACCACAGGGACTTTGCAATAGAATTATGGGAGCTAGCTACTGAATACTTAGCACTGGCTAAGATGTATTCATACATGATTTTCACTGCATGAAGTTCCAAATACAAGATAATGAGCTTTTTTATCCGCTTCTTTTATTCGAGCAAGTAGGAATCTCTATGGAAGCTAACTTCAAAGTCTAACTTAATGATACTATTAGACACAGTGATGGGAAATCACAGAACGATGAAATCAGGAGCTTTTACACAGAGTTTCTGTTCTATTTCCTGACACTCCCATTAGGAATATGAGCTAATTAAATATTTTTTTAAAAAACAGTCATCTTAGGGGCGCCTGAGTGGCACAGCGGTTAAGCGTCTGCCTCCGGCTCAGGGCGTGATCCCAGCGTTCTGGGATGGAGCCCCACATCAGGCTCTTCCGCTATGAGCCTGCTTCTTCCTCTCCCACTCCCCCTGCTTGTGTTCCCTCTCTCGCTGGCTGTCTCTATCTCTGTCAAATAAATAAATAAAATTAAAAAAAAAAAAGTCATCTTAGAACGTGCCATAAAGTTTCACGAATTCAACCCTTTCTCAGAAATATGCATCAGTATTTCCAAAGAGCCAAACTAATGCCAGAAACTCCTTCATCTACCTAACCAAACCCAAGCTATTACGTAGCCCTTGATGAAAATCAAAGCATTTCAGTGTGAGGGTGCCTACTTGCTTCAAGTTTTGCTCAGGATGATGCCTTCAGCTTCACATTTTCTGGTCTTATTTTACTGACACACTATGCTTAGGTCCTTTTTATCCAAGACTCTGAAATAATATCATCCCTTTCTTATCATTCCTTAAGAAAAAAGATAAATGGAACCACTGAAATATTGTCTATTCATGTGTCTTTCCAACCTTTTAAAGCGTGCTGGGCTCTGTGTTGAGTAAACATACTCTTTTGCCTGGAGGAATTGTAACGGAGGAAATGGACACGGTAGCTGATAATTTTAATCCCGTGTGGCATAAGTGCAAAGTTAGGTCTAGGCTAGAGTTTCTTATGAACATGATGGGAAAGTAGTTAATAAGGGAGGAGGAAGAGTTCCAGGAATGGCTCCATGAAGGTAGTGAAACTAAGGTAGTGATGTATCTGAAACTCAGGTTTGTCTAGTTTCAGAGTCCATATTCCTTCCACTATAGTATAATAGAGTAAAAGCTGTGCAATGCTGGACTAGCAATTAAATGTTGCTGTACAATAAGGTTCTCACACTAAAATAATACGGCTCTATTTCCTATAAGGTTGAGACGAAAAGAATGAAAAGCGTTAAGAAATAGTTCCTTCTAGGAGCACCTGGTGGCTCAGTCAGTTAAGCCTTTGCCTTCAGCTCAGGTCATGATCCCAGGGTCCTGGGATCGCTGCAGGCTCCCTGCTCAGCGGGAGGTCCACTTCTCCCTCTCCCTCTAACCCCCTTCCACTGACGCTCTCTCTCCTTACATCCTCTCTCTTTCTCCCTCTCTCTCACTCTCTCAAATAAAAGAATAAAGTCTTCCAAAAAAAAAAAAAAAGAAAGAAAGTAGTTCCTTCTAAAATGACATAATATTAAAATTGTATATAATTATTTGTTTTTACAAACTTTTGCAGTAGCCAAGAGACATTAAAGTGATCAAAAAAGAATAAAATAAAAACTTAGAACACTTTGGCTTTAGTATATGGCTTCTGGAAGTAAGGTTCTGTAATCTGCTTTTTAATAGGAGGAAAGTAGAAAGTTTTTAACTTTTTAAATGACTGCTTACACCAAAAGCCTGTAGAATGCTGATCAATTTTAAATGGTCTCAAATGGCAAGGAGTCTAGGCTTTTGTCCAACAACATTCTATGCTAGTGGCCCTTTGAAAGCCTTCAACTGACGTTCCCAGGGACTTGTTGCAGTAACATAAATTTGAGGCAGAAAGTAATTTAAAAAGCTATCAGAGTCCTTGGTCTGGTGTCTGCTTCCCCTGCATTCTTTCCCCAGGCAATACATCCACTTTCATATTTTTAACTACCGTTTATTAATGACATCCAAATCTAAAATCCAGTATACAAGCTTTTCCTATACCTTAAGCCCTTTACCTTCAGATTTTATGAATGTTTTTATCCCAAGAGTAAAGTTTATCTGTTCGTAAGAAAGCTCAGCCAAAGAAAAAAGAAGCTGATCAGCCTCCAGGGAACAAAATATAAAGGTCAAAAGTTAGGAAGGTGGCCAAATAGTTCATTTCATCTAAAGGAAACAGGACAGGAACTGGGATTCACCAGAGGTACCAATGGGTTAAATGAGGCCTTTTCCTGTTGTGCTTATCCTTCTGTGTCCCAAAGGGTACCACAAATGCTCCTTTTTACTTCCTAGTCATTTCCTCTTGCCTTTTATTCTTTTGTTCCCTGCCTGCCCGACTTTCAAACTTTGGCATGTGATTCTTGTGTTCTTCAAGCTGTAGACACACAGCTTCATGCCCAGGTTGGCCTTCATTGCCTCCTTGACCCGGTCTCAGGGTCTTCTCTTGTGATATAGTTCCACAGTCTGGCCATTATTACAACCCTGTACCTGTCTCGACACCTTTTCTTTTGCTCTTTCGTGTCTTCAATTTCAATTTTGAAGCAAGACTTTTATCACGTAAAAAAAAAAAATCTAGAAAAATGTCCACGCCTCACCCCAAAATGACTATACGATGGTAGTCCAGCTAAAATGTATCATTTCTGATTTTAAAATCAATTTATAGAAATGTTTTAGAGTGAGTTATATAGAATATTAATTTAAAAAATCTACAAAATGTGGCATAGTAAGATGAATAAACTGCTTATGTAGAGAGAATGGCTAAGTGTGTTCCTGGAAGCCTTGGAACTCTTGAGAGTCAGAGTAAGCCTCTGAGCGGGTGTGAATTGAGGGACACCGCTAAAGTTGCTTAGCCCTCCCCCACCAGCCAAAATATTTCCCTGTCACTTGCCACTCGCTACAATGCCAACAATAGGAGTTTAATCTCAATTCAAAATGCCTAACTAAAATATAGATGCTATTAAGGAAAGGGGTTTAAAAGTAAAGGAACTGCCCAAAGATCAATTTTGTCTTATCATAATTTCCCCCAGATCCCACTCTTCATGGTTCTTATTTTATTTTTATTTATTTTATTTATTTTTTCATGTTTTTTAGAAGTTTAACATGCTAATATCTATAGAATGCTTTAATGACTTTGGATAACAAAAGATTTAAGTAGTATGGTGACAATGGTAACATAATAAACTGTTCAAAGAGCATACGGATGTCAGAAAACATCTGGAACACTCATATCCGGGAAACCCTTACATACTTCCTTACCTTCACGTGGCGTTTCTCCTCCCTTTAATCATGGCAGTATCTGCCTTATGGAAAAGACAAGAGTCATGGTAATATGTTGCCATGCAGGCACTCATTATAGACATTTAATTCACTGAGAAATAGATTAGCATATTAAATCTGCAGTTTGCCTATCAAGGCTAAATGTTTTGTGTCAGTGTATTTCTAAATGCATCGTCTGAGTAGAAGATAGGAGAGGAATTATTACAGGAAGCTTCTTCATGGAAAAGTTTTTGCTTCCTGGCAAGCTACTACTTGTTTCCAGCATGTGCCTTCATTAGTCATCCAGTAACAACCACCAGTTCATGCTCTCAACATTCAGGTTTCCTCATGGTAAAACAACTATTTCTTCCCAGTCTCACTCTTTTCCAACTGCTCTGTGCAGCCACGAGTTTTGAGATATTTTTAGTCCTTCTACCTTCTCTCTTACTATTCTGTGAATGGTTATTTACTCACCTAAATTGATTACTGTTGAAAAGAAGCATTATCTAGAGTGATAGCCACCCCAAAACTCTGTGGTTCCTTCTTCGGTTACCCCAATTTCCCCCCATCCCTTACATGGTTCATACACTTAACAAAACTACGTTAGGAAAACCAGGTCGTATTCTATGAAGACATTCTCCAGTAACATGGACAAATCCAGAAGGTGTTGAAAGAGAATGAAGAAAATACCATCTTGTTAAGCCCAAATAACCTGTTAGTGAATTGAAGTAGCTAACTTCCAATCTTCCCAGATAATGTCAGCTTATAAATTGATTTGCTATGGTAAATAGTGGGTATTTTGTTAAATAAAAGTAAAAATATTAAATAATATAACAAATATTTGGATATTTTACCAGACAAAAGTTCCTTTGATATTTGAGTTTATGATTCATTTTTTAAAATATACTATAAATTTATGAAGTAAAAAAACTTTAAAGCTTTATTTATTTAAATTATTTCATCCATAAGAAGTCATACCACCTCATGGGTAGATGAAAATCTACCCAACAAACTCTCATACATATCCAAAATACATTTCATGATTTCCTTTATTAATGCATGCGAACTTTTAAAACTACACCCTCAATGATTAAATCACATCAGAAACAGACTCAACAAATAAGGATTTGGGGGGCGCCTGGGTGGCACAGTGGTTAAGCGTCTGCCTTCGGCTCAGGGCGTGATCCCGGCGTTATGGGATCGAGCCCCACATCAGGCTTCTCCGCTATGAGCCTGCTTCTTCCTCTCCCACTCCCCCTGCTTGTGTTCCCTCTCTCGCTGGCTGTCTCTCTCTCTGTCAAATAAATAAATAAAATTTAAAAAAAAAAAAAAAGAAAGAAGGATTTGGAAACTCTTGATGACAGTTTGATGGAGGAGGCCCACTAATACCTTCATAAATTTCTTCCAGTGCAGGATAAAAGACTCAAGCAAAAAAGTGCTATCCCCATCTTAGAGCCTGGTTCAGCAGACTGAATCAAAATTCCGAGTCTAAGACACCAAATAACAGTTCAAACTGAGTATCTGAACAGTCCAAGGCCATTGTTTGTGATGGCACATCAGATGCTTTCAATAGTCTTGAGATTCAGTTCTGATAGAAGATACAACACAGGAGAAGATTTTAATGCAGAGGAGTCTAGAACTGAGATGAGATATGGAAGACCAAAAGTAGATATTCTGCTTCCAGATAGAATGACAAACTACGTCTCTAGTCAATCAAAGATCTCTTTCTGTAGCAAGGATGCTGGAAAATCTAGGTACAGGAACCTAGTGAGAATAGCTTGCCCCCACAGAGGGCAGGAGTTGGTTGTGAGGTGCTCCTAATACACTAAGAAGTTTATTTCTCATTGGTCCAGAGGCTGAGTGGAGCTGATTATGTCAATAATCGGGGAATTGTAACATCATACATGTGCAGTATGACATCTATGTGATTAACTGAGCTATGTGAAACATTACAGAGTACTAAGGCAGGCTGTAATGTCAAGAAGTCTATAATGTACTAGGACAGATAAATAGAAAATTACAGTAAAATATATATAGCCTTGAGATATACTCAGGGTACTATGGGAAGATATAAGGGGTAACGAATTCTCTTTGTGTACCTTTAGGAAGGGCTGAAGTACTGTCTCAGCCAGGTTTTTAATTATGGAGTTTGCCTAGTGGACCAGGATAGCAGTCTAAAGAAGGGATATTTTATGGATATCATTCTAGGCAAAAGATTCAAAAATGGGGGCACCTAAGTGCCTCAGTCAGTTAAGCATCCGACTCTTGATTTTGGCTGAGGTCATGATCTCAGAGTTACGAGATCCAGCCCCATGTTGGGCTCCATGCTGGGTGTAGAGTCTGCTTAAGATTCTCTTTCCCTTTCCCTTTGCTCCTCCCTCACTCTAAAACAAGAGTCCAAATGTACAAAGACGTGGGAAAACAAAAGGGGAAAATAGCTAGAGATGAGATTTGAGTAAAAAGCAGATATCAGATCTCAGAACAACCTAATCCTTCCTTGATTACCCCAATTTCATAGCTATGATCTCTTTATTCAAGTTTTATACTTGATGGCATAAGGAAATATCCGTACCAGATTATTTGTAAGCCATAATTAATGTATTTTCCTAAGAGCTAAGCAACATTAGCTATTTAATGAAATCCTGTACACTTACTTTCATAATGTTTGTAATCATCTTTGGGATTTTCCTGTAAAGTTGTATAACCCAAAACTATAAGTACGCACCTAACCAGTGTTAAGAATTTGTACGACAATGGACATTCTATATAATTAATTAGTAGGAAGTTAAAATGTGACTTGAGTGCTACTAAGAACATATTATTAGTATTAGGTACTAAGTACATAGTATTAGGTAATTGACATCTATAATGTTATACAGTTATTAATAGAATGACAAAATCATAACAAAACATAAATCCTCCTGATCCAAACAAGAGCCATGCATTGTTCACATTGGCTGAAAGAAAATCTGTGTTCATCTGTCGAGTCCCACAGAGCAAATTATGTAATAAATAGTGTTCTGTGTTGTAAGCATTTCTGTCCCTCCCTAAAATAAAGCTTTACTCATCCTTGGCAGGTTTTCCAGAGAATATTAACTAGAAGAGGGCCTTTTCTGTGAGACTTTCCCTTCTGGCTGCTTCTACTTGACACGCTTTATTTTGATCCATTTGACCATAAATTCATTCTATTTCCTTTCAGAATCAATGCATTATATTTAGAAGGGCTAAAGGGATATTTGGATGATGACTTGAAAGATCTATAGCTACTTCAGGCAATTCGGCACAGCTTTCTCCTTGATACTTTTCCCTCAACCCCATGTTAAAGCTGAAAGAGCTCCTTTTGGTTTACCTTAAAGTAACAATTTGTGAAAGTGCTGGAGACTGCTCTTCAAATGTCATACACGTCCTATAAAATCAAACAAAAAGAAAGATAACACCTACCAGAAATTAAAAAGGAGTGCTGAATCCATGGTAGAATTTTTAAATGTTTGCAAAAACTACAATGCTGGGTCTAGAATTCAAAACAATACTAAACTTCAACCAAGGTTTCGTCTCCTCAGTTAGAATGGGCAAGTGGGGGGGGGG
>NW_024423319.1:34295258-34347191 GCF_017311325.1 Ursus maritimus | reverse complement strand
GGGGGGGGGGCGCCTGGGCGGCTCAGTTGGTGAAGCGTCTGCCTTTGGCTGAGGTCATGATCCCAGGGTCCTGGGATCGAGTCGGGCTCCCTGCTCAGTGGAGAGCCTGCTTCTTGGGCTCTCTGTCAAATAAATAAATAAAATTTTAAAAAATAGACTGGGAAAGTGGTAAAAGGAAAACTTGACTCATTCCCAGCCATGGTTTCTAACTTATTAGGAGGACAAAAGAAGTTGGAGTATGAGAAAAACTGCATTAACTTAAAAAAATTGGCAGTACAGAAAGTATAGGGTACCGTACAGTTGGAATTATTGCCAAATAATGTAGCAATAAGCCTTTCTTAAAGCACAACCTTTCTGGAAATTCAAGCGCCCCGTGGTTTTTGTGGCTATTCTTTTAATTTGCCAAAAATTAAGAACTGCTCTCCCTCAATAATCAACTTCCTACTGCTCAATTCAGTAGTCCCCCTCACCTGTGGTTTTGGCTTTCAGAAGTTTCAGTTATGCAGGCCGGAAGCAGATGCTCCTCCTTCTGATGCAGGGTCAGAAGGTCACTAGGAGCCTAATGCTGTGTCACCATGCTAGGCCATTGCCCTCACTTCATCTCCTCGCCCAGGCATTTTGTCAGCTCACGTCATCACAAGAAGGGTGCATGCGGCACAATAAGACATTTTGAGAGAGACCACATTCACAAAACTTGTATTCTGGTATATTGTTACATTGTTCTTTTTTGTTATTAGTTATGGGTGTTAATCTCTTATAATGCCTAATTTATAGATTAAACTTTACGACAAGTATGTAAGTACAGGAAAAAACATAGTATATATAGGGTTCAGTATATCCACAGTTTCGGGCATTGGCTGGTGGTCTTGGAACGTATCCCGCATGGGTAAGTGGTGGCCGCTGTGTAAAATTCTTCCTCCCAGCTCTCTAACTCCCTCATTCACAAATATCCTGTTCTGAGACATCATTCTGATCTCCTTGATGTGTTCCCCAAATCACTTGCTTCTTCCAGACTTCACTTTCTTCCCTCCCCAGCCTTCTCTGAGAGCCTTATCTCAAACCTGGGGAGAGTTAAGTTTATCACACTCAGTATTTCCAGAACACCATGTGCACTACCTGTCATAGCACTTAACTCATTGTACTAAAATTTTTGTTTACATGTTAGTTTCTTCGTTATGCAGTAAACTCCTAGTTACTAGTATAGAAAATTTTTAAATGAAATACAGTACACATTGAATAAGCAGGATGGAATCATGGCTTTTCATTAATATTTTTTTCTTTTTTTTTTCATATGTACATCAATTCCAAATTATCAACTGCATCACTTGGAGTGTGAATACCACCAAACCTCAGGGTTTTTAGTTTTAATCTGTAACCACTTTATAATGTTATTTTGAGGCATCAATGATACCATCCATGTAAAAGTTTCTTAGAAAAAATATACTTAACTAATGCTAGTTTCTTTTTATCTAGTGAATGTAAAGATTTTCATTATACTATAAAATATATAAATATGGTATTACAGTAATACACTATAATTCATCCTGGGAGAGCCTGAAAATCATTTAATAAATTTCAATGCATACTCCTAATAAACACTTTCCAAAGATAGTAATAGAAAAACCATTTTTAATAGATTCTAAGCCAACAGCCAGTATAATAATAATGTGCGGTTGTAGGAGTAAACAGATAGAAACAAAAGGAAAAAAAAGTATAGCAATGGGTCATACTATTTATGATAAATGAGTCATCGAAGTCAATGCTAAAAGAAAACATGTTAAATTTGAGATAGTCAACTCTCTTCACACTCAAAAAGTAATTCTGGGAAGATTAAAAAGTTGAGTCTTTAAAACTTATCCAAAGAAAAACAAGAAGAAAGTGAATAGGATATTTACTTAACTCTTAGCTTATTTACCTAACATCTGAGATGAGCGAGCCATAGATGATGACACAAACGAGAAGCCTGACAGATTTGGCTACATATAAATACAAAACTTGACTATGGCAATACTTTTAAATAATGTAAAATAAACTGGAATAAAATAATTGCAGCAAGATCCAAACATAAAAGTTTAAAAGATAAAGAAATTAGTGGCATAAAATATTTGAGACGATTATTAATGTTAAAATACTTCATTATAAAACATCGTAAAATAGCCCTATAGGTTTACTTAGAGCAGTGTATATAAGGCACCCCTTGATATTGGGAACTAGATACGGACATGACATTTCCATGTTCTCATTCATACTACTATTCAAAATGCTCATTTCCATTCTTTATATTAATAATATGGTCTCAGCGTGAAAGATATCCTACAATTCCTAAACTCTCTGATATTATAAAATTTGAAGATGTATTTCTTTACACAAAAATTGCATTGTGGACATCAGCAAAAATGGCGGACTAGGGACTTCCAAAATCTTCTCTTTGTTAAGAGTGACAGGAAAAATTACAAAAATTGTCAGAATCAACTAATTCAGAACTGAAGGCTTATGGCAATTGGGGAGTGTTTATTCAAGAAAAATGACTGAATCTTGGTAAGAACAGCAATCTCCGTGGCATTTGAACTTGCCCCAGTCTCATTTCCCTCTCAGGCCTCAGGGTAAGCTTAGAAACCAACAGCCTGCAATCAGGGTGCAAATCAGCTGCCTAACAGGTGCGAGAGGGGAGCAGAGCAGGGTTAGAGCTC
The DNA here is from genome assembly GCF_017311325.1 of Ursus maritimus. Lineage (NCBI taxonomy): Eukaryota > Metazoa > Chordata > Mammalia > Carnivora > Ursidae > Ursus > Ursus maritimus. The sequence goes on along the minus strand of NW_024423319.1, from coordinate 34,344,501 downwards.
CTTCAGACCCTCATTTCCAGAGTCATCATGATTGGAATTATCTGGCAGTTCCCTAGGAGAATTAATACCAATCCTTCCAAAAGTCCTGCAAAAATAGAAGAGAGGGGAATTCTGATATTATCTTGATGCTAAAGCCAGACAAAGGCATCACAAGAAAAATTAAAAAACTATAGATCAATATCTCTTATTAATATAGATGCAAATACTAGTAAATCGATTCTAGCAACCTATAAAAAGGGCTGAACACCAAGAAAATGGAAATTATCCCAGAAAAGCAAAGTTGGTCAACACATGAAACTCAATCAATATAATACCCCTTATTAATAGAATAAAGGAGAAAAACTACCTGATTACCTCAATAGACACAAATACGCATTTGACAAAATCCAAACCCCTTTTGTGATTAAAAAACAAACAAACAAACCCAAAACCCAAACTAAAATAGAAAGTAACTTCCTCAACCTAATTGAGAACTTTGTGGAAAGAGAAGCTTCGTGTGAATGAAAGGACACACACATATATGAGTTTGTTGTGTTTATTTGATTCCTATTGAAATTAAACTTCAGGGCACCTGGGTGGCTCAGTCGGTTAAGTGTCTGCCTCCAGCTCAGGTCATGATCCCAGAGTCGCAAGATCAAGTCCCGCGTCAGGCTCCCAGCTCAACGGGGAGTCAGCCTCTCCCTCTACCTCTACCTCCTGCTTGTGATCTCTCTCACGCTCTCTCTCTCTCTCTCTCAAATAAATAAATTAAATCTTAAAAAAAAAGAAGTTAAACTTCAAATGTTCAAATTTAGCATGAAATTTTCTTAGTGGCTTGGGTGAAATGCTATTTAAATTCCTTTCTCTTTTGAATAATAATGTTCTCTAAGAAATCTAATGACTAGAGGGTAGAGCCATGCAGCACAAATCCTCATTAAGGTATACTTGGTTAAACAAAGACCACCAGGAAATATTCATGATTTCTTCCATGTCTTTCTCTCTTTCCCATTACCCAAGATCCATATAATTGTTGAGTCTTCCACTGAAGAAAATATCACCAGATTTTTCTTTCTTTCTTTTTTTTTTTTTTTTACCACATACCAGTAGAAGACTTAAAGTTACCTTGAAAGGAACTCAACTGTAAATTATATGGAAAACTCCAGGGTATATGGACGGTGGGACTATCTCAGGGGGACAAATCCAGGGTGTTTTTCAAAAGATATTCCATATCATATCAAACCTTTCAGGTGTCAGGAGAATTTTCACTTTTTATTTAAGTCAATGGAAAATTTTATTGTTTGAACATGGAGCTTAAGTTTGAATAAGAGGTGGGTTATTAGTTACCGGGCTTCTAGATCATTTAGGCTATTAATAATCACAACCAGTTCATCAGGAACAGAAGATCAGGTTGGAAGAGGCCTGCAAGTCCACACAGAGAAGCATCAATCAACAGCAAGCCCCTCGGCAGAAACCGGAACTTCGTGGTGCAGCAGTTAACCTTCACATGGGCAGGGAGGTTGAACATCCTGCATAGTGCTGCCAGGAAATCCCTATTTTATAGTAAGGGGGCTGGCTGGTTGCATATGTAGGATGTCCCATCTCCCCGCCCACCTCATCGAGACACATACCAGAAACATCACCGCCTCACTGAAGAACTATAAAGTCTGCGTGTCAAGGAAATACAGATGCCGCGCTGTATGACTAAAAAGGCACTCTGACTTAATGTGTTTAATAAAGGATAGGGCACTGGGTGTCATCACCTTGGCTCCTAAGTGGCTCTGTAAGTTCAGGGTCAAGGTCAAATTGATCTGTAAGATCAAGGTCGAGTTAACAGTAAATTTTAAAAATGCCTCAATACCAGAAGCAAAAGATTTTGGAGCAGTAGTACAGAGAAGATCCAATAATTCTAAATCAAGTTCAAGTGGGTGGAAACAGAGTCTAATTATCAGAGAAAAATCAAGTTACAAGGAGGTGGGTAGGATTCTAAGGGAGAAAGTTAGTGGCATGTTCCCAAAAGCATTTATAAGATATAATTGATGTCAGATGCAGTATCCAGTCATATGCAGGGAACTCTGTCAAAGGCAAAGTGATAGGAAGTATCAAGAGCCAAGCTGAGTTTTCAAGAATACAGGGGCATGAATAAAATGGTAAAGAAAAATCCAGCCAGTCCTATGGGCTGAACTCTTCTGCTTCGGAATTCTAGGAGGACATAATCTCAGAATAAAAATCAGTCATTTAAATCGAATAAATACAGGTTTATTTTTAAAATATACTGTTATACTTAATTTCCCAATTTTCACTGTAGATTGCTGAAAATTTCACTATGCACCTACCTGTATATGGGAAACATCTATAGGAGACTTTGCTGGGAGACAAGTAGTTCTGTCAATAGTACCAACTTGAGTGACAGCCTGGGATGCCATCTCAAAAGACCCTGGAGTCCCAAAAAGGGTTTATTTGCTATGCAGTCAAATCTAGGTTAAGTTTCCAGTCAACCATCCCTGGCTTTGGCACTCTTTAGTCAGTGGCAAGTGGGCCAATCTTAGCCCAAGGAAAAGGCTAACTCTGGGTTGAAGATTCACAACATTTGTATCCTTTTTTTCCCTCAGCAGCACAGACTCCACTGGAATCCTGAATTCAGTGCATGGTTCAGAAATTTGTGGTTTTATGTCTAAGGACCCAAATGTCCATGCAAATTTATGGACAAACTATTGTTTATAAAATTCCCTTATAATTGTCTGCGGAGTCTGTAGAGATATTCCCTCTTTCATCACTAATATTGGTAATTTGTGTCTTCTACTTTTATTTCTCCCTCAATCTGCCTATGAGTTTATCGATGTTATTGATCTTTTCAAAAAACCATTTCATTTCATTGAACTTTTTTTCTATTATTGTCCTACCTTAGTTTCAATGATTTCTGCTTTTAAATTTAGATCACTGTTTTGAGATTTTCTTTTTTTCTAAAATAAACCATTAATGTTAGAAATTTCCCTCTGAGCACTGCTTTAGCCCCATCCCACAAATTTTGATACGTTTTCATTTTTATTTAGTTCAAATTATTTCTTAATTGAATTTGAGTCTTTTTTGAAACATTAATTATGTAGAACTGTGTTGTTTAATTTCCAAATACTTGGACTTTTTCAGGATAACTTTTGTTACTAGTTTTATGTTAATTCTGTTAAGGTCAGAGAATAGACATTGCATTATATCAGTCATTTGACTTTCTTAAGAATTAGTTTATGACCCAGCATATGGTCCTTTCAATTTTTTATGGGTTCTTGAAAAGCATGTGTATTCTTCTATTGTTGGATAGAGTGTTTTATAAATGTCAATTTAGTCAAGTTCATTGTTAGTGCTATTCAGTTTTTTTTTATCACTGGCAATTTTCTGCCTACTTTTGTCAATTACCGAGGAAAGGATGTTGAAGTCTCAAAGTATAATTGTGATTGTACTTTTGATTTCTTCTATTTTTCTTTTTCTTTTTTTTTTTTTTTTTAGAATTTATTTATTTATTTGACAGAGAGAGAGACAGCCAGCGAGAGAGGGAACACAAGCAGGGGGAGTGGGAGAGGAAGAAGCAGGCTCATAGCGGAGGAGCCTGATATGGGGCTCGATCCCATAACTCCGGGATCACGCCCTGAGCTGAAGGCAGACGCTTAACCGCTGTGCCACCCAGGCGCCCCCTGATTTCTTCTATTTTTCTATCATTTTTTTTGCTTCATGAAATTTGAAGTTCTGTTATTAGGTACATAAATGTTTAGGATTGTTATATACCCTTAATAAGTTGACAACTTTATCATTGTAACATGGTCTCTGTTATTTCTAGTAATATTATTTGATCTGAAATTTACTTTGATATTAATATAACAACTCCAGTAGTCCTTTGATTACTGTTTGCATTGTGTGTTCTTCTCTGTCCTTTTACTGTATATTTATCTATATCATCTTTTTTTTAAAAGATTTTATTTATTTATTTGACAGAGAGAGAGACAGCCAATGAGAGAGGGAACACAAGCAGGGGGAGTGGGAGAGGGAGAAGCAGGCTCCCAGTGGAGAAGCCTGATGTGGGGCTCGATCCCAGAACACCAGGATCACGCCCTGAGCCAAAGGCAGATGCTTAACGACTGCGCCACCCAGGTGCCCCTATTTATCTATATCATCTTATTCAAACTTGTGGGGTTCCAGCATGGCTGTCTCTTTAAATTGATACAATTTACACTTTATATCATTTCCACTTAGTGCAAGTATTTTATAGTTTAGAATTATGTTTACTATTATATTATTTTCTATTTATCCCTTTTATTCCTTTCTTATTTCTGAATTACTTAGGGGTTTATGCATTTTATTTTAGTATTCCATTTTTATTGATCTATTAGATTTTTTACTATATTTCTTTGTACAGTTTTTTTTAGTGATTGTTCTCTAGATTAAAATATACATACCTGAAGTTTCACAATTTCCCTACAGTTACTATTTTATCACTTCAAGTGACTATAAAAATCTTATAACCATATAGATTCCCTTCCTCCTTTTTGTTTTAATTGTAATATGGGATACATCTATATACATGGAGAACCTTCTCAGGCAATGTTATAATTTTTAATAGTCACATGTATTTTAAAGACCCAAGATAAGAAAAATAATCTATTATATTTCCCAAATTATTTACCAATCTGTTGTTCATTCATTCATTCGTGAAGTTTACAAGTTTTCTTGTAGTATAATTTCTTTCTTTCTGAAGAACATCTTTTAGCATTTTTTAGAGCAAGTCTCCTGTCAATCAGTTCATTGTTTCCCCTCAAATGAAAATTTCTTTATTTCACATTTTTTTGAAGATATTTTCATTGGATATAGAATTCGGGATTATGATTATACTGCCTTCTGGCCTCCATGATTTCTGATGAAAGATCTGAAGTTGTTCAAGCCATTGCTTCCTATACCTAAAGAGTCATTTTTCTCAGCTGCTTCAAGATGTTTTCCTTTATCTTTTGTTTTCACCAGATTATGATGTATCTAGGCATGATTATCTTTGAATTTAGCCATTTGGATTTTGCAGAACTTCTTAAATCAGTAAATTTGTTTTTCATCAAATATGGGATGTTTTAAACCATTATTTCTTCAAATATTTTTTCTGTATCAATTTTTTCCCCTCAGATTCCAGTGGCACAAATGTTACAAATCTACATATTGTTCCATAGGTCCCTAAATTTATTTTCAATTTTTTTCTCACTGTTCTTCGGTTTGGATAATTTTTATTAATCTGTATTCAGTTTTAATGGTTCTTCATCTGTCATCTCCATTCTTTTATTAAGACCATACAGTGATTTTCTTCTTTCAGATATTATATATTTTTTCAACTCTAAATTCTCCATTTGGTTCTTTTTATAAGTTCTACTTCTTATTTGAGATGTCCTCTTTCTGTTTCAAGAGCTTTCGCCTTTTCTTCATTGAGCATGATTATGGTAGCTGCTTTGAAGACTGTAAATTTTTGTCCTGTCCAATTTCTGAATTTAATGTAATTGAAATGTGTTTATTGCATTATTGTTCATAATTTTTGTTATTGGTTTTTGGTAAATTATAAAATTTAAGAGGATTCCTTTCATCACTATATAATTAAAATTGTAATTAGGAATAACTTCAGTATTTTATCAAACCATTCTTCAATATCTATTAAAAGATCATAAAATGTCTTTACAAATGTTAATATAAGGTATTATATTGGCAGATTTTTATGATATTGAATTACCACTGCATTCCTGAAATAGTTTTTGTTTTTACATGGTGTATTATTCCTTCGACACTTTGCTGAATTCTATTTGTTAATATTTTGTTTGTAACTTTGAATCTATATCAATGAATGTAATTTGTCTCTAGTCTCATTTTTTCAGTGTTTTATAGGTTTTGATATTGGTACTATATTGTTTTATGAAATGAATTATGGGAACTTTTAAACTTTTCTATAGTCCTTCATCTTTTCATACATGTTAACTTAATGAGATTACTTACCTTCTTATTTCTTTTCTAGCTTTGGGATTATTCCTTTTTTTATTTACTATCTTATATAAAAGGTAAATACCTAAAGTAATACTTATAAATTTATATTAATGGCCACACAATGTGTAAAGTTGTAATTTGTGACAATAACAAAGACAGAAAGAGATGTAACAGACCAAAAATTTGTATACTACTGAAACAAAATTAGTATTAATTAAAATTTGGTTGTTGTAAAGTTAAGGTTACCATTTTAATTTCCAAGTTAAGAAAAAAACTAAAATAATATACAGAAAAAGAAGCAAGAAAAAAATCAAAAGTTACCCTATGAAAATCAATTAATCACAAATAAAGTGAATAACAAAAATATTTATGAGGAAATGGTATGTATCATATAAAAACAAATAACAAATGGTAGGAATAAATCCTTCTGTAGCTGTAATTATTTTCAATGTACATGGACTAAACTGTCCAGTTATAAGGCAAAGACTAGCAGAATTGTTAAAAATACATGATGCCAGAATGGATTAAAAAAGAACCTTCCTGTATATGCTGTCAATAAGAGGTTCATTTTAGATTCAAAGTCACAAATAGGTTAAAGTAAAAGTATGGAAAAGATATTCCATGCAAATAGTAACCAATAAAAGCTGAGGTGGCTGTATTAGGATCAGAAAAATAGAACCCAAGGCAAAAATTGTTATGAGAGACAAAAAAGGACAATATATATTGATAAAAGCGTCAAAGCATCAAGAAGATATAATAATTTCAGGGGCACCTGGGTGGCACAGTGGTTAAGCGTCTGCCTTCGGCTCAGGGCGTGATCCCGGCGTTATGGGATCGAGCCCCACATCAGGCTCCTCCGCTATGAGCCTGCTTCTTCCTCTCCCACTCCCCCTGCTTGTGTTCCCTCTCTTGCTGGCTGTCTCTATCTCTGTCAAAATAAATAAATAAAATCTTTAAAAAAAAAGAAGATATAATAATTTCAAATATATATGCATCCAATAACAAAGAGGAAGTGAAACTGACAAAAATGAAGGGAGGAAAAGATCTAAAATAATATTTGGAGACATGAATATACCATTTTCAATAATGAATAAAACAACTAACAGGATGGATAAATAGGAAAATAGAAGACTTGAACAATACTATGAATCAACCAATCCCATCAAACGTGTATAGAACACCCTATCCAACAACAGCAGAAAAAACATTTTTCTTAAGTGCATATGCAACATTCTCTGGGATAGATCATATTCAAAACAAGCATTAAAATTTTTAAATATCAGTATTCAAAGGATCTTCTCCAAACTGAAATGAAACTAGCAATCAATAACAAAAGAAAACTGATAAATTCATAAATATGTGGAAATTAAACACCACAGTCACTATTAAACAACCAATAGATCAAAGAAGAAATTACAAATGAAATTAGAAAATATTTTGAGAAGAATGAAATGAAACTTATCAAAACTTACAGGGTACAGCAAATGCAGTGCTCTGACAGAAATTTATAGCTGTAAATGCCTACATTTAAAAAGAAGAAAGATCCCAAATCAATCACCTGACTCTAGATCTTAAGGAACTAGAACAAACTTAACCCAAACTATCAAAAGAAAGAAAATGGTAAAGATTAAAATGGAGATAAACAAAATAGAGAATAGAAGAAAAGAAAAACAAGAAAGTCCAGACCACATGGCCTCACTGACAAATTTTGCCAAACATTTAAAGAATGAACACCAATTCTAATCAAACTCCTACAACATAGAAGAAGCAGGAACACTTTGTAACTCATTCGATGAGACCAGCATTATCCAAATACTAAAGCCAGATAATGACATTACAAGAAAAGACAGGTATAAACCAATATTACTTATAAATATAGATGCAAAAATCCTCAACAAAATACTAGCAAACTAAATATAACATCATAGTATACACCATGACCAAGTGAGATTTATCACAGGAATGCAAAGATGGCTTAACATGTAAAAATCAACCAGTGTAATGCATCTCATTAATAGAATTAAGGTAAGAAAATCACAAGATCATCTCAACTGATACAAAAAAAGCATTTGACGAAATTCATTACTCTTCTATGATAAAAACACTCAACAGACTAGAAATAGAAGGGAACTTCCTCAACATGATAAAAAGCATTTATGAAAAACCCACAGCCAACATCCTACTTAATTGTGAAAGAATGAAAGATTTTCTTTTCAGATTCGGAATAACAAGATGGCTGTGTTTACTACTTCCAGTCAACATTGTGCTAGAAATTGTATATAGAGCACTTAAGCAAGAAAGAAAATAAAAAGCAAAAGAAAATCGGAAAAGAAAAAGTAAAATTATCTCTATTCAAAGATGGCATGATGTTGTAAGCAGAAAATCCTAAGGAACCCTACACACAAAAATAGATCTAGTAAATGAATTCGGCAAAGTTGCAAGATACAAGATTAACACATGAAAAGCAGTTATAGTTCTACATACTAGCAATGTACCGTCCATAAAGGAAATTTAAAAAAGGATTCTATTTACAAGAACATTAAAAAAAAATCTCAATAAAAGCATTAGCCATAAAAAAGAATAAAGTACTAATACATGCTACAAAACGGATAAACCTTGAGAACGGTGTTATTGAAAGAAGCCAGGCACCTATTTATGATTCCTTTTGTATGAAATATCTTGACTAGTTAAATCTATAGAGACAAAAAACAGATTAGAAATTTTCAGGGGCTGGGGGAGGGGAGATAGGGAGTGACTGCTTAATGAATAGTGGTTTCCTTTTGGAAAGATGAAATGTTTTGAAACTAGAAAGAAGTGATGGTTGCATAATATTGTAAATGTACTAAATGCCACAGGACTGTACACTTTTAAATGATTAATTTTATGTTATGTAAATTTTATCTCAGTAAGAAATAATGCATGTAACACTGAAGGCATTATCATCATTATCATTACTATGGAAAATAATGTTTCCCAAATTTCACTTTCTTTAAAAAACTTAGATTATGAGAGGAAAAAAATAAGTAGACTAAAGTGTAAAGCTAGATGGTTTAATTTGGGTAATATGTTCTTGTCTTCTCTCTTTTCTCTTTCAGATTATGTCTGGCCACTACCTAGATATTTGTGCCCCGTCTGGATTTCTTTGGATGTTTTATTTTCTACAGCGTCCATCATGCACCTCTGCGCTATCTCGCTGGATCGGTATGTAGCAATACGTAATCCTATTGAGCATAGCCGTTTCAATTCGCGGACTAAGGCCATCATGAAGATTGCTATTGTTTGGGCAATTTCGATAGGTAAATAACTTTCTTGGCCATTAGAATTGCAGCGGCTATGCTCAATACTTTCGGATTATGTACTGTGAACAACGTACAGACGTCGACTGGTAACATTTGCGTTTAATCGGGATTCTATTTAAGAATTATTCTTAACCTATGTATCTGATATTTAGGTTAACAATAATGAAAGAAATGTAATGCATATTAATATGTAAATGTAAAGTTTCTATTTATGCTGCTAAATTATTTTATGCGTTAATATGCCAATGAATTCTGCAACACAGATAATTTTTGAGATATTTAAAACGATTTGAAGACAAAGATATATGATAGTCTAAATTTTTTAAATATAGCCTTAAAATCTTCCAAAAGATAGATCTATCACAAAATACTAATCTTAATATTTTTATTTTGCTTCCACATCTTCTTGAGTGGAAAAATGAGTAGTGTCACATGAATCTTCATGAAGTAAACGTGTCTAAATTTGTACTGTTAATTGACCTAAAATATACTATTTTGCCTCTATTTTTAAATATCTTCTTAGATTCTGCTTATACAAAAAGAGAAAAATACCATTTTTTAAAGATTTGGGGGAGGTTGAAAGGAGATAAATGATCATCTTATTGCTTATGATTGAGATATTCACAAATGCCTTTAAAACGCTAATATTCAAGTTGCAAAACTTAACCAACTGGACTGTAAGGCTTTTACAATCTTTTTTTTCCCTTTTCCTTCCTCCTCTTCCAGTTGGAACTTACATTTGGTGTCTCATTAAGTAATTCCTCTTCAGAGTTATGTTTCTATAAAAGGTTCTGGTAAAGTTTAGAACAAGATCAAGTCATCTATACCATCTTCACTGATACCGTCTAAAGATTTTGACTCTGGGTTTATTGATAAAATAAATTTAGTTTTAAGATTGTTCTATCGTAGGTGAACACACACAAACAACACATACTTCTGGATAAAAAGCAATAAAACTTCTCCCAGAAAAAAAGTGAATCTATTTACACAACTGGACCTACATATTCGAGGGCTCACAGATTTTACTTTCTCCACTCCGAAGAGCTCATCTAAAAAGATGCCAGTTTTTACGGTGCTTACAAAAGAAATATACAGCTGAATTAAATTAGAGTATTAGGGGCATCAGCCTCTAATAATGACAGATGGCCACTCCACAATGATGTTTGTGTTAAAGACAAAAAAAAAAGGTTGTAAAAAATACTATTAGCATTGAGAAGCTAATAAGATAGTGAAAGATCCAGAAAAAGACAGAAATCCAGGAAGAATGACTATGACTTTTGGGTCACTTTTGCCAAGGATGCATTTGCAAACCTGAGGATGCAACTGAATGTTGAGAAGCTCATTTCACATTCTCACAAGCAAAGAAGGACTAAAGCAGGAATACAGAGCATGACAAGGGTGGACCAACTTGAGCTTATTTTTTTGATGCCAAAGGCCTATACACTAGAAATAAGCATGACTAGACTTAAACTACTCTTGACATGGAATTCAGGCCAGGATTAAGTTATGTGTGTAACCAATAAAAATCTGAAGCCTGAATATTGGATTAAGGTGATTTCATATTTTTCAAGTTTCTGTTTTCTCTGATATAAGCAAAAAAATCACTGTACACTTCAAATTATTTCTCTTAATAATTTTCAATTCCAGTAGCTAGAGTACAATGATAAACAGACACGTGAAAAGACAAAACAACATGAATCAGATATAACATAATAAAAGATAATACAAACTCACTGACACTCAAGGTAGTGGAATTACCAGACATAGACTTTAAAGAACTATTTGAATTCTGCATATGAAAATTATAAGCTGAATTTAAATATTTCAGCAAGAAGCTACAAACTACAAACAGGGACATTTAAGATTTGAGAAGCAGCTGAAAAATCTGGAGCTTAGGCATAACACAAAAACCCAAGACCTCAAAGACAGTTTAGACATAACCAAAAAGAGCATTATTGGAGGTCGATTAGAAGAAACAGCAATGAATGAGGCAAGGAGGATTGAAAGGATACAAAAGACAGAAGAAAGAGTAAGAACAGACATACAACCTGGGTGGTGCAGTCGGTTAAGCGTCCAACTCTTGGTTTCAGCTCAGGTTGTGATCTCAGATCATGAGATGAAGCCCCGCATTAGGCTCCACTCTCAGCAGGGAGTCTGCTTAAGTTTCTCTCTCCCTCTCCCTCTGCCCTTCCCCCCATGGCGTGTGCTCTCAATCTCTCCAAAATAAATAGATAAATCTTAAAAACTAAATAAACCGAGAAGACTTTTACAAGGTGAGAAAAGAATGGCAAAAAAGCAGTATTTGAAGAAATAATGGCTTTGGGAATTGAAGAAAGACACTGATTCTCACATTGAAAGAGCTCAACAAACTTCAAGCAGAATGAATAAGAAGAAATCAACATTTGGGCCCCTTATAACAACATTACAGAAAAAAAGAAAAAAATCGATTTTAAAGAGAAAAAATAAAGAGATCATCTTCAATAGAATTATGATAAGATGGATGAATGTCTTCTCAACAGCAGCAATGAAAACTAGTTATTGAAATGACAGTGTCGATGTGCTGATAAAAAGTGAATGCTAAATTAAAACCATATACTCAGCAAAATTATACCTCAGGAATTGAAGTGAAATGAAGACTTTCTCTGGCAAGCAAAAGTCAGGAGAACAAGATAAAATCATACTCTTACTTTGAGAAATCCTAAAGGATGTTCTTAAAACAAAGGAAAATGGTCACAGATGGAAGATTGGAGGTGCAAGAAACAAGAACAATGAAAATGATACCTGTTGAATTATTGTGTTGTACACCTGAAACAAACGTAACATTGTGTGTCAACTATACTCAATTAAAAAAATAAATAGCTGAAAGAAAAGAAATGGTAAATGTGTGGTTAAATGTGAATAAACATTGACTGTATAAAACAAAAATAATTATGTCTTCTGAAGCTCAGAATATATATGGAACTAAAATTCACAGAACAATAGCATATAAGTAAACAGGTTGAAAGTAAGCTTTTTTCATTGTCCAAGAGAAAGATAAAAATGATATTTAATATTAAGCTTTGATGCATAAGGTATAACTTGTACATTCAAAGGCAATCACTAATAGAAAAGGAATGTTTAACTTCCAAATTTAGAGGAATATTATAGAATAACAAAGCAAATCCAATAGGGGGCAATAAAAGAAAACACAGTTCAGGTGGAGAAATATAAAAACGTACTAAGATGGCAGAATTGAAACCAAATGTATCACTAATTATACTAATTGTAAATGGAATTCAATGTTCTAAGATTGTCAGACAGGATTTGAAAAAATAATCCAACTATGTGTTTATGAGAGGCATATATAAATCACAAGGAAAGTGAAGTGAGAAATAAAAATAGGCATGCCACACAAACAGTAACTGACAGAAAAGTTGTGTAACTATATTAATAATCTGACGGAATAGACTTTTCAGCAAAAAAATATTTTAAAGAAAGTTTATTTCATAATGATAAAAGATTTAATTCATCTGAAAGACATAACATAATGAACTTGTATGTTTATAATAATATAGCTTCAACATTACTAAATCAAAAATGGACAGAACAATGACAACAGACAAATCTACAATCACGGCGTGAAATTTTAACACACCTTTTTCAATAATTGCATGAGAACAATGAACATAGCACAACTCATTAACAAGTGAAAAATATATATTCCCATCAATTGAACAAGAAATATTTATCAAAATTGACCATATATTTGGCTATAAATCAATTCTCAATAAATTTCAAAGTGTTGGAATCATAAAGTGCATATTCTTTGGCTGAAATTCAAATGAGATAGAAATGTTTATCAAAAGATAACTAGAAAATCTGCATGTATTTGGAAATTAAGAAATTACTTTCCAACAAACTGTGACCCAGTAGATTAAAAATCCATTGATAATTCTTCCCTAAATCATTTATTATTATGTGATTATAGAATGATAATTTTTCTTACTTTATCATTCTTTCTTCCTTTCTTAGCATTATACTGTAAGGAAGAGTTTTCCCTCCCACCCTTTGTCATTTATTTATTCATATTGGTAAAAACTTTTGAATTCTTTTGTAATCAATATAACTTAAGTCATTGCTGTACTTAATTATTTTGATGCTCAAATCATCCTAGATTATTTCACGAGAACTCCTTTTAATATGTAAACAGTTTTTGAGCACTTACTTTCTGGCAAGAATTATGCCAGATTCACCTTTTACTTTCCATGCTCCAGTTCTGAAATCAGTCCTCTCATGTAAGGAATCTTTGTTCTTTTTAGTGGTCAATTGTTTTATAAAACCAGATATGGAATCTAGTTATGCTCATTACTACTAGGACATTTTTGCTTCTATGCGTTTATGCCTTTAATCACAATCCAGTAACACAGAATTCTTCTGCTACTTTCCTAAGTCCTTATTATTCCTCATTTTTCTCACAGTGAGCAACTTGGTTCCCAAAAAGCGTCAAAATATTTATTTATGTATTATTTATATTTTTAAATCCTACAATACAACAGATTCATTTCAGAATTTCTATCCTCATAACAGTACAATAAATAAAATGCTATTTTTTTAAGATTTTATTTATTTTTTTTTAAAAGATTTTTTATTTATTTATTCGACAGAGATAGAGACAGCCAGCGAGAGAGGGAACACAAGCAGGGGAGAGGAAGAAGCAGGCTCATAGCGGAGGAGCCTGATGTGGGGCTCGATCCCATGACACCGGGATCACGCCCTGAGCCGAAGGCAGACACTTAACCGCTGTGCCACCCAGGCGCCCCTAAAATGCTATTTTAAAACTGTTATTGCAATTATTTTTTTTCTTTTTGTCTTTAGAATGTTTCCCACAAAGGGTGGGAAAGCCAAAGCATTATGTTCAAAATGCTAGGATTAGTTTGAATTTTTTTTCTTCTGTGTGGTTCTGTTACCAAATGTCTAGTTAAAGATTTTTTGGTTTCTGTATACACTCAATATTGATTTACCCCACATTGTCGACTTTATTTTTTAACATGTTAAACCTTAATATCATGTTCCATACCATATGATTTCACTCATATGTGGAATTTAAGAAACAAAACAAGCAAAGGAAGAAAATGAGAGTGAGAGAGAGAGAAAGAGAGTCAAAGCAAGAAACAGAGTTTTAATTATAGAGAACAATCTGATGGTTACCAGAGGGGAGGGGATAGGGAGGATGGGTTGAATAGGTGGTGGAAATTCAGGAATGCATTGTGATGAGCAGAAGGTGACATATGGAAGTGTGGAATCACTATATTGTACACCTGAAACTACATGTATGTTAACTAACTAGAATTAAAATAAAAACAAAAAATATATTATGTTCCAAAAGTCAAAACTACACAAACAGTATACCCAGAGACATGTCAGTCTTTCTTCTATCTCTTGGTTAACCCATTCACTAATTTCTGGAGTACACTGCTAGAGTTTATTTTTGCAACAAAACAAAACAAAACAAAAAAACAAAAACCCCACATATATTGTTTTTCTTTTCTTAGATAAAAAATAAAATACTACATACGTGTTAACATGTTGACATTTTTCACTTGATAGTATGTCCTGGAACCACTCTATATCAACTCACACCAAGATGGTAGATGTAACCCCGAATATCACGAAAATGGCCAAAATACTGCATTTAAAAGCCAAATTTCTTCTATTTTTTACACTCACTAGTACTGCACTGGGTAGATACATCATAATTTATTTAACCAATTTCCTGTGTAGTATGAGCATTTGAAGTTGTTTCTAATATTTTGCAATTACCAATAATTCCACCAAAAAATAATCATTTGCATACCACTCGGCGTACCTCTCACTCTGTATATGTTTCATACTTTTGGAAATTTAATTTCAACAAAAATTCCTCACAGAAATTCTTAATTTATCAAGAAGTAAATGTATACATAACGATTAGTAAGGGGTTGAACCATTTTTCATTCCTACTAGAAATGTACGAGAGCCTGTTTCGAAGTCTTGCTAAAAGGTGCGTCTTCAAACTTCTAAAACTTTGCCAATCCAGTAGGTGAGAAATATCAATTCAGTGTGGTTTCAGTTTGCATCTACTTTGTCATGAAAGAAGCTGAGCTTGGTGTCATACACTTAAGTGCCATTGCTAAATTAGTTTTTTGCAAAGTGTACCCTTTGCTCATTTTTCTATTTTTTAACCCTTTTCTTTCTTAATTTCAATAGCTCTTGATACATCACAGATAATAAACATTTTACATGTTATAAAAGAAAATATTTTTTCTGTGTTTACTATTTGCTATTGCTTTGAGGCTTCTGCCATGCAGAATTATTCCTTTTTGTAGTTCATTTTATCAGTCCGATTCCATTTCTATATTGAGTGATTGTTATAAATTCTTGCCCCACACTCAGGTTAGACCATAAATCACACATATTTACCTCATTTTTCACATTTAGATCTATGATTCATTTAGAGTTTATTTTTGTATGTGGTGAGATATGCATTCAATTTTATCTTCTTCCACATAATCATTCAGTTGCCTCATGCTGTTTATTTAAAAAGTTTATGTAGTCTGTAATTTACAATGCCATCTTTATAGTATATTAAATTTTCTTCCATATCTGAGCCTATTTCTGAAGTTCACATTGTATTCCAATAGTGTGTCCATTCATGTGCCAATTCCCCACTGTTTTAATTATGAAAATTTCATAATAAATTTTGTCATCTGATATGGTTCATTTTCACTCGTAACTCTTATCTCTTAGAGCTGGAATGTTTAATTTTCCGTATGAGCTTTAACATTAACTTTCCTAGTCCCATTTTAAAATCCTGTTTGTATTTTGATAGGGGTCTCTTTAAATTTATAAAATAATCTAGGAAGAAGTTAACTGAATTCTAAAAAAAATACTTTCTCTAATTTACATACTAATTTAAATTATGGCCAGTCTGTCTCTTAGGCTTTACAGCCAAGCTTATCATATGGTAATTTTCATGTCTTCCTTGTTGCCATTTATAAGTCATCTCATAAGAATTAATTTTGTAGCTCTATCAATCCACTGTTCTCTGTAAGTTCATTAGTGACTTCTTAATTGTCTAATTCATCAGTTCTTAAACTTTTTGGTTTCAAGATCTCTTTACACACTTAAACTATTGAAGACCCCAATGAGCTTTGGTTTATGTGAGTTATATCTATCAATACTAATTGTCCTAGAAATTAAAATTGAGAACATTTTATTTATGTATGGATTTATTTAAAAAACAAGAAACATTATATGCTAACATAAATAACATAGCTCTATGAAAAATCACTGCATTTTCCAAAAATAAATGAAGTTAGTAAAGAATGACATTTTCTTAGACTTTTAAAAATCTCTTTATCATCCGGCTTAATAGAAGACAGCAAGTTTCTCATCTCTGCTTCTGCATCTAATCTGTCTCAATGAGTTGCATTGGCTGAATTATGTGAAGAAAATACATATCCTCAGATAGGTAACTTCAATATAGGAAAGTATGTTAATAATGTTTTCAGATAATAGTGGACATTTTCTTTGATACTCACTAAAACTCAGCAAGTTTTTTCGTTTCTTAAATTCAGTTGGAATATGTAATTGGAAACCATATCACTGATTTTTTTTTCATATGCTGTTACATTAAAATCCACTAATCTGTCTTGTGCTTTGATATTTTACCCATGCATTATCTTGTAACATCAAGCATAGGTCATTCAGAAAATATTGGTTCCCTGAGTTATGCAGATCTCCCAAATGTTAATACAATATAAAAAAATCACATGCAATAATAATCCCTACCAATCTTGTCAGAAAAGTCTCCAAATATTGGAGAAGTGTCACACTCCCAGGGGTGTGTACAAGTTTTCCAAAGTTCCAATATTCCCTTGCAAGCTCAAATTTTATCATTAACGGTAAATACCATCTGTCTTTTTCCTTGACCTGACAGGTTCAACACAATCATTTTTAAGAACATAGCTGCCAAATATCCAAGTATGAATAATGCCAGTGTGTCTGGCAGTCATTCTTTCAGAGAAAGCTGTTATTCCATGGGAAAAGAATCTAGTGCATCCTCCAACTCGAACAACTGCATAAGTGCTTTTCCTCAAAGTAACCACCTTATATCAGTATGCGGCAGAAGGGCTCTATGTCTATTTTCATTTCATCACATGGTTTATTAAAAGAGTCAAAATTTAGTAAAATTAATATTTTTTACTGCTTCACTAAGGACATTCTTGGGTAAAACTGGCTTTTTTTCCTTGAAAGTGTGTGGTGGTGAACAAAACAATGATTACCTGTACAATTTGGCGTCACTAGCCTGATTCATGCTAAGGCACCAGCAGTTTTACCCACTATTATTTTGCACTGTCGCTAAAAATGTAAACACAGTAAAAACAGCAAATAACACAGTAAGATTATTATGGAAGTAGTTTTGATTTCACAATACCATTGAAAGAGTCTTAGAGACACCCAGCTATCCATGGGCCACACTTTTTAAGAGCTGTGTTTCCAACTTTAGCTTCCTCTGTGGCATTTGAAACTGTTAACGATGCTTTCCTCATAATTCCCTCTTCCTCTGCAAGCTATGATATCATTTTTCTTTGGTTTTCTTCACTCTTTTTTTTTAAAGATTTTATTTATTCATTTGACAGAGAGAGAGACAGCCAGCGAGAGGTGAAACACAAGCAGGGGGACTGGGAGAGGAAGAAGCAGGCTTCCAGTGGAGGAGCCTGATGTGGGGCTCGATCCCAGGACTCCGGGATCACGCCCTGAGCTGAAGCCAGACGCTTAACGACTGAGCCACCCAGGCGCCCCGGTTTTCTTCACTCTTATCTTTCTGTCTGCTCTTATTTATTCTCTTCCTTTTCTGCTTTACTCTCACTCTTCCCTAAGAGTCTATTCTTTCCAGTTGCTTATAGTTTTCCTGGCTTACTTCATCCACAGAAAAAAACTAAAATCTATCTACTGATGTCTCTCAAGTGAACATTTCTATTTCTATCCAGATTATATCCAGATCTCTAGTTTTGGATGTATAAAGGTATAGAGATGAATGCTGGCGATGTATCTCAAATGCCATCTTGCCAAGTTGGACTCAAAACCTTCCCCTACCTCCAGTTTTTCTTCCTCCCACATTTTAGTTTCTCAAGTGAACATCAATAGCATCTCCCATTTACCCAAAAGGAAACTGAGAATCATTTACAATTCTTCTCTTTCTCCCCATGGCAAATCAATAGCCCACCCTCAGTATTCCGTAGTATTTCTCCTTAATATTTTTCACTTTCGCGTCTCTCCATTTCCTGATTTGCTTTCTTAATTTAAGCCTTTATTGGTTTTTTCATTTAAATTCAAGTTAGTTAACATATAGCATATTATTATTTTCAGGGTAGAATTTAGTGATTCATTAGTTGCATAGAACACCCAGTGCATCAAGTGCCCTCCTTAATGCCCATCAATCAGTTACCCCATCCCCCCACCCATTAAGCCTTTATTGGTGATCATTTATGCATCCATACCTCCTTCTCTCCTACCTCTGTGAAAGGAATGGTTCTCAACATACCCGAGACACATCCTCACTTCCTTAAGTGAGCCACGTTCACCCATGACAATAAGAACAATAGCATTGGATTTTTGTCCTTTGTTTTATTAATATGGCATGTTGTATTGATTTTCATATGCTGACACAACCTTGCATTCCTTGGGTAAATCCCACTTGGTCGTGATATATAATAATTTCTGTATGTTATTGGACTTAGTTGAGTTGACTAGTATGTTGTTGAGAATTTTTGTACCTATATTAGAAAAAGTATGCATTTGTGGTTTTCTTTTTGTATGATCTCTTTGTTTTTGGTATCAGGATAATCCTGGCCTCATAAAATTAGATGGGAAATGATCTTTCCTTTACTATTTTTTTGGAAGAGTGAATGATTGGTGTTAATTCTTCTTTAGACGTTTGATAAAATTAACCAATGAAGCCATCTGGGCCTGGGTGTACTTAGACAGAAGGTTTTTGGGTTTTTTTTAAGTTTTTATTTAAATTCCAGTTAGTTAACATACAGTGTTATATTACTTTCAGGTGTGCAATATAGTGATTCAACACTTCCATATGTCACCCAGTGCTCATCACAATAAATGCCCTCCTTAATCCTCATTATCTACTTCACTCTTTCCTCCATCCACCTCCCTTCTGATAATCATCATTCCATCTCATTCCATTACTTTTCCTTGTAAATTTTTTGCTCAACATGCTTTTTTTTACCACACCTGTTATCACCACTTCAAGCAACTACAATGCTTCACAATTGTCACTGATTTATTTTGATAAATGACCCCCAGAGAAAGGCTGTTTGCAATGGATGAGTGCTAAGTCACGTCAAGTATAACAAACCCTGGATGTGGGATTTTCCAGTGAGTGGCCAAAGAGGTTAAAAAATAATTACCTGGAATGGGGTTTTGGAAGATCTCCAACCCTGCTCTGGCCTCTAAAGTGTTGGCTAAGCTGCTAGTCTTTGGTATGATTGCAGGACTATTGTTTCCCAAGGCTACAACAGAACTTGGGGGAGAGGAATGAGAATAAAGCAAATTTAAATGCAACAAAACACTGTTTTTATGCAAATAGAGCTTTTTTCTTGAATAAATTCTCCCCAATTATTACAAGCCTTTGGTTGATTTCTGGAATTCTGAAAAGTTGATTTTGAGAATATTTTCCAGCATTCTTGTTGTTTTCATGCAGAAGACTGTTTTCTGATGTCCTTATTCCACCATTTCCACTGACGTCACCTCCAGTTATACAGTCATCCTTTACGTTAACCTTTGTTTGTCTTTATAATTAAGCTGTATTTCTTGTAGATAGAATATAGATAAATCTCATCTATTTATCCAATCTTATAATCTCTACCTCCCACATTTATATCTTTTTAAATGTGATTACTGATATGGTTGTGTTTAAATCCAACCTTTTGTTATTTAATATTTGTCCTGTTTTGTCGTTATTGTTCTCTTTTTCTTATTCTACCTTTTTTCAATACATCATGATTTCTGAGTCTCTTGTTAACTCCTTCATCTTCTGATCAGCAGATACTGCTTCAGTATCCTTTACTTTTTATTGTGTGCCCGCTATTGTGGATATTACATTACAAAGACTCTTACTTGTGTCACTTTTTTCTCATAACTGTTAAATTTTGTTCTAACTGAAAATTCAATTATCAGCACATCGCCTAGATACTGTATCAGACTTTGTCTGGGGAAAATGCTGTTTTACTTTACTCTTACCCCTAGAGATTATTCCTTACTGCTAGGGTATGGCTTTACTTCAGTCTCAACTAAACGCCCTGAATATTTACTAGAAGCAGTCCACTATGCTTGTGCAATCTCTAAAATCTCAGCTTAGCCTTCCAGACTTCCAATGTTTGTTATACGCCAACCACCCAAAAGGCTCACCCAGGTCATTTGCATCTCAGGCCAAGGACATAAGAAATTTTATGTAAATTTTAATGAAACTTCTGTGGGCCCTTCCTCTGTGGCATAAATACCCAAGTTCAAGTCACCTTTCAGTTCTGAAATATGATTTCTGTCTCAAATTCCCCGTATAAGTGCCACTCTTTGGGCTCTGTTTTCTTAAAGCAGTGTCAAAATTGCTCATCAGAAGAAAGCTCACGTGAATGTGGGCTCAAATATGGGCTTCCCTTTTCTTAAAGATTGTAGCTCTGCGTGGTTTGTTTATCCAATGAATGGAGATAATTGTGTAATATATTGTTTTCTCTCTCTTGTTGTTAAAATATAATGTCCGTACAATAAAATGTATAGATTTTTATGTATAGAGGTTGATGAGTAGGAAAAATGATAACTTCCATGGAACCACCAGAAAAAAATCAGGATTTAAAATAATTCTACACTCAGTAATTGCCCCTCATTCACTTTCCAGGCAATACACCTGCAACGGGGTAACCATTGTTCTGATCTTTATCACTAACATTTAGTTTTACGTATTCCAGATATTCAAATAAAAGGAAATATACATTACACTCTCTTATGTGTCTTTCATCTTTTCTTCAATATGATTTTGAGATACATCCATTTTGTTACACTTACTTTTTACTGCTAAGTAACTATCATTGCATGAATACACTAGCATTTATCTATTGAATTACCTCTGGATGGATGTTTGCATTCTTTTCAGTTTGGGACTATCGGAAATAAAATTGGTATGACTGGTCTTGTCCAAAGTGTATTTTAGATCATGTTTTTATTTCTCTTGGATAAATACTTAAGAGTGGAATTGCTAGGTCAAAACAAAGATGTAGGTTTATCTTTATAAAAAGCTACCAAACCATTTTCAAAGTGGCAGTAGAATTCTGTATTCCCTCGAACAAAGTGTATGAGTTCTACTTCATCCTCAACCTCACTACCACTTGATATTGCCAGCCTTTTAAATTTTTTGAGCTAATTTTAGACTCCCTTTACATCCTTCATCCTACTTTACTGAATGTAAACATTTGTATGCCCATAGTACAATTATCAAAAACTAAGAAATCGACACGTGGTACAGTATTATTAACTAAAGTACATATTTTATTCAAATTTTACAAAATTATCCACTAATGTCCATTATTTGCTTCCATACTTTATCCAGGATCCCACATTGAATTTACATGAATTGAATAGCTGTAACTGCATGCAATAAATTCTAATAATTCTTTTGTCATTTTTATCCAATTTCAAATATTTTCTACTTTTCTTTGTTATCGCTTCTTTGATCTACAGGTCATTTAAAGATGTGACATTTAATTTCCAAATACATGGATATTTTCTACTTACCTTTTGATATTAATTTCTCTTTGAAAACTTTCTTCTCTGCAATCACACTCTTTTCTCAATCTCTTATCTTTATTGAAAATTTTAAATGTAAGTCGTAGATCTCTTTTGGATAATGCTTACAATGCACTTGAAAATACATGGGTTATTTTTAGGTATATTTTTTTATTGATTAACAATGTAATTCCACAGTGATAGGAGAAGACTCTGTCTGATTTCAATTTCTTTGATCATGAAACTTTTTGAGTCTTATTTTATGACCCTGGATATGTTCCAGCGTCCCTTGATAATAGTCTATGGTATCTTGAATAGAATTTGAATCCTGCTCTGTGTAAAATATTGTATAAATCTTAATTATGTTTAACTGGTTCATAGTGCTATTTGGGTCTACTATATCCTTACTATTCTGTACACTCTTTCTATTAATGTCTAAGTTCAATATTGAAATTTCAACTATACATCTTAATTTATCTATTTCTCTTTTAAATTCTGTTGGATTTTGCATCATGTATTTTGGAGTTGTGTTATTACATGCATATATATATATATTTAAGATTTTATTTATTTATTCGACAGAGATAGAGACAGCCAGCGAGAGAGGGAACACAAGCAGGGGGAGTGGGAGAGGAAGAAGCAGGCTCCTAGCGGAGGAGCCTGATGTGGGGCTCGATCCCATAACGCTGGGATCACGCCCTGAGCCGAAGGCAGACGCTTAACCGCTGTGCCACCCAGGCGCCCCTACTTGCATATATATTTTTTAATTATTATATAATCCTTGTATATTAACTCATTTATAGCTACGTTATCTCTTTTTCTGTAATAATCATATTAGTAAGTACATGTTACCGGAAATATACATCCACTATAATGTGTTATACATATCTTTTCATGTAGTATATCTTTCAATTCTTATTTTTCAACCTGCATGTGTTTTTGTGATTAGAATATCTTATGTAAGTAGCAACAAATTTATCTCTCTTTTTAAAACCTTTTACCCAATTTGATGACCTCTGTCTTTTGATTAGAGTGCTTAGTTGATTAGCATTTAATGTGACTATTAAGAGTGTTGAATTTAGGTCTTCATTTTTTATATTTATTTTCAATTTATCTTACTTATGTTATATTTTTATTGTTCCTTATTCTTTCTTTCCTTCTTTTTTCTTTATCATGATATAATTAATATGCTATAAAATGTACAATTTAAAAATGTACAATTTAGTAGTTTTTAGTGTATTCCCAAGGCTGCACACCACCACCATTATTTAATTACAGAACATTTTTATAAGACCAAAAAAGTATCTATTAGAAGTCATTCCCCATTCCCTCTTCTCTCCAGACCCTAGAAATCACTAATCTACTTTTTCTTTCTATAGATTTGCCTATTTTGCATATTTCTTATAAATGAAGTCATATAATATGTGGCCTTTTCTATCTGCCTTCCTTCAAATACCATATTTTCACTTCTTCCATGTTGTAACATTTATCAGCACAGCTGAACCTTAAACAACACAGGGGTTGAGGGTGCCAACCCTCTGTGCACTTGAAAATCCACATATAATTTTGTCTCCCCAAAAACTGAACTACTAATAGCTTACTATTGACCAGAAGCCTTACCAATTACATAAACAGTCAGTTAACACATACTCTGTGTGTCATACATATTATATACCATATTCTTATAATAAGAAAAGAAAAGAAAAAGAAAAAGAAAATGTTATTAAGGAGACCATGAAAAAGAGAAAATATTATTAAGAATAGCATGAAAAAGAAAAAATACATTTATAGCACTATAGTGTATTTATTGGGGAAAAAAATCCTTGCAGTTCAAACTGTGTTGTTCAAAGGTCAACTGTACATCATTTACTTTTTTTCTGTTTTCAGCAGTTTATTAAGATGTAATTCAGCTATAATACAATTCACCAATTTATAATTCAGTGGTTTTTAGTATCTGTGAAAAAGTCAACGGTTTTCCATATCTATGAAAAATAGATATGTGCAATTGGCACCACAATCAGGTCTCCAACATTTTCACCACCATAAGGAGAAACCCTATAGCTATCAGCACACTTACCTATCCAACCTTCCCATGCCTAGGCAAGAACTAATCTATTACCTGTCTCTATGGTTTTGCCTATTCTGGCAATAGCTGGAATCTCATGCAATTGTGATCATATATTATGTGGTCTTACGTAATTGGCTCTTTCACTTGGTAATGATTTTAAGCTTCATCCATATTGTAGCATGTATCTGTAATTCCCTTTTTATGCCTGGGTAAGATCTCACTGTATGGATATACCACTATTTATTCTTTCATTCTTCTGCTGATGTGCATTTGGGTTGTTTCCAGTTTTTCTTATCATGAATAATGCTGCTATGAACAATTATGGAACTTTTTTTGAATAACCGTTTTCAGTTCTTTTGGGTACATAACTATAGAATTCTGGGGTCGTATTTTAACTGTCAAATTATTGTTCAAAGGTGATACGCCATTTTAAATTCCCATCAGTCATATAGGAGAGTTCTAATTTCTCCATATTATTACCAACATTTTTGTTGTCTATATTTACAATCATACCCATCCTAGTGTGTGTAAAGTGGTATTTCATTGTGGTTTTGATTTGCATTTTCCTACTAGGAAATGATACTGAGCATAGTTACATGTATATACAGGCTATTTGTATATATTCTTTTAAGAAATATGTGTTCAGGGGCACCTGGGTGGCTCAGTTGGTTGAGCGTCTGCCTTCAACTAGGGCCATGATCCTAGGGTCATGGGATCGAGCCCCACAACTCGCTCCCTGCTTAACAGGGAGTCTGCTTCTCCCTCTGCCCCTCCCCCTGCTTGTGCTCTCTCACTCTCTCTCTTTCTCAAATAAATTAATAAAATCTTAAAAAAAAAGAAATATGTGTTCATGTTCTTTGCCCAACTTTAGACTCATAATTACATTCCACTGATCTATATGTCTATTCTTCTCTCAGTACCACATGGTCTTGATTACCATCTTTGTAGGAAGTTTCAAAATTAAGAAGTATGAGTTCTCCTTCCTTTTTGGTCTATTTCAAGATTATTTTGACTATTCTGGGTCCTTTGCAATTCCATGAATTTTAGAATTGGCTTGTCAATTTCTAAAAAAAGTCAGCTGGGATGATGACAAGAATTGTGCTAAGCCTTTAGATCACTTTGGGGAGTGTTGCCATGTTAACAATTTTAAATCTGATCCATGGACATGAGCTTCTTTCCATTCATTTAAATTCTTCATTTTTCTTTCAACAATGTTTTGTTGATTTCAATTAAAAAGTTTTGGATTTCTTTTGTTAAATTTATTTCTAAATACTTTATTCTTTTCAATGCTATTATAACTTGAACTGTTTTCTTAATTTCGTTTATTAGATTGTTCCTTGCTGGTGTATAGAAATATAATTAGATTATGTGTATTGATCTTGTATCATGCAATCTTGTAAGTCATTTATATAGTTGTACTAATTTATTAGTGGATTCTTTAGAATTTTCTATATATAAGATCCTGTCATCTGCAAAGATAGTTTTAACTCCTCGTTTACCATTCTGGATGCTTTTAATTTCATTTTCTTGACCAATTGCCCTCTCTAGAAACTCTACTATAAAATTAAATAGAAGTGACCAGAGTAGACAGCCTTCTTTTGTTTCTGATTTTAGGATGAAAGCAATAGGTCTTTCACCTTTAGTAACGTGTTATCTTGGGTTTTTCATAGCGTGCCTCAGAGATATTGCAGGTTTGGCTCCAGACCACCAACATAAAGCAAGTCAAATGATTTTTTAGTTTCACAGTGCAGGTAAAAGTTATGTTTACATTATACTGTAGTCTATTAAGTGTGCAACAGCATTATGTTTAAAGAATAATGTGAATACCTTAATTAAAAATAAGTTATTGCAAAAAATGCATCTAAGCTCTTAGTGAGTTGTAATATTTTTGCTGGTAGAGGATCTCACCTTGATGTTGATGGCTGCTGACTAATCAGGGTGGTGATTGCTGAAATTAGGATGGTTGTGGCAGTTTCTTAAAATAAGATGATGGGGGCGCCTGGGTGGTGCAGTCGTTAAGCGTCTGCCTTCGGCTCAGGGCGTGATCCCAGCGTTCTGGGATCGAGCCCCAGATCAGGCTCCTTTGCTAGGAGCCTGCTTCTTCCTCTCCCACTCCCCCTGCTAGTGTTCGCTCTGTCGCTGGCTGTCTCTGTCAAATAAATAAATAAAATCTTTAAAAAAAAAATAAGATGATGAATTTTGCTTCATCAATTGACTCTTTCATGAATGATTTCTCTGTAGCATGTGGTGCTATTTGATAGCATTTTACATGCAGTAGAACTCCTCAAAATTAGAGTCAATCTTCTCAAACCCTGGCTGCTGCTTTATCAAAGAAGTTGATATAATGTTCTAAAACCCTGTCATTTCCACAATCTTCACAACATTTTCACCAGAAGTAGATTCCATCTCAAGAAACCACTTTCCTTGTTCATCCATACAAAGCAACTCCTCATTCACTGAAAGTTTTATCGTGAGTTACAACAATTTAGTCACATCCCCAGGCTCCACTTCCAATTCTAGTTCTCTTGCTGTTTCTACCACATCTGCAGTTACTTCCTCTACTGAAGTCTTGAACCCTCAAAGTCATCCATGAGGGTTAGAATCAACTTCTTCCAAATTCCTGTGAATGTTGATATTTTGACCTTTTCCCATGAATTACAAATGTTCTTAATGGCATCTAGAATAGCGAATCCTTTTCAGAATGTTTTTTCTTAAGTTTTTATTTAAATTCTGGTTAGTTAACATATGGTGTAATACTGGTTTCAGTAGCAGAATTTAGAAATTCATCACTTACATATAACACCTAGTGCTCATCACAAGTGCCACCCTTAATTTCCATCACCCATTTAGCCCATACCCTTGCCCACCTCCCCTCCAGCAACCTTCAGTTTGTTCTCTAATGTTAAGTCTCTTATGGTTGGCCTCCCTCTCTTTTTTCCCCTTCTCCTATGTTTATCTGTTTTGTTTCTTAAATTCCACAAATGATTGAAATCATATGGTATTTGTCTTTCTCTGACTGACTTATTTTGCTCAGCATAATACACTCTAGATCCATCCACATCATTGAAATGGCAAGATTTCTTTTTTTTTTAATTTTTTAAAGATTGTATTTACTCATTTAGAGAGAGAGAGCATTGTGTGAGTGGGGGGAGAGGCAGAGGGGGAGGGAGAGGGACAAGCAGACTCTGCACTGAGCACAGAACCCAACACAGGGCTCAATCCCATGACACCAAGATCATGACCAAAAACCAAGAGTTGGATGCTTAACCAACTGAGCCACCCAGCACCCCAAGATTTCATTCTTTTTAATGGTTGAGTAATATTCCATTATATATATACTGCATCTTCTTTATCCATTCATCAGTTGATGGACATTTGGGCTCTTCCCATAATTTGGCTATTATTGATAATGCTGCTATAAACATCGGGGTGCATGTACCCCTTCAAATCAGTATTTTTGTATCATTTGGGTAAATACCTAGTAGTGCAATTGCTGGGTCATAAGGTAGTTCTATTTTTAAGTTTTTGAGGAGCCTCCATACTGTTTTCCAGAATGGCGGCACCAGTTTGCATAGAAATTAGTGCCTCTGGTCTCTTCTGGGATTTTTATGGTTTCAGGTCTCATGTTTAAGTCTTCCATCCATTTGGAGTTTACTTTCGTGTATGGTATAAGAAAGTAATCCAGTTTCATTCTTTTGCATGTAGCTGTCCAGTTTTCCCAAAACCATTTGTTGAAGAGGCTGTCCTTTGCCCACTGCATATTCTTGTCTCCCTTGTCATGGATTAACTGGCCATAAAATCATGGTTTTATTTTTGAATTCTTTATTCTGTTTCATTGTCTATTTTGTGCCAGTACCATACTGTTTGGATGACAATAGCTTGGTTGTATATCATGAAATCTGGAATTGTGATACCTTTAGTTTTACTCTTCTTTTTTAAGATTTCTTTGGCTATTTGGAGTCTTTTGGTTCCATATGAATTCTAAGGTTATTTGTTCTAGTTCTGTGAAAAATACTGTTGGCATTTTGATAAAGGTTACATTAAATCTGTAGATTGCTTTGGGTAGTATGGATATTTTAACAATACTGGTTCTTTCAATCTATGAGCATGGAATATCATTTTGTTTGTGTCATCTTCAATTTCTTTCATCAATGTTTTATAATTTTTAATATGCAAATCTTCCACCTCCATGATTAAGTTTATTCCTGTGTATTTTATTCTTTTTGGTGCAATTGTAAATGATATTGTTTTCTTAATTTCACTTTCTGCTACTTCATTATTAATGTATAGAAATGCAATGGATGGGGCGCCTGGGTGGCACAGCAGTTAAGTGTCTGCTTTCAGCTCAGGGCGTGATCCCGGCGTTCTGGGATCGAGCCCCACATCAGGCTCCTCCGCTATGAGCCTGCTTCTTCCTCTCCCACTCCCCCTGCTTGTGTTCCCTCTCTCGCTGGCTGTCTCTTATCTCTGTCGAATAAATAAATAAAATCTTTAAAAAAAAAAGAAATGCAATGGATTTCTGTATATTGATTTTGTATCCTGTGACCTTACTGAATTCATTTATCAGTTCTAGTATTTTTTTTTTTTTTGTGGAATCTTTAGGGTTTTCTCTGTATAGTATCATGTCATCTGCAAACAGTGAAAGTTTTACATCTAATAAATTCAAATGACTTTTATCTCTTTTTCTTGTGTGATTACTGTGGCTAAGATTTCCAGTACTATGTTGAATGAAAATGGTGACAGTAGACATCCTTGTCTTGCTCCTGATCCTAGAAGAATTTTCCCCCATTGAATGTGATGTTCACTGTGGGTTTTCATAGATGGCCTTTATTATGCTGACATATGTTCCCTCCAAACCTACTTTGTTGAGGGTTTCTTATCAAACTGGATGTTGTACTTTGTCAGATGCTTTTTCTGCATCTATTGAAATGATCATATGATTTTTATCCTTTCTCTTGTTAATGTGATGTATCATGTTGATTGATTTGCAAATACTAAACCATTTTGCATCCCAGGAATAAACCCCATCTGGTTGTGGTGAATGATTTTTTTAATGTATTATTGGCTTCGGTTTGCTAGTATTTTGTTGAGGATTTTTGCATCTATGATCATCACTGATATTGGCCTGTAGATTTCTTTTTTTGTAGTCTTTATCTGCTTCTGGTATCAGGCTAATGCTGGCCTCATAGGATGGATTTGGATGTTTTCCTTCTATTTCTTTGAATAGTTTGAGTAGAATAGATATTAACTCTTCTTTAAATGTTTGGTGGAGGGGCGCCTGGGTGGCACAGCGGTTAAGCGTCTGCCTTTGGCTCAGGGCGTGATCCCGGCGTTATGGGATCGAGCCCCACATCAGGCTCCTCCGCTATGAGCCTGCTTCTTCCTCTCCCAATCCCCTTGCTTGTGTTCCCTCTCTTGCTGGCTGTCTCTATCTCTGTCAAATTTAAAAAAAAAAAAAAAAGAAAGAATAAATGTTTGGTGGAATTCACCTGTGAAGCCATCTAGTCCTGGACTTTTGTTTGTTGGGAGTTTTTCAATTACTGATTCAATTTCCTTGCTAGTAACAGGCTGTTCAAATTTTCTATTTTTCCTGATTCACTTTTGGGAGGTTATATGTTTCTAGATATTTATCCATTTCTTCTAGATTGTCCAATTTTTTGGCATATCATTTATCATAATATTCTTATATAATCTTTTGTATTTCTGTGGTATTGTTTGGTTTTTCTCCTCCTTCATTCCTGATTTTGTTTATTTGAGCCCTCCTCCTTTTTTTCTTTTCTTTCTTTTTTTTTTTTTTTGAAGAATCTGACTAAAGGTTTATCAATTTTGTTGATCTTTTCAGAGAACCAGCTCCTGGTTTTGTTGATCTGTTCTACTGTTTTTTAGTTTCTATTTTGTTTATTTCTGCTCGAATCTTCTTTCCTTCTACTGGTTTGGGGTTTTGTTTGTTTTTTTTCTAGCTTCTTTAGTATAAGGTTTGGTTATTTATTTTAGATTTTTCTTGCTTCTTGAGGTACACCTGTAATGCTATAGACTTCCCTGTTAGAACTGCTTTTGCTGCATCCCAAAGATTTTAGACCGTTGTATTTTCATTTTCATTTGTCTTCATATATTTTCTATTTCTTTCTTGATTTTTTGAATGACCGACCCATTCATTGTTTAGTAGCATGTCATTTAACCTTCATATATTTGTGCTCTTTCCCAATTTTTTCTTGTGGTTGATTTCTAGTTTCATAGCATTGTAGTCGGAAAGATGCATAGTATGGCTTAATTCTTTTTGAGTTTGTTGAGACTTGTTTTGTGGCTTAGCATGTGATCTGTTCTGGAGAATGTTCCATGTGCACTTGAAAAGAATGTATATCTCACCGTTGTAGGATGGAATGTTCTGAAAATAACTGCTAGATTAATCTCATCCAATATGTTATTCAAATCCTCTGTTTGCTTGTTGATTTTCTGTTTGGATTATCTAACCATTCATGTGCGGTGATAAAGTCCCCTAATATAATTGTATTACTATCAATTATTTCCTTTTCCTACTATTACTGTATTACTATTGATTACTTCCTTTATGTTTGTTATTAGCTATTTTATGTATTTGCATGTTCTCATATTGCATGCATGAATATTTACAATTGTTATAGCTTCTTGATGGATCGTTCCCTTTATGATTATGTACTATCTTTCTTTGTCTCTTGTTACAGTCTTTGTTTTTAAGTCTATCTTGCCCCATATAAATGTTGCTACCCCAGCTTTCTTTTCACTTCCATTTGCATGATAATTGCTTTCCTATCCCTTCATTTTCAATCCACATGCATCTTTAGGTCTGAAATATATCTCTTGTAGGCAACATATAGATGGGTCTTGCTTTTTCATCCATTTCATCACCCTATGTCTTCTCATTGGAGCATTTAGTCCATTTACATTCAAAGTGATTATTGATAGGTATTTACTTATTGCCATTTTGGTAATTGTTTTATGGTTGTTTTGTTGTTCCTTCTCTTGTTCTCTTTTCTCACAAGTTTCTTATTTTCTGTAGTGATATACTTGGATTCTTTCTCATTATTTTTTGAGTATCTATTACTGGTTTTTGATTCATAATTGCCATTAGGTTTATATATAATATCTTATGCATAAAGAAGTCTATATTATTGAACACTACATCAGAAACTAATGATGTACTATATAGTGGCTAATTGACCATAATAAAAAAAAGAAACAAACAAAAAAAAGAAGTCTATATGCTGCTTTTAAATTCTCTCTTTATCACAACTGTTTGCCATTTTAGTTACTATGTGTCTTGGTGTGGACCTTTTTGGGTTGAGGTTTTTGGGGCTTTCTGTGCCTCCTGGATCTGGATTTCTGGTTTTTTCCCCCAAATTTAAGAAGTATTCAGCTATGTTTTCATATAAATTTTCTGCCGCTTTTTCTCTCTCTTCTCTTGTGGGATTCCTATAATGCAAATGTTATTACACTTGATGGTGTCACTGAGTTCCCTTCATCTATTTTTATTTTTATTGGTTTTTTTTTTCTCTCTCTTGTTCAGCTTGATTGCTTTCCATTACTCTGCCCCCTGGGGTCGCTGATCCATTCTTCTGCTTCCTCTAGTCTACGATTCTTTCCCTCTAGTGTATCTTTCATTTCAGTTCTTATGTTCTTCATTTCTGATTGGGTTTTTTTTTTAATGTTTTCTATCTCTTTGTTGAGGGTTTCACTTAGATCTTCCACTCTTTTCTCAAGTCCAGTGAGTATCTTTATGATCTTTACTTTAAACTCTCTATCAGACATATTACTTAGCTCTCTTGCTGTGATTTTGTCCTATTATTGTATTTAGGACATATTCCTCTGTCTCCTCACTTTGTCTAAATCTCTATGTCCGTTTCTATATGTTGGGAAATCAACTAGTCTCCTGCTCTTGAAAGTATTAGACTTATGAAGAAGAAGTCCTGTAGGCCGTGCAGTGCAATGTCCCCTGTTCACTAGAACCTGTTGCTTCGAGGGTTCTCCTATGTGTGTTGCATGTGCCTTACTGTTTGAGCTAAGCTGCATTTGCCTTTGGTCCAGTCATCTGCATTGACTCTTTTTGCTTATTGTGGGCTGGGTTTGGTCCCTGTGTTATTAGCTAATCTGGGGATGCCTTGGGCTTGAGTTGGGTCAGACCAGTCATTTGCTAGAGCTGCAATAACACTGAACTACAAAATGCTCTCCCTTTGCTGTCTCCTGAGAAGCTTTTGTTGGTGGACAATACCTGCTGTCAGACCAGGTGCCTGCCCCCAGCCTACCACAGCTGAATTGGTGTGTGTGGTTATCTTTCCCCCTCCCTGGGGCAGGAGTCACTTTGGGGAGGTGCTGGCCACTGTTGAGGCTGTTTGCACACTGCCATGTTTGTGGTGCCACTTTGGATGGACTCCTGGTGAGAACATGGTGGAGGGGGTGGATCCACAGATTAGTGCAGGGTCAGGGTGCACTGTTAGCAAGCTAGGTGGAGAGTGTTCATGCTGTGCTGGTTCCTGCAGTTGTCTGTGTGTCTAGGCGGGAGGTGGTGGTGTGGTGGAGGGATACCCCCCAGTTGTTTTGTTCTTGGATAAGTCTGCCCAAGATCCTCGCTTCTCCAGCACATACTCTGAGACCAGCAAACAAATCTCCTTCCTGTATACCCCAAGCATTTTTCAAACTGATGTTTTTATGCTATATCTTAGCAGGGCTCTTTTATATGTTGTCTCCTTAAGGGCAGGGATTCAATTTCCCAATGCTTTCCAGCTCTCCCAGAGCTAAGCCCATGATTTTTAAAGTTCTAGCTGTTAAGTCCCACTGATGGTAAGAACTCATGAATTTAAGCCCCCTGGTTTTCAGCCAAATGTAATGAGGATTTGTTTTCCCAGTGCAGGTCTCCTGCGCCTGGGGTGCCTGTTGTGGGGTCTGCTCCGTTTCTTTCTTCACACCTGGGGCATCCTCCCTCTCATGGACAGTCCTACAGGTCTGTTTGGCTCCTGACTGCATCTCCACCCTTTCTACCCTCTTTGATGTGACCCCTTCTCTACATTTAGCTGCAGAGAGCTTGTTCTGTCAGTCTTCAGTTTATTTTCTGGATTATTTACACTGATGTGGGTATTATCTAGGTGTATCCATGGAATGATATGACTCTAGAATCCTCCTATGCTGCCATCTTCCCCAGCAGCCTTCCCTCTGCCCCTTTTTAAATTGGTTTGTTTCTGTTTATGTTATTCAGTCATATACAAGTCATATTCAAGTCATATAAAGAACTCATATACGTTCTTTATGTATTTTGGATATTAACCCCTCATTTGATATAAGTTTTGCAAATATTTCCTCCCTTTCCATAGGTTGACTTTATATTTTTTATTGTTTCTTTTGTTGTGCAGGAGCTCTTTTTATTTTGATGTAGTCTTTTCTGTTGATTTTTGTTCTTGTTGCTTGTGCGTTTGCTGTCATATCAAAAAAGTGATTGGCCAATCAAATGTCAAGGAGTTTATTCCCTATTTTTTTCTTCTAGGAGTTGTACAGTACCAGGTTTTATGTTTAAGTCTTTAATCCGTTTTTAGTTGTTTTGTAATCGATGTAAGATAAGGGTGCAGTTTCATTGTTCTGCATGTGGTTATGCAGTTTTCCCAGCACCATTTGTTGAAGACACTATCCTTTCCCCACTGAGTGTTCTTGTCTTCATGTCAAATATTGGTTGACCATATATGTGGGGGTTAATTTGGGGCCTCTCTATTCTTTTCCATTGGTCTTTGTGTGTACTTTTATGCCAGTATCATACTGTTTTAAGTACATACTGTTTTAATTAATTAATAGCTTTGTAGTATAAAGTGTGTTGTCCCCAGTTCTGTTCTTCTTTCTCATGATTGCTTTGGCTATTCAGGCTATTTCTTTGGTCTCTTACTATCTTTTGTGTTTCCATATAAATTTTAGGATTAAAAACTATCCTATTGCTGTGAAAAATATCATTGGAATTTTGATAGGGAAAGCACTGAATCTACAGATGACTTTGGGTGGTATGGACATTTTAACAATATTAATTCTTCCAATCCATGAAAACAAGATATCTTTCCATTTGTGTCTTCTTAAATTTGTTTCATCAAAGGTCTTGTAGTTTATATTGTACAGTTCTTTCACTTACTGGCTTAAGTTCATTCTTTAGTATTTCATTGTTTTTGAAGCTATTGTGAATGGGATGGTTTTCTTTATTTCTTTTTCAGATGTTTTGTTATTAGTATATAGAAATGCAACTGATTTCTATGTGTTGATTTTGTGTCCTGAAACTTCATTCACTGATTGGTTCCAATAGTTTTTTGGTGGAATGTTTATGACCTTTTATATATAAGATCATATTCTTTGCAAATAATGACAAGTTTACTCCTCCTTTTCTGATTTAGATGACTTTTTGTATTGCCTAATTGTTCTGGCTAGGTCTTCCAGTACAATGGTGAGTAAAAGTGGTGACACTGGGCACCTTTGTCTTATTCCTGATACTTAGAGGTGAAAAGCTTTCAATTTTTCACCAGTGAATATAATGTTAGCTGTGGGGATTTGTCATATATGGCCTTTATTATGTTGAAGTACGTCTCTTCTACACAAAATTTGTTGAGAGTTTGAATTATGAAAAGAGGTTGTGTTTTGTCAAATACTTTTTCTGCATCTATTGAGATGATCATATGATTTTTATCTTTCATTTTATTAATATAATGTATCACATTTATTGACTTGCATATGGTTGCAAAAGCATCTTTGCATCCCAGGAATATTTCCCACTTGATCATGATATATGACCCTTTTGATGTGTTGTTGCATTCATCTTGCTGTTTTGTTGAGAATTTTTACATCTATATTCATCAGAGATATTGGTCTACAATTTTCTTTTCTTATCTCATTATCTGCTTTGGTAATCAGGGTAATGCTTTCCTTGTAACATGCATTTGGAAGTGTTTCCTCCTCTTCAATTTTTTTGAGAAGTATGAGCATGATTGGTGTTAACTTTTTTAAATGTTTGGTTCTGCACTTTTCTGTGTTCAGGTTTTTGGTTACTGATTTAATCTCTTGTTCAGTTAGTTCAGATTTTCTACATCTTACTGCTTTCATCTTGGCAGGTTTTATGTGTTTAAGAATTTATCCACTTCTTCTGGGTTATGCAATTTGTTGGCATGTCATTGTCATAGTGGTCTCTTATGATCCTATGATTTTCTGTGGTATTAATTGTAATGTTTCCTCTTTCATTTCTGATTTTATTTATTTGAGTTCTTCCTCTTTTTTCTTAGTTTGTCTAGGTAGCAGTTGTCAATTTTGTTTATCTTAAAAAAAAACCCCAAATCTTAATTTGGTTGATCTTTTCTATTGCTTTTCTGGTCTCTGTTTTATTTACTTGCAGCATGAGCTTTGCTATTTCCTTTCCTATACTGACTTTGGGCTTAGTTTATTCTTTCTCTAGTTTCTTGAGGTTTAATTTAGGTTGTTTATTTGAAATCTTTCCAATTTCTTAATATATGCATTTGTCACTATAATCCTCCCTCTCAACTCCTTTTGCAGTATCTCAAGAGTTTTTGGTTTATCGTTTCCATTTTCATTTGTTTTAAGATTTTTTTTCAGTTCCCTTTTGATTTCTCCTTTGACTTATTAGTTGTTCTGGAGTGTGTTGTTCAATTTCCACATACTTGCAGATTTTCCAATTTTCCTTTATTTTGTTGATTTCTCATTTCATACTATTGTGGTCAGAAAGAATACTTGGTAGGACTTCAGTCTTCTTAAATTTGCTAAGACTTATTTTGTGACCTATTATATATCCTGGAGAATGTTTCATGTGTGATTGAAAAGAACATGTATTCTGCTGCCGTTGAATAGAAAGTTCTGTAAATATCTCTTAGGTTCATTTGGCCTAATGTTCAAGTCCATCATTTCATTGTTGATTTTCTGTCTGGATGATCTATCCATTGTAGGGTATCAAAGTCCCTTACTACTATTGTAGTCTTGTCTGTTTTAGTAATTGCTTAATATATTTAGGTGATCTGATGTTGGATGCATATACATTTCTAGTTTTTATATCTTTGTGATGAATTAAACCCTTTATCATTAAAAATGGCCTTCTTTGTCTCTTGTTACCATCTTTGACTTAAAAATATTTTTTTTTTCTGATAAAGCATACCTATCCCTGCTTTCTTTTGGTTTCCATTTGCATGGAATATCTTTTTTCCATCCCTTCACTTTGAGCCTTTGAGTGTTCTTAAAGCTGAAGTGAGACTCTTATAGACAACATATAGTTGAGTCTTTCTTTTTTCCAATCCAGTCACTCTGTGCCTTTTGATTAGTGAATTCAATACATTTATATTTAGAGTAATTATTAATGTGTGAGGACTTATTAATGCCATCTTATTGTTTTCTGGTTATTTTGCATTTCCATTGTTTCTTTTTCCCTCTGTTTCTATTTTTCTTTGTAAGTTGGTAATTTCCCATGGTGGTATGGTCTGTTTCTTTTTTTTTTTTTTTATGTTTTGTGCATTGTCTCTAGGTTTTTGCTTTGTGGTTACCATGAGGCTTACATAAAACATCTCATAGATAAAAAACAGTCCATTTTAAACTGAAAGCATCTTAATTTTGATAATCTATAAAAGCTTCATCCTTTTAGTTTCCCCTTTTTATATTTTGATGACATAATTTACCTTTTTTCATATTGTGTATTTGTTAACACATTATAGTAACAATAATTATTTTTTTATTTTTTACACTTATATTTTTTTATTTTTAATTATTTTTTAATTAAGTTTTTTATTTTAATTCTAGTATGGCTAACATACAGTGTTACATTAGTTTCGGGTGTACAATATAGTCATTCAACAATTCTCTACATTACTCAGTGTTCATCATGATAAGTGTACTCTTTGATCCCCATCACCTATTTCACCCATCCCCCCCCATCTGCCTCCCCTCTGGATCTTAATACTATAGCTAAGTGGTGAACCCACCATCTTATTATAGATTTAGAGTTTTCTACATCTGCCTGTATATTTACCTTTTCCAGTGTGCTGTATACATTGATATGTTTTCATGTCATAGAGTTTTTTTCATTTCTGCTTGAAGATCTCCTCTCAGCATTTCTTGCAGGGCAGGTCTAGTGGTGATAAACTACCTCAGTTTTTGTTTGTCTAGAAAAGTATTTCTCCTTCATATCTTAAGGACAACTTTTCCATATAAAGTATGTTTGACTGGCAATTTTTTTCTTTCAACACTTTACTATGTCTTTCCACTCTCCCCTGGAATGTAGGGTTTCTGCTGAGAAATCTACTGATAACCTAATAAGAGGTCCTTTGTAGGTTACAATCTTTTCTTCCCTGGCTGCTTTTAGAATTATTACTTTATTCTTTTTTTTTTTTTACAATTTTATTATAATGTCACATGGACAATGTCTTTTTCCATTGAGATAAAAGGATGATCTATTAGCTTCATGAACTTGGATGTCCAGTTCTCTCCCCAGGATAAGTTAGGTCTCAGCCATTATTTCTTTAAATAAGTTTTCTGCATCCTTCTCTCTCTCTCTTTCTGAAACCCTGATTATTCTAATATTTGTATTTTTGATGTAATCCCGTATGTCACATAGACTTTCTTTATTCTTTTTCATTCTCTTTGTTGTTGTTGTTCTCCTCCAACTCGGTTATTTCAAAATTTCTATCCTCTAAGTCACTTGTTCTGTCTTCCATTTGCTGTGCTCTATTGCAGATGCTCTCTATTGCATTTTTCATCTCCTCTATTGCACTCCTCACCTCCAGAATTCTTGTTTTTTATGCTTTCTATCCCTTTCATAAAATCTCATGTTAATCATGTGTTTTTTTCAATATTTCTTTGAATTGTCTTTCCAAGTTTTCTTGTAGCTCATTGAATTTCTTCAAAACAGCTATTGTGAATTCTTTATCAACTAGGTCACAAAATTTCTTGCCTTTTAACTTGGCAACTGAACAATTATTTTCTTTTTGCGATGGCGTATTTCTTTGGTTTTTCATGTTTCTTGTAGTTTTGCATTGCTGCTTTTGCATTTGAAGTAGCAGACACTTCTTTTTTTAATTTATTTAAATTCAATTAATTAACATATAGTGTATTATTAGTTTCAGAGGTAGAGTTCAGTGATTCATCAGTCTTATATAACACCCAGTTCTCATTACATCATGCGCCCTCCTTCATGTCCATCACCCAGTTCCCCCATCCCCCACCCCTCTCTCCTCCAGCAACCCTGTTTATTTCCTATGATTAAGAGTCTCTTGTGGTTTGTCTCCCTCTCTGATTTCATCTTGTTTGATTTTTCCCTCCCTTCCCTTATGATCCTCTGTTTTGTTTCTTCGATTCCACATATGAGTGAAATCATATGATAATTGTCTTTCTCTGATTGACTTATTTCGCTTAACATAACACCCTCCAGTTCCATCCACATCGTTGCAAATGGCAAGATTTGTTTTTTGATGGATGAGTAATATTCCATTATATATATATATAAAACCATATCTTTATCCATTCATCTGTTGATGGATATCTGGGCTCTTTCCATAGTTTGGCTATTGTGGACATTGTTGCTATAAACACTGGGGTGCAGTTGCCCCTTCATATCACTACATTTTTATCTTTGGGATAAATACCTAGTAGTGCAGTTGCTGGGTCATAGGGTAGCTCTATTTTTAACTTTTCGAGGAACCTCCATACTTTTTTCCAGAGTGGCTTGTACCATTTTGCATTCCCACCAACAGTGTAAGAGAGTTCCCCTTTCTCTTCATCCATGCCAACATCTGTCCATTCCTGACTTGTTAATTTTCGCCATTCTGATGGGTGTGAGGTGGTATCTCATCATGGTTTTGATTTGTATATCCCTGATGCAGAGTAATGTGGAGCATTTTTTCATGTGTCTGTTGGCTATTTGTATGTCTTCCTTAGAGAAATATCTGTTCATATCTTCTGCCCATTTCTTGATTGGATTATTTGTTTTGGGGGGTGTTGAGTTTGATAAGTTTTTTTGTAGATCTTGGATACCAGTTCTTTATCTGATAAGACATTTGCAAATATCTTCTCCCACTCCATCGGTTGTCTTTTGGTTTTGTCGACTGTCTCCTTTGCTGTGCAGAAAATTTTTATCTTCATGAGGTCTCAATAATTCATTTTTGCCTTTGTTTCCCTTGCCTTTGGATAAGTGCCTAGCAAGAAGTTGCTGTGCCTGAGATCAAAGAGGTTGCTGTTTGTGTTCTCCTCTAGGATTTTGATGGATTCCTGCCTCACATTTAGGTCTTTCATCCGTTTGAGTTTATTTTTGTGTATGGTGTAAGGAAATGGTCCAGTTTCATTCTTCTGCATATGGCTGTCCAATTTTCCCAACATTTGTTGAAGAGACTGTCCTTTTTCCATTGGATATTCTTTCCTGCTTTGTCAAAGATTAGTTGACCACAGAGTTGAAGGTCCCTTTCTGGGTTCTCTATTCTGTTCCATTGATCTATGTGTCTGTTTTTATGCCAGTACGCTACTGTCTTCATTATGTCTCTTTAACATAGCTTGAAGTCCAGAATTGTGATGCCACCAGCTTTGGTTTCCTTTTTCAACATTCCTTTGGCTATTTGGGGTCTTTTCTGGTTCTATACAAATTTTAGGATTATTTGTTCCATCTCTGTGAAAAATGTTGATGGTATTTTGATAGGGATTGCACTGAAAGTATAGA
Source organism: Ursus maritimus (assembly GCF_017311325.1). NCBI lineage: Eukaryota > Metazoa > Chordata > Mammalia > Carnivora > Ursidae > Ursus > Ursus maritimus. The sequence goes on along the minus strand of NW_024423319.1, from coordinate 34,304,654 downwards.
TTGCTCTAGGTAGCATAGACATTTTTAAAATATTTCTTCTTCTGATTCATAAGCATGGAAAGCTTTTCCATTTCTTTGTGTTTTCCTCAATTCCTTTCATGAGCGTTCTATAGTTTTCAGAGTACAGATCCTTTCCTTCTTTGGTTAGGTTTATTCCTAGATATCTTATGGGTTTGGTACAACTGTAAATTGGATTAATTCCTTAACTTCTCTTTCTTCTGTCTCATTGTTAGTGTATAGGAATGCAACTAATTTCTGTGCTTTGATTTTATATCCTGAAGTAGCAGACACTTCTTTAAATCTTTCCTAGGTGCCTTCAGATGTGGTATTTTGTTTGATAGTGTTATTATCTGGGGTTTTGTCTGTCTTTGTGTGGGTACATCTGCTCCAATCTTCTTGCTCCCTAGTGTTTAGAAATTCTTAAGCTCTTACGTTTATTTCTGGTTCTTACAACTCTGCATACTGGAAAACTTTTTTTTGTTTTGCTTTCCAGAAAGTGGCACTGAAGCTCAAGTTTATGGTTTCTACCTTGCCCACAGACCCTGGCCTATTCCCTGAACATGTTCCCTGTCAACCAGAGTTCTCTTGTCAATACACATGGAAGTATGCACAAGGAGCCAACTTGAGTGCATAGCTCTATTCCTTTCACCTTTTGTGGTATTATTGTTATACATATTATACTAACAAACTTTAGAAATACAATATGTCATCATAATTATTACTTTATATAATTTCATGTCTGTTAAAGAAGCTGAGAGAGGAGAGGTTTTGTCAAATTAACCTTATCATTTTAGGTTCTTTAAGTTACATCTAGATCATTTCCTTTGCCCGTTACATATTTGTTTCCACATACCTCCTTTATGTTGTCATTGACAAATATGTTACATTTCTGCATGGTATGTGGCTAACAACACATGATGTATGTTTTTGTACAATTGTTCTTTAAATCGGTTAAGCAAAGAGAAATATATCCATTCATACTTTTATAATTTAAAAATTACCTTTACATATGTTCTTTGTATTTTGTGCATATTTGCATTACTCTCTGGGGTCACTTGCCTTCGGTCTGAAGAACTTCTTTTAATATTTCTCATAAGGTGGGTTTTCTGGAAAAATTCTTTCAGAAATTGTCTTTATTTTGCTTTCATTTTTGAAATATAGATTTATTATACATAGGCTGCTTCACTGACATTTGTTTTCTTTAGCCATTTTGAGTGTTATATCACTACCATCCACTCTCCATTGTTTCTGATTACAAGTCAGCTATTTATCTTATTGTGGTTCCATTGTAAGTGACAAATCACTTTTCTCTTGCTGCTTTCAAGATTATCTTCTTGTCTTTGGCTTTCAGCATTTTGATTATGATGTGTTTATTCGTGGATCTCTTTGCATTAATTCAACATGCAGTTCACCGAATTTCCTAGATGTATAGATTATTCATTTTCAATAAATTTGGGATATAATCAGCCACAATTTTAAATATTTATTCTGCTTTCCCCCTCCTCCACACACTCAGTATTTCCATTACACTTATTTAAGGGTACTTAATAGTGTCCCACAATTCTTGAGATTCAGTTCATTTTTCTTCTTCATTTTTTTTCTATTGATTCTTTGGTTTGCATAGTCCTTATCAATATATCTTGAAGTTCATTAATTTTTTCTTCTGCCAGTTCAAATCTACTTTTGAGACCCTCAAGTGATTTTTTTCACTTGAGTTTTTGTACTTTTCAACTCCAGAATTTCCATTTGCTTCTTTTTTATAATTTCTAGTCCTATTGATATTCTCTACTTGATGCTACATTGTCATCATGTCTTCCTTTTCTTTCTTAATCATGATTGTCTTTTGTTCCTTAACTATATTTATAATAGTTATTTTGAAATCTTTGTTAAATCTGACTTCTTTTTGTTCTCACAAGCACTTTCTTCAGTCTGCTTACATGCCAGTTTATGGGTCGTGGTTTCCTGGTTTGTTTTTTTTTTTCAGGTCTTGTAATTTTTTGATGGAAACTAGACATTTTACATAATATATTGTAGCAACTCTGGGTACCTGCCTCTCCTCCAGGGCTTATTATTGTTATTTGCATTTTAATTTATTTAGTATTTGGTTGTGTTATTTTAGTGATATTTATTCTCCTGAAGTGTTAGCCTTTTTTGTTGCTCCTCAGAGAGGCACAGAATTTACTATGCCTAAAGTTACCCTGGATGACAATTATTTCGACTGTTTCTTTCCCTTAAGTACACCAAGCTATTAAGTTCTACTAATTGCTAACTGATCGCTAATTTGTTTTTAAAGGGTCCCTGAGGCCCAAATTGCTGTATGGACTGGTCCAATCAAATTTGGGCTCTTTTGCAGGGGTAGTTCTGAGGTCAGTGTTTGCGATTTTTTTGAGTCTAAGCAGGATGTTCCCAGTTGTCCCTTTCCCAGTTCCTCTACTCTCTTCCTAGGAAAATCTCTGGGCCATTAGCTGTGTAGCTGGAAGCAAAGACAATAGCATGCTTCTCTCTGAGCAACACTCCCAATTTAGAAGCTGTACACTCTTTGAGGTGGGTGATAGCCTAAGTCTTCTTGGCTTGCCTCTCCTGGTGTGGAACTACCACTATGGATCAAGGTTAGGGCAATCACTGCCTCAGTATTCTTAGCAGTAATATGCCCATAGTGGTGTCTCTATTCTACAAGTGGAGACTGGGTGGAAAAAGTAAGCCCCCAACTCTTAGCCACACCCACCAGAAACAGTTTCAGTAACACATAGTTGGGGATAGGATGAAAATGCTAGTGTCTTGCCCTTTCCAAAAAGATAGCCCTGCAACTGAGAGCTGGGGTGGAAGGGAGCCCTGTGTTCTTTGCTATACTAGTCAAGAGTGGATTTCTCATGGGTGTCTGGTTGGCTCAGTTGGTAGAGCATGTGACTCTTGATCTTGGGGTTTGAACCCCACATTGGAGGTAGAGTTTGCTCAATAAAAACAAATTAGAAAAGAGTGACTTTAGCTGTTAGGCTCCACTGCAAATAAAATCAATTTCTCTGGGGGGAGATTAGGAGCTATGTACTTTCTGTCCTTCTTCTTTCCCGAGGCAACATCTCTAAGCCACAGCTTTGGATCTGGAGTTGGAGACAATAGGTCTCTTCTCTATGAATGATAGCCCCAGTCTAGGAGCTGAGGGCCTAGTGGAGAGGGTGAGAAATAGCCTCAAGCCTCTCAACTCTCCCCTTTCTTTTTTTTTTTTTTTTAAGATTTTATTTATTTATTTGACAGAGAGAGCCAGCCAGTGAGAGAGGGAACACAAGCAGGGGGAGTGGAAGAGGAAGAAGCAGGCTCCCAGCGGAGGAGCCTGATGTGGGGCTCGATCCCACAGCACCAGGATCACGCCCTGAGCTGAAGGCAGATGCTCAACGACTGCACCACCCAGGCGCCCCTCAACTCTCCCCTTTCTTAACATAGAACCACTGCTTAATGAGCTGGAGAGATGATGATCAGGGACTGAGTATCCTCAGCAGCACTATGTCCAAGGTAGAACCTCCATCCCATGAGAGGGGCCTGAACTATAGCCTCCACCTTTCAGCTGCAGTCACTCGTATAATAACTTTAGCAACAAGTAGCTGGCAGCAGGGTGAAAAATGTTGATATCCTGCTCTTTCTTGCAAGATAGACATTTGACTAAGAATCGTGGGGGAGAAGGGCCCTGTGTTTTTGCACCAGTCTGAATGGAGTTGGGAGGGAAAAGGAACGGAATGGTTCCTGGTTCAAATACCACCAACTCTTACCATTCTTACTGAGTTCTAGTAGGTTTCCTTGAACAAATGTTTCTACAGTAATCATTTCCAGAAAATTTAAATTGCTATTCTTTTCTAATTTTCAACAGCTTTTTGGGGAGTCAGTCTGTGAAGTTCCTTATGCTGTCAAGCCAGAAGTGGAACTCACTTCATTCTTTTTTCTGTCTGAATAATATTCCATTCTATGGATATACTACATAATTTCCTTTAGCTCATTGAATATATTTTAAATAGCTTATTTAAAGTCTTTGTCTAATAAGTGCAATATCTAGGCAGTTTCTATTGATTTCTTTTTAAAATATTTGCCAGTAAATATTTTCCAGAAATGCACCTTAAAGACAGATCTTTAGCACTTGTTGAATTCTGAGTCAGATCAAATAAAGATAGCTTTTTCATGGAACATTGCATCAAGAACTGGGGATGTACTGTGTGGTGACTAATATAACAAAATAAATATTATTTAAAAGTAAAAATAAAATAAATAAATAAATAAATAAATAAATAAATAAATAAATAAAAATAAAGATAGCTTTTTGAGTTTCATCTTTCAAGAAACCACCAGACAGGACAAAGAATGACGATTTGGAGGGTTTGTGGCTTTAAAAGAGCTCCTACTTCATTTGCTACATCCAATACCAGCAGTGTCAGTTTTTATTTTTATTTTATTTTTTAAATTTAAGTATAATTAACAGTGTTATATTACTTATAGGTGTACAATATGAAATTCTATACATTTCTCAGTGCTCATCATGATAAGTGTTCTCTTAATCCCCTATATCTATATCACCCACCCCCTACTTCACCACCAGTTTGTTCTCTACATTTAAGAGTCTATTTTCTTGTCTTTTTTTCTTTGTTCATTTGTTTTGTTTCATAAATTCTGTGTATAAGTGAAGTCATATGGCATTTGTCTTTCTCTGACTGACTTATTTCACTTAGCATTATACCTTCTAGATCCACCCATGTTATTGTAAATGGCAAGAGTTCATTCTTTTTTATGGCTGACTAATATTTCATTTTTTATATATGCATATATTACATCTTCATCCATTCGTCTATTAATAGGGGTTGTTTCCATATCTTGGCTATTATAAATAATGCTGCAATAAATATAGGGGTGCACATATCTTTTTAACTTAGTGTTTTCATTTTCTTTCGGTAAGTATCCAGTAGTGGAATTACTAGATCATAGGGTAATTCAATTTTCAATTGTGTAAGGAACCTCCATACTGTTTTCCAGACTGGCTGCACCACTTTGCATTCCCACCAACAGTGTAAGAGAGTTTTTTTTTTTCTCCACATCCTCACACCAACACTTGCCTCTTGTGTTTTTTATTTTAGTCATTCTGGTAGGTGTAAACTAATATCTTATTGAGGTTTTGATTTGCATTTCCCTGATGATTAGTGATATTGAGCTTCCTTTCATGTATATGTTGGGCATCTCCATATCTTCTTTGGAAAGATGTCTATTCAGATCCTCTGCCCATTTTTAATTGGATTATTTGGATTTTGCTGTGGAGTTGTGTAAGTTCTTCATGTATTCTGGATATTAACCTCTTATTGGATATATCATTTGCAAATATCTTCTCCCATTCAGTACACTGTATTTTTGTTTTGTTTATGTTTCCTTTCACTGTACAAAAGCTTTTTATTTTAGTGTAGCTCCAATAGTTTAATTTTGCCTTTCTTTCCCTTGCGAGAGGTATCAACAAAAATGTTTCTATGGCCAATGTCAAATAAATTACTACCTATGTTTTCTTCTAGGAATTTTATGGTTTCAGGTCTCACATGTAGGTCTTTAACCCATTTTGAGTTTATTTTTGTGTATGGTATGAGAAAGTGATCCAGTTTCATTTTTTTTTTCACGTGGCTGTCCAGTTTTCCCAACACCATTCGTTGAAGAAACTGTCTTTTTCCTATTGTATATTCTTGCTTATTTTGTCATAGGTTAATTGACTGTAAAAGTGTAGGTTTATTTCTAGACTCTATTCTATTTCATTGATCTGTGTCTATTTTTGCGCCAGTACCATACTGTTTTGACGACTACAGCTTGGTAGTATGTCTTGAAATCTGAGATTTTGATACTCCCAGCTTTGTTCTTCTTTTCAAGATTGTTTTGGCTTTGTGGGGTCTTTTTGGTTCCATACAAATTTTAGGATTATTTGTTCTAGTTCTGTGAAAAATGTTGTTGGTATTTTGACAGGGATTGCATTCAATCTGTAGAATGCTTTGGGTAGTATGGACATTTTTACCCTATTGGTTCTCCCAGTCCATGAGCATGGTGTATCTTTCCATTTTTTTGTGTCATCTTCAATTTCTTTCACCAATGTTTTATATTTCTAGGGTACAGGTCTTTCACCTTACTGGTTAAGTTTATCCATAGGTATTTTACTCTTTTTGGTATAATTGTAAATGGGATTGTTTTCTTAATTTCTCTTTTATTTCATTATTAGTGTATAATAATGCAATGAATTTCTCTATATTACTTTTGTATTCTGTGACCTTACTGAATTCATTTACCAGTTTTAGTAGCTTTTGGTGGAGCCTTCAGGGTTTTCTCTATATAGTACCATGTCATCTGCAAATAGTGAAGGTTTTACTTTTTCCTTACCAATTTGGATGCCTTTTATTTCTTTCTGTTGTCTGATTGCTGTTTGCTAGGACTTACAGTACTATCTTGAATAAAAGTGAGAGGGACCATCCTTGTCTTCTTCCTGATCTTAGAGGAAAAGCTCTCAATTCCTTACCATAAAGTGTGATATTATCTGTGGGTTTTTCTTATATAGCCTTCATTATGTTGAGGTATGTTCTCTGTAAACCTACTTTATCAAGAGTTTTTATCATGAATGAATGTTGTACTTTGTCAAATGGTTTTTCTGCATCTACTGAAATGATCGTATGGTATTTATCCTTTCTCTTGTTAACATGATGTATCATGTTGATTGATTTGTAAATATTGAACCACCTTGTATCCCTGGAATCAATCCTGCTTGATCATGGTGGTTGATTTTTTTAAGGTATTGTCGAATTTGACTTGCTAATATTTTGTTGAGGATATCTGTATCTACGTTCATCAGAGATATTGGCCTGTAGTTTTCTGTTTTGGTAGTGTCCTTATCTGATTTTGGGATTAGGGTAATGTTAGCCTCATAGACTGAATTTGGAAGGCTTCCTTCCTCTTCTAATTTTTGGAATAGTTTGAGAAGAATAAGTACTTACTCTTCTTAAAATATCTGGTAGAGTTTACCTCTGAAGCCATCTGTTCCTAGTCTTTGTTGGGAGTTTTTTGATTACTGATTCAATTTCATTGCTAGTAATCAGTCTGCTCAAATTTTCTGTTTCTTTCTGATTAAGTTTTGGTAGTTCATACGTTTCTAAGAATTTATCCATTTCTTCTAGGTTGTACAGTTTGTTGGCATATAATTGTTATAACATTCTCTTATAATGTTTTTATTTCTGTAATGTTTGTTATTTCCCCTTTCATTTGTCGCTTCATTTATTTGAGTCCTCTCTGTTGTTGTTGTTGTTGTTGTTTTTGATGAGTCTGACTGAAGGTTTATCAATTTTTCCAATCAATTTTGTTGATCTTTTCAAATAACTAGCTCCTGGTTTCTTGATCTGTTCTATTGTTGAGTTTTTTTAGTCTCTATTTCATTTATTTTTGCTGTAATCTTTATTATTTCTTTCCTTCTACTGGCTTTGAGTTTTGTTTGTTCTTCTTTTTCTAGCTCATTAGGTGTAAGGTAGGTTGTTTATTGGATTTTTCTTGCTTCCTGAGGTAGGCCTGTATTGCTATAATCTTTCTTCTTAGAACATCAGCTATTACTTTTCAAGGCTACCACTGATCTGGAGATCAGACAGTGAAAATAAGATAGGTTCTTACTGATACTGTGATGTATATATTGAATTAGTGTTTCCAGTTCCTGCAAACCTTTGATTAATTTCTATAGTTACAGTTTTTCTGTTGATTTTATGAATGTACAATTATTGGAAGTTCTTACTCTGCCATTTTTTTGCATATGTCACTTCCTTACCTTCTTCTGTTTTAAGTAAGTTAGTTAGTGTGCCATTTAATTCCACTGTTGACCCCTAAGATCAGAGATCTGGTATTTTAAATCCAACATCTGTGACCTATATAGTCTACTTATATTTACTTCTCTTTTTTCTGTTTGTGATTCCTACTTTCCTGTTTCTTTGAATAACCAATAATTTTCAGTTTAAAACTGGACATTGTTATACATAGTGATTGTGAAGATTATTGTTTTTGTCTTTTAGTAAGCACTTACCTTTCTAGACCCAAGCTGTAAAACCTGTGTCTCCCACACTGTGTGACATCCAATGCCTCTGCTCAGTTTTCTTGGCTTCCAGCTGCCTCTTTTTAGTCTGTTCCTCCAATATTTCCTCTGTTCCTGTGTTGTTTAAAAATCAGTCAAGAATTAAGGCAGAAGGTTTTTTTTTTTAAGATTATTTATTTATTTGAGAGAGAGTGAGAGCAAGAGAGAGCACAGAGGGAGAGGGAGAAGCAGACTCCTCACTGAGTGCAGAGCCTGCCATGGGGCTTGATCTCAGGACCCTGAGATCATGACCTGAGTTTATAGTAGAGGCTTAACCAACTGAGCCACCCAGGTGCCCCAGGGCAGAGTTTATTTATAGATTGATATATTATTGAGGAATTCTGCATCTATGTATATAACTGATATTGCGCTATATATGTACTATCTGGTAAAGTCCCTATCAGATTTTCATATAAAGTTATGCTGGCCCCATAAAGTTAGTTAGGCATGTTCCCTCATTTTCCATTTTCTGAAACAATTCATGTAAGTGTGATAATGTTTCCCTCTTAAATAATTGACAGGATTCACCAATGAAGCGATTTGGATCTCAATTTAGCATTCTAAAAGCTTTTAAATATTAATTTAATTGGTAGATTTGGTAGATGAAGAGCAATTTCAATTTTCTATTTCTTTTCATTTTGATTCACTTTAGTTCATAGCCAAATAAATAAGGTGAATTTAAGGTGAATTTAAATAAATAAAAATTAAGGTAACAAAGAATGGAAAAAAGTTAAAACTTCTACTTGAAGATAACAATTTATGTGGAAACTCTCAAGGAACCTATAAAAAAGACTTTACTAATATCAATAAGTAAATTTAGCAAGGTAGCAAGGTATCAGATCAATATAACATACAAAAATAAATTTTATTTCCATATACTAGCAACAAACAAGGAAAACATTTAGTAAGTTACATCTATAATATCAAAAAAAATATGGTACCCTTAGAAAGATGTGAAAATCCTCTATACTACAATCTTCAAAATATTGCATAGTGAAATTAAGGTTGACTAATTAAATGAAGAGATACTGCAGGTTCTTGGATTAGAAGACTAAAGCTTAAAATGTCACCCAAATTAATCTACAGACTCATAGCAACTCCAAAATAACCACATCCATTATTTACACAAACTGCAAGCGGATTCCAAAATTTAAATAGAAATGCAAAGCACTTAAGATAATCAAAATAAAATTGCAAAGGAAAAATAAAGTAGGAGCACTTACAGGATCTGATTTCAAAATTTATCTTAAAGCTTAAGTACGCACAAGAATGGATACTGGCAAAAAAAAAAA
>NW_024423319.1:34275892-34295248 GCF_017311325.1 Ursus maritimus | reverse complement strand
AAAAAAAAAAAGGAAATGAATCAATGCAATTAAAAGATAATTTATAAATATACTCACACATATACTATCAATTGAATTTCAAAAAATATGCCAAGGTAATTAAATAAGGAAAATAGTTTTTCAACAAATGTTCTGAGATTCATGTACCTATTGATATGAAAAGATATTAACTTTGATACCTCCCTCACATTATACACAAAATTACTTTAAAATAGAGTATAGGGGCGCCTGGGTGGCACAGCGGTTGAGCATCTGCCTTCGGCTCAGGGCGTGATCCCGGTGTTCTGGGTTCGAGCCCCACATCAGGCTCCTCCGCTATGAGCCTGCTTCTTCCTCTCCCACTCCCCCTGCTTGTGTTCCCTCTCTTGCTGGCTGTCTCTATCTCTGTCGAATAAATAAATAAAATCTTAAAAAAAAATAAAATAAAATAAAATAAAATAAAATAAAATAAAATAGAGTATAGACCTAAATATAAGATCTAAGGATAAATTATAGAATATCTTCATAACCTTGGCATACGCCAATATTTTAAATATAGAAAAAATACATTAACAATGAAATTTAAAAATTGACAGGTTGAATTTCACCATAATTAAAAACTGCTCTTTGATTGACACTGCTAAGGAAATCAAAGAAACAAGCCACAGCCTCAGAGCAAATATTGACAAGATATTTCTCACAAAAAAAAACTTGCATCAAAATATATAAAGAACTCTTACCATTAAGTAATAAGACAAACAAAATTTTAAAATGGCAAAATTAGGGCGCCTGGGTGGCACAGCGGTTAAGTGTCTGCCTTCGGCTCAGGGCGTGATCCTGGAGTTGTGGGATCAAGCCCCACGTCGGGCTCCTCCGCTGGGAGCCTGCTTCTTCCTCTCCCGCTCCCCCTGCTTGTGTTCCCTCTCTCCCTGGCTGTCTCTATCTCTGTCGAATAAATAAATAAAATCTTTAAAAATAAATAAATAAGTAAATAAAAATAAAAATGGCAAAATCATGGACACTTTATATAAAAGAATGTATTCAACTGGCAATAAATACGTGAAACAATACTCAGTACAATAAGGGTCATACAACTTTAAAACTACAATGAGAAACAGCTTATCACTGACTAGAATTACTAAAATTGAAAATACTAACACTACCAAAGGGTAGCAAGAATTAGCAGCAACTGAGACTTTCATACTTTGCTGATGGGAATGCAAAATGGTATTTGAGCAATTTCTTTTAAAAGGTATATATGCATCTACCCTATCACTCCACTGTTTATATTTACCCACATAAAATATATGTCCATGCACACACAAAATATTATGCACAAATACTCAGAGCTAATTTACTCATAATAGTTCAATATTAGAAATAACCCAAATGTCCATCAACATATGAAAATATTAGCAAAAGTTCTTGCAAAAGTATGATATTTTCAATAGAAACTAGTGATAAAACCAAAAATAAAGGTGATTTGGCAGCCATTATAATGAACAAAAGCAGCCAAATACATAAGCATAGATCCTATATAATTCCATCTATGTGAAGTTCTGGAACAACAAAACTAATCTATATTGATAGATATCTAAATAGTCATTTTCTGAGCTCAAGGACACTGACTAGAAAGGGATATGAGAAAACTATCTGCAGTGTTGAAAATGTTCTATTATTTTACTTGGGTAGTAATTACACAGCCATATACATTTGTAAAACCTCATGCAAATGTGTAATTGAAATCTGTTTTTATGTGCCAATAAACTCTACTTAATAGGTAAATTTCTTTTAAAAATCAACAGAGCATCAACAGCTTTTGGGGCTCTAGAAAGTCATCTAATATGCTTGGATCTCAGAAAGCAAGGAGAAAGATTGGGAAAATAAAGCATACATTCTCTCTTACTGTGTTTTTTAAACGTTAGGTAATAACTCAAAGAAAAATGATAATATGTTGTGGGGTTATCCTATATTTAGAAATAAACCGTATGGAAACAATTGCACATATGTCGGTGGGTATAAACAGACTTGTACTATTACATGATTCTTACATTATACATGAAGCAGATCATAAAGCTGATCATAAATGATCATAGTATCTCATTTTTTAATGTCTGTAGGTTATGTAGTGATACCCTCTCTTTCACTCTTGATATTGCCAATTTGTGTTCTCTCTCTTCTTTCTACCTGCTTTTTCTTTGGTGTGTCTTGTTAAAGATTCATCAACTTTATCAAACTTTGCAAAGAATCAACTTTTACTTTACTAGTTTTCTCTATTATTTTTATTTTCTCTTTCATTGATTTTTTGTTCTTTATTATTTCTTTTCTTCTACGTAGGATGTAATTTCTTCTTTGTAAAAATTTCTTATTCTGGAAACTGAGATCATTGATTTTAAACCTTTCCTTTTTTGCTAATATAGACACTTATGGCTAAAATATCCTCTGAACACTGATTTTGCAATGTCCACAAATTTTATAGGCTATGTTTTCAACGTGTTTATCCAAATGTTTTACCACATTTTCTTGTGATTTCTTTTCTGGCCTGTGAACAACTTAGATATTTAATTCTGATGTTGTCAAAAAGGTATTATAGAATATTTCAGTCTTTGGAAATTATTAAGATGTAGTTTATGCTCCAGTAGATCTGAATTTCCACCTGTTACCATTTCAATCAGCCTAAAACATTCCTTCAGCATTTCTTTTAGTGAAGATCTACTGGCAATAAATTCTTCTAGCTTTCGTTTGTCTGAAAATGTCTTAATTTTACCCTCATAAAATTCTGGGTTGACAGGTTTGTTTTGTTTTTACTTCGTTCTGTTTAAAGACAGTTATGTCTTCTACAGTATCTGATGTGAAGTCCTTGGACATTTCTGTATTAATTCTCTCTATGAAATGTGTTATTTTTCTCTTGTCTTTAGATGTATTATTTATATTGTTTAGAAATAGTTTTTTATATAATATACTTATGATTTCTTTCCTTTGAACTTATTCCACTAAGGGCTTGTTAAGTTGCATAGATCTATAGATTAATACTTTTCACCAAATTTGGAAAATTTTTACCATTATCTCTTCAAATGTTTTCCCGCCCCATTATTTCTCCTCTTCCTCTGAGACTCTTATTACATGTGTGTTAGATTGCTTTATATTGTTCCATAGGTCAGTGAAAATCTTAATTTTTTAAAATCTTTTTTCTTTGCTCTTCCAATTATTTTTTTCAAGTTTTTATTTAGATTCCAGCTAACATACTGTAATATTAATTTCATGTATAGAATTTAGTGACTCCTCACTTACATACAACATCCGGTGCTCATCTCAAGTGTCTTCCTTAATCCCCATCACCTATTTAACCCTACCCACTGCCCATCTCTCTCAGTTTGTTCTCTGTAGTTTGAGTCTGCTTCTTGGTTTGCCTCTCCTTTTTTCCACCCATGTCCATCTGTTTCTTAAATTCCACGTATGATGAAATCATATGGTATTTGTCTTTCTCTGACTGACTTATTTTGATTAGCATATTCTCTCTGGCTCTGTACATGTCCTTGCAAATAGCAAGATTTCATTTCTGTGATGGCTGAATAATATTCCATTGTGTATGTGTACCACTTCCTTATCCATGTTTCAGTCGACGGACATTTGGGCTCTTTCCATAATTTGGCAATTGCTGATAATACTGCTATAAACTTCGGGGTGCAGGTGCCCCTTCGAATCAGTATTTGTGTATCCTTTGGGTAAATACCAAGTAGTGCAGTTGCTGGATCACAGGATAGTTCTATTTTTAACTTTTTGAGGAACCTCCATACTGTTTTCCAGAGTGGCTGCCCCTGTTTGTATTCCCACCAACAGGGCAAGAGGGTTCCCCTTCCTCCACATCCCCTCCAACACCTGTTGTTTTCAGTGTTGTTAATTTTAACCATTCTGACTGGTGTGAGGTCATATCTCATAGTTTTGATTTGCATTTCCTTGATGATCAGTGATGTTGAGCATCTTTTCATGTGTCTGCTGTCCATCTGGATGTCTTCTTTGGAAAAATGTCTATTCAAGTCCTCTGCCCATTTTTTTTAACTGGATTATTTGTTTTGGGGGTGTTGAGTTGTATTTCTTTATAGATTTTGGATACTAACCTTTTATCAGATATGTCATGAGCAATTGTCTTCTCCCATTCTGTAGGTTGCCTTTAGTTTTGTTCATTGTTTTCTTCACCGTACAGAAGCTTTTTATTTTGAAGAAGTCCCAATAGTTTATTTTTGCTTTTGCTTCCCTTGCCTCAGGAGACATATCAACTAAGAAGTTGCTAGGGACAATGTCAAAGAGATTACTGCCTGTGTTTTCCTCTGGGATTTTGATGACTTCCTGTGTCACATTCAGGTCTTTCATCCATTTTGAATTTATTTTTGTGTATGGTGTAAGAAAGTGGTCCAGTTTCATTCTTTTGCATGTTGCTGTCCAGTTTTCCCAGCACCATTTGTTGAAGAGACTGTCTTTTTTTTTCCATTGGGTATTCCTTCCTGCTTTGCCAAAGATTAGTTGACCATAGAGTTGTGGGTCCATCTCTGGGTTTTCTGTTCTGTTCCATTGATCTATGCATCTGTTCTTGTGCCAGTACCATACTGTCTTGATCACTACAGCTTTGTAATATAACTTGAAGTCTGGAATTGTGAGGCCTCCAGCTTTGGTTTTCTTTTCCAACATTCCTTTGGCTGTTCAGGGCCTTTTGTGGTTCCATATAATTTTAGGATTTTTCTAGCTCTATGAAAAATGTGGGTAGTATTTTTATAGGGATTGCACTAAATGTGTAGATTATTTTGGGTAGTATAGACATTTTAACAATCTTCGTTCTTCCAATCCATGAGCATGGAATGTCTCCCCATTTCTTTGGATCATCTTCAATTTCTTTCATCAGTGTTTTATAGTTTTCAGAGTACAGATCTTTTACCTCTTTGGTTAGGTTTATTCCTAGGTATCTTATGGTTTTTGGTGAAATTATAAATGGGATTGATTCCTTGATTTCTCTTCTGCAGCTTTATTATTGGTGTATACAGACGCAACAGATTTCTATACATTGATTTTGTATCTTGCAACTTACTGAATTTGTGTATCAGTTCTAGCAATTTTTTTGTGGAGTCTTTTGGGTTTTCTACATAGAGTATCATGTCACCGGTGAAGAGTAAAGGTTTGACTTCTTTGCCGATTTAGATGCACTTTATTTCTTTTTGTAGTCTGACTGATGAGGCTAGGACTTCCAGTACTTTGTTAAGTAACAGTGGTGAGAGTGGACATCCCTGTCTTGCTCCTGACTATAGAGGAAAAGCTCTCAATTTTCCCCCATTGAGGATATTAGCTATAGGTTTTTCATATATGACCATTATTATGTTAAGGTATGTTCCCTCTATACCTAGTTTGTTGAGGGTTTTTCTCATGAATTAATGTTGTACTTTGTCAAATGCTTTTTCTGCATTTATTGAGAGGATCATATGGTTCTTGTCATTTCTTTTATTAATGTGGTGTGTGAGAACCACCCTTGCAGCCCATAAATAAATCCCACTTAATCATGGTGAATGATTCTTTTTTTTTTCTTAAGATTTTATTTGTTTATTTGAGAGAGAGCGAGAGAGAGCCGGAGTGGGGAGAAAAAGGAGAAGCAGGCTCCCACGAGCAGGGAGCCCGACACGAGGCTCGATCCCAGGACCCTGGGATCATGACCTGAGCAGAAGGCAGACACTTAACCAACTGGTTAACCCAGGCACCCTGGTGAATGATTTTTTTAATGTACTGTTGGATTCAATTTGCTAGTATTTTGTTGAGACTCTTTACATCCAAATTCATTAAGGATATTGGCCTGAGGTTCTCTTTTTTAGTCGGGTCTTTGTCTGGTTTTGAAATCAGGGTAATACTGGCCTCATAGAATTAGTATGGAAGTTTTCCTTCTTTCTAATTTTTAGAATAGTTTGAGAAAAATACATATTAACTCTTCTTTAAATGTTTGGTAGAATTCCCCTGGGAAACTGTCTGGCCCTAGACTTCTGTTCGCTGGGAGATTTTTGATTACTGATATAATTTCTTTGCTGGTTATCAGTCTGTTCAGTTTTTTTATTTCTTCTTTTTCAGTTTTGGTAGTTTCTATGTTTCTAAGAATTTATGCATTTCTTCCAGATTGTCCAATTTGTTGGCATATAGTTTTTCATAATATTCTCTTAAAATTGTATTTCTGTGGTGTTGGTTGTGATCTCTCTCTCTCATTTGTGATTTTATTTATTTGGGTCCTTTCTCTTTTCATTTTGATAAGTCTGGCTAGGGGCTTATCAATTTTATTAATATTTTCAAGAAACCAGCTCCTGGTTTCATTGATCTACTGTACTGTTTTTTAGTTTCTATATCATTTATTTCTGTTCTAATCTTTATTATTTCCCTTCTTCTGCTGGCTTTAGGCTTCATTTGTTGTTCTTTTACTAGCTCCTCTGGGTGAAATGTTAAGTTGTTTATTTGATTTTTCTTACTTCTAGAGGTAGGCCTGTACTGCTATATACTTCCCTCTTATGACTGCTTTTGCTAGATTCCAAAGGTTATGGACTGTTGTCTTTTCATTTTCATTTGTGTCCATGTATTTTTTGTATTATTTCTTTGATTTCTTGGTTGACCCATTCATTCTTTAGTAGCATGTTGCTTAACCTCCATATATTTGTGGTCTTTCCAAATTTATTTCTTGTGACTCACTTTAAGTTTCATAGCATACAGAAAAGATGGATGCTGTGATCTCCATCTTTTTGTACTTGTTGAGGGCTGATTTGTGACCCAGTATGTGATCTATTCTGGAGAATGTTCCATGTGCCCTTGAGAAGAATGTATATTCTGGGGCTTTAGGATGAAATGTTCTGGATATATCTGTTAAGTCTATCTGGTCCAGTGTGTCATTCAAAGCCATTGTTTCCTTGTTGATTTTCTGTTTAGATGATCTGTCCACTGCTGTAAGTGGGGTGTTAAAGTTCCCTACTATTATTGTATTATTATCAATGAGTATCTTTATGTTGGTTATTAATTGACTTATGCATTTGGGTGCTCCCAAGTTGGGAGCATAAATATTTGCAATTGTTAGATCTTCTTGTTGGATAAACCCCTTAATTATGATATAATGCCCTTCTTCATCTCTTGTAACAGTCTGTTTTAAAAATCTAGTTTTTCTGCTATAAGTATTGCTAGTCTGACTTTCTTCTGACTTCCCTTGGCATGATTAATATTTCTCCATCCCCTCACTTTCAATCTGCAGGTGTCCTTAGGTCTAAAATGTGTCTCTTGTAAGCAGCATATCAGTGGGTCTTTTTTTAAAATCTATTCTGACACTGTATGTCTTTTGATTGGAGCATTTAATCCACTTACATCCAGAGTGATTATTGATAGATATGCATTTAGTGTCATTTTATAGCTTGTTTTATGGTTGTTTCTGGAGATTTTCTCTGTTCCTTTCTAGTCTTTGTCACTTTTGCTCTTTCTTTTCCACTCAAAGAGTCCTCTTTAATATTTCTTCCAGGGGCGCCTGGGTGGCTCCGTCAATTGAGCATCCAACTCTTGGTTCCAGCTCAGGTCATGATCTCAGGGTAATGGGATCAAGCCTTGTGTCAGGCTCTGTGCATAGCAAGGTGTCTGCTGGAGCTTCTCATTCTCTTTCTCTCTCTCTCCCTTTCCCCTCCCCCTGCTCTCTCACGATCTTTCTCTCTCAAATAAATAAATAAATCTTTTTTAAAAAATATTTCTTGGGGCTCCTGGTGGCTCAGTCATTAAGCCTTTACACAGGAAGCCTGCTTCTTCCTCTCCCACTCCCCCTGCTTGTGTTCCCTCTCTCACTGTCTATCTCTGTCAAATAAATAAATAAATAAATAAATAAATAAATAATTTTTTTAAAAAAATATTTCTTGCAAGCCTTGTTTAGTGGTCACAAACTCTTTTAGTTTTTGTTTGTCTGGGAAACTCTTTAGCTCTCCTATTCTGAATGATAGCCTTGCTGGGTAGAGTATTCTTGGCCATAGATTTTCCCATTCAGCACATTGAATATATCATGCCACTTCCTTCTGGCTTGTCAAGTTTTTGTGAGAGATCTGCAGCTAGCCTTATGGGTCTTCCCTGTAAGTCGAGGACTTCTTTTGCTGCTTTTTAAGTTTTTTCTTTATCACTATATTTTGCTAATTTAACTACAATATGTCTTGGTGTTGGCCTGCTTTTGTTGACTTTGATGGGAGTTCACCATGCCTCCTGGACTTGGATGTCTGTTTCCTTCCCCAGATTAGGAAAGTTTTCAGCTATTATTTCCTCAAATAAACCTTCTACTCCCTTTTCTCTCTTCTTCTTCTTCTGGGACTCCTATGATACAAATGTTATTACATTTGAAGGAGTCACTGAGTTCCCTAAGTCTGTTCTCATGATCCATAATTCTTCTTTC
This sequence comes from Ursus maritimus, assembly GCF_017311325.1. Classification (NCBI taxonomy): domain Eukaryota; kingdom Metazoa; phylum Chordata; class Mammalia; order Carnivora; family Ursidae; genus Ursus; species Ursus maritimus. The sequence goes on along the minus strand of NW_024423319.1, from coordinate 34,286,844 downwards.
TCTCTTTTGTTCAGCTTTATTATTTTCCATTATTCTACCTTTTATACCACTTATTCATTCCTCTGTTTCTTCCATCCTTGTGGTCATTACATTTGGGCAGTTTTGAATCTCAGTTATTGTATTTTTAATTCCTACTGTTTTTTGACTCTTTATCTCCATGGTAAGGGTCTCCCTGATGTCTTCCATGCTTCTCGTAAGCCTACCCAGTATCCTTATGATTGTTTCTTTAAATTCTCAAGCAAGCATATTACTTATATCTGTTTCAATTAGATCTCTGGCCATGACCTTTTCTTGTTCTTTCTTTTGGAATGAATTCCTCTCTCTTGGCGTTTTATCTAAGTCTCTGTCTCCTTGGCCAGAGTGTGGCAAGTTTCAAGGAGGCATGCTCTGGTCTGCAGTTAAATGAGACCTGATGCTACTTCCTCTAGAACTAAAGCCTTGCGGAACTCTATGGTTAGAAGACATGGTGGGTGCAGGAGTTTGTGCTGGTCCTCTGGGGAAGGGGTCTGCTGTGCTGGTCTTTAGGCACACTTTCCTGAGAAAAGCAGTACCAGCAGAGCACAGGGGGCCAGGACTTGGTGTAAGTAGATTAAGCAGCCAATGTTGGTGCCATGCTGTTTACTGAAGTTGGTTTATACTGAGGGGCAAAAAAGGGAAATGGCACCAGCAGGCTCCTTAGTCTCCAGAGAGGGCTGTCCGTGCTCTCTGCTCTCAGGAAAGTACTCCCAGAAGAGCAAGTAATTTCCCCTCTTGCCTGCTAGGCATTTTTCAGATGGTTTTTTCCAAGCAGTCTGTCTCCAAGTTTCTTGCCTGCTGGGAGGAGTGCAGTGCCTCTTGGGCTCTAAATCTCAGCCAAGCCTGCTGACTTTGAAAACTCCAAACTGTAGGGACATGTTGTGTTGGGGCCCGGCACTGGTCTCCTGGAGGAGGATCCTGCTGTGCTGGGATAAATGCAGGTTTGACCAAGAAGGGCAGTCATGCCAAAGCACATGGACATGGGGTTTGGAGCAAGCTAGCTAAACAGCCAGTGTCTAGGTTAGCTGCCTTTAGCAGGTGTCTCTGCACCTGTGCCAAAGGGCAGGTGAGGGGAAACAGTGCCCTCTGATTCCTTTATTCCCAGAGACGCACAGATGTGCTCCAAGAAGAGCAAACAGTCACTCTCCATGCCCCTTAAGTGATCCTTAGATTGTGTCATCTGCCCCAGTGTCGCTCACCTGCCTTCTCTCCAGGAGTAGGGCAGCACCCTCAGGACTCTATCTCTGCCAAGCCTGCTGACTTCCAAAACTCCACTCTTTGAGGCCTGCTGGTTGTAAACACTTGGGAAAATTAACCCCTCTCTTTTTCCCAGTCTGTTGCTTTGGAGAATTGTTCTCCTTGTAGATACCTCTGTTTGCTCCCCTCTCTCTTTCTCTCTCACTGTTCTCCACGACCACAGCTCCCTCCCTTCCACAGCACCTGTGATCCGTTTCTCCTCCAAACCATGTCTCTGCACTTCGTACCTTCTTCCATGTGGCCTCTTCTCTCCCTCTAGTTGTGCAGTTTGTTCTGTCAGTCCTCAGGTCAATTTCTTGAGTATTCAGAATGACTTGATCAATCTATCCAAGTTCTAGAGATGAGGCAAGCCAGGGATCTTCCTACTATGTCCCCATCTTAGCTCCCCCAACCTCCTCCAATTAATTTTTGTGTCTTTAAGTTTGTAATTCCTTTCTTCTGCCATCTCCAATCATCTGTAAAACTTGTCCAGTTTAGTTTTCATTCATATATTTTACCTCTTAGTTCCAAAATTTCCATTCCATTCTTTGTTATAATTTATATTTGTCTGCCAAGAGCCAACATCTCTTCATTCATTGGGACCATATTTGGCTTTAAGTACTTCAACATCTTTATTTTGTAATAGTTGCTGCAAATTCTTATCCGATAATTCCAACAGTAGGCGATATAGGAAGTTTGTTTTCATTGATGGCTTTTTTGTGATTACCATCATAATTTCCTATTTCTTCATATCCATCTTCTATTTTATGAAGGGCACTATAAATGATACAGTACAAAGAGTCTGGAAGGTGTTGTGTTCTTTTAAAGAGTATTCAATTTCAGACTGGCATGCTATGAATTTCCTTCTGTTTTTCTTGGTTCTATTCAGGTTTGGTTCTAGGTTTTTATTATGGTGCATCTTTTAAGGACATGGTCCTTACTGCTAAGTATATACTTTCTTTTGTTTCAGCTGAATCCTCAAGATGTTAGTGATGGGCTAATATGTTCTCTTCATTCTGGTTGGGCCAGACTCCAACTTCTAGAACTGTTTAAACTCTAGTATATTTGTTCTGTTCTTGTCCTCATCACTGCCACTCACTTCTAGGCCTTATGGAATCTCACTATGTAACCTAGCTCTCAACCATGTACCTGGAGGATATGCTTACAAATACTTCTTGGTCTCCCCTTCTGGATAGTTCTGTCTTCCCTTACACGTTGCTCAGGAAATTCCAGGTGTTTTGGGAGCCCTGAATGCTGACCTCTGTTTCCTTAGTTAGCAGGACAACGAATCCCTGCTTGGGCTTTCTTTCCCCGTGCCACAGTCAAGAAATTGTCTCCAGATAGAGAAGGAAAGAGTGAATATAGCACGATTTCATGTGTTTCTCTTATCTTAAAAAGCACAGTCCTACACATATTATTTCCACAAATTATTTAGTTTTATGGTTGTTTTTGGCAGAATGACAACTCTGGTACCAAGATCATGGCTGGAAACATGAGTCTAATTTTTTAAAATACTTTTTTTCATTATGCTTAAGTTTAAATGATATATATTGACCTTCTTGAAGTTCATTGATCATTGTTTCTACTATTAATCCCATCCAATGTGTTTTCTTCATTTTAATGAATTTTTTTAGTTGCAGGATTTCCTCTTTTCTTTAGTTTCCACATCTATCCTGAAATTCCCGTGTCTACCACCACATATCTATCTTTTCTGGTCAATTATTAACACTTTATCCCAGTTAAAGCCTTTGTCTGTTCATTTCAATAGATTGATCATGTGTGGGTCTGTTTCTATTTACTTATTTTCCTCTATATTATGGGTCACATTTTTCTGTTTCTTTGTATATCTAGTAACTTTATAAATATACTCCAATAGAAGCATTGTTTTTTTGTTTCTTATGGTGGGTTTTGGGTTTTAAAAGCTCTTGTTTTCAGTGCTAGGGCAAATCCTTTAGTCCTAAGAAGCTGGCTTTTTTCCTAAGGTATGCTCTCTTGAGTATAAATGAAAGGCCAAGGTATTTACCAAGCTTTTCTAATGGTGTGATGCAAACTCCCAACTTTGTTTTCTCTGCCATAGACAACTGTTGAAATCTCTATTAAATACTTTCATCCTTTCAAATGTTGCTTGCTCCATGAGCTCCTTGGAATCTCACAGGTAAAGGATTCAGGTGTTAAGAAAGAAATGGAGGGCACTTTGTATAGAAATTTTAAAGCCCCTCCTCCCTATGGCTTGTCCTTTCAATGACTGCACTCTTCAAATCCTAGCTCCTCTGGCAGATCTTAACACTATTCTCTTACTCCGTCACTCAATTAGACCATAACTTTCTCTTTTTTTAAAAGACTTATTCAGTTATTAGAGAGAGAGCATATGAGCAGGAGGGACAGAAGGAGAGAGAATGTCAAGCAGACTCCATGCCCAGCATGGAACCTAACACAGGGCCCAATCTCATGACCCATAGACCACAACCCTGAGATCACAACCGCTTCAGCCAAAACCAAGAGTCAGATGCTCAACTGACTGTAACACCCTAGCTCCCCTAGACTGTAACTTTCTGCTTTGAGGTCTAGCCTCCATGCTGGAGAACGCTCTCAGGGGAAGAGACATATGACTTTGGAACTCAAAGATGTTTCCCTCATTCAATGGCTGAGTCTCCTGTACTTTCTACATGTTTTTTGCTCACCCTTATGTACCTTCAAATGTTGAGTTTTTAAAATTTTGTTCGCAATTTCTGATTGTTATTAGCAGGAGTGCTGGTCTTCCTTAAGCTACCCCATCATTACTAGAAAATGATAGTCTTTTCTTGCCAGTTTTTAGAGCAGTTTATAGCAAGAAGTTAAATCTAATTTTGATACCAGCTACTGCATCATGACTGTAGCTCAGAATTTGTAAAGTCTGATGTTGAAAAAAATTAACATCTTTATTTTAACTAACCAATAACTGAAATTTAGGATTTACTCCAATTACAAATGTAAGCAATAAACTAGAATAGTAATTGGCAGTATCTATATCATTATCACCAAGAGGAATCACAGATAATTAAAAATCGCATTCAGTTCTGGCAGATATGTTGACATATGAAAAACCCTGGTCATTATTTCAAAATTTGAGTAGCTATTAAATCCACTACTAAAACTTGATATTCAATGTGTTAATTAAAAAACACATATATTACTGTTTCTAAAGTTTGTTTTTAATGTTTAATCGTAGAATGTCAAAATAATTTTGTTTCCTTTGCAATCCCCTGTGCTGTTTTCTCCACTCAAAAACATTATTCTGAGAGGAGATCTATACTTACAAAAAGGTGTAGAACCCTTGCCCTAGATTCTTTTCTGATCCTTCTTCTTTCCACAAAAGTTCCCCTTAAAAGATCATGACCTTGTAATTTCCCCTTATAAGAAATGTCCTGTCCCCAGCTCACACCAATCTCCTGAGTTCCAAATACCTATATTCACATAGAATTTCATATTGAGCTTCAACAAGCACTTCTAACATAACACAATCCAGAGTCCATTACCTTCCCTGCCACAATCTTGCTCCTTCACCTATGTTCCTATGCTTAATGGCAACCCCATCTACCTAAGGACACAAACCAGAAACCTGCAATTACTTATTGACTCTTCCTTCTCTCTCGCATGCCATATCCAATCAATCACCATGTTTTATACATGGAACTTCCTAAATATCTCAAAAGTTGGTTTATTTCCCCTAATCTTTTTTACTTTTCCCCTTATTTAGACTCTTCTTTCCCTTTCATAATAATATTTCTTACCTGTTACAAAAGAACTGAGACCACCTTCGACCCAAGTCTTCACTTTCTGAGTGGGGACCCAGCAGTCCATTTATTCTCAGGCTCTCAGAGCCTTGTTCCATTGCCCATTGTCTCTCTCGCTCTCTTTTTTTTTTTTCTGAATCTCCAAACTCTCTTCTGAATATTTTCCTAGTAGCATATAAGAGTGTTCAACTGTCTGATTTTATTTTTAAGAAAAGCTTACTATCTACATTCACCTATCTGCATTCACTCTCTTTATTTCTCATTGCTTCACAGAATCAACAAATATCCACTTAAATCATACAAATATCCACTTAAATCATTTTGTGCAATTCTGCTCTTTTGCCATCTACCAGTTATTTCTCATTTCTAATTATCCCTCTTTCACCTTTTCATGTAGGCCTTGATAATTTCTACCACCCATTCATATTACCATCTCTTCTAATAGAAAGTAACAGCCATTCTTAATTCCTAGTGTAATTCTTTCAATTGTTTCTGACTTTGCCTCCTTGGGGACCTTATTCCATCATCTGCTACCTTTCTTTTTTGCATCTTTAAGTTCTTCCACTCTACTAGCTATCACCCTTAATGTGTAAAGCACATTATTAATCTTAATTAATCTTGAATATAATCTTAAATATAGTCTTAGTTTTCTCAAACATTATTAGTTTGTGAGTAATACAGAGGGGAAAAATCATTTTACATCTACATTTCTGAAGTCTTAGCTTAGACCTCTAGTAATAGAAGATAGATTAACAAATGAAAAACAAACAGACATTTAATAACATGTAGATACTTCCTGTACACAAGGGATATACCAAAAAACAAAAAACAAAAACAAACAAAAAAACTGAGTAACTTCTCCAGATGTGCAAGCCACCACCTTAAATACCATCTTCAGCTAACAACAAACAAAGATGTTGGTTGGGAGGAGACCATTTATGGGAGATTACTAGGAAAAGCACAATAAACAAGGGTAAGGTTTGTTATTCAGATTTAAGTGGGTGCCTTCTCCATTAATAAGATTGTCTCCTCTCCTGATTTAGTCATCCTTCTCTTCCTGGTACAGAGAGGAAAACCCTTACATAGGGAGATTTCCTTTATGAATGCAAATTTCTCTTACAAAAGGGTAACTTCTATTTTGTTTTCAGAGCTTCCCCTGTGTTTGCAATTTCTCAAAATAACCAACTCAAAATAATCCTTATGCCAAAGAGGCATATTTTGGGGTGGCATGTTCTACTACCTCTTGGTAGTAATGTGGTCATATTTCAGCACTACCTCCAATTTCACTTTCTCAAGACCTCAGCAGGGTTGTAGTTAGGTACGAAGACCTTCCCCACCCACCTCTTCACAGATTCTCTTCCAAGTATATCTTATAAATCCTGAACATTCATCTTGTTAGCTCGTGGGCTGTCTCCTCTTGCTTTCCTTGTTTATAGTCTTCCTCTTTTATTTCAACTTCCTTCAGTCGTTTAAGCTCTTCTTACCCCTACTATTGCAATCTCTATCCCTTATTCACACATGCCTAGGTCCATACTCTTCTTAAACCTAAAAACCCCTTGAAGGTCAAAGTTGACTCTGAACCTGACTCTGAATTTCTTAACATTCTCACTGCACAAACATCATACTGCTGTATTCGCCAAAGCATGCACAATGCTTCTCTCTGCAACGCTGTTACACTTTATCATCTGAAAACTAAGGCAACACAGCTTGCATTGTTTTGTCTTCTATGTTCTCTGAACACAGTTTCTTCATCTTCTGCTATTAACTCCCATGGGCAAGAGATTCACTTATTACTCCATGAAGCAAGGGACCATGCATGTCACATTTGCGTTTTAATGTTGGCCAATTTGTTCCAGGAAATTCATTCTATAATCTCTCTCTCCTCCTTTGTATCACCATTTATTATTTATTTCCTGGCAATCTGTTTCCTGTACTCACTACCCCACTATAATTGTTCTCTCTATAATCAACAGTGACCTCCTCATTTTCAAAGACGGGGGAAATATTTTTAATTCTAGACCTCTCTGTGGGATTTGACAGTGTCGAGGTTGCCTTCCTCAGAACATTCCATCCCGTTACCTGTTTTGACATAATTCTTCATTCACACTGAATTTCTACCATGCCGCTGATACCCATTTTGTAAATTTTGCTGTTGGTAATTTTGATTTTACCAGAAGAGATCCAAAGACGTTTTTCAGAACAGGTTTGCACATGTACTGGCAATGACAACTATATAGTGACTGGGGGCGGCCAACAGTGATTATAAGAGACTTTAAGTTGCAAGACGCATCATGCTTTCAAAGATGTTGAAATCTGAAAGAAATGTGCATCTAAGAATCATTGGCATATGGCATTATTATCTGAGAGTTTGAAGAGAATTGATCTGTGTTGCTTGAATTCGAGGCTTTAAGAAACAATGTGAACATCTTTATATATTTTCTGGGTTTACTTGCCTTACTTGAAGTAAATAACCTTACCAAGTTATTTTATGGTTTTTAGGAGGCTGGAATGAGATAATGCATGTAAAGTATGTTGACACAGATAAAGTATCAGAGTCAATGAGCACTCGATGAAGGATAGGAGTAGTAGCAGCGATAGCAGTAGAGGTCTACTTATTCATAATAGTAGTCGTGTCATAGTAGTAACACATTTATTTTCAATAAAGACTTAAACTATAACAGTTCGTGAATTCAACATTTCTAAAATGCTAAGACCTTATACGTTTATTGAAAATATTTTTGTCTCTGAGTTTAAGTAATCTACATAAATAATAATCACTTTTCAGGGTTTTTTGGGAACTAAATGAGATAACGCACACAAAATGAATGCTTGTTGGTTGAAGTAGTGCTTGCTATTTTCAGCAGAACATGAATCATAATTTATCTTTGTTGTTTCTAAAATTCTAAAGAAGACTGATAAAGATTCATTGCAGTTAATTTCAGAAAGATTAAGTGATTCTAGTTAATAATTCCTTCTTTCTATGTGTTGTCTGGATTGAGTAAGATAATACATGACAGTATATAATAGTCATCAAATACTTGACTCAGTGTATGACAAATAGGAAGCACTCAGCAAAAGGTAGTTACCGTTACTGCAATTGTCATTTCTACCTGATATTTTCTGTGGTGGTTCATTTTCACTCTTTCTCCTTGCCCAACTCGAAGGTTTTAAAAATATCAAAGATTGCTCCAATTATATTTACTAAATTACTTAATTTTTCTGAAGTTAACTTCACCAAATACCTTTCAGAATTCTTATGAGAATGAATAAGATAGTGCATGCCTTTTGTTGCTATTATTGATGCTGTTTTATATTGACCTGACATTAGGCTATCACCCGAAGTTCTACTGGTTGACAAATTTAAAATACTGAGAAAGACTTTACTCATTTGCTGAACTTAACTCTCCAGGGTGGAAATAACTTCGTCTATTAACATACAAAAGCAGTTCTCAAACTCAGTGGTATCAGGATCCCTTTATACTCTTCAAAATATTTGAAGACCCCAACAATCTTTTGTTTATGTGGATTATACCTATTGATATTTGTTGTATTTGAAATTAAAACGAGAAATGTTTTAACTATTTATGAATCATTTCATGTTAAATAACAAGAATGAACCCATTTCATGTTAACATATAATAACATTTTTATGAAAACCGTGTTTTACAATTGTGAAAAATCTCTTTAATGTTTACTTTTATGGAAAGACAGTTGAATTCTCATACCTGTATCTGCATTCAACTTGTGATGCGTTGTTTGGGTTGAAGTTTATGAAGAAAGTGCAATTTCAAAGACAAATAGTTGGAAAAAGGAAATCTAGCAAACCCTCTACAACAGCCTCAGTGGCCCGCGGGGTCCTTAAACTACACTTTGAGAACTGCTGACACATACCTTTAACCTTTTTAAGTACTGAATAAGATAACCCGTGCAATCTATATCATTATTAATGCAGCTTCATTTGTTACTATTATTCATAATTTCCAGATATTCTCAAAAGGTCTTGAGTTTCTTCTTGTTTTGTTGACTGCATTCATGGTTTCTTTAAAAAAAAGAAAGAAAGAAAAAGAAAATTAATAATGGCGTAAATTTGGCAAAGGGGTTAAGCTACTTTACAATAATCTGTATTACAGAGCCTTTAACCAAATTGAGATAATACAGTTTACATCTATAATGTCAGTGATATACATGGCTCAGTGCCTGCAACATAAGAGACTCAGCAAAAGGCAGCTTTGGAATCACTCTTTACTCAGTGTACATAAAATTATACAAATAGGTGCCACGGATAAAACTGGACTCACATATCCAATAACAGCTTCAGCTCATCTGGAGTCAGTCTTTGGTTATCCTTTGACACAGGCTTATTTTTAGTCCCTAGAGTCCCTTAGAAAAGTGAATAAATCTTTTAACAGAATTCTAATTGCTAATTCCCCTGCAGAGCTGGGCTCTGCTCTTCTGGTCAGCGTGTAAGGCCTTCCCCAGAGACCTCAGGTAGCTCTAGAAGGTTGTGCAGCATTTCCTGTAGGAAACTGAATCTCCACTCCAACGCTTGTTTCCTAAGTGTAGGTCTGTCTAGTCTTATCAGGATTCCTCCAGAGTGAGTGCAATTTCCCCAGACCAAGTCTCTAGTTCCCACATTGCTAGGGGGCTGGGAAAGGGGGAGAGGCTGGAAGGGGGGTCCCCCACAACCCTCTCTGGTCTTGCTATAGGATCCTGAGAAAGTATAAGTTTTTCTACCAGCACTTTGGCAGAAAATGGCCTTCTTTCCTATGATTATATCAAAGTGGTGAGTTTTTCTACTCAGAACTCCAAGTCTGTTGCTCTAAAGTAATCACTTCCAAGGTCAGCAGTGGCCAGCGAGTCCTGGAGAACTTCATGATCTGAGATCTAATAGTGATTTCATTGCCTGCTGCAGAAAGGACGTCTATGTCTTATTTTTCTCTTTTTAACTTTTAAAATATTATTAACCTTTTGTTATGGAGGCTTTCAAAGATTACAAATGTAGGAATAATTACAAAATAAAGACCCATGTATTCATCATCCAGCTCTAAGATTTATCAATTTATGGACCGTCTTGTTTCATTCATACTTCTCTCTACTTCTCCCTCCCATAGTATTTTGAAATACACTCCAGACATCATAATACTTCATAAATATTTCAGTATATATATATATCTAAAAATGTAAGAGCTATTTTTTCTACAAAACATCAATATCAACATCTCTCAAAAATTCATGAATGGTAATTATTTAATATCATCAAAAAGCCAGTCATTATTCAAAATGTCCAGCTGTGTCATGAATGTTTTTCAAAGTTGGTTGGCATCGAGGTTCCAAGAAAGGCCACAGACTATAATTGCTTGACAGGTATTTTAAGTCTCTCTTAACTTGTAGGTTCTCACTCTATTTTCTTTTCTCTTGTAAATTATGTTTTGAAGAAGCTCTTCCCTCTTTTCTTAATTCCCTATTCACTTTCTTAACTCTAGAAAATTTCCTGCAGCCTAACCCTTCACTAAAACATTTCATTGAAGATAAGCCAATACTGACTTCCTTCAGGCAAGCCTAATCTACATACACTCTTTCTAAAGACTCCCTTGTATTTATGACTTTGGGAATAAAGGTTCTAAAGTTAAAAGCTGGCAGCCTTCTTACCTGCCTTTTTATAACTTAAGAAATGTAAGGGCGCCTGCATGGCTCAGTCAGTTAAGTGGATTGAGCTTCCGCCTTGAGCTCAGGTCATGATCCCAAGGTCCTGGGACTGAGCCCTGCATCTGGCTCCCTGCTCAGCAGGGAGCCTGCTTCTCCTTCTCCCCCTGCCGCTCCCCGTTTGTGTGCTCTCTCTCTCTCTTTCTTTGTCAAATAAATAAATTTAAAAAGAAAGAAGAAAGAAAGAAAGAAAGAAAGAAAGAAAGAAAGAAAGAAAGAAAGAAA
>NW_024423319.1:34250101-34275882 GCF_017311325.1 Ursus maritimus | reverse complement strand
AAGAAAGAAAGAAAGAAAGAAAGAAAGAAAGGGAAAAAGAAAAAGAAAAAGAAGTGTAACCTGTAAGGTTCTGTTGTACTCTGTACTCCCAAATGCCTGTTCAAATTCCTCCATGCATTTCATCAAACTTGGTTAAAAGTTACCTTCTGATATGTGTCACTCTTCCCATCCAGAGTTCAAAGTCTCTTCCTCTGGATCCCTCACAGCATTACCTGAGGATACCTTTTGCATGCAGAGTCTCCTGCTTTTCACAGCCTCTAGGACTTTCTTGAATGGCTCGCCTGGGCTCAGAGCTGTGGGCGTGTACTAGTACCCCCAACGAGCCTGGTCACACTTATTACTGCTGCTCACACCATCACTTGGTCTCTTTCTCTAGAAAAAAGGCCAGTCATTTCAGAAATTCAGTGTGTTGGGAAGAAGGTTTACAGATCGCTTTCCAAGCACCTCGTTTCTTCCCAGTGAGTAAATCCCAGTCACCACCTTCGAGTGGGCTCTAGCAGAGAGCCCCTGACCATTTTTCCCTCTTGGTCATCCAGCCAAAACTCTCTCCCTGACGTAGGGTAGTAAGGCTGTCTGCAAGAAGGGATTTTCAGTTTCAAATTTGTCGCAGTTCTCCATGTGTTCCCTAAAGCCAACCCCAATCTCTGAGCGTGCACTTGTCTCTCTGCTCGCAGCTCATAGTGTGAACATCCGCCAGCCCAGGATTCCTAAGAATAATCTCTGACTTTTCCCAGGCTTCAACTTCCTGGGGACACAAGGGAGAATAAATTAACATTAAAATTCTAACTTTACTTGCAAGTTATCCTATCGATGCCTGATCTCTTCAAGATCTACCAGAGCGATTTCTGAAAATGTCCAGGTTCCTCACTTAGACTGAGGCACAAGAGCCCCTTCCACTCTCACCTCCTCATGGCTATTTTCTACCAGTGAGCTTATTTATTAATGGAAGTGCATGCCTCCAAGGACCACCTCTCGGTATTCTAAAAAAAAAAAAAAGAGAGAGAGAGAGGCTTGACATTGCACACGGAAATGGGGATACTGCATCTCTCCCAACTCTGTATTTTACTGTTTCTTGCCCTTGAAATGATGTTGCTTATGCCCAGGGACTCACAAAGCCTCTTGCTAAAAAGAGAGTCCCCCTCTGTTTCTGCACAGAGATGATTATTTCTGCAGAGTGCTCAGATCTAGTCCCGCAGCACAGCTCAGGGCCCTACTGGCCTCTCCATCTCTAGTAACCAGAGCTCCAGGGCCCTGGCTCCATCGGACTCACCCATAAAATTTCCTCCTCTTGAAGGGAGGGAGTCGAAACAGACGCTGTCAGCTAAAAACGCATCTCAAACAGCCCAGCTACCCCTGATATGGCATGATCACTCTTATAGGTGGTGTACACATCATTTTTATTGCATGTGGAAGGTGATATGCTAAAAAAAGAAAAAAAAAGAACCAGTGAATGTATTAATGCCGTCGAGTATAGCTGTAATGTATTCATTCACTCGACAATTATTTATTGAGTGCCCCCTGTGCGCCAGGCCAGTTCCAGGAACCGGAAATGAAACAAAGCACACACCACCCACTTTTACACAAGCGCCATTACGGGAATTGCTCGCCTTCTACAGAACTTTGGGGAGAAGGCATTCCTAGCCCGAAAGAAATCATCATTTTTCTGAGGTCACACGGCTACTCTTTCCTGTGACTATCAGCTTATGCCACGAATAGCTTTCAACAAATGCCAGTTCTGAATTTTCTTCAGTAAAATGCAATTGACTGTATGCCACTGCACAGACCTGCTCAGTCCTTCGATGTGCTGTAACGATATCCTACCTTCTGTTGTTGTTGTCCCTTTAGGTGTGTCAGTTCCTATCCCAGTGATCGGACTGAGAGATGAAGATAAAGTGTTCGTCAACAACACCACGTGCGTGCTGAATGACCCAAATTTCGTTCTCATTGGGTCCTTCGTCGCTTTCTTCATACCGTTGACGATCATGGTGATTACGTACTGCCTGACGATCCACGTTCTTCGCCGTCAAGCTCTGATGTTACTGCACGGCCACATCGAGGAACCGCCTGGAATAAACCTGGACTTTCTGAAGTGCTGCAAGAGGAACACCACGGAGGAAGAGAACTCTGCCAACCCTAACCAAGACGTGAACCCACGCCGAAGAAAGAAGAAAGAGCGACGTCCCAGGGGCACCATGCAAGCTATCAACAACGAACGGAAAGCGTCAAAAGTCCTCGGCATTGTTTTCTTTGTGTTTCTGGTCATGTGGTGCCCGTTTTTCATTACCAACATTCTGTCGGTTCTGTGCGGAAAGGCCTGTAACCAGAAGCTCATGGAAAAGCTTCTGAATGTGTTTGTGTGGATTGGGTATGTCTGTTCAGGAATTAATCCTCTGGTGTATACGCTTTTCAACAAAATTTACCGAAGGGCTTTCTCTAACTATTTGCGCTGCAATTACAAGGCAGACAAGAAACCTCCCGTGAGACAGATCCCGAGAGTGGCTGCTACTGCTTTGTCTGGGAGGGAGCTTAATGTTAACATTTACCGGCATACCAACGAACCGGTGATTAAGAAAGCTAGTGACAACGAGCCTGGTATAGAGATGCAAGTGGAGAATCTGGAGCTACCAGTTAATCCCTCCAACGTGGTTAGTGAAAGGATCAGCAGTGTGTAATTAGTGTGTAAGCAGCACAGTCTTTTCCTCCGGTAAAGCTACGAATGTAAGGAAAGGTCCTAGAATTCTTCTGTCAGTCATAACTAATGTAAATATCGTTGTCTGATAAAAAGTGTTTTGTATATAGCTTTGCAACCCTGTACTTTACAATCATGCACACAACAGTGAGATTTAGGGTTCTATATTTACTGTTTATAATAGATTGAGAATAACTTATTTTGATTATTTGATGCATAAAATGTTGATATTTCTGCTTTCCCTTCCTTCCTCTTTCCTTCCCTCCTTCTCCCTGTTTCCTTTGTTCTCTCTCTCTCTCTTTCTTTTGTGCATAAGGAAATATTGATGTTCATCTCAGGTGGCATTTGCAGGAGACCAGAATGATGCATGTGACAGCGGTTATTTCAACCACACCAAAATTAGCGAATTTTCCGGGTTAACAGTAAATATACACTTTAAATTCTTGCTCTGCTCATCTACACACATAAACACAGTAAGATAGGTTCTGCCTTCTGATACCTTATCACACGCATTAGTGAGTCAAAGGTAGAACTTAGCCTCGTTGTCACATACAGGGGCAAAATTTGACATTGTCGGAATGTCGTGTTGGTATTTTACTGCCACGTCCGTCCCCAAACATAGTGGTATTTTAACATAGCAGCTGGTTAACCAGGACTACAGAAGTGGAAGGATGATACGAGATATATACACCAATAGCTTTTCACTTCTTAAGGACAATGTTCAAATTCTGATTATAACGACAAGCAAACTGGAATTAGTGTTTTCATTCTGGTCCTTAGTAAATACCTAATTCTGTGATTAAACTGGGGAACGAGATCCCAGAGTTCTTTCCCAATCCAGGATTCAACATCAATTGGGTTTTGATCTCAGGATCCTGGAAATTCGTGTGCTACACACAAAGTGAAATTAGCATTTTGAGCCTTATTAAAATATTTTCGTAATTATGGTACCTCTATCTATAGGACCCAATTTCGCAGTCCATTTTTGAGTAAAACTTGTGCTGGAAGCATAGATGATCTAAACCTTGGAAGTTTTACTTGATTAAGGACTACAGAATTAGGCCCTTAGAATGTGAAAAAAGTAATTAAAAACAAGCTTGTACTGAACTCTGGGATAAACAGAAATACAGAGTTTCCATTTGGATTTTAAACAAAATTTATCTCATTTTCAGATCCTTCCAAACTCTCTAGTGCAGGAAAAGGCTGCAGCTAATCTGTGAAAGTGGCAAGCTCTTCATCGTACTGCAATTATGTACCAGAAGTTTAAAATCTTTGTCAAAATATAGTGTTGTGTCACAATAAGTGTTGGCCATTGTTTCATTCGTGGGCCTGCTGCTCTAAGAATTCAGTACCATTTAACTAGTTTGTTAACCGTGAAAGGTTTTCAAGCATTGCTAAAGTCAGACCATGAAGTCTATGCTGTGTGCCGAGTTATCCAAGTGTTTCCACTATTTCCATGTGTGTCCATTTCACACAACTGTGGATCAATTTCTGAAGAATTCATGATGCTATCTCTTATGCCTGACAGTTACTTACACACCTTAGCGTGTGCTTCTCAATATCTCGAAATCAGTGAAGGCAGAATCTGAATTTCAAAAAACCCCCGGTCTATGTTCTCAACACACAGCATAGCTAAATCCAACAGTCTGCCACGGGGGCAGTGGGAGAGCTGCTGTATTTGAGGAAACTCATACAGTCTCTACTTGATTAGCAACACTGCCAAATGTCAGTCAATTGCTTGAGCATGCCCAAATATACCATGAAAGTAAAGTCTACCTGCCCGTTCGCTCTGTTGAATTGCATGCTAACACAATTATATGAAATTGAATGAGATGATCTAATTCTTACTGAAACGAAGATGTCTGAAGACACGCAGCATGCATTGAGCATGAGTTCTGCACATACAGCTGGTGTCCTGCATGTATGCCGTGTATGTTGCATGAATCCATCGATTTGTATTGACGTAAGGCAGAGTAGGTGACCTAAAAAGGACTGAAGGAAATCCTTCAGCAGCCCTTAAAACGACTATGCATTCAGATCTGAAGTATTGTAGGTATTAGAGAAAATTGGAAACATCTGATTTCTTAACTATCAGGGCAAGCTCATAGCACATGTTTTACAAAGAAATAAAATATGAACCACAGATTTTCAAAAGCACTAGCAATAAGTTGAATGATAATAGCTTATAGCACATTTGTTAATAATTCTTATGTCATCAAGTAGCAGTACTTAATTGTACCCAACACAGTAATTATTCTCAAATCGTGTGCTATTCGTAAGTTCTGTGCAGTTTGGTATGAAACAAATATACTCATTTGGATATAAATCTTACAGTTCAATGTTAAATCTACAAACTTTTGTAAATGTTTTAAAAAAAAAGTCCATGTGATCAATGTAAACGTGGTGAATTTACTGTCGAACAGAACATTTTGATGTACTATTATATATGTATATCTGTTTAAGACACGTGCAACAGACTGCCTTATATTATTTCCTGTAAATCTTCTCCTTGGTCAAATGGTACTTTTTGTGAGTGGTTGCAAAGTGTTGTCTTACTTGTGGTTCCTGTATGTTATCCATTCCAAGTTTTTGTGATACTTCCTATTAATTTATTAAATTTATTAAATGTTGGCTAGTATGCCACGCGTCTTTTTTGCCCCTGCGTCGTTTGAAGGGAAGATACACCACTTCACTTCATTTTCTTTGAAAATTAAATCCTATCCTGTAAAATAAGATCAAAAAGACAAACGCAACCAGAAAATACCACTCTTCTGATTAATTCTGCATGTACTCAAAAACTGCAAAACCGGAGGACAATTAAGAGGTGTAAACTACAAAACCATATTAACATCACTGATTCTTTGTGAGCAGAGTAAGTGCGCTGCCAAATTATCCTACCTTCCTTAACCTGAGGAGGGGCCCCAGATGGTTCATGTACTCTCTTTGCGATAGGTATCATTACCATTTTATTTCCACCAGACTCCAAGTTCCCCAAGAACAGAAAGGACCATGTCTATCTTATTGATGGTCTTATCCCCAATACTTGGCAGCTACTCTACATTCAATAGATACGTATTAAACATCATCAGTATTTGTGGGCATTGAATTGCCTGGTCCTGATGTCAAAATGGGCCTTACAACTACCCACTCTTCAGTCATGGCGCACCTTACTTTACCTCTGTTCCAAATGGCCTTGGATACCTCTGTAATCAGGGTCACTATACGAAGCCACTCTGCTCCTCCACACTTGGAACAAATGACAAAATACATTGGCTTTTTCTTTCAATATTTATACCTTCCTGATGATGAGTGAGCCTAGATGGTATTGGCATGACTTCAGTTTCCTGAGAAAAAAGCAGAAATGCCTCGTTTCTTTGCAACTATGACTAGGTCGATTCCTAGGAATGCATCAAGAGATAAAAGTTGAACTGTCACTTGAAACAACAGATCACTGCTGCCCATGGCCAGAAATGCCTTTTAACACCGAAGCTAAGGTCTACTCTTCCCCAAAAGCAAGGCAATGGAGAGAAGTTGGAATTTCTGATGGCACAGAACGGGAGGTGGAAGGAAAGGTGGGCTGGGGAAGACTGAAGTGCTTCATTCCATAGCATTGGAAGGATTCACTGTCTGAAAAGAGAAAGGTGCTGCTTGTCGTCAAGTAGCAGTACATTTCTACTTACTGCAGAAATACACGGTTTCCACACAGTCTCTCAACTCCCTGTTAGGCTAATGCATTCTCCGAGGTAGAGGCACATTTCTCCTTGGACGTTCTCACCAGACATATGTTACCATATCACCTAGAGAACTGAATATATTAGAAGTATTTTTTACAGGTAGTGCCAACAAAACTGGGTGGCATCATAGTGGTTCTCAAATATTGTGTGACCCATAGCGCACTTATAAACACACATAGCTCTAAGAGGTAGGTGGGGCTCCCCTGGGATGTAAATCCTGAAATGAAAACAAGTGTGCAGGACGCTCATTGGGAAGTGATCTTGGGATCCATTTGCATGGGGCAAGGGAGAAAATAGGATTGGGCAGAGGGAGAAGATGGACCGTGTTGTACTTATGATAAGGACTTAAACCCCCTGCGCCTTCAGAGGGGAAAATAAACCACTTCACCTCATTTTCTTTGCAAGTTAAATTGAATGCTGTAAAATTAGTCCACAAACACAGAGGTGCCTGGGCGGCTCAGTCGGTTAATCGTCTGACGTCAGCTCAGGTCATGATCCTAGGATCCTGGGATCGAGTTCCACATCTGGCTCTTCGCTCAACGGGGAGCCTGCTTCTCCCTCTGCCTGCTGCTCCCCCTTGTTGTGCTTGCTCTCTCTCTCTCTCTTTCTCTGACAGATAAACAAATAAAATCCTATAAATAAATAAGTAAATAAATAAATCCACAAAGACAAACACAACCAGAAAGTATCACACTTCCTGACTAATTCTGCATGTACTCAACGACTACAACACCAGGGGAAAGACAATTAGGAGGTGCAAACAACAAAAACAATGATCACACTTAGTTGACTCCCATGGGGAGCTCTGAATCTAAGATATCCCTTCAGAGTTGTCCCAAGTTAAAGCGAGGGGGCCAGACCTCTATACCTCGATTGCCCCCAAGAGAGCTGCCTTATGCCAGGCCATTCTGTTCAACACAGGCAACTCTTAAGGAAGGCTTATAGCTAAAAGCTATCAGTCCACAATCATCCCAACACTCAGGGAATAAACCCGTCAGCCCTGACAGTGGGATCACAGCAGGGTAGCATATCATCTGTAATAAATAGTATATTTATTGGATAGAAAAGGTTCACCACCTAGTCCAGTACCTAAATAACACAAAAGAACCTGGCTGTCACTTCAGCCAACATCAAGGCAAACGGAAGTGAAAGGACATACAGGCATACCTCAGGGACGTTGCAGGTGCATTTCCAAGACACCACAATAAAGTGAGTCAAATGACTTTTTTAGCAGTGCATATAAAGTTATGTTTACACTATAATACAGTCTGTAAAAGGTACAATAGCATTATGTCTAAAAAAAACAATGTGCATACCTTAATTTTAAAAAACGTTTTATCACTAAAAAATGCTGTCATCTGAGCTTTCAGTGAGTCATAATCACTGATCAAAGATTGCCATAACAAATAGAATAATAATAAAAATTTTGAAATATTGCAAGAATTACCAAAATGTGACACAGAGACATGAAGTGAGCAAATACTGTTCGAAAAGTGCTGCTAATAAAAAAAAATGGCTCTGATAGACTTGCTTGACATGGGGTTGCCACAAAACCTTCAATGTGGAAAAAATGCAGTATCTGCAAAATTCAATAAGGTAAAGTGCAATAGAACAAGGTATGCCGGTATAGGTTTTTATATGTGATTTCTCTTCTTTTTAAAAATCTTTTAAAAGATTTTATTTATTTATTTGAGAGAGAGAGAACACGAACAGGGGGAGGAGCAGAGGGAGAGGGAGAAGTCCACTCCCTGTTGAACAGGGAGCCCAACGCAGCCGATCCCAGGACCCAGGGATCATAACCTGAGCCAAAGGCAGACCCTTAACCTTAACCAACTGAGCCACCCAGGCGCCCCTGTGATTTCTCTTTTTATTGAAGGTATTCTCAATCAACAGCTGACTAGGATTCTTAGCTTCCTGAATCCATTTGGATAGCTTCAGATAAACTGTGGTAAAGAACAATCCTAAAGTCTCAGTGGCTTAACAACGCGAATGCTCCTTCTGTGCCCACACTCCATGTTCAAGATGGGTTGCCAAGAAACCTCTTCATCATAGTTACTCCAGAAAAAAAGTGGTGGTAGAGCCTACATCTTTACATGTACTTCCAGGTAGCAGAGGGAAGGGAAATTAGTGGATCTCTTTCTTCCATTAAGGCTAATCCACTTTTAAGTTTCAATTTAGTCCTGACTCTGCCCGTATTCTCCCACCTTATCTATAACATTATTTTTATCCTTAATTTTAAATATCTCTATATTTAATCGTACCCCTGCCTTTAATGTTATAATGAATTCTAACCCTAACTCTTACCTCTAAATCCTGACATTACCTCTAATTATGATCCTGTTTATCTGGAAAGTCCAACCTTACTCAAATATCTAGAAACCAACATTCTCAAATCTCTAGCCCCTACCCTTAGCATTAACTCCAGTGTTTCTGCTTTTAACCTTCCCTTGGGGTTAAACTCTAACTTCTAAACTTCTTTTTTTAAGATTTTATTTATTTTTTTGACAGAAAGAGAACAAGCAGGGAAGTGACAGGCAGAGGGAGAAGTAGCCTCCCCCACTGAGCAGGGAGCCAGATGTGGGGCTCAGTCCCAGGACCCTGGGATCATGACCCGACCTGAAGGCAGCCGTTTAACCCACTGAGCTACCCAGGTGCCCCTAACTTCTAAACTTCTAACCTTACACCTAAGCTCAAGCTTTAGCGATAATTTCTATTTTGTTCTGAAAAATTCTTTTTGTTAAGATGCTGATAAGCAATACTGAAAGACACAGAAAGAAAATTTATGATCGACTCTTGTTTACCTGTCTGTCTTAAAACCTCACACATAAACTAGCTTCATTTGGCCCACTCCCTACACACTATCGTGATAATATTGTGAAAATTAATAGAAGGAAACCTCATTTAAAATGGAGCTGGGTGGCCAGAAGAGGGAGCCCTCATACAGTTCCACCCTTCGCGTTTCTTTGCAGACCCCATAGGAAGAGGCTATCTTGCATTCTCAATAAGAAGAAGCTTACATACTACTTTACTATCCCAGCAGGAGGAAGAAAGGTTTTATTTTTGCCCAGCAACAGCTCAGCCAATGGGAGACGATCACAATTCAGCCAATGAAAAGTCACTATACATCAAACATCCAGTTTACTCCAGTGGACTTTTTGTTTATAACAGCCCTCTCCACCCCCCTTTTCCTCTATAAAAGATTGTTCCTCTCCTTTGCTCTCCAGACTTGCCTATGGTTTTGCCATAGCTTGCTTGTCCCAAATTGGAATTCTCTGATAGTCCAGAATAAATCCATTTTTGCTGGTAAAATAACTGGTTGTTTTATTTTTAAGGTTAACATTATTCATTTTATTATAATTATCATTTATCGAGCACTGACAATACACTGACAATATGCCAAATACAAATGTGCTTTGATTTATGTAGATACATGGGTATATTTAAAATCTCTACTTTGCTGTTGTAGAAACTGAGAATCAGACAGAGAAAGGATCTTCACCTAAGTCACACGGCTAGGAAAAGCAGAGTGAACTGTCTGGTTTCTAAGCTTGTGCTGTCCCTAATATGCCATAGTCTCACAGTGTTGGTTTGTAATCTTGGGAGCTTCCCAAGTATAATCTAAAATCAGCCCCTGTACTTGGAGGGCAGGAAAAGGCCAAAGAAAGAGGCAGGCCACTCCAGGTTAGTAGATGACAGATTTAATAAGTAAAGGGAACTTACATACAAGTCTTGTCCTGGGAGGCAGCAAGACAAGTAGATCTCCACAACCTCCTGCCACATCTTAAAAGTTTGTAGAGGCCTCAACTGGATTCAGTCATGTATACCAGGCAGGTATTTTCAACACATCACTATCTCAAGGCTCTGTCCTTGGAGCAGCCTCTGGGATCAGGGTAAGAAAGCAGAACCCACATTCCAAGGACATGGGAGGAGTGAGGAGCCTCTGACTGCTTGAGTCCAGCTCATGCGTTGACCAATGGTCATGTCTCCTCAATGGCTTCCCCAATGTTACATCTCTCATGACCAGCTCTTATAATCTCATATGCCCCCCTCTTCTGCAATGTACCCTCAATGGTCAGCAAGGGACTTCACTAGCATAGAGGTGGCTTTTTTGGTGGCTATCCAGCTGCACTGGAGGCAGATGCTACCGCAACAAATAGGCACGCACAGAAGAAAACAGATTAAGACAATGATTCCCAATCTCAGTGACAACTTGTTTCATCAAGAGTCCCATGATCTGGACCATTGATTTGTTAAGTCCCCTACACTCAGGGTTGGATCACTCAGGGCGTTTATTTGCGTTTTCACATGACTTCATAAAGATGATATACTAGCGGACTCATCAGGTATGAAGACACAGCATTTTGTCTGGATAATGGCAACGGTGCCTCCTTGCAAGGCAGTAATAATGTCCAAGGCCATCCTATTTTGGAGGACAGCTTTTTTTTTTTTTTTTTTCTTTTTTTAAGAGTCGTTTCAATGCTCAGTAAGGACAGGTTTTGTTGGCTATCATTCAAGGCTTGCTGAGTGAATTTAGTGAGGGCTTATATATGTGCTATAGCACCCTCCAAACCAATGGAGGGAACAAAAATGGCAGCCAAATGAGCATACCAGTGAAAGAATGTGCCCATCTGACCTTAAAAGGAGAGATGTTGGCCACCATTGTTACTATGAGGCAGATACTCTCCTGTGCTCAGGGAAAACCCGGGTGCAATGGTCCAACCACTCAGGTTGCAATGGTCCAACCACTCATCCATCGCCAGAGATTTGTACCACACAACCATCAGGTTCCATTTGGTGCTATCGATAAATACCTGGGCAGCACAATCAATCAGTGCCAAACCAGTCACCATCCCTTAATACAACAGAGTGATTTACACAGTTCCAGTGGTATTCATTCCATATTTCTAGTACGATTGGGTTGATTCTGTTTAGAGTAACCTTTTTTATTCTCAACATAAGGGTGCCCAGGCGCTCAAATGTCTATACCCAGAGTAAGCCACATAAACCTATTCCAAATCTAAGCATAGCCACCCACGGTTCTGACGGTGGTATTTCTAGGACTTTACCAGTCAGCAACTTTATGGGCCGCCTTTAGTTTGTCTGACAAAAAAAAAAAAAAAAAAAAAAAAAAAAAATGCCCAGTATCATTGGCAGTTTGTGCCATAGGCCAGTTTTCTGGATCAGTATTGGGAATATCAGGTGAACTAAGAGTGCTGGCCCTAGCCTGTTCTTCTTAATGTACTGCTTTGGGGCCTTTTAATCCCTTCCTGGAGGGGTGATACCGTCATGGCCGTCCTGAAGAGCTAGAGGGGGGCAGCTGTCCACATACCCAACAACTGAATTGATTTTTGTCGGGCATATGAGTTTGTATACTGTATAAAAGTATGTCCATTAGGTGCCCATCCCATGACCAGACACCACAAGAACAACAGAAGTCTAAGGTCAAAAGACAGATATTTGTCAGGAAATTGTATGAGGAGGTCTTCCCCCTTCTGTAAGAATTACACCTGTGGCCTGAACTTTAGATGTTAAAGTGCCTATAGCTTTAGGAATGTGGCCAGGTCATGTATGCCATTACATGTTGGCTGGGAGAGGCACTGCTGTCATCCATGAGGAGATGGGCTGGGGGTGGAATATGCCAGACCAGGACCATTATCTTCTCCCCTTTGTGTATGTTCTATTCCAAGTACAGTGCATTTCAACGAGTGTGGCTCCCAGCATGATAACAAGATTCCAGTGGAGACTGAGTAGCTCCCCCCGACCCAGGGGGGCGAAGTAACTCACCCATCCCGGCAAGACATCCCATCGCAAATGTCAGTAGATAATGCCTCTCCCAGGCATGATGAGGCTTGTTTTTAGCAGCATAGCTTGTTGATCTATGGTGAGAGTCGGGGCAATGGCTGTCTCCTGCAATTCTATACCTTTACAGTACTGGGTGCCTTGGCAGTGGTCTCCAGTCTGGCATATGGGCTCTACTGGTTGGTCATTCAAATGTATTAAAGCCTGGAAGGTACTTCAGTCCACTTGGCCAAGGGGGTTTAACTGCTAGTAATTTAATCTGCTGCTTTAATATTCCTTTTTTCCTTTCTAGCACCCCTGCTGCTTGCAGATTATAGGGGAGATATGACTTCCATTTAATGTCACATTCTTTCACCCAGTCTTACACATCATGACCTTTGAAATGTGATCTCTGTCTATTCAACGAAGGTTTCCATACACGGTACTCAGCTTCTCTAATTCCTTAATGGTGGCAGCCTGGTTTACATAGTGACGGGGGAAAGCTTGGGTTAGACCAGAAGCAGGGTCCACACAAACCAAGGCACATTTAGAACCCTCCCTCAGAGGGAGAGGAGCAACAGAATCAATTTGCCAATGCCGCACTGGCTGGGAACTCTGGCGGCTGGCCCCAGACTCCTCGGCATTGTTTAGAACGCACGGGACATGCTCTGATTGCATTAACAGTCAGTGTACTTTTAGAGCAACCTGGCATCCTTGGCAACATGCCATCCCATCCGGGTGCCGCTGTGGCCACTCTTCCTGTATACCAGATCTGTTGTATCTACTGAAGGATCTGCTGTTGGGGCTTGTACCCGAGGGAGGGCAACAGCTTCCTGATTGCCAGAAGGTGTCAGTGCCTTATGAGCTGGGACACACAAAACAGGAGGACTGCCTTAGGCTCTTGCAGATGGACCCAAACATCTTTTCATATATTCTGACCCCACGAGGGCTTAGTCATAATCATCCACCTCTCACTTTCCCATTATCTGAGTCAAAGGGTGAATTTCTTTAGAACAGTCCAACTGTCAGTACAAAGGGCTAACTGCCCCGGGCTCTTGAGTGATCACCGGAGAGACCTCTCAGAGTTCAGCCCACTGGTTGCTGTGGTTTGTTCCTGTTTCCATCCAGATGGTGTCAGTGTTGGGCTGGATAGTGACCAGAGTCCTTGTGGCTGGATGGCTTCGACTAACCGCCTCTGTTCACCGGGGCATCAGTGAGAATTTCCTTCCACCGCCCCCCCCCCGCCCCCCCACCGCTTAACGGGCCAAGAGGCCTTCACAGTAATAAAGGCAGGGGTACCTGGAGGTTCCACATACAGCACTCCTCATACTGTTTCTAGAGACAGTAGGCTGGTTGGCAAGGTGCTGGTCCTCTCCTGCAAAGAGGCACGCCCCTTAGTCAGAATAGGGGCTTGAGCCACAACAGAAGCGGGTTGCTGGGACATATTTTCAACCCACCCCTTGATAGGTAGGGAAGTTCTTACCACAATGTGCTGTTCATTACTGAAAGGCTCTGTTCATTACTCAGAGGCTCTACCGTGAAGAGTGCTGTATACACTGCTGGGAACTGTTGCTCTCTGGGGTATGACGGATTTCTTCCCCCTTCCGGAACTGAGACCAAAATCCTAGGGGTGCTATCTTTTTCTGTTGTTTCTGCCACAGTTCCCAACTCATCCCGTCTGGAGTCCCAGACACGTCTAACTCAAATGGTAGCCTTGCTTGGGAGATGCCAGAACTTTAACCTGATTTACAAGTTTTTTTGCCTTCTCAAAGGCGGCTTGCTACTCTCTTTACACAGTGCTATAATGGACAGAAGCACTGTGCCAGATGGGAAATAAAAGTCCTCCCAAACCCCAAAATCTCTATAAAGCCTTGCACCTCTTTCACATCCTCAGGGTTTGGATGGGCTTACACCTTATAAATCATGGCTTCTTACCCAACCAGATGACTTCCAAAAACTTTATAGCAGCGACTGGGCCTTGGACTTTCTGTGGGTTCATAGCCCATCCTTCCCCTCACAAAGCCAAGTCCTTACATGTTAACATTATATCAACAATGTAATGGGCCTATTTTGCTGATGTGAGAAAGGAGAACAGGGACAGGTCTTGGGCTACCATCCTATGACATATGAGGGGGAGATGCGGATAACCTTGGGGAAGCACTTGAAAGATCCGTTATTGTCCCTTCCATGTGAAGGCAAATTGATCTTTTGTCTCATTGGCCAGGGGTATACTAAAAAACATTTGCTACATCCAGCACAGCCTGGGACACTCTTAGGACAATTTCCAAGGTATCTAAGATGTTGACAACGTTGCGCACAGCCACATGGAGCAGGGGAGACTGCCTTGTTCAATTCTTGGTAGTCTACTGTCATCTGCCATGAGCTATCTGGCTTTTTTATTGGCTCTACCGGGTGGTTGAAAGCACTGTGGACAGGGTGTACAATACCTACTCGATGTGGTTCTTAAAAAGTTTCTCTTATCTCCTATGCCTCTCAAGCAGTTTATGTTGTTTGAAAGTTACTACTCTTCATGGGGGTGGCAGGCTTACCAGCTCTAGTTGGTGTTTCCCCTCAGCACTGGTTTGATTACTCTAACCTGGAAGTGGAATTCATCAACAGAGATTTGCAGAGTTTGACCTTGTGGGATAATAATACCCAACATGTTCTCTGGTATTGGAGATAAAAACCTCACATTCTTGGAGGTGGGCAGGAGAATGCCCGATCTGCAGTGTCAAAAAGACCTTCCTGACCATAACCGTTTGCCCTCCATAACTATCGTGGCACTAAGGGGGTTAGAAAACTTCTGAGGATTACTGTGTGTTCGAGTACATTCAACTCTGTTATCCACCAGAGCCATCACCCTTGGTTTATTTCTGGAGGACTAGTGAATAGTGAGCTCAACATGAGGCCTCTGATCCCCTCCAATGGCCGTCACCTAAAGGTGGTCTTGGCCTGCTTCCTATATCCGAGGTGTGGAAGGCATCTGCCCCAGGTAAGTCTGTATTCCTGAGGGCTCTGCCGGAGCAGGCAGGGTATCAGGGATTGTAGGGGCAGATGGGGCAGGTCTAAAGTGCTGTTCAGATTTTAAGGCTTTCTACAGACCGACCAACACAGCGTTTGGCTGTTGGTCAATCTGTTCAGGTGGGGTACCCGCAGTGATAAGATCATACCCCATTTGCTTCCGGGTTACACTTATTAGACCTTTACAGCCAACTGGGGTAGCCTCTTACTTTCTGAACATCTCCTCTATTTGGGGCCTTTCCCACAGCCCATATCCGTTTTGGGATCCGTCAGTTTCCCCCAGCTCGGTGATGGATTGCCCAACGTCACAAATGTCCTGTCCCACAACGGAGCTCAGCATGGATATCAGCATCCCATAGCAGGTGCTGGGGGTAGGCTGGAGAATCTTGGCTCTCGTTCCTGCAGTGAATATGGCCCCATCAGGGTCTTCAAAGAAAGGGGCACAGGTTGCCTGCTTCATTCCCACCTCCCTATGACTTTGCTGTACCTTCAGTACAGATTCCCAGGGAGATCCCCTTCGTTGGGCCAAGCCTTCCTGCAGGACAGAATGATCCAGTCTCTAAGAGAGTGAGTACCTTGAAACCCCAGAACACCACGCAGGCATTGCTGGAGGGCAGGGGGTGTGGCGAGACTGCTCACTTCTCTGCCTGCTGCCTGGTCACAGAAACGCCGTTGCCCCCGCGGCCCGCAGTTGCACTAACCGTATCTGGATACTTCCCCGGCCTTTCGCTGGGACTTGGCAGCTGTATCAATAAGCTCAACTGAAGTATCTTCTCTCATCCTGAACATTTCCTGAAATGGGGGTTGCCCCACTGGCTGGGGTTGCTGTTGCTGAGCTTTTGCTTTCCTTCGTATTAGGGCTCGGATGGCTCCAGGCATTTTGTCTGTTTTACTTCTCTCACAACATCCCCCTCTTCACCCTTATCATTTTCCCAGGGATTCCACCTCTTAACAACCCAATCAGGCTTAATCACAAGCCCTCAGCTCTTAATCTGAGACATCTTGTGCCCTCCTAGCTTTGCAAAATGGCACACCAAGGTCTCTAACTGATTGTCCTATTTTCCCACCCTCTGTGTCAGCCCTGAAGCAAGCAGACTAGGGGACACTCAGGACCTTCTCAGAATTCAGCTCTTCTAACTTTCTAACTCAGTGTATGTGGCCATTGGCCACAGTGGAGGCCAGTCCCCTGTGACTGCCATGTGCTTCCTTTCTCCGTGCAGTTCCTCCAACAAGCACATTAGACTGATGGGCGTTTGGGGGCACCCCCATACTCATGTGTTAGTCCACAGGCATTTGATATAGGGGCCACCTTGTCCCACTGACAAGTCAATGGCCAACTCAAGATAGCCCCCACAGATACCTCTTTCTTTGGCCCAATTCTTTGATCTCCTGGCTGGCTCCCCAACTGTTGGTTCACAAGCTCCTTGGGAGTTTTCGAGGTGTAATATGAAATCAGTCTTTATACTCAGAGGGTAGGGAGAGACGGAAGAAAGAGAGGCCATCCCAAGTTGGTAGGTGGCAATTTTAAAAAGCAAAGGGAACTTACATATGAGGCTTGTCCTGGGTGGCAGCGAGATGAGTAGATCTCCACACCCTCCTGCCACATCTTAAAAGTTTAGATAGAGGTCTCAACTAGGTTAAGTCATGTATACCATCCAGCTGCTTTCAACACTACATCACTATCAAAAGGCTATGTCTTTGCAGCATCTGGGAGCAGGGAAGGAAAGTGAAACCCACATCCCAAGGACATAGGATAGGGTGAGGTGCCCCTAGGTCCAGCCCATGGGTCAACCAGTGGTCACATCTTCTTGATGACTGCTCCCAAAACATAGGCAAAACTGACTTTCCCAGAGCAGAAAGCATAACCCATCTCAAAGTGCATCTTTCTAAGCATTACCACTTCAAAATGGTATAATGAAGTAGATGAATAAGCCTTTTAAAATTCATTCCCTTCTGCCACTACAATGAACAAGAATGGCCATGTATAGTCCACTGTGAATTTCTATCATGAGAAATTCCTCCCCTGAAGAGGTTGGAAAGACCGACAAGGATTGAACAAATAGCAATTAACACAATATTCATAATGACAAACACATTTTTCAGAAGTTCATGCTTAAGATGAAAAGTGTGCTTGAAACAAAATAATCATGATGATGAAGACCATGTTGCCAGTGATGCTGTAACATCAAAGAAGATATAATTACCATTTCAACAGGGGATTTATCCTAAAATCAGTGTTTTAGTACATTCAAGTGTCTATAACAAAATACCACACACTGAGTGGTTTATAAACAACAGAAATTTATTTCTTGTCATTTTGGAGACTAGAAAGCCCAAGATTATGGTGTTGGCATGGCTGCATTCTGGTGAAGACCTCTCTCAGGTTGCAGACTGCCAGCTTCTCTCCATGACCTCACATGATGGAAGGGACAAGTGAGTTCTCTGGGACCTCTTATAAGGGCATTAATCCCACTCATGAGAGCTCTGCCCACCTGACCTAAGCTCATTACAAAGGCCCACCTCTCAACATATCAAGCATTAGGATTTCAACATATAAATTTGGTGGGGAGGGGCACCTGGGTGGCTCAGTCATTAAGCGTCTGCCTTTAGCTCATGTCATGATCCCGGGGTCCTGGGATCGAGCCCTGAGTCAGGCGCCCTGCTCAGCAAGAAGCCGGCTTCTCCCTCTCCCACTCCCCCTGCTTATGTTCCCTCTCTCGCTGTCTCCCTCTCTCTGTCAAATAGATAAAATGTTTAAAATAAATAAATAAATAAATTTGGGGGGGGATACAAACATTCAGGTTACAAGGGAGGAAAAATAAATTTTCCTCTACCCTTCTAAGTTCTTGCCTGAGACCCCCCTCCCTGTAATAAAAAAACAGATTAACAGGAGAAAAACAAACAGAAGGTTAATAACACGTATACCCCCTGTATAGGAACACTGAGTAACTCGGCCAATGGCCCTATCATCACCTTAAAATATCTTCAGTTAAAGACAAAAGATATGGGCGTAGGGAGGAGTCCAGTTCCGGGAGGTTACCAAGAAAAGTACAGTAAACAAGTGTAAGGCTGTTATGCAGATTTAAGTAGGCACCTTCCTCCTGGATAAAAGTTTCTAGAGATTTGGTCATCCTCCCCTTCCTGGAACAGAGAAGGAGACACCCTTAAAAATGGAGATTTCTCTTATACTTATAAATGTCTCTTTAAAAAGGGTCAACTTTTACTCGGTTTTCAGAGAGTCTCCTTTGTCTGCTGTTTCTTAAAAATAACCAGCCCCAGGGCTTCACCTGCGGAGTGCCTCCGGCAGCTCCCGAACTGCTGAGGTCAGAGGCTGTGACTGTCTCCTGCCTGGAATAGCTCAAGTTCTCAGAAGTTTCAGTGCATACCAGAGGGATCATATGATTCCTGTTGCTATCAGAGTGAACAATTTAGTAACGGAATCCTACCGTGAGCCCGGGCCAACCAAGAACTACGTGACTGAGCAATGAGGTCAAAGGGAAAGGGAAAAGAGGAGCCAACGATGCTGTTTGTACTATGAGTGTACCTGGAAAGGCTCAACATCCTAGGAACTAAAAACCCAGCCGGCAACAGGAAAACAAAGGATCTGTTGAAGATCTGGCCACAGAAGTCACCCCCTGAGCCACGTGACAGGGTGTAAGTGAGTCTAGCAGATTCTTCTATGGGTGCAGAGAAGGGGGCGGCTGAGTCACCGCAGGCTGGGAGATGGAACCTGCAAACTCAGACACTCACAGCTGGTGTAGTGGGCAGGACACTCGAACCGTTGGACACGCTTCACCCTGTGTGCTCCAGCTAAGGTCCGGGACATCTGACAGCCAGCCAGTAGGAGGGCACAGTAGCAAGCATCAGTTATATTACCAAGGCTTTGCCTGGAATGTCATAGGCTCAGACATGACCAGACACCTGTAAGGTACTAAGGTACTAAGGTTGACTTTAAGGAGCCAGTACAGCCCTTGGAAGTATCAGCCTTGGACCTTCACACAGGATTCCCACCAGCCCTGCAAAATGAATAGAAATGACTTGATGTAAACTTCAGAGAAATCCCCACAAAAGCTCATGTGTAGACGACCTTGCTGCCTATTGCTCTGTGGGCCCCTCAAAAAGATCACTGGAGACATCCGAAGAGAAACTAGGGAAATCCATCACACTGCCACTGCCTGACCTGTGCCATCTGAACACACTTCCAGCCCAACATTTAGAAATCTCACTGGCAGTACGAAGGACTCAGACACTGGGTTTATAATTTGTTCCGACCATTAATCTACATTTTTCCTTTGTTTCCATAAAAATGCTGCTTATCAATTCCCTGATTGCCTGCCCGATAAGGGCCTAACTTTAAGAGCCCACCTGCTTCACCACCTCTTGAAATGACTTTAACCGAACTGACCTATTGTCAGAGTAAGAGACTAGTTCCAGGGGCGCCTGGGTGGCGCAGTCTTTAAGCGTCTGCCTTCGGCTCAGGGCGTGATCCCTGCGTTCTGGGATCGAGCCCCACATCAGGCTTCTCCGCTAGGAGCCTGCTTCTTCCTCTCCCACTCCCCCTGCCTGTGTTCCCTCTCTCGCTGGCTGTCTCTCTCAAATAAGTAAATAAAATCTTAAAAAAAAAACAAAAAACAAAAAGAAAGACTAGTTCCAGGGGCGCCTGGGTGGCTCAGTCAGTTAAGGATCTGCCTTCACTCAGTTCGTGATCCCAGGGTCCTGGGATGGAGCCCTGCATAGGTGCTCCCTGCTCAGTGGGGACTCTGCTTCTCCCTCTCCCATTGCCCCTCCCCCAACTGGTGCATACTCTCTCTCTCAAATAAATAAGTAAAATCTTTAAAAAGGGAGAGAGGGACTGGTTCCACAAGAGGAAACAATCTACCTGCTCAACTTTTAACGTATGAGACTTCAGGGATGTTTCAGAGGAGGGAACTATAGGGGTTTGAGGGCAGGCTGCCCCAAGATGGGTCATTTTGTCATGTGGATTATCTTGAACTGAAGGCAATCTGAGGCCCTTTGGGCTCAAGAGAAACTCTGGCCCTTCCTTTACCTACATAGAAGAATCTAAATTGGATGGCCTTTCCAGAATAAGGGTTATTACCAGAAATAAATACATTTGAGTAACCCATCTATATGGCAAGGCAAACACTTGTTTACCAAACATTTACTCTTTTTAATCTTCCTGTGAATTGCATTCCTTCCCTTAGGAGCCCCAGACCCCTACCCCCTTGTGCTCAGTTCAGAATGACATATATGCCTCATTTTGCCTGACAGTGTCTGGAATTTTAGGTATGTACACTAATAAATTTTATTGCCTCCTCCAAAAAAAAATAGTAATAATCAGTCCCAAATAATCCTTATGGCAAAGAGGCATATTTCCAGGTGGCAATTTTGATTCCCTTCAAGACCACAGCAATTAGTTTAATTTTATTAGCTAAAGAAGCTAAAACCCGGGGCGCCTGGGTGGCGCAGTCATAAAGCATCTGCCTTCGGCTCAGGGGGTGATCCCAGCCTTCTGGGATCGAGCCCCACATCAGGCTCCTCCCCTGGGAGCCCGCTTCTTCCTCTCCCACTCCCCCTGCTTGTGTTCCCTCTCTCGCTGGTTGTCTCTCTCTGTCAAATAAAAAAATTAAAATCTTTAAAAAAAAGGAAGCTAAAACCTTATTTAAATGTTTAATTCATTAATTAACTATATGCTTTTTAAAAAGATTTTACTTATTTATTTAGAGAGAAAGGCTGCAAGCCGGGGGAGGAGCAGAGGGAGAAGAAGAGAGAGAATCTCAAGCAGACTCCGTGCTGAGTGCAGAGCCAGATGCGGGGCTCGATCTTACGAACCTGAGATCAGGACCTAAGCCGAAACCAAGAGTCTGATGCTTAACCAACTGAGCCACCCAGGTGCCCCTAACTATATGCTTTTCTATGCAAAAACAAATTTAACTCTTTCAAGTTGGTGTAGTCTCTCTCTGGAGGAGAATCTAACAGAGGCAGTCAACACAAAGGCTCAAAGGGTAAAAAAAAAAAAAGGAGGGGAGACATTCAACTCCACAACCCACCAGGACATTTGTGTACAGAACTGGCAGTAACTTACATGAAATCTGCTCCTGAACGCCAACACATTTTGACACCTCTACTGTATGCTTTTAGGGAGAATTTTGCAGGCCGTTAAGTGTCAAGAGTATGTGTTATCAGCAAAGCATTGGAGTGGGGAGCTACTCCAGTGTGTGGTCTCCAGACCCCATCATTAAGTACTTGTGCTCTCCTGCTCACTTTTTTCCTCTTTCTAATCTGTAGCATTTTTTTTTTTTAGCTTTACAAATATTTTTTAACAATAAATACTGAAGGGGAGCAGAATACACCACCTCAAAATGTGTCACATTGGCTTGTGGACTATTTTGAGCTGAAGGCAACCAAGACCCAGTAGACTCAGGAAAAACTTCATCTGTCCCTTCATCACCTGAATGGATTTTGATAGGGGTCTATACCAGAAAGAGCTATTCCCAGAGATAACTGCTTTATATTTTTAAGCAGAAAGATTTCCCTGTATAGCAGGGCAAATATCTGATGACCAAACATCTGCTCTTCTCATCTTCCTGTGAATTAGCCCCTCCCCTCTGAAGCTGCAGGCCCCTATCCCATTCCTTAGCTTAAAATGGCATAGAAGCCACAACTGCCCAACTTGCCCTTGAGTCCCACATTTTGATGGAGCTCCTGCACATGCAAAATTTGTTTTTGTCCTGTTAATCTGTCTTATGTCAATTTGACTGTTAGAGTAGCCAAAGAACCAAGAAGGGGGAAAGGGCAAAATTTTCCACCCCTACACTGCAATCAATATTGCAGAAAGCAAAACATGATAAGATTTTGTTTGGATTATTTTTTCACAGTTTGTAGAGGTACAATCCGTATGCCCGGGGCTGGTAATAAGAGTGGGGATTCACTACAAACAGACATGAGGGAAGTTTGGGGAGTGATGGAAATGTTCTGAAACTGAACTGTGGTGATGATGGCACAATTCTATCAATCTACTAAAAATTATTGATTTATACCCTTTCAATAAGTACCTGTATGATTTTGAATGGATGCTCTGTGAACAATGCATTTAGGTGGGTAACGAAAAGGAAGACTCCACAGTGAGTCTGGCAACCTCTGGGCAAATTACAACCCACATTGCCAGTGAAGTTTCATGATAGATTGGATCTCTTAATTTTGACAATTCTATTGTTTTTTCCAGAACACTGAGTTTTTCATGCTCCCGTTGCTGGGCTATAGCCAATAGGGGTTTTGGAATAAAGTAAATCACCCACCTCCTGGTCCTGATGCTCCAATTCAGAAATGACGGTTCAAATTATGGCCTCTTTAACAACTGGAGTAGGAGCCAAGTGCCTTGAAAGTGTCTCTACTAAAAGCAGCTGAGAAGCACACACTCGTATACCTATGTAACTTCGCAGTCCCTCCTCCTAGTTTTCTAAACTGATACCACAGGCTAGAAGGTGTCTCAAAGAGATATTCCCTCGAGAGAAAGACACCAGGTCCTTTGTTTTGTTGTAGAAAACACTTTTTGGTTCAATCTGGGAAAATTTTGGCTCATTACTCTACCACAAGGCAGTCAATGGCTCTTCTCGCTCCAAAGGTACACCGTTTTCCCTTAAGCAATTACAGAAGATTACCAAAAAAAAAAAAAAAAAAAAAGTATTATTTACATATTGCTTACCAGTTCAAGTGACCGGGTTTATACATAAGTCTTTCCTTTGTTAGTGGCCAGCAGTTAAGAGAAGGTTGATAGCTCCATGAAACCAGTAGCAACAAAAGAAATGGTAGACCAGAGAGAAGTTTAGCAAGAACCAGAAACTGACAACCAGATAGGGCCCTGGTAAGAAGGAAGTCTGTGTGCTTAGAGTAAGTAGCCTGCACTCAATCAGGAGCTACTCGTCTATGGCTCAACATGGGACAGAACTGAGAGCTTTCCCCAAGCCACACACAGATCTATCCGCAAAGGGTGTAAGCTTTAGTGTCTGAAGGGACTTAAACAACAGTTATAAGAAAACACTGGCAGAACACTAAAATACACTAACCCATGGATAACTTCTAGGACGCCAGGCTTAAAAATAAAATCAAGGGGGAAAAATAAAGTTTTGTGTTCAGAGGCTGCACACTGTTAGGGAAATAGATTTCTCAGAATTCGTCTAGACAAGCCATTAAGAAACAAACAAACAAACAAAAACCCAAGCCCTAATGGGTAATCGGAATCCCAAGAGTTGCTAATATATTATCATGTATTATCTGAAACATCTGGTTATCCATAGAAAAATATAAGACATACAAAAGACAAGATAGTGTGACCCATGTTCTTGAAAAAAAGTAGGCAATAGAATTTGATTCTGCTGGGGCCCAGGTATTAAATTCAGCAGAAAAAGACTTCAAAGCTGCTCTTCTTAAACTGTGCCTAAAAGCTAAAGTATGAGAGTAAGGTGAGAATATCAGCGAAGAGATAGAAATTATAAATAATAACCAAATAGAAATTCTATAGCTGTGAAAAGTACAGCCATTGAAACGAACCTTTGCTAAGGGCAGTTTGGCGACTCTTAAAAGATTAAACAGGGGCCCCTGGGTGGCTCAGTAGGTTACGCATCAGACTCTTGATATCAGCTCAGGTCATGATCTCAGGGTTGTGGGAATGAGCCCAGTGTTAGGCTCTGCGCTCAGTGTGGAGTCGGCTTGGGATTCTCTCTCTCCCTCTCTCTCTGTCCCTCCCCCTGCTTGCTCACTCATTCTCACTCTAAAATAAATAATCTTTTTTTAAAAAGACTAACCAGAGAGTTACCACGTGACCCAGCAATTCCATCCACAGATATATACTCAAGAGAATTGAAAACATGTGTCTACACAAAAACTTGTATATAATAACATTATTCATAATAGCTGAAAAGTGGAAATGACCCAGATGTCCATCAATTGATAAATGGATAAACTGTGTTCAATTCATAAAATGCAATATTATATGGCAATTAAAAGAAATGAACCACCAGTAGATGCTACCACATGAACAAATCCTGAAAACATTATGCAGAGCAAAAGAAGCCAGATGCTTTCACTTGACATATTTCATAAATATGATTATTTATATATGAACTTTCCAGAATTAGCAAATCCATCAACTGAAAGTGGATTAATGGTTGCTTAGGGATGAAGGTGGCAACATGAATTAACTGCAGTTGGGCAGGAGAGATCTTACCGGAACAAATAAAATATTCTAAAATTAAATTGTACACT
The DNA here is from genome assembly GCF_017311325.1 of Ursus maritimus. Lineage (NCBI taxonomy): Eukaryota > Metazoa > Chordata > Mammalia > Carnivora > Ursidae > Ursus > Ursus maritimus. The sequence goes on along the minus strand of NW_024423319.1, from coordinate 34,251,396 downwards.
TAAAATAGGTGAATGGTGAATTTTATGGTACGTAATAAAAATCCAAGATAGCTGTTAAAATATATATTTATTTATATAACATATATACACACACATATTTACATCTACATGTATGTGTGTTTGTGTGTGTGTGTATGACGTGTGTTATTATGAGACTATAAGGGTGGGTGTTTCAGCCATGTCAGAGAAGTCAGAAACAAAGAAATGATATAATTAGCTTTTTATATTATTTTCAAATTTGATTTGATTTCTCAATTTTAGATTAGCAGTGTTTCATAAAATGAGTTTAGAAATCTTTGTCCTTAACCATATCTCTGAATAGTTTGAATAAGAAAGGTAAGTCTTTCCTTGACGTTTAGAAAGTCTGCACTTGCAAAACCAGGTCCGAGGGCTATAAAATCCTGCCCTGGGAATTTTCTCTGAGGTTAGAGGGAAATCTCGTTGCCAACTTCCTTAATTTCTTCCACAGTAATTTATCTCTTCTTATTTCCTATCTCTTCTAAAAGCAATTTTGATTTCAAATTACTGATTTCATTTTACTTTTAAATATATTTGCATACATGTGGTAGTTTGTATTTCTTTGAATTTTTACCTATGATTATTCCTCCATTCTTACTCCTAATTAAGTGTATTAATGCTATATAAATAAATTTCTTGATTATTTCAGACAGATTTCAACTCTTATATTTGTGAAATTACATTTCTTTGATATAGTGATTACATTTCACCTGCAATTTTTCAGTATTTACATGAACTGGTTTAATCTAGTAATTATTTTAGCTCTATAAAAAAACATTTGAATCTATATTTCCTTACCAACACAAATGTAAGACTATTTATTCCCTTCCTGCATGTAACATGAGATATGGATTATACTTTTAGGCCCTTGTTTATATTGTCCCTCTAACTAGTTCTCATTAATAATTGCAGGGACTTTCTTATCCATATTATTTATTTATTTTGTACATTATTTAGATTCTACTTTGAGACATTTTTGACATTTACATTAATTTCATACACTGATATACATTATCTATTAATTTTAAATCTTACTGGTTTGGGTGATCAATGCCATTGCTCTAACAATTTGTCCTTATTTCTCAAGCTATTGATTTAGTTCTGTTTTCAGTTTTCCAAAAAATTTTAAATAATATTTTTCTAGAAAGGGTATACTTTCTTAGTTTTTGCAAATCTGAGAACATCCTTTTGTTACTCTTGCACATAAACGATAGCTTAGTTGGACATAGAACTCTTTTTTTAATGATTTATTTATTTATTTATTTATTTATTTATTT